>NC_091119.1:43697891-44327891 GCF_040183065.1 Periplaneta americana | reverse complement strand
GTCTTTATAGAACAGGAGTGGTAACATTAGTAGCAAAAGAACTAGCTAGTTATAGAATAGACTTCGTGAGAGTACAAGAAGTTAGGTTAGATGGGAATGGCATATCACAAATAGGAGATTACTTGTTGTATTATGGGGAAGGAAACAATAATCACCAATTAGGAACAGGATTCTTTGCTCATAAAAGAATAAAATCAGCAGTGAAAAAGGTCGAATTTATCAGTGATAGGTTATCATATTTAGTACTTAAAGGTAGATGGTGCGATATCGTAGTTATAAATGCTCACGCCCCTACGGAAAGAAAGACGACCATATAAAGGATAGCTTCTATGAGGAATTGTAACTCAGTTATCGATATCACATGAAAATTTTATTGGGGGATTTCAACGCTAAAGTAGGACGAGAGGATATTTTTAAACCAACTATTGGAAAAGAGAGTCTACACGTAACTAGTAATGACAATGGAGTTAGGTTAGTCAACTTTGCGACATCAAAAAATGTTATTGTCAAAAGTACAACATTCCCCCATAAGAATAAGTTATACATAAATATACGTGGACTTCTCCAGATGGATTGACACAAAACCAAATAGATCACATCTTCATAGATAAACGGAGACATACTAGTATAGTAGACATTCAAACTTTCAGGGGGGCAAACTGTAATTCTGACCATTATTTGGTAATTAGAGAATTAAGAGAAAGACTATCAGTAGCCAAGCGAGTAGAGCAACAAGTTAATATTAGTAGGTTAGTTGGGAGGCCGGAGGGAAAAAGACCTTTTGGGAGACCGAAACGTAGATGGGAGGATAATATTAAAATTGATTTGAGGGAGGTGGGATATGATGATAGAGAGTGGATTAATGTTGCACAGGATAGGGACCGATGGCGGGCTTATGTGAGGGCGGCAATGAACCTTCGGGTTCCTTAAAAGCCATTTGTATGTAAGTAAGACGTTTTTCTTTTAGACCTGAGTTATTACTGGCCTTTTTTATTAGACTTCATGTTTTAATGGACCTATTATCCATTAAATCTGAAACCGTATAAAAAGATACAAGGTAAGCAGATTTTTTCAGCCTATCCAGTATTTACACCTTAGCTTCGTAAAGATATAAAATTTATTAAAACATTTTCTTAGCTTTGACAAGTGCATGTTTCGTATGAAACTGCCTCTGACTCTCAGACATGTTTTGAGCTCTTTTGTGCGTTGCTAAATTAAAACTGCACGGATTTCCTGTTTTTATTATACGTGGAACCGTATGAACGAACTGTGCGCCTCGGCATCTCCCAGGGTGGAGCACATTTACCCGTCCGCCTCCCAAATATAATACCTTTGTGAGAATAATAAATTTCAGTGAAAAATATTTTTATTTGGTCGCCTGTCATCCTCGTCGTACAGGACTGCCAGGAGCTAGTCTCATTACGGCGTGCGTTTAGTGTGCTTGAGTTGTCACACGGCTCCTTGAAAAACACACAAAATAGTACATTATGCAACGAGCCTATAATGATAGTAATTAAGAAGCGAGTATGGATGTTTATGAAAAGAGCGCAAGCGAGTTTCATAATTTTCATACGAGCTTCTTAATTACTATTATAGGCGAGTTTCATACGACTTTTTATGCTCGACCATATTTCTAACTTGAAATTATTCACATGTATACACTTTATTTGTATCTGACAAGATCGGAAGTGACCTTGTTCTAGGTCGTGAATTGTGAGATGTGCGCAGAAGCGAAAGTATTGATTTTTTTCCGAAGAACAATAATGTCATTGACCTTGTGTAATCCCGTTAAACTTGGTATAACCTTGATTATTGAATTCGACATTGAAAAACGAGATGACAAATTGAATTTATTTGAATATTATTTACAATTAACGCTAATTATTATAGTAACAGAACATAACCTTCTGCGACAGTATTGGATTTCCAGCCTCCGTGACTTTTCGCCAATTCTCTTTCGATTGCATATCCGAGAATAATCGATACTTGCGGTTTTATAACGGTTCAGAGCTTACTTGTTATTGGCTGAACACCTGTAAGCTGAGTTGTCATTGGCTGAAAACACCTGTACTTTAATGAGTAGGTGTACTTTAATGACATGCATTAAAGGACTGCTACCAGGTGTATAATTACTACATTTCGGCATGGTCGAGCATAAAAATAATAAAATGAAGAAATGTATTGAATCTTCTTCCCTCGGTGATGTTAAAAGAAAACCGTAATGGAAAAGGAGGAGAATATAAAGAAATGAAGAGGAATGTATGTACCGAGAAAAGTGCATCTCTTACAAGTAAATATTCTAAAATCATTACGTCGAAACTAGACAGAAAGGTACAGTGGAACTCCACAAGTAGACACTCCACAAATAGACGCTCACTCTCATATACTTCACGATACAAGCTAAGTCAACGCATCCTGTCCCGCGCTGCACAGGGCTAACCAGTTGAACCAGTGCAGTAGTGTGCAGATACTCGTACACGTTGGCAGCAAGGCAGGGAACAAAAAATGTGTACTTATGCTGAAGCAGAAGTTACAACTATTGGAACGGTTTAAAAAAGGTGAATCAATCAGAGCCATCCCTCAAGAATTTGACATTTCGATCAGAACTGTGCATAGGATAAAACAAAATTCATCTAAATACCAGGCATTGTGTAGTGATTATAAGAAGCTTTGTTATTATCAGTTGAATCTAGGATGAAAACATAGCTTATTTTGTGTAATTTCCTATATTTAATCAATAAGGATGATTTATGTTCTCTCTTGAACGGTGTACACCATTTTAAAATAATTTAATACACAAACACAACTATTACAAAAAGTGCTGAATATGTTTTTGTATCTTTATTCTCTTCAGCTCTAATCAACAATAACAATAATCCAGGTTGCCAGGCGACGATAGAAAAGAAAGGATGCGGCAACAAATGAATGTGGTGATTAAACAATTGAATGATCTTTCATATCATCATCATCCTTCACGAATTAGGCCTCTGTAGACCTGTTTCGGCCCCATCTAGCAGTCTTCTTAAAGGTCTTCCTGGTCGACGATGTCCTCTAGGTTTATCTGTCCTTATATTGCTTGTTTGAGGCTTGAAAGTAATGTAATTTTCCCTAAGATAGGTTACTAGCCTTATCGTTAGGTAGTCCAGTAGTGGGGCTGCCACTTTTAGCCTCTGGACAGGCTTGTAATGCAGCATTTCCTCTGCATTTGATGAAACAGTTATACCGCTGTGACTCGGTCGCCATTTCCTCGTTGGTAGAAACAGAGTGGACCACGGGAAGGTGAGGATGGCATTTGGATAGGAGAGGCTGTATGTTTCGCGTCACTATCCCTTCTTCTTAAGTATAAAAATATAGGGGTGCCATTTGAAATTTCAATTTGGGAATGGCTGGGGATGGGAGGTGAAATCTAAAATGCAATTAAGCTTTCCTCTCAATATCTAAATTTACGTGTTTTTTGTTTAAATCGAATTCTATATAATTAACTAGTTATTCAGAGTGCGAAGTTTTGAAATGAAAGCCCTGTATGTAGATACATTTAGAGAGCTTTTCCTCCACAAGTTTGTTTTATGTTTCAGATGTATCACGTATATATTATACTTAATCACGGATTTGTTTTGTCACATATTTTGCATATCGTCGTCGTTCCTGCAATAACTCCTATGTGACATATTTATCGATTTTCAGATTTTTGCTCTATTAAATAACTTAAATAGTGATACAGCAAATAATAAAATCTCCTATATGTAATTATATTTCTTTCTTTCGAAAATGTAAGAATTCACAATCCCCTATATACGGCTGCCATAGAATGAATAAATGTGTTTTTTTCGTCCCACTGAAAAATTGTATATTTTGCACATAGGAGTTATTGCAGGAACAACGACGATATACTGTACTACAATATATTATTTAAAACTATGTACGTTAATTATTTGTTTCGGTCCGCACGCTATAAACAACATTGTACAGCCCTTATGTTTACCAATGTCCGCAGTACTCCGTAGAAAGACAGAGTTCGTACCTCGTCTCGCACACGAACCATTGCTGTGTCTATTTGTGGAGTTCCACTGTACTCTGAAATGTTAAATATAAAGAATTAACTAACTATATACTAACTTACTACCACAGAAATCAAATAAAGAAATATAATAATTGGTTATTAATGGAAGAAAATTGGTTCGGCGCTGGGGATTGAACCCTGGTCCCCAGTTCTACTCACTGGGCGCTCTAACCACTGAGCTACGCCGAGGCTCAATCCACAGCACCGGATCAAATCTTTCTTTTTTTGGTATTTTCTCTTAGCGGCCTTACTCAATGTTCGACATATATGTTGACACATAGGGGAGACTCGGCTAATTGCGCAATATTGAGAAGTAAATCTATCATATTTTTATCAAAATGTTTATTGAAAAATATTATCAAGGTATGTAGATATGGACGAAATCTTTCATTACCAAATGAGATAAAGAGACCTATTAAAATGCAAATATATTTAGTTGTGCGTACATTACAGTTGAAAAAGAACAACTCGGGTAATTCCACAACAGTGCGTATAAATCCGAAATAGGACTTGGCTAATTCCGCAGTAGTAAATAATTATGAAATGCATTATGAAGGTAACATAAAAGAAACAATTTATACGTAACAATGCTCACTTTCTTCACAGCAGTGTAGCAAAACTTTCGATGTTTCACTGTATTGCCGACAGAGGTGTCGACCAATATCCTTGATTTTTTTCTATAGCACTGCAGAGGACATGCCTCTTGTTGACAGCCTCTCAAAACTTACGTTCACGCTATTGTAAAGCCGCAGTAAAATCATATAAGGACTACTGCGGAATTACCTGTATTGCGGAATTAGCCTAGTTTCCCTTATATCACCATATCGAATTTTTCTCCTTAATAACCAATGGTAATCATAACAGATAATTCTGTAGGACCAACAATTAATCTTTACATAGATCATTTACGCAACAGTGCATATACTGTGGAATCCCGGCCACCAAGTCCTCAAATGTGTGTGTTCCTTGTGTGGTGACAGATGACTTAATTAGGGTCGTTCAAAAAGCGCGCCGGTTTTGAATCGCTTGGTTTTTTTTTTTTGTTTGTCGGTTGTCGACATTGTTTTATTTCATTTCGATATCCATAAATATTCCGATTGTTGCTTCAGTCTGAATTTCTCGCGTTTCTTCATTGTGTGAAGTCTATACTAAACTGGAGGCACCACCGCAATGCTCTTTTCTGTCTGAAAGCGTGTCTGTTGGTGAGGGTATTGCTTTCTCTTTCTAAGTAATGTGTTTCAATGAGTCTTTCGTGAGGTTCATGTTGCATATGCGCAGTAAGCAATAAAAATACCGTTATTGTACGATAGCATTCACTGCAAGAGAGACAAGGACAACATTATGTTAGAAAGAGATAGCAATACCCCCGGCACTTAGCATTCGCGTCACGATTTTAAAGCATTGAGTTGTGCCTCCAGTTTAGTATAGAGCTCACTGGTCTAGCCATGGAGCAGTTTACTATTGCGCAACGTGTGGTTCGTGACAGTGTGACTGTTAGTCCAATGAAATAAGTTCTTCGCCATTCCCAAGAATTAGGCATAGGATGTTCTTCAGTACGTCGAATTCTCCGATATGATCTCCATTACCACCATGGTGCCACCAGTCACTCTGCCCGCGAAACAATTGAGTTGCTCCGTGAGTGGTTCCCGGATCGTCTCATCTCGCGTAATGGTGACCACCAATAGCCACCAAGGTCATGTGATTTAATGCCATAAAATTTTTTTCTATGGGGTAATCTTAAATCATTGGTGTATGTCAATAAACCCCGAAACATTCGCGAGTTAAAAGAGGAAATTCGACGAGTTGTCGGCGAAGTCCAAGGTCTAGCGAGGACAGCGATGCCTCCCTCCCCACTCGCTCTACCCAGGTTTGTAACATCTTGCCGAATGTGATCTGCTGTTGTTCAGTCGTGCTTGCAATTATTCCAGTTCCCTCTCTTGTGGTATTTATTACGTTATGTGCATTTTCAACCTTTTCTGTTTAAAATTGTCTTTTGTTTCTTCATCGGAAATGCGAAAATCTGGGTGAGGTAAGTGTCAAACAAGTTTGGACCTCACATAGACACTTCCTTTCAGTCTCAAATTCCCTTGCAGGGACCCACGATCCCTTATAAAATGTATTTTAAATGCTTCTCCTCCCATTTCCCTTCTTTCATTGTCATTAGTCATTACTAGACTTCGTTGAATTGCCACACGCAGCATGCAATCAGGTTGCCGATGTACGGTAGTATAGAGGAGGTGAGCGACCTCCTGGTCTCGTAGTAGCAGCAGTTCATGTTAAGAGTTGTGACCGTCCACATAGATAGTGCAGCTACAGCTAATGTATACCTATGTAAGCACTTGTTTTTGCATTACTGTGGTTGGAATAATCAAAGCTTAACATTTGTTCAGTGCAGACAAGAATTCAATCATACATATTACAATGAGAGTGTTGCTGTTCCAAACAATTGCTCCTGGAATACCTTTACTCCCGCAGCCAGTCTTGATCCGTTGGGGAACGTGGTTGGATGCTGTTAATTATTATGCAGAACATTACGGCAAAATAATGGAGGTAATTGATGCATTGGATGGCACAGACAGTTCCGCTGTTGCAGCTGTAAAATCATTGCTTTCTGAACAGCTATTGGAAGATATTCTGTTCGTTGATTCTAATTTTAAAATCGTGTCCAAAAGCATCACCCTGTTAGAATCGTATAAACTACAACAGTGGATTAAGTATCACAAACCATTATCCAAAATAACAATTCACTAATTTCAGAAAAAGTGAAACGTAAGTTGAGAAACTTTATTGCTAAAAATTCTGCCTATTCACAACTTCGTATTATAAATGATGTACTATCAGGTCACGACAAGACGTCTGAAGTTGGCGTACTAAAAAGTAGTGACTTTCCGTTCTTCAAATATGCACTTATTACATCGTGTGATGTTGAACGTACATTTTCCCAATATAAAAACTGTTTAAGTGACCATCGGAGGAGGTTACTTTGCAGTCGCTCAAAATGTACGTAACTCTTCACAGTAATGTACATATTCAAGGATTATGTGAGTATCTTACATTAAATTTTAAGAGTTAATATATCTCACTATAAAATGATTGTGTATTTACATGTTTAGACATTTCCTACTTCAATGATCATTCATTATATTTCTTGAATGCAGGATACAGGTTTTATTGTAACCGCAGTATACTGCTCCGTGTTTACATCAGAGGCATACTCCATCCTTTGCACGCCTCCTTCTCATACAGTCTATACCGCGTGCGCAGTAAACTTTGCGAATCTCGTGGCAGTTCCACGAAGTCTAGTCATTACTAGAGAATGAAGTCTGGACACCAAAACATTGCCTAGGGGCGGATACAGATTTGAGGAATACTGACAATAGAATGACGTTAGCATTTCACTTCATTCATGTACGTTCAGTTTCGCATGCAAACAGAAAGATGTCACATGAAGGGAGCGCTGTTCATTCAGTCAAGTCAATTCACTTGCTCGTGCAATGTCGGTACAGTTCGGCAAAGTTCGTACAGTTTCCATATCAACTAACTTTCGATTCTGTGGCGCCTTGTTTGTGGGATGTGGCTGCAAAATAATACAGAGACAAACCAAAGAAGGGCGACTGTTTTAGAGAACTGAAATTATTATTTAACTGTTCTCGAGAATACAATAGAGAGTTTTCGCACCCTCGTCATACGCTAAACGTTAATGCTACTTTGACATCAGTAATGGTCATATTTGGTGACGTATGTTAACATTCGTAAAACTTATGAAAGAATCACACGATATTTGCCGTTCCTTTATCATTTGTCATGTCGTAGCTCCAACGATAATCAATCAATCAATCAATCAACCAATCAATCAATCAATCAATCTGTAATTTTTTTAATTGAGGTGAAATGACTGCTCTTAATTGTGTGTCTTCCTTTGATATGACAGGAAGTATTTTTTGCAGCATTATATCATTAAAATCGTGTTCTGACATTTTCAGAAAGTTTTTGATTCCAAATCGATCTTGAACTTTAAGCTCGTTTAGAATGTCTTTTGCATTGTGTCTTGTACTAAGATATTGCCGCACCCACATTCTCATTTCTTCCCTTTCAAGGCCTTCTAAGAAGCTATAGAGACAATTACAAAAGCCAAACCATCTTCATCTGAGTCCATTGTCCAAGGTTTGAAAATAAGATATTACCTATATTAAAATCTCATAAACTGTTTATGGTGGACTGCGCAAAGAAAGTCAAGTTTAACATATTTAACAGTGTATGTATGTATTTATTCACACTGCAATTGGTATATACCCGGTGGCAGTGGTAACTAATTACACTCAATAATGACAATAATAAACTTATTAATTAAAAATACAATTAATGATAATACTAATAATTAATACTAATAATAATAACAACAACAACAGGGAATATACTAAATTAAATGAAACGATCACTTAAAATAACACTTGAAATATTCTAATTTGCATCTTAAAACTAAGATCGAACTAAAACCCACGAGTATATGTTCATATCTGCACAAGTACCTTTCAACATTACACTCATTTCGCTGTCAACTCACTTACTGCACTGGAACTACGACACATTTCACTGATTCTATCCTGATTTCACTAACACTTCAAAAACATTTCACTGTTCAAATACTTTGCACTGCCACTATAACCTATACAGCTTCACTGACAGGAACACGTTTCACTTACACAGCACACTTCACTGACACGACATACTTCTTCACTGATACAACACACTTCACTGACACAACATAATTCTTCACTGATACAACACTTCAATAACAACATATCATTTACACCCTTTAAGTACTGTGTATAATTACCGTCTATTAGTAAGGTCCTTAAGCCTATTTTTAAATACATTTTTGGTTGTAGGTAAAGCCTTTAGTAAGTCTGCAGGTAAAGCATTCCAGTCCCTGATAGTACGATTGAGAAAAGAAAACTTTCCAGTGTCCGTCCTCTGCCTTCTTTCCCTCAATTTATATGAGTGGTCGTTCCTTGAAGAGTAATTTGGCGGCTGCAACCTATTTTTTATTTCTTTCCAGGCAGGCTCACCTCTGTATGTTTTGAACAGTGCGCATAGTCGAATTCGCGTTCTCCTGTCCGTGAGTGTGTCCCATTTTAATGGTGAATTTTTCCGACAACACTTAAGAGCCCGTTTTTTAATCTTTTCCAGTGTCTTAATATGTTCTAATCTGTAAGGATCCCAACATGCAGCACCATATTCCATTACTGGACGTACTAGTGATTTATATGCAATCTCTTTGGATTTATCAGAACCTTTTCTTAGTACCCTCATCACAAAGTGTAACGCTCTCCATGCTTTTCCCGCTGTGTCTGTAACGTGTTCCCCCCAGCCGAGTTCGCTGCTAAATGTTATTCCGAGGTATTTACATTTGTGGACAAAGTGTTAAATGAAATTAGCATTAACCTGTTCAATCAATAAGTTGGGATGTTAACAGTAAACAGTTTAACATTTAACATGTTGTTGCTAAGTGTTTATTAGTGGAGACAAGCCTTAAGATGTCTATACTCCTCGACACTAACACAATCTATGTAGAGTCGGGGAGAATAAAGGCAAGGTGAAGAGTTCTGCCATAAAATAATAATAATAATAATAATAATAATAATAATAATAATAATAATAATAATAATAATAATAATTCTTTATTTATACTGGCAGAGATAAGGCCATAGGGCCTTTTCTTATACTCTACCAGATCACAAAATATACAAGCAGTTAAAATTGAACAAAAAGTTAAAGAACAGATTACTAACATATAAAATAATAATAATAATAATAATAATAATAATAATAATAATAATAATAATAGTAATAATAATAACATAATAAAATCGACACTAAACAACATGAAAATAATACAATAATAGAAAAAAGAAAGTAAAATACATTGGAATATAGTAAAAGCAATTCATTTACTACAAATGGTTAATATGGAAAACGTAAGGTAAAATATAACAAAATGGAATGTAATAAAATAATAATAAAAAATAAATACGAATATTAAATAAAATTCACAATAAAAAGGCTATGATAATAAATTCATCGGCTGATAAAGAGAACAAAAAGGGGAAAGGAAAGAAAGAAATATATAGCCTATATTTTTTACAAAACTATCACAGAGAAAAGGGCTTATAACTGAAAGGAATCTGAATTGAAAAAATGCAATTTTAATTTATTTTTGAAACTAGACAATGTCCTACAGTCTCTGACATGTTGTGGTAGAGAGTTCCAGAGATGAGCTGCAGACACCGTGAAAGATGAAGAGTAGAAGGATGTTCTGTGTTTAGGTATGGAGAGTGTGATATGGTGTTGTGAGCGAGTATCTATTTCGTGATATGAGGACAAATGTTGAAAACGAGAAGCTAAGTAGCTAGGGTTAGAGGTTTGAAGAAAATTGAAGAGTAAAGTGAGAGAGTGAATAGTTCTTCGCTTTTTGAGATGGTCCCAGGACAGCATTGTAGTAAAGGTGTGATACGGTCAGATCTACGGACGTTGCAAATAAATCGAACACATGCATTATGAACACGCTGTAGTCTGTCTGTCAGTCAAGACAAGAAAATGTTCAAAACGCTTACTTCTTCTGTAAGCCTTCCCACATACTCCATTATGTTTTGAGCACTAATTTCACCTTTAAATCATTTATTAATGTTATTTCTCTTTATTTTTGTTGGTTTTGCAATAGTTAATTCAAAAGACCACATACATTGTATTCCACTTCTCTTCTACATTACTTTTTTACAAACGCATCGTTAAGTCTGAAGGAGAAAGCGTTGTTAAATTAAAGGTGAAAGAGTGATGATTCAACTGCTTAATGGATCTTGGAAGCTCGAAGCACCAATAATAGCGGAACCGGATTTCTCGGAAGAACTCGGTAAACGCTTGAGATAGTAGTTAGCAATCCTTTGCACTCTCACAAGTCAAGTTTTCGCACATCTTGCAATCTTTTACAGCTCAGTAGGCGATAAACTTTAAACTGTTTTCACTCATACCGTTAACGAACGAGAGAGAGAGAGAGAGAGAGAGAGAGAGCGAACACTTCTGAGTTTTGTGTGTGGAAAATCCCACTTAAAGTCGTTTTCTTTACACTTTACAGTAATAGGCTAACTTTCTTTATTCTCTCTTCACAGGATGCCAGTGATCCGGTAAAATGGTAAAACCTAGAGGTTTTGCAAGTACCAGGGAAGCAAGAGAAGAAATATCGAGTTTACTGGTACGTAAGATTCATGTCTGTTTATTAAGAGGGTGTAGGATTTTGAATGGTTTAGATTTCTGTCTTGATATAGTCCTCGAATTTCCTTCATCTTCTCGCTGTGTATTTACCTTTAGAGAATTAAGAACTTCAAATTTTATAACCGCGGGATAACGAGACCCTGTAGTCCTACCGCCTCGACTTGAATCCCATTGAAAATATTTGGGTTGAGTTAAAGGTGAAGTTGCAACACGAAATGTGACCTGCAAGTTACTCGTACTTAACTTTATTTCAATCAGTAATTATTTATGGAATTATAGGATGGGGTAGCTTATTTAAATTCAATTTTAATCCACTTTATTTATTGCAGAAGAAAATAATTATTGAAATAAATATTATAAAAATAAAAATAAAATAAATATTATTGATTTTCCATCTCAAAAATTGTTTTTAAACTTTAATGTTCTTAACATAAGACAAATTTATTATATTGTATTAATAAAATTCATACATGAAAATCGAAATAATTTTGAATTGTATTCTCATAGTTATGAAACAAAAGGTATGAATTCTTTAACATTGTTTGAACCAAAATGCAACTCTGCAACAGTATTTAATCATAGTAGTAATTTAGGCCCAAGAATATATAACAAATTTATATTTAAATATCCTAATCTTGTCATTCTAATAGTTCTAGTATTAAATTAAAAAAGTTATGTATGGATTTTATAAAAATTGAAAAATCGTAAATTTAAATTTGTATATTCTTATTGCGTAGTAGACATAAGACAAATTGTATTACATACAGTACTTCTTAATTTCAATTCAGGAATCCGCCCCTGAGCACGAGTTCTACTCTTTCAGGGGCTAGCTAATGTTTTTCTATATATATTAGCCTATATTTTATATTACAATTACACTAGTCAACAAGGTTTTTGTCACAAGGATGAAAATGGTCATTTTAGATCAATTTTTGTGTGCTGATAGTAGATTTAAACTTGAAAATTTTCCATCACGCACCATTTAAGAGGAAAATTGGAAATTGTAAAAAAAAAAGGATGAATTTACCAAAGAACTCGGGTATGGAACTATGGACTTTATTTAAATGGTTACACAGTAAATTCATACGTTTTATAACTTATTGTTGCTCAGGATATACTAGAAGTGTATTTTAAGGAATAGGTTCTTTCAAATACATGAGTATACATTAATAAGGTGCGTAGTGGGTGATATATATCTGTATTACTTTATTGCTTTATGGCCCTAGACCGACAGAAAGCACTGAGAGTGTGGGCTTTTAGAGTGAAGTAGATTGCATTTTAGGATTAGTTGAATATTGGTTGAGCTTGTGACAAGTTGTATCGCTGGTTTTAAGTGTTCATCTTCGCGTTCATTTACGCTTTCTAAGAATGAAAAAAATCTCGTCGTGCGTGTGTAAATTCGCCGGACAGCTTTTGTTACGTATGTGGAGAATTTACGGCAAAATCGCAGCGTCGGCCTTTATCAGATAAGTTAAAACAAGCATATTATTGCTATTATTAGGAAAGAAAATAAATAAATAAATAAATACTCGTAAATAAATAAATAAATTAACGCTAGGAGTCTCCGTGATCTCTCTCTCTTTTTTTTTTCAACAATTCTTTATTATGAACAAAGAGGAGTACTACTCCTCTTGCTATGAACTTAGTAATGGTTTTGTAATCTCGTAATGGCTGTAAACAAGTAGATATAACTTAAAAGCATAATAAATTATGAACCCGTAGCATACATTTATTTTAAAGTCATCTCTAGATTATACATTTATAATAATGATAAGTAGACCGCGGGAGAGCGGGCCCTAATACGGCGATTGCAGTTGACTATGCAGACGGGTATAGAGTATGACGTAAGTCTCTCTCGCCTTTCGCCGTACTGTTCCGTGCATCGAACCCGAAACATTCAGAGTGTGTTTAGCTGTCATACTGAAGAGTTGCGTGTGTGAAATGACACAATATTATAATGTCTAAAACAACTCGTTCACGAAGTGCAATACTAAATAATTTAGTGGAACAATTCGGACGCGATATATTTAGGCTATTATAGAAGGAGAAAGTGTCGTATGTGTCATGTGTAATTTCAGATTATTACGAACTAAGAAGTACTATTTTGAAAGACACTGTAATAGTAAAGCACACAAGGAAAATGTTGAACGCAATTCAAACAAGAACCAATCGAGTTCAAATAGTGGGTCACAATTCAACATAGTTTCATTTAACCTGGTACACACAAACATTCCATTCAGAACTTTAGACAATCCCCACTTTAGATCATTTTTGGAAAAACACACAAATCGACATATTTCAGGAGAAGCAACAATACGTAAAGAATATTTTTACCAATTTCGTACCAGAATACGATTGCCAAAATTCGAGAAAGCGTGAACGATCAGAAAATATATGGGTTTCAGTTGATCAGTCTACAGACGTTAGTGGTAGATACGTGGCAAATGTGGTGGTCGGTATACTTTCCGAGAACTGTGTAGGGAAAAAATTGTGCTAACTTCAGAGAAACTGGAATAGGTAAACCATGCAACTATTGTCCAAGTTTTTTATAAGGCTGTGAGCTTTTTATGGCCGGAAAGGATTAAATATAATAATGTACTTCTTTTTGTCACTGATGCCGCTCCATATATTATTAAGGCAGCAAAACAACTTAAAGAGCGGTATTCCAACATGGTGCATTTAACTTGTCTGGCGCACGGACTGCAAAATTCCGTCGACATCGCATCAATTACATAAATACGAAATATATGATTATTATACTCAAGACTGTACTTCTGAAGCACGCACAGTGAGTTGCTTACCTGAGAGTTCAGTACACTCGCCACGGAACGCTCCAGTCATACTTAACTTGACGGTAAAGGGCCCGCACTCCCGCGGTTTAATGATAAGAATATATCATAAGAATCAAATTAGCGGGAAAGAAATGGAATGAAACATCAATGCACAGACCAGCATTGCATTTTGAACGTTGTGTTCTCACAATCGACTTCCTTGTATTCCGAGAACATTTCTTTTTCTTCTCTTCTGTATGTTGCACAAGATGGTCCAATGGATCGTATCTGACAGAATCTGTTACCCGACTGTCTGGTGATGATGCAGGCTAAGCGGCTGTCTTCCAGCTGATTTCGGTGGTACCTGATAGAGACCGGCAAATCAGACGAGACTCACGCCCGTACCTGCTTGCCGTCAGGCTTGGGTTCCAGTGACGCTACAAAGCAAGTTAACTTCTAAGACTGAACCCATTGAGCCCGGATTTTATAGGTTCAGTCCAGGCGGGACCCAAGAAAGCCTGCCTGTTTGCTCGTATTGTAAGGTAGAGTGACTTGCATTCACGGAAGCCAGTCTGCGCTGGTTAAGATGATACAGTACTAGTTTGAAACCTAAGTTCGTTGGCTATTTAGTCACTTCAAAAAATCTTTATCGTATGGTCCAACACGGCAGATAATTCTTGGTTAAAGAAACACAGTTTTACGATTTATTGCGTTACAGAATTCATAAAATAAGACAATATTACACATTTCATATTCCTGCAAAGTGTATCTGACTCAACAAAATAGTAACATTTCGTAACTTGTGACTAGTTGAGAAGGGAAGGAAAGGAGAGGAGAGGAGAGGAGAGGAGAGGAGAGGAGAGGAGAGGAGAGGGGGTAATATGTTGAAAAGATATTGGCAATTATTATTATGAATATCAACAACTATTATAGAAAAATATTTCATTTTAACTTTTTCCTTATTAACAATTAAAAGCCTCATGAATACCTGTAAAATGTATAAAAGTTTTTTGATCTTCAGAATATTGATTTGCTATTTAACTTCTGAGGGACAGATTTCTTTTTATTTATGAAGCTGAAAGTTTGAATGGTTTGCATTAAATTTATATTACTACGATGAAAAGGAAAGTGCAAGTAATTTATAATAACTGTGGCATTTAATGGATATTATGTTGACGAGAAATAGTTTTCTTTGTCTTTATTAACGGTACGTTTCAGAAGACAACAAATTAAGTTTTCAGTAGTTTGTCTATATCTGTTGGCTTCTTGTCAAATTTGAATGACTTAGTTCATATTTATCATGCAGCACAGTATGGCGTAGGTCGGCGGAACCCAACAGTCCTTTCGGGTCACTCTTAGGACTGTTTGGGAGTCACGTGCAAACACACTGCCTGCCTGCTTGTGAGGGAAGGTTGCAGGCGTGCGAACGATACGGAGCGTAAGCCCGCTCTTGGACGTAAACAGTCATGGGCAAGCCTTACAGACATTTTGCCTGTCTCTGGTACCTGATACCTCCGCAGATAGCTACACATTAGCCACTTCTCTTCTGAAGTCCAGTTGGGAAATTGTCTGATTGTGTGATTTATTGTACAAGATCCTACTGTTCTGCATGCCAACATCGAGTAACCAGGCAACCAATGCCCAGAACCATTTTTCCCCTCGAATGCCAATACAATAGCAGCTCAGATTATCCATCTGATCGGTGCCGCCCATGTACGAATTGTACTTCGCAATCGATGTTGGTTTTGTAATAATTACTTTTCGCTTTTGTTTTTATGAAAACCTTTTCACTTGCGTATTTCTTGGGTGCCGCAAGTGGTGAATATCATGGTAACAACGGCGTTATTCATCCATCGCACATACAGAAGTCCGTCGTTCATTTCCAAAGCGGTCTCGAAATATCTTCGCTCTTTCTTCGAAAAACATTTTTTACTGATCAATGAACACTCTTTGGGAATTCGATTTTCACGAATGGTTGCCGTGTGCCCATGGAATGTTATAAAAAAAAGTTTTGCACCAGAAAACAAATTATCCATTTGAAAATTGAACTTAGGTTCTTGTTTTTATCGGGAAGTTCACCAGGTAATACAAGTAACAGACTATCAGACTTGCAGAATGCCTTCTCATAGCCCGGGTTTGATTTACATTCTTTTCCCTGGTACAGTTGAAAATTGACCAAATACTTACTTACTTACTTACTGGCTTTTAAGGAACCCGGAGGTTCATTGCCGTCCTCACATAAGCCCGCCATTGGTCCCTATCCTGAGCAAGATTAATCCATTCTCTATCATCATATCCAACCTCCCTCAAATCCATTTAATATTGTCTTCCCATCTACGTCTCGGCCTCCCTAAAGGTCTTTTTCCCTCCGGTCTCCCAACTAACACTCTATATGCATTTCTGGATTCGTCCATACGTGCTACATGCCCTGCCCATCTCAAAGTCTGGATTTAATGTTCCTAATTTTGTCAGGTGAAGAATACAATGCGTGCAGTTCTGCGTTGTGCAACTTTCTGCATTCTCCTGTAACTTCACCCCTCTTAGCCCCAAATATTTTCCTAAGCACCTTATTCTCAAAGACCCTTAACCTATGTTCCTCTCTCAAAGTGAGAGTCCAAGTTTCACAACCATAAAGAACTGGTAATATAACTGTTTTATAAATTCTAACTTTCAGATTTTTCGACAGCAGACTGGATGATAAAAGTTCTCAACCGAATAATAACAGGAATTTCCCATATTTAGTCTGTGTTTAATTTCCTCCCGAGTTAATTTATATTTGTTACTGTTAGTCCAACATATTTGAAGTTTTCCGCCTCTTCGAAGGATAAATCTTCAATTTTTATATTTCCATTTCGTACAATATTCTGGTCACGAGACATAGGCTAATTATATAGTTTGTTTTTTTTTTCGGGATTTACTTCCAAACCTATCGCTTTACTTGCTTCAAGTAAAATTTCCGTGTTTTCCCTAATCGTTTGTGGATTTTCTCCTAACATATTCACGTCATCCGCATAGACAAGCAGCTGATGTAACCCGTTCAATTCCAAACCCTCTGTTATCTTGGACGGGGTGGCTGCTGTTATAGCAACAAGAGGTGGTACCACGAGGTTCTAAAGGAGCAAAATACAGTGCCCAATTACTTTTTGGTAGATAGTGTAGATTCTGTTATTTGATAATGTAGTATCAACTATAAACATTATTCTTTGCGATGTGATATTAAAAAGATTATTATGCCATTACGCACTTTCAGTTTTACATATCATTCAAAATGTTCAAATAAACATACATAAGTCAAGTGACTTAGCGTATTTTGGAACATACTAAAAGGTTTAACAGCATTGTTACCTAGTACAATATCAATTTTCAAAAATTAAATTCTATGAATAAAGCTCACTTTTCATAATTTTTCAACACCAAAGTCTTTTTTTCAGCACCTTCAATATATTTTAATTTATAATAAATCACGTTTCCTGAGAAAGTGGCTCTTTGACTTAGCATCATTTGCAAAGTCACTCTTCATTTATTATGCAACTGAGCAGCCCTAGTTGCCAGGTAGTGCAATTTCTTCTCCAACACAACAGAAGAACGGAATTACAGAGGAATCTCAAATACGATCGGGCACGATCCGGATGATCGAAAATCCAAACAATCCGGAAAACACAGTCATCAGTGCGGTTTTAGGCGCAACAAGTCGACTACTGATAAGATTTTTTTGTATTCGACAGATATTGGAGAAAAAAGGTGAGTATAAGGGTATAGTATATCAGTTATTCATGGATTTCAAAAACGCATGTGACTTGGTTAAGAAACAAATGTTATGTAATAATCTTATTAAATTTGGTATTCCCAAGAAACTAGTTCGACTAATTAAAATGTCTCAGTGAAACTTACAGCAGAGTCCAACGGTGTACAAGTCCAGTATAACTTTTATTCATCGTTTATTAGTAATTTATAGTCACAGTCTAGTTGAAATATATTATACAGAAAAGGTTTATAATATAATCTACTAGTACAACACGAAGTTTTAGTAACAATTTCATGAAGCGCTGTTGAATGTCATGAATTCACCTACAGATTGGAAGGCGTGAGAAATTAGGTACTTCTTTAATTTGGCCCTAAATAATCTTATGTTTTGACTTTCATTTTTATATCGATAGGGAGGCTATTAAAACTTTTACTGCCATATAACGCACTCCTTTTTGATAGCACGATAGACTTGCAGATGGAGTATGAAAGTCATTTTTTGACGCGTATTTATGCTATGAACAATTGAATTAGCTACAAAGTTTTCACGATTACATACGAGGAAAATTATTAATGAAAAATATACTGACAAGCCTTGGGCACTATTTGTAGGTTTTTGAACATAGTCCTACACGATTCCTTAGATTTGGCACTTACTTTTATTCTAATTACTCTTTTTTGTAGTAGGAATATACTGTTAATATCTGTGAATTTCCCCAGAATATTATTCCAAAACTCATTACCAAGTGGAAGTATGCAAAGTATATTGTTTTCATATTTTTTATATTTGTATTTATTTTTTATATTTTTTTATATTTACTGTCCTTTGCATAGATCTAATAGCAAAAAATGCTTAATTTAGTTTGGGGGTAATTTTTTTAAAATTATTTATGCTCGACCATGCCGAAATGTAGTAATTATACACCTGATAGCAATCCTTTAATGCACGTCATTAAAGTACACCTACTCATTAGGTGTTTTCAGGCAATGACAACTCAGCTTACAGGTGTTCAGCCAATAACGATTCAGCTTTGTACCGTTATAAAACCGCAAGTATCGATTATTCTCGGAGATGCAATCGAAAGAGAATTAGCGAAAAGTCATGAGGCTGGAAATCCAATATTATCGCAGAAGGCTATGTTCTGTTACTATAATAATTAGCATTCAAATAAATTCAATTTTTCATCTCGTTTTTCAATGTCGAATTCAATAATCAAGGTTATACCAAGTTTAACGGGATTACACAAGGTCAATGACATTATTGTTCCTCGGAAAATATCAATACTTTCGCGTCTGCGCACATTTCACAATTCACGACCTAGAACAAGGTCACTTCCGATCTTGTTAGATACAAATATAATGTATCTGAATAATTTCAAGTTAGAAATATGGTCGAGAATAAAAAGTCGTATGAAACTCGCCTATAATGGTAATTAAGAAGCTCGTATGAAAATTATGAAACTCGCTTGCGCTCGTTTCATAAACATCCATACTCCATACTCGCTTCTTAATTACTATCATTATAGGCTCGTTGCATAATGTACTATTTTCCAATTTAACACATTATCGATTTTTATTCTCTTATTATTATGAGATCTCATTTCTGCAATAGCCTGTAACTGCCTGGAAGATAGATTGTCGACTACCCTGCGGAAATAAATAGAATTCAATATTATAGCCTTGGAAAAATTAAAATAAACCTAAACTAGTGGCTTGTAGCAGCAGCTGCTGCTTGATAGAGATTGAAAACCACAATAAAATGCTGCTACTTATGATGATGATGATGATGATGATGATGATGATGATGATGATGATAATGATAATAAATAAATAACACATGTACCGAACTTTGAATACGAAGTTACAACTGTCTATAGCAGTTCCGAGTTATTCTTAGGGTGCAAATAGGATGGTGTAGAAAAACTGCTATTCATGCTAATGTTGGTCTTAATACTTCAGAATAAACCACATTTTTTGTTTCACAACCATCATGTTTGGCAACGTCCCTGTTGTGATGTTGTAACCATTTTTAATTTCGCATCTTTTGCTGCTTTGACTCATTTGACATGAGTTCTTTGAGTTTTTCATTTCTATTCCGCTCAGGGAAGGAAATTAATTAAACCATTTATGGCAGCATGAACTATAATGCCCATTAACGATCTCTCCCTTAAAATGAAAGGCTTGACAAAGACTACAGTCGACCTGGTTGGCAAGTTGGTATAGCCCTGGCCTTCTATGCCCAAGGTTGCGGGTTCGATCCCGGGCCAGATCGATGGCATTTAAGTGTGCTTAAATGCGACAGGCTTATGTCAGTAGATTTACTCGCATATAAAAGATCTCCTGCGGGACAAAATTCCGGCACATCCGGCGACGCTGATATAACCTCTGCAATTGAGAGCGTCGTTAAATAAAAAGAAATAAAAAAAAAATCAAAGACTATATTTTTCGTTCATTGGACACAACATTGTTTCTATATAGTCGTTTATGAGTTCTTGATGCAGTTACATTTCTAAAAAGTTCTACCACGTTTTTTTGGTCGACCAGCTACACTAATAATAATCTATACTAATAATAAATCTATAGCCGAAATTTTTCTGGTAATTTTCGATTTTCCAAAAATAATTGGTGTCAAAATGTATAATTAATCATCCTGAAACCAAAAATCGCTTTTTGTTTGTATGTCTGTCTGTCTGTCTGTCTGTTACCTTTTCACGCGATAATGGCTGAACCGATTTATATGAAAATTGGAATATAAATTAAGTTCGTTGTAACTTAGATTATAGGCTAGATGGCATTCAAAATACTTTATTTAAAAGGGGGGGGGGTTATAAGGGATCCTTAATTAAATAAATCGAAATATCTCGCTTATTATTGATTTTTGTGAAAAATGTTACATAACAAAAGTTTCTTCAAAAATAATTTGCGATAAGTTTTATTCCTTGAAAAATTTTGATAGGATTGATATTTAATGAGATAAATGAGTTTTAAAATTAAAATAGCTGCCATCTTAAGGCCGTGTAATGAATTAAAAAACAAATGACTTCGTCTATAAGGGGCTTTGCACAGCAACAATCGGAAGCTATGAAAGATAGCCTACAGAGAATGTTTCTGTGCTTGTATGAAGTAATATCGGAAGCTAAATTAACCGATTTGTATAATTAATTATTATTTCACCATTGGAAAGTGTAGTTTCTCTAGATGGACATAATGCTATAATGTTATTACAGTAACTTCTGACATAATATAATATAATATATAATATAATATAATATAATATAATATAATATAATATAATATAATATAATATAATATAATATAATATAATATAATATAATATAATATAATATAATATAATATGTAATATTATATAATATCATTTAAGTTATTTCAAGGGTTCAGAACCATAGTGGGCCAAGCACCATTTACTGAATACGTAGAAAACAAGGGTTAAAATTAAGTTATTACCATAATTCAATGGAAACCTATAACAAGTAAAATAAAATATACACATTAAATCTAAATGATGTCAATCTTCATTAAACTATGGTTGCATGTAATAAAAATTAAGAAACATGTTAAAGGAATTGTCATTGCACCAAATGAGTGTCTCTGGACAAAAATGATCGCATTTTAATTATTTGGATACAATTTAAATTAAGTAACATATTAAACGATTTATCCTTCTATCAAACACGAATGTTCCCTGGATAAAATGTCCTATTTTAATTATGTAATTACTTATATTTATTTCTAACGGGTGCAGCGGAGCGCACGGGTACGGCTAGTGAACTAATAAAGAAGAACTAAATTCACACGTAACAACACTATTAGACTACTGTTTAATAACACCAGATAAAAACACGAAAAAATACGTGACAGTCGAAATATGAACAAACTATCAGTGGCGGCAACTTCTGGAAAACATTGGGTGGGCTCAATCTTGAGATATAAGTTAAAATAAATAAATCTCTTAAGTAATAATAATAATAATAATAATAATAATAATAATAATAATAATAATAAATTATTGGATAGGCTCAGGCCCCACGGGCCGATATTAGTTGGCGCCACTGCAAACTATTATTATCGAGGTCTCTAAAAGCATGATATTGTGACGTCAACATTTCGCATGTACAGAAGGCATCGATAACTACATTTCTGATTGTCTTAAGGAAACTCGAAGTTTTATTGTTTGAAATTTCATTATTTGAACAATAGGTTTTCCTGTACACAATGTGGGACACATTACTGACACCATTCATGACCTTCACAAACCTAACACAGCTGTATTAATATCTCAAGTGGTTATACAGTACATTTAAATTTAAAGCCAGTACGTAAATCACGGCCCTCTGCACAACAATACTAAATGAACTGCAAGATGTACTACGATATACGCTTTGCTGCGATAGACGCACATATTATTTTTAAATTTAAACCTTTTTATGAACTTCTCTAAAAACCATTTAGATTTTCCCTAAATAATAATATTATTAGCTTTCGATTGAGACATCACACAATCTCACAGGACGTATAGTTTTCATAAAATTATTTGCCACAGTTCAAATTAAATATATAGATTTTATGAGCTAAATTATTCTCATTCAAATCGTAACTTACCCTCCCCCCCCATTTCGTCTCCTGAATTCTGGTCTGTATCTACATTTGGTTCTGGGGGCTCAATAAATATGTCGATATCATCATCAATGTTGACATTATGTATAATGTCCATTTCTTCAGAGAGAGAGAAGCCTTTTCTAAAATGCAAAATATTGTTCTCGCATATTGTAAAAATCTAAATCGGACTGTATAGACGCCTGGCGTTGCCTATGGCAACGCTGAAGTAGAAAAGGGCTTAGCTGAACAACTTTCGGTTAGAAATTTTAAACTACATACATACATATATGCATGCATACATACATACATACATATATACATACATAGCCTACATACATACATACATACATACATACATACATACATACATACCAGCGGCGGTTCCTCGGGGGAGGGAAGGGAGGAACGTCCTCCTCACATTTTTCTTCTTTTGAAAGTAAATACCAAATAAAATATGTGCCTTGAAATTCGAGGAAGATTCGATAATTTTTAAGTTCTCAGCTATAAGAACACCTCGGTTGAATGAGTTTTAAACGACGCGCGTTCATGTGCTGCTAGAAAACTGTGAGAAAGATGCGAGATTGTTTGTGTGGAAGAAACGCACTCCATTCCTCCTTTACTGCAGTTAACACACGTAGATAACAGCGCACTAGCGGCCAGAGAAAGAAGCAGAGTTTTAAAGCAAGTAAATGAACGGAGAGGGAGGAGATCCTCCTCTGAATCAGCGCATGGGTGGGAAATAGAAACCGACTGGTCGTGCAGCAAGCTCGCTACTGCTGCCATCTAACGATATTGGATTCAACCAGACTATAACACATCTAGGAGGAGGCCAGAGAAAGAAGCAGAGTTTTAAAGCAAGTAAATGAACGGAGAGGGAGGAGATCCTCCTCTGAATCAGCGCATGGGTGGGAAATAGAAACCGACTGGTCGTGCAGCAAGCTCGCTACTGCTGCCATCTAACGATATTGGATTCAACCAGACTGTAACACATCTAGGAGGAGGCACAATAAAAACAGTTTTAACGCAAAGTTATGAAAGATACCATATAAACTTTTTTTTTTTTTTGAAATTATAAATCAAAAATATATTTCATTGCACTTTATATAGGCTACTATTCATGGTTTGGAACTTTCAAGAATATTTGAAAGTTAAAGTTAGGTTTATATGAAACTAAGAGGAAGTAGTTAGTATCGTAGATCTTTTTGGCCCCTGAAATTCACTTCCATTCATTGTCTACTAGACAGGACAACAGCCAAGTTGTCAGTTTTGTACAAATATATTTGAAATTGAAAGTAGGTACTCCAAACCACATTATTTTTAACATAAAAAATTAATCGGCCACCGGCAGCTTTGAACAATAATGGTAGTATGACTTTACAAGAACTGACATTCTTCAAAAGCATGTGATACTGAACTTGTAAAATGTGCATGTGGCAACACAGACCACGTGGTTGGGTGCAGTGTTCTCGCTTTCCTCAGATTATTTCCCATTCCCATTTCCGTAAAACGGTTCCGATTACGTGTTAGTAGCTACAATCTCTTCCAATGCGTGTGATGCTGTAGTGTGCTCGAAAAATGCTGCGAGGTTGTGAATTTCCTTGTAATTGTTAATTTGTGCAATTATTCAACAATGAATGGAAGTGAAAAGATATTATATTTTGGAAAATTTAGGAAACTCAGTTTACAAGAACAAATTATTGCTATACAGAAGGGAAGGCCAACCCCAACACTATCTGGTCTTACATGTATGCATATAGGCTAATTAGTAGCATGTTTCATTCAAGAAGGTGTCATTTCGTGCTGTTAACTTCTTTCCTCCTCTTAAGAAATACGCAGGAGCCGCCATTGACGTACATACGTGTTCTTCCCATGGTCAGGTCTTTCATTGCAAACCCAGCATTCTCCAATCCTTCCTATTTCCTGTCTTCCTCTTAGTTTTCGCATACGATCCATATATCTTAATGTCGTCTATCATCTGATATCTTCTTCTGCCCCGAACTCTTCTCCTGTTCACCATTCCTTCCAGTGCATCCTTCAGTAGGCAGTTTCTTCTCAGCCAGTGACCCAATCAATTCCTTTTTTCTGTTTCTGATCAGTTTCAGCATCATTCTTTCTTCACCCACTCTTTCCAATACAACTTCATTTCTTATTCTGTCTGTCCACTTCACATGCTCCATTCTTCTCCATATCCACATTTCAAATCCTTCTATTAATTTCTCTTCATTTCGTAGTAATATCCATGTTGCTATCCATACAATGTTACACTCCACACAAAGCACTTTACTAGTCTCTTCCTCAGTTCTTTAAAATATTATAATAAACATATTTATTGAAATATATTGATCATAAATATATAGAAAAGAGGCAATAAAAATATTTTACATAATAACAATGTACTTATTCAACCCTTACGTCCATTTCTTCGTAAATTGACACAGCACCAAGAACCAACAATGACCACATTAACACTATGAACAGCAGAATGAAATTGACATTACTGTGGCCTTCTGCACATGTCCACGCATCGAATAAAACATTTTCTGCATTTATATCTCGTAGTCTGACTTTTAGCGGACTATTTTAAGGTAATTCGCCTTGAAGGACTTCAAATTGTCGTACAGACAAAATAAGCAAAGACTTAGAAAAGTGAAACATTATTTTATTTTTTAGATCTAAAAATAAATTTTCCATTTTTTTTTCTTGCCGTTAATTTCACCAATCCATAGTCTTAACTGAGGAAGGAACAGGCGATGAGACCTAAATCTTAAAGATGATTACTATTATTACTATTATTATTATTATTATTATTATTATTATTATTATTATTATTATTATTATTATTATTATTATTATTACTAGCCGTACCTGCGCGCTTCGCTGCACTTGTTATAAATAAATATTTCAATTATGTAATTACTTCATAATTTCATCTGTTATTATATGACGTTATGACTGAAATACCTATGTTGTTAATTGTTTTTATTGTAACATTCGGCAATAACTGGCAGATTATATAAGATCTCGCTCAGAGGAGTGGAGTTTGGGGTTTGAGATGGCCTACAAACCACAAGTCATGGTAAAGATGTTGATTTGTTAATTATTCAATATGGAGTATTTGCACTATTTAGAACTGTTACCTCCTATACATTACCCTAGCTCACCCAAATACGTAATTAAGCAATATGTACTGTTATGTTACTGAATAATTAATACTTAATATGTGCCGCGTGTATATTTGTAAAATTATTCCATCTCTGACTTTCATTCTTTCATAAAAAACGCAATGCAAATCAGACATCAAATTTCAGTACGGTACCTCCAAATAGCGTTAAATTTAACTGCAGTACATATAGCTAATTATTAGTTTCGACAGTATATAAAGTCTTCTGTGCGTAAAGTTCTGTTTAGTCCTACCTTATATGCATTTGTGCCCAGTGCTTGATTCACTCATGAGCTTCTGTAATGATATAAAGCCTACGTCCATCTATAGGAACTGCACTTTCCAATGATGAAATAATTATTTAAATATATTAAATAGTTTTCTGAGATTGCCTCATACAAACACATACATGCTCTCTCTTTATAATATAATAATATTTAGTATATTATAAACACATTATTATATCATCCGTATATTAATCCGATTGTTGTCCAAGGACTCCAAGGCCGCCTTAAATAAATGCATAGTCATTTCTTTTATCTTTATTACTCGTATTTTAATCTGCCTGGCCATGATATAAAAAGCATTGTTATTTTAAAACGGGAATTATCTTGTCGTATGGTAATGCAGAAATTCCTGCAGGAAAATGTACTTCGGTACATCATAGTAATATTAGTCCTATCAAAATTTTTAATAGAATAAAACTTGTTGGAAATCGTTTTTAAAGAAACTTTTGTTATGCAATATTTTTCATAAAAATCAATAATAAGCGAGATATTTCGATTTATTTAATTAAGGCCCCCTTATAACCCCCCTTTTAAATAAAGTATTTTGAATGCCATGTAGCTATAATCTACAGTAAGTTACAACGAACTTAATTTATATTCCAATTTTCATATAAATCGGTTCAGCCATTATCGCGTGAAAAGGTAACAAACATACATACAGACAGACATACATACAAAAGGATGATTAATTATACATTTTGACACCAATTATTTTTGGAAAATCGAAAATTGCCAGAAAAATTTCGGTTACAGATTTATTATTAGTATAGATCAGAGGTCTGCATCGGAAGTTTTCGCTCGAGTGCCAAGTAGTTCATAGCATAATCCGATAGGTAGCGAACATGCATGATGGGTAAAATTGTCACGAGCGATAAATCCTCGAACGGTATAAGCCGAGCGTTAGACATTTGTTCTTGTTACAGTGATGAACTGTGTAGTAACATCATAGATGTTTATCATTTCAGAACTTTGCAATGTTTAACTAACCGCTCCATAGTACAACTACAAAACTTGCTTTAAAATGTAATATAAATGTTGTAGGTAAATGTGTTTTTTTTTTCCCTCCCACACAGGAGTGCTTTTGTTTTTGCCATATCTGATAGATGTTATTGGATGTAAATGTAATTATTATAAACGGAGAACACAATCACGATAATGCAAGAACTGTATCAAGTTTTCTAGTAACAACAATAATAATAATAATAATAATAATAACAATAATAATAATAATAATAATAATAATAATAATAATAATAATCTCTAATAATTAGTGTATCAATCTTTGCGTCTGTAACAGTTGTGCAACATGATTATTCGTTTTATTATATTTTCTGTGACGTTATCTTTGTACTAATATTGTTATTAATCTACTGCTCTATCAATAATATTTTGTAAAACGTTTCTACATTGTCACAGATATAGGCGGAACACTATGTATGGACCTATCGTATTATATATGTGGTAAATAAAATATTGAATAATTAATTAGCAATAATAACTGTACATCGAAGTTTTTCATACTATTTTATTTACAACTTCATGTTCCTGTTTTGGTACATTCCATTGACTGTTCCATTAAACGTTTGTCATAAACGCAGAAAATAAAGCCTTATTTTTACCGTGTGAGCAAAACATATGTGTATCTTATCTGTCGCCTTCCATACAAGATAAGACATGTCGGTGAGATGACCTTGTACTGTGCTTATATTTATTACGAGCGTATCACGACCGATCGCATCTCACTCGAGGGTGCGATACTCGACCGAGTTCAAGCGAGCGATTTAACTCCAATGCAGCACTTTGGTATTTATTATTATTATTATTATTATTATTATTATTATTATTATTATTATTATTATTATTATTATTATTATTATTATTTTAATGTGGCCTGATGCAGTCCGATTTAGGCAGACTAGGGTTGCCCTGTCTCGTTGCCTAGATGAGAATCAATACGACTGTACAATTTTTCAGCATGGCTGTTGTATGCAGAACACGACATGGTTTATAGTTAATGCGTTTCTTTATGTGTAGGTCTGTACAATATGAAACCGCGATATTAATCATGGGAAGATGCTTGGCTTATCTCCTTCTCATTCAGCCGCTTGGTGGATCATCATTCTCCACAGAAGAGAAATAGTAAAGCGGCAGTAACAAATAAAATATTTAGCTCTACCAAACACCTGCCGTTACCTCTACTTCGCATGCACTGTGATGGATTGCCCAAATCGTCCTAATATAATACTGCCACATTCAATAAATACTTTGGGATTTTTAAATTTAATTTCCTTCTCTTAATATACGCTTAGAGTTCAAATTACTCTTCAAAATTTTCGTTGTCTACTACACATGCCCCATGGAAAGAAAGGAAATAAAAATAATTTCTATATCGACCTACGAGATCGGCAGAAACATCAATATCAGGGATGTAGGCGTACTGTTGTGTTTAGATAGCTTGGTCGGTGTTATGCGCAATCATTTGAGTAGGGATGATATGAAGTGGGCCAGTTTTTCAGCCTATTCACTGGGGCAGGAGGAGGAAGGAGGTTAACTGCATGCATAGGCGGAGTTATAGTGCCCCAAACTTGACCAAACTCTTTTTTTCTATTAACGTTATAAAATATTGAATTCAAAAGATTTTTCTTACTTTTGTTTATGATTAAGTTTCTATGCTTAAATTGGCGAATTAATGTCTTCAGACCATATGTCTGGACTATAATATTTATTTTAAATATCCTAATGTTTAAGAATTTCTATACCTCATTTAAGAAATGGAAGAACTGTAATGTTTTTTTTTTGTGCGAGATCGTGCGTATTTGCTTGGTTTCCGCACAAAACCAATCCGCGGAAAGTCTAAAATTCCACATTCAGTATTCCCAACATAACACACGTAACAATTTCCCTCTTCTTACCGCTTAAGTGACATATTGATTTTACTGCTTTAGGCTTTTAACATATTATTTTTAGAGACGTTCAATAAAGTAATAATTATAAATTGGAAACTTACCACTGCAATTTCACCTAAATTGCACTGTTAATTATTGTTTTTAAATATTTGCAAAAATTAAGTAAACTCTACAACTCCACTAAAGTTACTGCATTCGTGATGCAAGTAACATTAAGGAAGCCGTGAAAAAATCAACAAGATTCCAGACTCATCATGGCGGCTACTTTGAACGAAGGAGAAATGGATCTTGAAGTTGAAGAGCCTTGGGAACAAGGCTGTGCTTCTCTGGTTCCCGACAAATCCAGGGCAAGGTATGAAAGAGCCTATAATATATTCACAAATTGGTTGGAAGGGAAAAAAGAGAAATTAATGAAAAAACAATGCTTGCTTATTTCGTGAAAAGGACCACAACTTAGAAATCTGCTAATAGTGTGTGGTCAGAATATTCAATGTTAAAAACTATGATAAATTTGAATTATCGTATCAATATTGGACAATTTTCTAGTTTGGTGAATTTTTTAAAGAAGAAAAGTTGCCGAAGTTATTACTGCAATATGTTATATAAATAATATTGTTAAAATATTAATATGAAAAATAAATCATTACATAACCTTACCGTTTGTTTTAAGTTCACATTTGTAGACTGGGGGAAAAAAAGACAGACGTATATCACGGCCTGCTGGAGTATAGTAAACACAGAAAATATTTTAAATCAGCAATGTTGAAGATAAATATTTTTGTTTTGCAAATTTGCCGTCATTGAACAGAAACCAAGATGGAGATTTCATTGCAACTAATTAGAAATTCCTCTTTCAGGTATGTAATAAACGATCTTCGCACAAAATAATGTACGATACACGAGCGGTATGTTTTCTTTCAATTCTCGGAAATTAAAAAAGCTCAACTACGTTTCGCTTTTTCAAACTTTTCCTCGAACAGGAAAACTTCAACATACCGCTCTTGTAACGCATATTACTATTTTTGTACTGATGTGTTAGAACTCTGCAGGTGTTCAATCAGCCGCTTGGAGAAATGTGAGTAACATACTGCACAACAATGCAGAAAAAAGGAAAGTGATCCCGGTATAATGTGTAAACTTAAAGACGAGATTAAGTAAAATAGAGTTTACATTAATTTGATATGACATCTTGCTGTTTTAAATCTTCAGATAGAGTAAATGTAAAATTGGTCCACCCGCTGTGGAGTGATGGTTAGCACGTCTGGCCATGAAATGAGCGGGCTAAGGTTCAAATCCTGGTTGGGACAAGTTACTTGTTTGGGGATTTTCCGAGCTTTTTCCTCAACCAATTGAAGCAGAATTGCTGAATAATTTTCAGTCTGGACTTCGGACCCATTTCGTCATTAATTCTCATATCATCATCCATACAATAGCCCGGGTTAAGTTCACGGTGCGGCGTGCTGTACTTCTACAAGAGCGCGGCCGTTCGGCTATCCAGTCATTCACAGAATAGGAGTGGTACGCACAATAAGCCACAGGCTGCAGTGTAAGCTTTCGAGTCCCTCCTCCGCACAAGAAGGGAAAAAAGTAAAATTATCTATATATTTTGTTACAGTTTTACTTTATTTTACAATACCTTTATTAAATGATTATATTCCGATATACTGTACCAAGGTCAAGCTATAACGGGGTGAGGAGATAAATGATGTCCCCCATAGTCTCGTTACATCAGGATTCTATGGTTTTTCTTTACCCCCCCCCCCCCCCCCAAGGAAACTGTTCTCTCTCCGCCTATGCTGCATAGATGCTGACGTAAATTAAACTACGTTGAAAAAAACTGGTCACGTACGTGCAATTCATGGGCGATCATAGTTTTTCCACTCACTGCTACCCAAACACTCGTATTTAACACAATGCAGTTTTTTTCTTTTTACTCTTCCACTCACAATAGAGTAAACTACAATGTCTTTATTGGCTCCATTACGGTAGTAAAGTTTTTGCAACAGTTAGTATACTGGGTGTTCATTTCAAAGTGTGTCATGACGTCACTGTTGTTGGGTCACCGATTTGAAGCGAGTTTCAGCTTATATGTTAGAGAAGTTGCCTATTATTTAAGGCGTTCTTCAATCTGAACTTGAGAACGTGTACGGTATAACTTGAACGTCGTAGCAACAGATGGCGGTCTGTACGGTCTGTTTGCTACCATAACCTCTTTCGAACTGTGTTTTGCGCCGGCAAGTCGTACGCAGGGTATTTGTTATCATCGGTTGCGTACGGTAACATTCCACAACACAAATCAAATGCTCCGTGTCCATGTTGACCGTCGAAGTTAATGTCAACAAATACGTAAGTAATCGTTTTAACCCTCTCCCCATATCCCGACAGTACGTATTTCCAAACAGTTCACATTCCTGCCACTACCGGCGTTACGTACGTATCGGTACGTACTCTTAAGAATGAACGCCGTACTTGCTAGGCAACTTGTCTGCCTCATAGATTATGCACCTCTGCGGAAGTGTAGGAAGATTGAATTCTCTAGGCTCATCGGCTAGCCACATGACGGCATACAGCGAGCCATGACACACTTTGAACTGAACACGCAGTAGTATGCACTTGCATAAGGAAAAAACTGCACAGCGACTAACCCATACATCCCTTTTCTTCTTTTTTATTATCAAATTTACTTGCCTGGTTTACTGCGCAGAATGTTATGACCGGCCAAGCTATCTAAACACAACTGTAGTTTACTTTTAGGGTGAAGGTAAGTTATGGTAGTACTTAGCGGAGACGGTAAATTGCCTCCCTAGGACAAAAATTACGTAAATTATTATTCTGCATCAATAATTAACTTATTTAGCTTTAGCATTGATGGAAATTGTAATAGAGAAGTAGTATTTGGCGAGATGAAGCCAATGATTCGTTCGTTTTGCAGTTGTAGAAAAGTTTAGAAAACTCAAACCAAATAATCAACTCAAGCGGGAATGGAATCCACTCCTGAGCTCACTCCGGATCAGCAGGCAACAGCGCCTAATGTATGATCTACACCGGTGGCCCCTTCGATGTAGGATACACGCAAAGTAATACCTCTGGTATTGAAATACAGCCATATATGGAGCCCGGATGTTTAGACATTTATAACAGTTAAAGTAGGCAGGCAAGAAAGGTAATAAAAACGTAAAAAAACAATAATCTTTGAAAAAGGCCCACATCTGGCAACTCTGATACTGCATATTAAACAGTTTTAATTCGAATTCCAGACCAACCAATCAGAGAAAGGCATTGATTGGATTGGAATTTCAAGGTTGCCCAATTTATTTTTTATTTATTTATTTTTTGGTGGTGTCAATAAAGACACATGTCATCACAAGTTCCAGGTCACATGGACCCTTGCCTTAACCAGAATATTGCTTAGAATAACATGAGTACGTAAATGAAGTGTGACCATCTTCTCCATCAGAAACGGAGACTGGTAAGCTGGACATGTAGGTAAACTTTCAGAGTCAATGATTTTTGCAGAAAAGTTAACATTACTTGATTGTTCACTGAATTATGTAATTATGGTTTAATAAGTGGATTAGGGTGTGTCTGTAGTTTCTGAAGATAATTTTTACGTAAGTGCTGCACGTAGTCACTGAATAAAATGATTTCCAGGTCACTGTACATTTGTGCGTTAGTAATGTAAAAATCAGCTCCTGTGATGGTTCTGCACACAGCTCTTTGGATGGCATCGAGTTTCTTGATGTGGCGGAGATGGGTTTGAGCCCAAATTTCTGACGCGTAGGACATGTATGATCTTATAAGTGGTGTGTACAGCAATAGTTTGGTTTTGAGGGGAATGAAGCTTTTAAGTATTGGATATAATGCTAAGAATCTTTGCAAAACTCTGTCTCGTATTAACTGTATATGTTGTCTGTATGTCAAACGACTATCCAGTACTAGACCAAGATATCTGACCGTTGTTTTGAAGGGAATGTGTTGATTCTGAACAGAGAGCGGTTTTAATAATCGTGGAAATATCCTTGTAAAAACTATTGCTGTATTTTTTTCGCCGTTAATTTTCAGTCTCCATCTTGTAGACCATTGGGTGAGTAAGTCCGAGATTTCTTGCATCTGTTGTAAAGCACATTTGATGTAGGTTGTACAATTACGAAAGTATTCACATTCATTAGCGCTATCTCTCAACGAATTATCGGAGTTTACTGTGTGGATTTTGTTGTTCGTAATAATAATTCCACACAAAAAAAGATACATTTATGAGAAAACCGATATATTATACGACATATTGAATCAAAATTTCGATACCGATATATCGAAACGAAAATATCTGTATTTCGTAAAAACCGATATATCGTTTCCATCTCTAGCCAGGATATTACATCTATACTAATAATAAATCTGTAGCCAAAATTTTTCTGGTAATTTTCGATTTTCCAAAAATAATTGGTGGTAACATGTATAATTAACCATCCTGAAACCGAAAATCGCTTTTGAAATTTTTGTTTGTATGTCTGTCTGTCTGGATGTTTGTTACCTTTTCACGCGATAATGGCTGAACCGATTTATATGAAAATTGAAGTATAAATTAAGTTCTTTGTAACTTAGATTTTAGGCTATATGGCATTCAAAATACTTTATTCAAAAGGGAGGTTATAAGAAGGCTTGAATTAAGTAAATCGAAATATCTCCTTTATTATTAATTTTTGTGAAAAATGTTACATAACAAAAGTTTCTTTAAAAATGATTTCCGATACGTTTCATTCTAAGCAAAATTTTGATGGGCCCAAATTGCATCAAAAATGGATGTTCTCTGAACCAAATGATCATATTTTAACTATTTGCATGTAATAACAATTAAGAAATATGTTAAAGGAATTATCATTGCACTAAATGAGTGGTCTCTGGACCAAAATGATCGCATTTTAATTATTTAAATACAATTTAAATTAAGTGACATATTAAACGATTTATCCTTCTATCAAACACGAATGTTCCCTGGACCAGATGTCCTATTTTAATTATGTGAGTACTTTATATTTATTTCTAACAAGTGCAGCGGAGCGCACGGGTACAGGTAGTATTACATATTTCTTAAAAGCAACTCGGTTTTCGTCCTCCAGTGCATTGTGGACCTCTTTCCGTGCGGCAATGTGCTGGAACAATAGCAGAGCAGGATGAAAGCGAAGAGGCTGAATGAATCTGTACACAACAGTAGATTTATTTTATTTCCGCAGAATGTCGTTCTAAATATGTCTGAGAAAGACACGCTACAGTCGCTTCTTTTGTTTATTTCAAACAAGTTCTGCGGAAATGCTTCCCTCTGTTGAGATAATTTAACTCTCGTTCTGCTTCGTTACGACTTCGAATCTATTGTTACATTCAAAGATGTAGAGAAAGAGGTGGATTTTTGAAAGTTTCATCGTGTGATAAAATGAGAGGTTTACTACTACTACTACTACTACTACTACTACTACTACTACTACTACTACTACTACTACTATTACTACTACTACTACTACTACTACTACTACTACTAGTACTACTACCACCATTACTACTACTGCTACTGCTGCTGCTGCTGGGTTGTTTACGATCTCTGGTAACGAATTTGAATGACGTCATGTGCGTTAGGAATCTCACCGACAGCTGAATTGCGGCGAGAGGTGACAGACCAGTAGTGAGTGATTTCATAATCAGAGTGCACAGTGTATCACAGTAGCAATGCCCAAGAAAATCGAGCCTTTTTGGGAGGGGTACATAACAACTCTTTCCGATGCCAAGTACAGTTACGTGACAATCATAGGTGCCTGCAAAAAAACGTGGTTTCGTTATTTCCAAGAAAGACATATTGTGTGTACTTAATAAGACTGGCAAAGGTCGGATGGGATTAATTCCAGAGTGGAAAAAGCAAGCAAATCCACCCCCCCCTCCCGTCACAAGTCGCCGCACCACACGGGATGATACAAATTAATCCCATTCGAGCTTTACCTGTCTTATTAAGTACACACAAAATGTCTTTCTTGGAAATAACGAAACTTCGTTTATTGCAGGCTTCTTTTATTTTCACTTAACTGTACTTGGCATCGTAAAGGGTTGTTATGTACCCCTTCCAAAAAGGCTCGATTTTCTTGGAAATTTCTGCTGTTAGTCGCCGTGCACTCTATGAGATCATTCACTACTAGTCTGTCACCTCGCGCCACAATTCAGCTGTCGTGTAACTCCTGACACACAATGCCATTCAAATTCGTTATCAGAGTTCGGAAACAACCCTGTACTACTGCTACTGCTACTGCTGCTACTACTACTACTACTACTACTACTACTACTACTACTACTGCTACTTCTACTGCTATTACTCGATGTTGTTATCTTCTAAATAAGTAAATTTGCAGTGTAAACATTCATTTCACAATATATCAACAAAGCCCCACTCTGGAACTGCCAGTCAAATACATTTATTGCAGCTATAAATTTTTTATTGTGTCTCTTTCTTCTTCCTGCTGTCTTCTTCCTTCACAATATTCAACCTTTGAGATTTTATTCTAATTAAAATAATATACAGTATAAAGAATACAGAATGTTAAACAGAACTAGATTGTTATGTAAATGCATACAATTATCCATCTTTTTTACCTTACTAGAAAATGCATAATAGTACATTATGCAACGAGCCTATAATGGTAGTAATTAAGACGCAAGTATGTTTGTTTATGAAACGAGCGCAAGCGAGTTTCATAATTTTCATACGAGCGTCTTAATTACCATTATAGGCAAGTTTCATACGACTTTTTATGCTCGACCATATTTATAACTTGAAATCATTCAGAAGTATTCATTTTATTTGTATCTGGCAGAAGGTCGGAAGTGACCTTGTTCATAGCTCGTGAATTGTGAGATGTGCGCAGACGCGAAAGTATTGATTTTTTCCGAGGAACAATAATGGCATTGACTTTGATGTAATATAGAGAATGTATAACCTGGAAATTGATTTAGAATTGAAAAACGAGATGACAAATTGAATTTATTTGAATATTATTTACAATTAACGCTAATTATTATAGTAACAGAACATAACCTTCTGCGACAGTATTGGATTTCCAGCCTCCGTGACGTTTCCCTCGTTGTCTTTCGATTGCATATCCGAGAATAATCGAAAACCTGAACTTTAATGAATAGGTGTACTTTAATGACATGCATTAAAGGACTGCTACCAGGTATATAATTACTACATTTCGGCATGGTCGAGCATAAAATATAAATTGCTTACAAAGACAGCCACACTGCTCTTGTAAGCGAATCTGTTCCACTAGGACTTTTGCGAAGACGAAGGGGAGATGGCCTGGGATTTGGAAGGATAGAGTTTCACAGAAGATGGTGACCAAACTCCTAGACTTTAAACCCGGGATTTACTCACGGATTGCACGTTTAACATTGGCTTTCACTGAAGATGTATAGTAGCAATGCTAACTCAGCCGTTCTCCGGCTACATTTAAGGTATCTACAAGTCATAACTTTATAAGGAAATTAGTTTTAGCAGGCGTTTATAATAGCGGATAATGATTTTATTCTTATTCGGCCGGAGGAAAAGTTTATTTCGAAAAACTCCTGACATCAACCTGACTTATTTTAAAGGTTTCAACTTTGTAATTAATGTTGAACAATTCTGTTTGAGAAGACTCCAACGTAATATATAAGTAAGTTTAGTTGTTTGGAGATTTATTTTATGGGATTAGGTACAGCTTACAGGAGTAAAATTTTGGAAATATTTAAAATTTTTTTCCTCCAATACTGTATTTTGTACAATAATGAAAATTAGTATGTGTAATACACTGTCCTTCTGCTATATGGAAAAAATATTTTTACGATTAAAAAAAATTATTTACATTTTTTTTTTCAAAATTCAGTTCGCTGTTTAGTGATGAAACGTTTCCCACATAACTAAAAAAACTATCCAACACTCTGCGATGAAATTTTTTGTGTGTATTTATGTATGTCATATCTACAATATGACCCAAGATCACTTCTCTACCTTTGATAGATTGTCTGATGAAAAATAAATTCATTTAAAAATGGTCAAAGATCAGTATTTTCTTCTAACACAAAATAAAAAATATTAGTTATTAAGGAATGTAGTTGAAAGAGCATGATATTGTAAACATAAGTTTAAGCAATAAAATGAAAGAGAGAGAACATGAAAAATTTAACAAGTTTGTGAGTTATGAGGGAAACGCTTCATCACTGCACAGTAAACTGGCATCATTTTGAATTTTGAAAAAAAAAATATATATATATATATATATATATATATATATATATATATATATATATATGGAGGAAAAAAATGTTGAATATTTCCAAAAAAATTACTGCTGTAAGCTGTACCTAACCCCTTAGCCCGGCGGAGCTCGTACATATTTTCCAAGCATAAATGCTCGCTCCATGTCTGTCAGACCCATTCTACATAGATTAAAAAAAGCGATGATCTTAAGGTTATTAGTCTTTTTTATATAAATGAAAATCTCAGAGATGCAGCGCGAGCTCTGTCGGGTTAAGAACTAAGAACAAATATTATTAACATCTGAGTCTATAAATAAAAATTGATTATTACACTTGGTGTTGAACCTCACAGAACATACTTGGATATTATTTATTATATTATTATTAATTTTTGTATGTTTTAAATCATAAAACCAGTTACGTAAAGTCAATTTTGTGAGAGTAGTTAAATATTGTTGTACAACTCATATTTCATTTCAAGTAAGCGGCTCATCACTGAAGTTTGGAGTTTCATCTCGTAACAATATGCTGGATCAATCTTAGAGGGTCCTTTTTTGCTGAAATTCTTGTGCTTTTCATTCACATTGTTATTCTGTCTGCACACAAAACCACGAAATTATTTATTAGAACTTTTATATATAAATCAAAGTAAACACGCTTTTTAAAAGAGTTCAAAAGTGTTTTGAACAGTTAAATTTACTTACTTTCTTCAAGTTCGCGATTGTGCGATCGCTTCAAATGGTGTAACAAATTCGAAGTACCACCACCCTTAGAGTAAATTCGCCTACAAAGTTTACAGCGTGCGATTTTATTATTGTCTTCAACCAAATTAAAGAATTCCCATGCGACGGATATACGATTTGGTGCCATTCTATTCCACTCACAACTACCCTCAGTCCGTACGCGCCGGTCGTCCTTGAGCTCTACGTCCTACAACTTCGCTTCGCTCCGAACCACCGCATCCCTCCGTATGTCCCCTGTTCCACCTACGATAGTATCGGAGATCATCGGTGGAGAGCTTTATTCGTAATCTCCGATTCCTCCGCGGTAGTAGTCACTCCGATGAGCAACACTACAGCCGAGAAATGATACACTGGAGCGCATGCAGTCCAGAATTTATAACCAGTCGGTTGAAACGTTTAAGGTTGACGCTCACTGGCACGAACCGACCGGAACGGAACGAACCGGAAATATTCTGCGAGAGACGTATGCATGTATTTTAAACGGCAAACGCTCACTTGTCAGAACGGAAGCAACCGGCTGCCGGTCCTGACGGACAGGGTTCTCGCGACACGATCCTAGCGGAATTTCCGATGACGATCGTCAGCATTCGTATGTCTTCGCTGGTCTTCGGAGAAGAGTGTGTTGGCTGTTCTCAGTACTTTCCCACTCAACATGTGCTGGTGCGTTGTCCAGACAGATTATTCTTAAAATTGGTGCTGAAAAGTTAATTTTAACAGTGGTAATCGCGCTTCTGTGCTGATTGGCCTTCGAAATGTGATGTTTCCCTTCATTATTTCAAGTACTAATAACAGATGAAGTTTTAAACATTTTTCTTCGCTCATAAAGTACTAAAAAACCATTACTCGATTTTTACACAAATCTGGGAAAAGATGTTTAAATTAATCAAAACACTTTTTATAATGTTATGACTAGAGCCCGGATTGCATGTAATTACATATTCCGTTCCTACGTATGTAGCTATAAGGAAAGCTAACAGTCCGCGAATCTTATTAAAGGAATCATTATTCCGAAGTTTTAAATGTTTTTACATATTTTGGTGTATAATAAATATTTTGGCATATATTATTTTTTTTACATATTTTGAAGGATATTGTATATTTTGAAGGAATATATACATTTTTTCACCAATTTTCTCTCTACATAATTCTTAAGTTATTTTTTAAAATTGTTTATAAAGGTTATCTCTTCCTCTCTAGTGCATAAATATAATTTAATAATTGAAAATAATAACGTATTCTGTCAAAAAATGGACATCTCTTTGCAATGCTAATAGTTTGTAGGCTATATCCCTTGAGAAGTAACGGTAAAGTAGGTACAAATACCAATGCAAATGGTGGGTCATTGTACTGCTAACGTAGTGAAGGAAAGAATGAAAATTACCCTGTGGGTATGACCGTTTCGCACAAACACCCCCAATCAGTTGCTCTAAAAGAAAACAATAGTTTTTTGTGTGTTTTTTTTAAGAAACTTATTTTGACATCAGGTAATACAAGTAGCAAGCCTACTGCCATTCGCATCCAAGTTAAAAGACTGGATTTCAATTGACGATTCCTTTACTAAAATGGTAAAATCGTGCAGTCCAAAGTGTGTGACAAACGCATTGGGTGCTCCATGAAGTTACAATTAGAACAGCATTTAAAAATTGGACTTCATGTGAGAAATAAAAAACGTGCTCCGTCGAAAAGAAACAAGTTCTTCTTACACAAGTGGTGCTGAAACATTCGTCTTCTACAAGTGAATTTAATAAAAATTTGTGCATGGCAATGGTTGCTGCAAACATACAGTGGTATAAACTTGGAGTTCCAAAGTTCCAAGCATTCCTACGCAAATACTGCAACTTCAATATTTCGCATGAATCAACACTCCGGAAAAAATATTTGAACTCCTGCTACACTGATACAATGGAAACGATTAGAGATGGACTTGATGATTCCTACGTATGGGTTGCCGTTGACGAGACGATCAATGACGGCAGAAAATATGAAAAAAGATTTAATTATTAATTGCGCCTCCAAACGATAATTAAATGAGGTTCAATCACATGTGCACCTGTAATTTTTTATTAGTGTGCAAAAATACATCTAATAAAGCTTAGATTTTAAATTACCAACGATTTTTTTTGTTTATTACATATTTATCTACATACTTCGTCATTTGTAGCTTCATATTTATGTAGTCTACATAATTCTCATTTTCACAATACATAAAATCCGGACTCTAGTTATGGACCCATATTTTCTTTTCTTCTTTTCTTCCTCATCAGCTAAAGACTCAGTACAATAAACTAGTCTTCGGAACTACTATCCCACTCCATGTTTAAACCAGACTGCCTGTCGACTGTACCGGAATATTCCGAGCAGTGAGCGTCAGAGCTTCCGCGGAAGACGGACTGCTGTAGATTTCCGTTCCGGTCGGTTCGTGCCAGTGAGCTTCAACCTTAAACTCGGTCGTTCGCGAGCGCTCGAAGTTATTGCGTTACAATTACATCGCCGTTTAATGTCCGATATCCAAAACAGCTTTTATAAGAAGATTACCATTCTCTGCCGCCTGAAGTCAAGGGCTGCCGAACTTTAATTTCCTTTAAATGTAAATTAGAAAAATATCTCATGATGAGTTGCCAGACCTAACGCGTTGCACATATTTTATGGAATGTGTTCCATTGTATTTATTTTTATTTTTATTTATTTTTTTATTTATTTTTTCTTATTTTTATTGTCATCATGTAAATCGTGTTTATTTATCACTGAACGCCAATATGTATCCCACTGTGTTGTTTTTTTATTATTAATCTTTTTTTGTATACATTTTATTCAATTGTCGGTTTCCGGTTTAATTATGTAAATCCTACTGAATTGTAATCTAATACTAATATGTATACTAATGTGTTTATTTTTATTTCTACTGTGTACATTTTTTATTGAATTAAGGGCTTCTGTCTTAATTCTGATCCAGTTGTATGTTCAACTATGTAAGCAAGTTTTAATCCTGGTTGAGTGTAAGAGAAGGCCTTACGGCCTTAACTCTGCCAGGTTAAATAAAGCCATTATTATTATTATTATTATTATTATTATTATTATTATTATTATTATTATGTTCTTATTTCAGATAACACGAAAATTAGGAAGTATTTGAACATTTAAACAATAAATTATGCTTTTAAATAACACAGTTCTTTAACTGCAATAATGCTTCATATTATCAGTTATGTTATTCAGCATCCATCTTGTCGAACTCATTATATCAGTAATGAAAATATTTAATGTAAGTTATTAAATATGTGGTTGCATAAAAAGAACAGAGATTTTGTGATGAGTCTCAAATTTCTTCCAAAGAAGACATAAAATATTTCAGTCACAGTATTTAATAACAATGAAGTAAATCTACATGGTTACTTTGCTTAACATTTTTACAATAGTATATTAAGAGAGGTTTAATTGCAAACAATGATTGACGTTGGAGGTACTTATGGTAAGGTGGATGCATATTCTATTATTCCACATTCAAAGATTATATCACGAAATATCAAAGATGCAGCAAACAAAATACATGCTGAAGTTATTCCAGAATTAAAAGAATCGATGGAAAAATCGCCACTTGATTTTAAAATTAATAATTTTTGTTCAATCGTATCTAGAATTTCCTCCTTGGTTTCTTTAATGTATTTACTTTTGTCCTATGTCATTACGAATACAACACTGTTACAAAATATTATAAGTTAACTGTTCCGTTCAACTAAAGGAGAAAGGATATAACATATTTGAAGGGTTCAGAGCCATAGTGGGCCAAGCGCCATTTATTAAAAACGGAGAAAGCAAGGGTTAAAGTTAAGTGAATACTATAGTTTAATGAAGATTGACATATCTTATAGTTTGAATGTGTATACTTTATATTACTTGCTATATATTTCCATTGAATTGTGGTAATAACTTAATTTTAACCCTTGTTTTCTACGGTTTTTGTAAATGGCGCTTGGCCCACTATGGTTCTGAACCCTACATTTATACTGTATATAATCCCGTAAAAATCTCAACCACATATCTTGTTTCAACTTGGATTTTAACCCTGTCCCGCTAGTTTCACGGTCAGCTCTATCTTGTAAATGATACAATCTAGAAAATAAACTACAAAAGTGGAATATCTTTTTGTATTACGATCAGACTGCGAGTCACCGAGTCACCATGTTGAAGTTTGGAACTCACGGAGTATAAATGACGTCATGACCCGTGGGGTGAGGTGACACTGTGAGAGTAATGTTGGGTTCGTAACAAAGTGCATTACCGTCTTTCCTATTGTAGCTTGGTCTTAATTTTCAACATATTATTCTTCAGAACAGTGTATTACAAAACAGTGAAATAGGCCTATTAACACTAATACGAATATGGATTCATAAATAATTAAATACATAAATGAAATACGATAAAATATAAACCCCTACTTGCTTACTCACAGGATCTCAAGTAGGTATGGTGCTTTTCTTTTGATGCATTGCGAACATGCCTTGTAATTCGGTCTAATGAATTGTGAAGAAATGTTTATTTTGTGCCCTACTGTGATAGAATGTTTACATATTGAGACAACGAGTAACTGCACGCTTCATCTCCCATTCCTCTCATCCACATAACACAGAACACAGTCGTCTGTGTGTTCGTAACTTCATGCGTTTCGGTACTCGGGACAGCGGTCTGATTATCACTGAACAACAAGAATTTTGCTCCGACTTAAAACAATGTGTCCCTTATGGTTTTGTGTGCGCTGAATCCGAAAATGCATCTCTTTTCTTCGTATCGCGTAACGTTTTTAAGATATATTATGATTTCACTTTTCGATAAGCGCTCACCCAGTAAACATCTGGTGCGGATTGGGGGTTGTAAACTAAAACAAAAGCTAATGCATTTTATGAGTTTATAACTTACTTTCGGTTTCTTATGATTGTTGGCATGTTCTTTTGCACTTCTTATAAGTAAACAGATATTGGTCCCTTCTATTCAGTAAATTTCATAACAGTTCAAAGTGAGGTCTACGCAATGAATATACAAGGGTGTGGTTTTCAGTATTTAAAAGAAAAGTTTACCAGTTTAAGTGAAGGTAAATTAATAGAGTGCATTTTCATCGGTCCACAAATTCACAAAGTTATGTCTGACTCTTTATTTGAGGGAAAACGTTTCGTTACAGAAAAAATGGCATGACGCACTTTCACAAACATGTTTGCTCAAAATTCCTTGAAAATTCTAGGACAGACAACTATATAAAACTTGTTGTGGAAACTATGTCAAGTGCATATGAGAAAATGGCGTGTAATATGTCTCTCAAAATACACTTTTTACATTCTCATTTGGATTTCTTTCCTCCTAAACTTGGAGCGGTAAGCGACGAGCATGGGAAAAGATTTCATCAAGAAATGTCTGAGATGAAAAGGCGATATAAAGGAAGATCATCATCCAGCATAATTGTAGACTATCGTTGGTTCCTTGTAAAAGACAATCCCTGGTCTAGTTATAAACAGAAGTCATCCAGAAAATTCTTTAAAATACAAGTTCAAATTCCTGAGATTTTTCTCATTATACGCATGAAATATTTTTATTGTTGTGTTTTAAACTATTTAACATAATTTTTGTATCCATTATATATTTTTCAAGTATTATAAGGCATTTTGAATCCATAGTGTAATTTTATCAGTAATAGTGAAAAATAAAAATAAGTAGCCTATTTTATTCATAAAACATTCAATTCATTTTTCCCGGAAAATGGTACGTGATGGGGTAATTTGGATTTTAAATTCAGATTTAGGGTACACATATTAGTATTTACCTACTTTTATTGCGGAGCAAGAAAAAAAGTAAAAATTTGTTGTCCAATGTTATGATGAAGAAGGGAATTGCTGTGATACAGGTAAAACATATATTGGGAAAGTATACCTAGGTATCTTCGTGACATTTCTTTTGTATTTTCTCCTTGATTCAATAGACCTTCTGCAGAAACAGCAGACTTACTTTGAGAACAAATTAATTTTATAAAATTGTGCCGTTACGTGCCTAACAACGGTGCTAAACGAAGTTCACTTGAATGAGTCCTCACCCATATCCGTCGCGGTCGTTTCTAGGAAATTGTTTTCATTCTTCATACAACTGGTCTTTCACGGCTGACGCTGGGGCAACCGGAAATTAAGGGTGATTTGAAGCAAGCGAAGCACTTCGAAGGCATAATTTACCACATCTATCTCATAGAGAACGTACAATAGTCGCTCAGTCATTGCCTTTCAAAATGGATGTTAGATGAAACCCTAGATTTATTAACTCATCTCGTAGCCGCCTTGGTAGCCCAGTCGGCAAAGCGGTGGCTTATGACTGTTGATCCGAGTTCAAATCTCGCCGTTGGCGGAGTTGTGATTTTTCTCAGGATTCTCCCGTTTATTCCTTGTCATTCTTAAACGTATCAACACTTCCACAAGGTGTTTAAGAACAAAACTTCAGAAAAGATTTACCAACAAGTTTTTTAAAAACAAATTTCACTGTAAAATGAAAATGAAAAAAAGGAGGAAAGGAAAAAAGGAAGAGAAAGAGAAAGAAAATGCAGTCCCCTGCAAAATTTCCGCCCTAGGCAACTGCTTTGGAAGTCAAAATTATTGCGATGTACCGAAGTACATATATTTCCGTGCAGGAATTCTGAGTTATCATATGATGAAGGATCGGTGAAGCGGAGAAAAATTCTCTCCGGCACCCGGATTCGAACCTGGGTTTTCAACTCTACGTGCTGACGCTCTATCCACTAAGCCACACCGAATTCCAATTCCGATACCGGATTGAATCATCTCAGTTTAAGCTCCACCTCTTGGAATCCGGTATGGCTTAGTGAATAGAGCGTCAGCACGTAGAGCTGAAAATCCGGATTCGAATCCCGGTGCCGGAGAGAATTTTTCTCCGCTTCACCGATCCTTCATCATAGGGAGTCAAAAGGAAGATAGCAATGACAAAATAAGCTTTTAGTAGAAAAATAAGCATCGTCTGCGGACCTCTGGAAAAAGAACTAAGAAAAGACTAGTGAAGTGCTTTGTGTGGACTGTAGCACTGTATGGGGCAGAAAAATGGACATTACGACGAAGTGAAGAGAAGCGACTATAAGCATTTGGAATGTGGATATGGAGAAGAATGAAGCGTGTGAAATGGACAGACAGAATAAGAAGCGAAACTGTGTTGGAAAGAGTGGGTGAAGAAAGAATAATGCTGAAACTGATCAGGAAGAGAAAAAGGAATTGACTGGGTCACTGACTGAGAAGGAACTGCCTACTGAAGGATGCACTGGAAGGAATGGTGAATGGGAAGAGTTCGGGCAGAAGAAGATATCTGATGACAGACTACATTAAGATATCTGGATCATATTATGCGGAGACTAAGAGGAAGGCAGAAAATAGGAAAGACTGGAGAATGCTGAGTTTGCAGTGAAAGACCTGCCCTTGGGCAGAACACTATGAATGAATGAATGAATAATTTCGGTGGCTTTTAAGACGAATCGATTAGCTGGAAGCATTTTAGTCTATTGTGTCCGAGCGAGTTGCATGTAGAACGAATGGATTTGGAGTACTGCAAATTAATGTTGCGAATTGCATGTCTGTCTGCTGGGATGGGAACGCCAAGGCACAAAAGCAGAGTCGCTGTGAGCACTCATGTGCGAAACCACGAGCTGTACTGAGGCGTGATCTCCATGATCTCCACTACTAATGTATCTCTGATTGATATTCTGCAGAAGTTAGATATCAGATCTACCGTCCGTCCATTAGTCATTTACAAGAACTGTTATCATAGAGACAGCACATACTTTTTATGCTCAAAATGGCCTATAGAACTGATTCCCAAAGCGCGGCCATTAGTCGTGAATACCCTGCATATTTATTTAAACTGTGTAATGTACAAATGAAGTCAAATGTTTTAATCTTGGGATTATAAATAAATAAATAAATAAATAAATAAATAAATAAATAAATAAATAAATAAATAAATAAATGAGTAAATAAATGAATAAATGAGTAAGTAAATGAGTAAATAAATGAATAAATGAGTAAGTGAGTAAATAAATTAATAAATGAGTCAATAAATGAGTAAATAGGTGAGTAAATGAGTAAATGAATGAATGAATGAATAAATAAATAAATAAATAAACGAATAAATAGGTGAGTAAATGATTAAATGAATAAATAGATAAATAAATGAGTAAATAGACGAGTAAATGAATAAACGGCTAAATACATAAATAAGTAAATATATGAGTAAATGAATAAATAACTAAATAAAATAATTCATTAATTAATGAGTAAATAAATGAGTAAATAAATGAATAAATGAGTAAATAAATGAGTAAATGAATTAATAAATGAGTAAATGAATGAATGAATAAATAAATGAGTAAATGAATTAATAAATGAGTAAGTAAATGAGTAAATAAATGAATAACGAATAAATAAATAAATGAGTAAGTGAAGAAATGACTAAATGAATAAATAAATGAATGAGTAAATGAGTGAATAAATGAATAAATGAGTAAGTAAATGAGTAAATAAAGTAATAAATGAGTAAATAAATGAATAATGAATAAATAAATGAGTGAGTAAATGGATAAATGACTAAATGAATAAATAAGTAAATGAGTAAATTAGTGAATAAATGAATAAATGATTAAGTAAATGAGTAAATGAAGTAATAAATAAGTAAATGAGTAAATGAATAAATAAATAAATGAGTAAATGAGTAAGTAAATGAATAAATTACTAAATGAATGAAATATATATGAAATCATCTCATCTACATGCGTATTGAAGTGATTTAATTTATGTATGTACTCGTATTTTGATTAAGGATGTGCGCGTTGTAGCATCGCGATTCAGGCGTAATGCTGTAAGCCGGAAGGTCACAGATTCGATTCCCGATCGGGTCATGGATTTTTCCATTGATATAATCCTTCCGGCCGCACTATGACCCTGGTGTTTACTCAGCCTCTTATAGAAATTTGTTTCAGGAGCATTTCCTTTTGGCTAAAGACGGCGGGCACGTAGGACTGACATTCCTGCTACCTTTTATGTTCAACTGTGTAAGCAAATTTTAATCCTGGTTGAATATAAGAGAAGGCCTTACTGCCTTAACTCTGCCAGATTAAATAAAGCCATTATTATTATTATTATTATTATTATTATTATTATTATTATTATTATTATTATTATTATTATTAAATGCTGATTGTCTGTAAAGGAGGGAGCCTTAACCTCTCGCCACCTTGTGTCCCGATTTGGCCTGTCGTGGGATTGACTTTACCTATACTTTTACTTTTGGATAGAATCGCAAGAAAGTAAAGTGTAAATAGTAACATCATTCATAACTTTATGAAATAAATAAATCGTGAAAATGTGAATCGTGTAATGAATTGATAACCATATATCACTTTCGTGCTATTCGTTTTTCCACTTATAAAAGGTTTCTTTTTTTCCTCTGTGCTTCACATCATTTTTGGGCATCATGGAAAGGTTTCCAACGTATTGAATACTGACTTACTTATTTAATTACCTTTATTAATCAAAGATGGCAGTCACTACAACTTATTCTTATTTCTGACCAATGTTATTTGCTCTGAAAATATAGCTCTGGATCTCACAGAGTGAAGGGTGATTGCGTAGTATTAGTGAAATTATGATGATGATGATGATGATGATGATGATGATGATGATGATGATGATAATGGTAAGTGAAAATAGAAGAATGTCGAGGAAAACCCTTCGTGCTATGCTTTGTCGACCATAAAATCCATCTTGGCCCAGATGAGAATGGAACTCGGGTTACCATGGAGAAAGACGGAGCGACTAACTAATCAACCACGATGTGAAGTTGAATGTATGTGATTAATTAAATAGGTTATATTCCAATAAATGCTAACATGTCGCCGCTCTTGGAAAGTAAGGAACTTTGGGCTGCTCTTTTGTTAGACCTATTTGTTGTCAATTGTGCCACTTTCTTCGTGACTCTTATTAGGAGTTATTTTACCTCTATCTTTTTTTTTTTCATGTCGACAATTATTCATCATTTCAACGAGATAAGATGGTGTAAACCAGCGTTGTCAGACAGAGCCTAAACAGAGCGGAGCACTCCACTATAACTCGTTGCGAGCTCCGGTGCTTCCACAGACATAAGCAGGTTCACGCTCCGATTGGACGTCTCTAGCTCCACAACCGGTTTCGGAGCTTACAACTCTGACACTACTGTGTAAACTGAAGTAAAAATTAATCGATTTACTCTCTAAAGATACAGAACTTCTCCCTTCTCTTAGTCTGAAACTGCTAATTCCCATGAATTGAGGTCATTTTATATTGACATTCAAATGGCGTTCAATAATAATACAACACATTTTCTGAGTCAGCTTCAGTCGGAAATCAATAATTACACTTTATGTGGACAATCCTTCACATAGACAAATAACAGATCTTTCAACTTTCCCGCGTTGTATACTATAGTTTCATCACTTTCCGTTAGGTGGCAGCAGTGTTGCCAAGTCAGCGGTTTTGTAGCTAAATCTGGTGTTTTCAGAACTATGGTCAGCTACAGAATTTTACCGTCAGCGGCTAGCTATTTATTTGGCGTTTTTGAAGATTCCGGCAGAGGGAGATGATATTTTAAAGTTTTTTTTTTCTGTAAAGATATTATAATTGTTTTTATATGCACAGGGACATCATTTTATTTTTACTAAAATTTTTAATATTAACCTGGCTATACCTTTGATCGAGAACCGGAAACACCGTTTGCTACTCCCTTCCAAGACTGGCGTTCGATGATACTGACGTAAAATACTAAAAATCACTTTACTAGGTACAGGACGGAAGAAAAGTAGTTCATCCATTTACGTAAACTAGGAAATATCGCAATTTTGAGTTTGATAATTTTCATTAGGTTTTTGTTTAATCAAAATACAGTACTGTATTAACAATAAGTGTTTTTACTCACGAACTGAACAATCCATGCGAATGTATTCATTTTGCAGGGTATATTATACTGTCTACAGCATATTAGCGTACAATATAGAGAATGAAGTTAAATTGAAAAATAATCATAATATGGATATTTAAACACATTTTTGAAAATGGTGGCCGTTCATTTCGATACAGGCTTCAGTTCTTTTGTGCATATTATCGCACAATAGACTATTGCATCTAATTCCAATTATTACCAGTTTTGTCCTCCGTACTAGTAACTCATGTTGAAATAATTCTGTACCTACTCTAAAAGAATACCTTACGTACTGTAAATTCAATCTTCACTTCTGCCCTACCCGCACAGATAAAATTATTCAGACATGCTATCTACTGTCCATTCAATTGGTTATGTCGCAGGATCGTAGAAAGGGGAAAAATCACGTGACAATTAATTACTCAACAAGGCCCTTTTATTTAAGTTATTTTAAACAGTTGTATAATATTAAGTAGACGTCCAATTCCTAACAGAAATTATTGTTTTCAGAAAAGATCTAAGACAGCCCAGCCACCAGCCCTTACAGAGGGGCGAGCAGAAGCAAGTGGGGGAAATCGGGATGCGACGTAGGCAAACGGACGACAGTACCTGTGCGAAAATATGATTCAATATTAAAAGTTCTTTCGTCACTGGAAAACGCGAACATATTTCTGAAACATACTATACTCACTAACTCACTGCGGTCTTGGTTCTGTGTGCAGATCAGTTGGAACGTCACTAGCAGAAGGGGTGGGAGTGAAGTACATTCAAAAACTCAGGTACAATAAAAATTGAAGTAAAAATAAAATGATGTCCCTGTACTTGCGGATATTAGTTAATCATAAACCAGAGATTAATATGGTATTGTCACAATTTTTCATTGTGCGAGTATAAAAATATATATCATTGTTTTATGTTAACACGATTTCGTACACCCATGTCCATTTCCTGCCTCATCCATTGTTGTTGTACAAATAAGGTACGCCACATTCGTTAAACTCTTAGTCTAATAATGTAAGCATTGTTTTTTTTTTAATTCAATTGATATGCTTAATCATAAAGAGTACATAATGAACTGAATTATTATTTTCATTTATGATAACTTATATTATGATTCAGTCATTCATTCATTCATTCATTCATTCATTCATTCATTCATAGTATTCTGTCCATGGGCAGGTCTTTGACTGCAAACCCAGCATTCTCCAGTCTTTCCTACTGTGTGCCTCCCTCTTTGTCTCCTCATATGATCCATATATTTTAATGTCGTCTTATATTATATATTATATAATTTATCATTCCACATTATAGTTTATGTAACACAGACATACTTAAAACTTACAACCACTCATTGTTGGCAGGCACGTCTCCAGTTCAGTGTGAAATCAGATTTCGAACGGACTGAATGTGAATGTGATTGTTTCCGAAGTATCCAGTATATTATTCTTGATCATTCAATTTTGAAGAAATATGCCGCGTAAAATTCCACACGTACAAAAGTTTAGAGATGTGGGGGGGGGGGACATACTGTATTGAAAGATTGGGTGGAAGAAGTTGCCGGTGATAGTTGGAAAGCTGGTGGTGTAAGGTGATACCGAATGGAAAATATTTAGATTCAATTGTCCATATGATTTTACATAGAACAAAGAGCCTACGAAGTAACACACACTTTCCATAATTTAGTCAACATTTTTATAAAATTCTCCAGTTACCTAAAACTGTATAGTTTGTATTTCAAATCTGGAAGTGATGTGTTAAGGTACGGTCACACGTCGCTACTTTTGCAGCGATGGAGTACAAAAACTGCGCAACTCTCGTACTGCGACGTGTGAACAACGGTGCAACCCGAAATGTAGCGGCTGCCGAACCTGCTGCTCGCTACTTTTCCATACTGTGCGCAGCTTAGAAGTAGCGACGTGTGAACAGGGTTCTCAGGGTTGCAGCCGCAGCATTTTTGATATCGGTTTTGTTGAAACTTTTGCTGCGGTTGCGACCAGTTTTGCCACCCAAATGTGCCAATGATACTTTTATTGTTTGGATATATTTTAATGTTAGATGTGATGAAAATAAATTATTTGTAACAGTTATTAAATGCACAACACAGTCTGAACATATTTGCTGACGATATAATTCACTTTTTTAATTTTCTATAGCGTAGTTTCAAACAGGAGGGTTGCCAACATTGATTACGTGAATATGCTGTTGGTTATCATTTAAGTATATAGGCGTTTTTAAAAGCTTTATAGTAAAAGTAATGCCAATTTCTGAATACTAGTTAGGACAGAAAAGCAAATAATAGATAAGTAAGCTTTCGCATGAGTTTATTAATAATGCGAACATAACCACAAAATGTATATTGAGAAGTCAACACGGAGATGGAAACCTGCAGCATGACTGCGGCTGCAAAAGTAGCGCCTTGTGTGTGAACAGACTCGCAACCTCCAGTTGCAACTTTTGCTGCACTCGGGTTGCGCAGCACGAAAAGTAGCGTGCAGCGCGCTACTTTTGGCTTACGTGTGAACACGACACGCAACTTTTGCAGCAGCAGTACAAAAGTTGCGCAGCAAAAATAGCGACGTGTGACCGTACCTTTAAGAAAAATCTGGAGTTTTTCAACCACAGTTTAGCGGGTTTTTTAAGCTTGTGCAGCGGTAAATGGAATTCTGAGTTGGCATCACTGGGTGGCAGCGTTACAGTTAGTTTTCAAAATGGACTATATGTGAAGTGAGGTGCCTGCAAAACACAGAGCAGTGATTCATTTTATATTGGAAGAAAATGAGATCACGAATATTCATAGGAGCGTAAAAATACTCATACCTATGGGGAGATGGCAGTGGATAAAAGCACCGTCAGTCATTGGAAGAGCTGCCATTGTCAAAAACAAGGCAGCGCAATGTCTGAATTCCCACGCTCCGGGCGGCCGCACACAGCAGTGACGGACACCTGCAGCGATGGAACGCGCCAATACTCTTTTTTGGAACAATCGGCGAATCACAACCGTAGAACGCACTGTTCAACTTGGTACGTCAACACTATTATTCACCAGTTTGGGTATTCCAAGATTTGTGCCATGTGGGTCCCTCAAACCTTCCCTAGTACAAAGGCATACTAGAATTCGCCTATACAAGACCTTGGCGAGACCTGTACAGTAGAATTCCAAATATCCGTCACCCTATTAACCGATTGGCGGATTATCCGACTGTCTATCTCTATCTCCTTTTTTATTGCAGAGAACATATGAAGTGCTGTAAGATATCTTAGTATATATTTGTTCTGAAGAGAGTTATTTTAATTACCCTTACACAGTATGTAGTAGGAGTGCTTACGTTACTGGTAATAAAAACAGTTACTTGTGAGAGGGGTTGTTTTTTTCCCCCAACTTGTAAAGTAGTCACTACATGCTTTCAAAGAAATTGTCCCAAGAACTTCAACCCATGTACCACTCAGACCTTATCTTTACTATTCGAGTGGCCGTACTGAGTACTTTTATGGAAAATGTCTTACACGGGCGTCAAAAGAAAACGTATTGTGCTAATTATCGAAAAAATACGAATACTTTAGAGATTTGAGGAAGAAACTTGGCTCATTTCGCATCAGAATACGAGATTGGCGTTACAACTGTGCGTTATTTATTAAAAAAATACAAGAATAAAATTGTACAAAGTACGAGTACATAAATCTAAAACACGAGACTTCTTCTTTTCCTATCTTTTTGCAGACAACCGTCATCCTTGGTCCTTAAAACCCGTCATTGACAACGGTATTTAAATCACTGAAGTTCTGATTCATTATCTAGCATGTTAAACACAACACTATGTAGGAAATCACGAAATTTTAGTTTAATTTATGAAAGTCTTTTATTTACGGATTATCCGATTTTTTCGATTAACCGTTCAGTCCATCACCTTCATTACCACGGATAACAGAGGTTTCACTGTACTTTGTTACGGAAGTGAGGCATGAACATTGAGGAAGAAAGACGATAGCAGAATAACGGCCAATGAAATGAAATTTATGAGATATACAGAGGGATATACGAAGTGGGATCACAAACGCAATGAAGATGTAATGGAAGAATTACAACTAGAACCTGTAATTAATCACGTAAAACATTATCGGAACAGCTGGATAAATCATCTGCTTCGCATGCGTAGAGATAGAATCCCGAAAGTCATGCTCCACTATCGTCCAAACGGGAAGAGATCTCTTGGTCATCCAAAGAAGCGCTAGATTGAAAATTCAACTGTGAGATCGTAACAGGCCATACGGCCTAATACTTGAAGGGAAGAAGAAGAAGAAGAAGAAGAAGAAGGGTCCCTCAAAGAGAACAAAGAAGAATCTGTTTGCTTGTTATGAAGTTGATGGTGACTACATATATCTTATCCAACATTGTCACGATGAAACATGTATTAAGAACTTTGAGTCTAAGGTAAAATAGTAATACCCATAGATTAAAAAATAAACACTAAAACAAAAAAGTAACTCCAACTATTTAAGTTCTAAATTAAGTTAATGAAACATTTGGTTACTTAAAGGAAACTCCAGAGATATAAATTTATATGTGAAATTGTAAGTTAAGGTACCAAATTAAAGTTTCGTAAGATAATGACAGGCCCTATGCTGACATATGCTTCTTAGGCATGGACTGTGACGAAACGGGATAGATAAAAAAAAATTGAATCAACAGAGATTTATTTTCTGAGACCTATTTCAGGAGTATGTCTAAGGTCAAAAAGTAGAGAAGACACAAGGTCGTCTGTGATGATGGTTGGCCTCCCACTGCGCTCCTCGTCATGCACATTTTGGCGTCCTGCTGAAAATTGTCTACAGTAGCAACGCACCATCTGCTTGCTCATGAAGTTAGGCTATAGACCTGGCACAGCTGACTATCAATTTCAATCGGCGCTATGCCCTGTGCATTCAAAAACTTTATCACTGATCGCACTTCACACGCGGCGGGAGCTGGAATAGGAACGTCCATCTTCAACCAATGCAACGAAGCTACTGAGAGCATTCGGGAAGTTCCGCTAGCGCATGCGCCATGCCAGGACATTACTCTATCACGTACACGCAGTCGCTTCGCACAACGTATGGTTTGCTAGCTGTGGTACGGGTGGGAAAGTTATACTTGGCTCGGAAACATGACGGCCTCACTTCTTGGAATTGGTAATCCCTCATAAACACCCATCTTCTACTCAACCCGTAGCCGCGTGGCAGAAATACAATAGACCCCAGCATTGCCAAATCTAACAGTCATTGCCTCTACCTGTTGGGTTTCACCCGTTCTCAGTGTATTTTTAGACATTTGTCGACGTGTTGTTTTATTCCGTTGTGCGCTTCAATATATCTAATTTATTCCGGCCATTATTAATAAGTGTTGGAGCAGATGATCTGCAGTCAGGTCTCCTGATTCACCTGAAGATCCAGGACCATCACAAGAACAAATAACAACGTCGAAGAAAACAGAATATCTTATTTGCAGAGGAGCGTAGCTAAGAAAACAATGTTAAAATATTGTGTCTAACGTTAGAAATTCTATGCATAGAGTAATCGAAAGTTGAGGCAGTTTGATAAGTACAATCACTTAACATCAGACGCAACTGGCGGAGTTGGTAAAAAAAATATATATGGGACATAGAAATTAAGAATTACGGTTCACCAACTAAAGAGAAAATAAACAAATTAAAACAGAATTCGGTATGATAGACGATTTTATGCGTGATTTACTTCGTCGAACAGTATATGAACAGTACGCGAAAGAGATATCGCCAACAGCAAATAAACTTGCGGAAATATTCTGGCCTGATTTGTACATTACATTTAAGAATGCAGAAAAAAATTCATTCGATTCTATCCAGAACTTTCGGAATTACCAGGAAAAGGGTTTTTAAGGAATATAGTTTGCGAAGAAGAAGAAAAAGCTCATGCCGTTTTCCACTTAACAGCTATTACAGCCAATGCCGCACTTTACATTAAAAATCATAACTTCAGAACTAATACAGAGCCACTGGCGTAACTCAGTTGGCTGAGCTAACTACCGATCTGAAGTTGCACTCGGTCATAGGTTCAGTTCCCGCTTTGGCTGATTTATCTGATTGGGGTTTTTCCGAAGTTTTTCTCAACAGTAAGTCGAATGTCAGGTAATTTATAGCAAATCCTCGCCTCATCTCGCCAAATACCATTTTGCTATCACCAATCCCATCGACACTAAATAACCTAGTAATTGATAGTGTCGTTAAATAACTAAAAACAAAAAAACTAATACAGGTTGTTTTTACCTGAATGAACTTCAATAGTTGGTGTAGAAATTTAAATTTTATATTGGGCCTATATTTTATATAACAGAATTTTAAGGTATAAGAAGTGTACATGCCCCCTTAATTAATTAAATCATATTTCGTATCTTATAACGTTCCTTAGGCCTACAGAAAATTTGCATCGAATCAGCAACTAAACTGGCAGAGAAGCAAATATATTCTTTCGTGCTTTAATATGATTTTCGTGTTATGAAAAAAATGATGATACATTTATCCATGACTGGTATCTAAACTGGTCTTTATTTCACCGTCCTTAGCAACCTAAATAAAGACATTATTCACAGCAGTGCTTAAAAGTTTTCTAATTACAGCAGTGAATTAAATGTATTTAAATTACTCTCTACATGGCAACCAACATATTGACATTAATTAAAATGAATATACAGTATATGAACTTCTTCGCCAACAACACATTACAAAGAAAAAACCTACAATTTAAAATTAGATTTATATCGGTAATGAATAAAATATTGCATAGCACACTAGAGTAAACAGATTGTATGCGCTCGTGGAAATTATCACCCAAGGCGAAGCGGATAAAATCTAATTTTACTCTCTTGTACTAAAAATTGCTATTCAATGATCACAGTTTCCGAAAATTTTACCAGCGCAACATCCTTAATTAAGTATAAAATTCTGGAACTTCAGTAACATGAGAATTTAACACTTATTATATAATTCTGCAGTTCTTTGTTTATTTAGGCAAAACATGTTAGTGAAAATATAAATATAAAGTGTTTTTAAAATAAGTTTGTTCATTTTTATACCAATTTTGTTTTAGTAATTTATAAATTAAGGTATATTTACAAAGATAATATAGTCTTGCTGAAAATCGCGGTTTCACGGAACACAGTTTGAAAAACATTCGCAAATCACAATGACTTCAAGAATTGGCAACTCGGCTAAGGGTTTATCCCTTGCGCGTGCCAGCAGTTAACTGGTGAAGGGGATGAGGGAAGGTCGTCATGTTTTCGTGCGAAGTATACTTTATGGGCGAGCCTAGTACATTCACAGTATGTCTGTCTACTAATGTTCAAGGAACTCTATAGCCAAGTTATGCGTACATTGGTTGCGAAAGTGTCCCGGATCCTAAGCCTGATCATTCCTGTAAATATTTTGTAGTTTTTTAAAATTATTAAATTTAAATTTTAAGCAATTTCATAAGTCAATACTAGTATTATATTAGAATATAGATATTACATTTGCAGTCCTGTAGATAGTAATCTGAACATTAATAACCTAGATATAGATGTAGACTTCCATGATTGTTCATTTTGATTACAAGTTATGGCATCAGTATTTTCTTTTCTAGCACACTTTTATAGCCATTAACTGTTTCAACTAGCTTAAACGTATCTTTTAACTTTATAGTTTTCATTTGTAATTCGTTTTGATTTACCGGTACTCATTTCTTTAAAATAAACTCCGTAGACAAAATAGTGATACATTCTGCGATCGTACAACTTGGATTAAAAAACCCTTAACCTGGAGGACCAGAGTTTTTTTAATCAGAGTAGGTATGGTGTGGATTGCTTTCACCGCAGCTTACAGAGTCCCTTCTACTCTAAGTTTGTAATTGGAGTCCTTTCTCTTAGCCTTTGAACCTCACGCTCCTAACTTGCAAGGCAGCAAATTAGGCTTTAGGTAAAGGTACCGCTTTCTCTACTTATCCGATATCAAAGAGGCAATTGGCAAGAGGAATGTGAACGCTTACACAGGCGAATAATCGGTTTGTACAGACAGGTCAGCAGCAAGATCTGTACCATTCGTAACCACGACGTACCGTGCCAATTAGTTATCGGGATTTTATTACTTGTAATAACATAATTGCACAAGGAAGTAGTCATCGCGAAAATACTTCTATTTCAATAGAGTAATTATCAAAACATAAGCGTCTGTAAATACCTTTTCTTTACATACTGCACATAAGTTAAATAATTCGATACATATCCTAATAAAATAACTCGTTTTCTCTATTACACATAAAATCATTTCATTTAGAAACCAAGAAAGAAAAACGTCTAACTTCAATTATAAATTTAGAGATACAAATATATGTATTTATTTTTACATAAACAATCATCTGGATTAATTGACTTAATGACCGATAGTGATAACCGCAGCTACGATCGTGGGTTCGAACCAGGGTTTAAGCTAGAAAATAAATAATTGTCACAAAATTACACAAATGAAGAATTATATTTGTGAAAATTGCGAAATGCTTGTGCAATATTATAAGTAATTGTGCAGAAAGATAAAATTAATAAAGTATACAGAAACAAAAAGTTTATCCTAATATGAAAGAAAAAGAGCGAAAAACTAAGTTTAGTTTTTAGGCTGTATTTTTCATCTCACACAATTTACTTATATGTCTAGCTTGGAAATTCTTAAAGTAAATACATAAACTTCCAGTAAAACTATCGATCTTGCGTCTGTTTAGCTTTGCTACATAAAATATGTTACAGTCTCCCCTCAGTTGTATTTCTGGTGTAAAGTTTGAGAGTTGTTATTATTTCATTAGGGTTGCAGTTTCATTGTGGTGGTTATGGTAGGTAAAGCTAGACGTACGCTGAATAATTTCAAGGGAAAAATTTTTTCGGGGCAGATATCGTACCTGGAACCATTGATTGAGCGCGCCAACGCTCTACCGACTCAATTATTTCCTTTATGTCCACATGCCTCAAGTGGGTTGACAAGACGTCAGAGACCCAACATTGAGTGCGCACTTTCTGTGTGACTTAAATTTGTGGTTTTCTGTTAACGATCAGTAACGTGTATTATACAAATCTGGCTTTCAGGTATAGCTCCCTGTAAAGCTGGCTGCACCTGAAAGCTAGAGGTACGCTGTTTCATTAAATATATATTTGTTTCAAATATGTAGTTAAATATGTTAATGTTAATTGATTTTAAGTGAAGCATTGGAAAGGCCGTTATTGTTTAACTTCATGTAAACTTATAAGAATTGTAAGAGAATACCCTTAGAATGTGTAATGCTTATTGTTTACTTACAACCTGCAGATTAAATCTATTGATGCTGGTGGTTCATGCTGAGATTATTTTACTCTGCGTACGTGAGGGTTTGTCACAGGGATCGATGGTTGATGAATTCAACAAGCCGTTACCTCTATAGACAGGTGCGGTAACTCACGGTCACCAGATCGCTGAGACAACGGGATCGCTTACAGACTTGCTGCGATCGGGACATCAAGCACCTCACCGGTAGTCCGTCAAACAGTCTTGGCAAAGTTCAACGCCAGTCCAAAGAAATCCTTAACGACAAAAGTTTGGAACTGAACATACAGAAAGTTCAACAGAGAGTTTTGCAAGCAACTGGGGTGTCAAGAGTCCAGTATCGAAGACATTAAGAGATAAGAAAAACACACAGTAGAAGGAATATCATTCAAAACACATGGCAAAAATATACCGTAGTACTCCCAAACGAATCACGGATATTGATGACTTTGAGAAATATTTTATTCGATAAACAATTCACAATTTATATGCACAAGAGGAGACTGTACCTACTATAGAGAGACTGCATATGAAATTAAAAGATACGATTAACTTTCAAGGAAGTTGCTGAAGCATAAGGCTTGTAAAAGACCTGGGTTTTAAGTGAAAGAAGAAGAAAACTAACCGTAAAGTTCTCATAGAAAAACACGAAATAAAATCCCAACTTTTTGTGTTTTCATTGTATACGCCAGTGAAATTCGTCTTTGTTACTCATATATGTTGGCCACAATTTCATGACTATCACTGTGAATTATTATTGTCTTTTCTTTTAATTTCGAAATAATTGGAAACAGTGTTTCAACACAAATAACATGTCACTTAAAATTACAAATACAATAGGCTAATAGTTGTTTATAGGATAAGTTAGTAAAGGTACTCTCTTTGGCACGAGTGTCTCTTGTTGTTTTTTATAGCGCAAATTTACATTAAATTAATATTTCAAGTTGGAGAGATTATAAGATCACAATGTCATAGCCGTCTAAACTCAGAATCATTAAGAAGTGAGTAATCCATTCCATGGATTCATGTTCACGATGTCATGGCCGTCTAAACCGGCCATATAATCAACAAAGCTGTTAAGAACAGTTGAATAATAAATCTTGTTACAATGAATACTACATATAACTTCAGAATAATGACTAAAATGTAGATATGAATGTTAAATTTGTTACTTATTTGTGTTACGTGTAATATTTAAGTAATGAAAGATGGAAGTAATGCATTAATTTCTTACTGAATAAAGTTTGTACATTGAATATTACATTTTCTTTGGAACTGCGTAAAATCAATAGCAGTGCCTAAACTGATTACTTACTTTTTAACGCACTAGTGTTTTAAAGAGTCATGTTAGGCACTGATAACAGTGGGTAAAATGCAACTTTACGTACAATCGTAAAAGAAATAAACTATATTCTCATTAAAATTAAAACGAAAGTAGATTTGCTAAAACTACCGTAAACATCTATACACCACACTGTATTAATTAAGCCGCTCTCGGACACTCCATGTGTTTACATATGAGGGAAGTACCACACTTGTAAACACTGGAGAGATCCATCGACTGGGAGGTCAAGTAAGGATATATACGTTGAAAACGATGACATCAGCCATATAGCCTAAGTCGCATATATACCTACCGAGTGAATATTCATGACCTGGTACATTTATTAACGACGATTCTACTTAGGGGAAAGACAACAATGTGTTTTATCTGAGAACCGAAGTTCCTCTGGGCTTGACATAACGTCAGGTGTACCACAAGGGTCGGTACTCAGACCGTTGTTGTTCATAATATATGTGAATGATATTACATCACTTGTAAGGCATTGTAACTATCACGTGTATGCTGAGATCTTCTGTCCTACATCTATTTCCGTTTAGACCGAGTAAACGACGCTATAGACAAATTGAATGAAGATATTGACTTCATCTCAAAATCAATCCTGAAAAGACACAACCAATTTCATTAAGACACAAAGGCAAACCGACGCTGTAAAACAACTTTACATTTCCCCCTTTAAAGTAAGTAGAGTGCATAGCCTATTCCTTTCAGTTCTTCAGTAAAGAAAACTTGACATTCACATGGATAATAACCTCAACTGGAACATGCAAATCACATAAACCTGTAGGAGAGTATATTATATTATCCATGTGCTAAAAAGATAAGTGTTCACCTCCCTCTTGTTTAAAAAAAAAAGTCCCTTGTGCAGACGCTTGTATTGCCCTATTTTAACTATGCTGACATTTTACTGACTGACCTTTCCAGCGATAACAAAACGAAACATAAAAAGTGTTCATAATTTGTTTGTACGTTTTGTAAGCAATGTTTGCAGATATGATCATATTACCCTATCGGCCCACGCCTGTGGAGTAATGGTTAGCACGTCTAGCCGCGAAACCAGGTGGCCCGGGTTCGATTCCCGGTCGGGGCAAGTTACCTGGTTGAGGTTTTTTCCGGGGTTTTCTCTTAACCCAATGTGAGCAAATGCTGGGTAACTTTCGGTGTTGGACCCCGGACTCATTTCACCGGCATTATCACCTTCATCTCATTCAAACGCTAAATAACCTAAGCTGTTGATAAAGCGTCGTAAAATAAGCTACTAAAATAAAAAAAAATATTACCCTATCACTGGAACCAAAAGGTTGGCTTAAACTAGATAAAAGAAGAGCTTTATATTCACTTCTCCTTCGCTTCGAAATCTTGAACTCTTCTATTTCTTCGTTTCTTTCGTCTCGCTTCACTTACCTTTCTTCCCACCATAATCTGAACATACGTTCTCGCCATGAAACAGTACTAACAATACAATCCCATCGCACCTCCTCATTCTCATTCTCTTTCACAATATCCTCTCCAAGACTCTAAAATACGCTACCTTCTATATCAGAGGCTGTCGAAATAAAATTGAATTCAAACACAAACTTACTAGGCACTTGGTCAGTAATTGAAACTCGTTCAGACATGGCTATTTGCAAATAGTTCCCTTATTGTAGCACAAAATATTTCAAGATCCGGTAATTTTATCACTATACAATTTTATTATTCTAGATTTAATTTGTTAGTTCTAATCTTAAAGTAGAATTTATAAAACAGTTATATTACCGGTTGTTCTGTATGGTTGTGAAACTTTAACTCTCACTTTAAGAGAGGAACAGAGATTAAGGGTGTTTGAGAATAAGGTTCATAGGAAAATATTTGGGACTAAGAGGGATGAAGTTACAGGAGAATGGAGGAAGTTACACAACGCAGAACTGCACGCATTATATTCTTCACCTGACATAATTAGGAACATTAAATCCAGACGTTTGAGATGGGCAGGGCATGTAGCACGTATAAGCGAATCCAAAAGTGCATATAGAGTGTTAGTTGTGAGGCCGGAGGGAAAAATACCTTTGGGGAGTCCGAGACGTAGATGGGAGGACAATATTAAAATGGATTTGAGGGAGGTAGGATATGGTGATAGAGATTGGATTAATCTTACACAGGATAAGGACCGATGGCGGGGTTATGTGAGGGCGGCAATGAACTTGCTGTTTCCTTAAAAGCCATTTGTAAGTAAATAAGTAAGGTTTAATTTGTACTTCAGTAATATCTATATATATATATCTTTGTTCTTAACTTCTACAATAAATTGTCTATTCTTTATTAGTCAGGTAATCTTTTCGTACTTTAATTTTTATTGTAATTGTAAGTTTAATATTAATTGTAATTATAATTTTAATTGTATTTTTTAATATTATAGTTGTAATCCCCTAGTAGAGGGGAAGAGAAGACCAGTTGGCCTTATCTCTACCAGGTGAAATGAATAAATATTAATACTAATTAAGGAACAATGTCATGTCACTGAGGCCGATATGTTATACCGAGTAGTAAATAACATGCAATTCCGCCTCCAAACATGTTTGGATCTCGGAGGCGGGGCCTATGATGCGGGAATTTTCGAACATCCTGTATTACATGACACAGCTAAAATATTTTGCGAAATTATTTTAGCGGGGCGTAATAATTGGTCTCAACCTGTCACCACGCGCAGGGAATTGTGCGACTTAATGAGAGAACACAAAGCAAGTGGAAGAGAAATTGTGTTCTTAAGTAGGCTTACTGAATTGATTAATGACAGATACGAATCAACAAGATATTTGAAGGTTCATTAGGATGGACTTAATTACACTTAATGGCAGTTTTCATTTCCGGTGAATTAAGTGCGCTAGAAAGAGAGAAACATTCCAGTTCGTTAGATATCAAATGCGAGTTCGTGGATGAAGTCTATACATTTTCATGAGTTTGTAAAGAATTTTAATGTCCCCGTCTTTCTGCTTCAGGTGTCGGAAGTCATCAGAGAGTATTTCAAGAATGTAGGGTTACGAACAAATTAAACAAGTGCAAAACATTTCACGAAAGAACGTCGCATCCACCAAGTTCTACATTATGCAAGGGTTATTTTTTCAAGTAGAAAATTATTTATAAAGAAACGACACATTCATATACGCCTTAAAGATGGAAAGTAACAGGAAGGAAGAAAGAAAATAATGACGACCTTTCACTTCCTACAGAAAATTGACGTGAGTTGGAAAGAGAGAAGACTTTTCAGTAATTTTTATATGAAACAACGAGTGAAAGTCAGGCTAGGAGAAGAAATGTCAGAAGGAAGTGACATTGGCAGAGGAGTACGTCAAGGATGTCCTTTATCACCTACCTTGTTCAACATCTACTTGAAGGATTTAGTATAGAACTGTTTTCAGAACATGGGAGGAGTGATAGTAGGAGGAAGAATAATAACGTGCGTAAGATTTTCTGACGATGTGGCGTTGTTAGCAGAGGAGGAAATGATGCTAAAGGATATGCTACTGGGGCTAAATGACAGCTGTGAGCAGTATGGAATGAAGATAAATGCAAATAAGACGAAGAGCGTGGTCATAGGAAGAAAAATACAGAAGATAAACTTGAGAATTCTAAATGAGGCAGTAGAGCAAGTGAACAGCTTCAAGTCCACACCTGTGGAGTAACGGTCAGCGCGTCTGCCGCGAAACCAGGTGGCCCGGGTTCGATTCCCGGTCGGGGCAAGTTACCTGGTTGAGGTTTTTTCCGGGGTTTTCCCTCAACCCAATATGAGCAAATGCTGGGTAACTTTCGGTGCTGGACCCCGGACTCATTTCACCGGCATTATCATCTTCATCTCATTCAGACGCTAAATAACCAAAGATGTTGATAAAGCGTCGTAAAATAACCTACTGAAAAAAACAGCTTCAAATACTTGGGGTGTACTATAAGCAGTAACATGAGCTGCTGCCAAGAAGTCAAAAGAAGAACTGCAATGGCCAAGGAAGCTTTTAATAGAAAAAGGAGCATCTTCTGCGGACCTCTGGAAAAAATACTAAGGCAGAGACTAAAGAAGTGCTTTGTATAGAGTGTGGCATTGTATGGGGAAGAAACATGGACATTACGACGAAGTGAAGAGAAGCGAATAGAAGCATTTGAAATATGGATATGGAGAAGAATGGAAAGTGTGAAGTGGACAGACAGAATACGAAATGAAGCTGTGTGGAAAGAATGGGTAAAGAAAGAATGATACTGAAACTGATCAGGAAGAGGAAATGGAATTGGTTGGGTCACTGACTGAGAAGAAAATGTCTACTGAAGGATGTACTGGAAGGAATGGTGAAAGGGAGAAGAGTTCGGGGTAGAAGAAGATATCAGATGATAGACGACATTAAGATATATGGATCGTATGAGGAAACAAAGAGGAAAGGAGAAAATAGGAAGACTAGAGAAAGCTGGGTTCGCAGTGAAAGACCTGCCCTTGGACAGAATACTAAATGGATGAATAAAGAATATATCCTCACATTGATTAAACATATTTACACTAATATACACTATTAACAAAATAAGTAGGCTACAGTAATATTAAATAAAATATCTTCCATTGCAGTGCACAGCACTGTACAGGATAGTGTAAATAATGTTCTTTATTGTTTATATAATGGCGTTGTATCAACTACTGGGTTATATAGCGTCGATTAAGTTAGTGATAGCGAGATGGTGTTTGGCGACATGAGACCGAGGATTCGCTACAGATTACCTGACATTCGCCTTACGGTTAGGGAAAATGCAACGAGGTAATTATTCCAAACGGGAATCGAACCCACGCCCGAGCGCAACTCCGGATCAGCAGGCAAACTCGCTACAGCCTGAGCCACACCAGTGGCTGTAAAAATGTTTGATCAGTGTAGGCCTACATTCTTTATGAAACTGTAAATAGTAAAAACACCGTATGTTTGTGTATATAGTGTAAATAATTTAAATTGTAAATGTTAGTGTAATTATTTAAGTGGTCCATGTTTTGTTCTGCCGAACTTGACGATACAAGAGTCGCGTGAGCAGTCTTTCAAGTACTTCGCTTGCCAGATGCACGCACATCGTCCACTTAAAAATTCTAGTAATATTTAATCTTATAGCCCGTGGGACAAGCTTGGTCCCTAATTATTATTATTAGTGGATTATTTTACGACGTTTTATCAACTGCTGTGGCTATCTAGCGTCTAAATGAGATGAAGGTGATAATGCCAGCGAAATGAGTCCAGGGTCAAGCGCCGTAAGTTACCCAGCATTTGCTCTTAATAGACTGAGGGGAAAACTCCGGAAGAGACCTCAACCAGGTAAATTTTTCTAACCAGGATTTGAATCCGGGGCAGCTAGTTTCACGATCTGGCATGCTAACCGTTACTCCACAGCATTGAACATTATTATTTACTTACTTACTGGCTTTTAAGGAACCCGGAGGTTCATTGCCGCCCTCACATAAGCCCGCCATCGGTCCCTATCCTGAGCAAGATTAATCCAATCTCTACCATCATATCCCACCTCCCTCAAATCCATTTTAATATTATCCTCCCATCTACGTCTCGGCATCCCCAAAGGCCTTTTTCCCTCCGGCCTCCCAACTAACACTCTATATGCATTTCTAGATTCGCCCATACGTGCTACATGCCCTGCCCATCTCAAACGTCTGGATTTAATGGATTTAATGTTCCTAATTATGTCAGGTGAAGAATACAATGCGTGCAGTTCTGTGTTGTGTAACTTTCTCCATTCTCCTGTAACTTCATCCAACTTAGCCTCAAATATTTTCCTAAGCACCTTATTCTCAAACATCCTTAACCTATGTTCCTCTTTCAAAGTGAGAGTCCAAGTCTCAGAACCATAAAAAACAACCGGTAATATAACTATTTTATTATTATTATTATTATTATTATTATTACTACTACTACTACTACTACTACTACTACTACTACTACTACTACTACTACTACTACTACTACTACTACTACTACTACTACCACCACCTAGCCTTTCACTTTGCACCTATATTACAGTTATGAAATAAATCACTTCTGATTATCTTGACCTTCCCTGCTACTGACTAAACAATATTACATCATTAGAATTAGGCTTTTGTGTAATCCACCGTGTCTTGGAACTTTACATTTCCAACGTTTTAGGAACTACATAAAGTTTCCATCAGCAGGATAAGGCAACAGAGGTCACCTACCCTGTCGGGTTCGTTACGCCAGGCTACTAAGCTCAGTCGTCTGGATTAACCCCTACTAGAAGCTAGTTACGTCAATTCCCATCATCAATGGCCCACCGTCTTTGATGCTACCAGAGAAAGCCAGACGGGACGTTGTAATCGTATTCTCGGGTTCAATAAAATTATCGCAGATCCGCATCCGATTCCCAGCACTAAGTTGAATATGGAGCGTGTTTATAAATAATGTTAATGAACTTTCTGTATTTCCATAAGTCAGTGTCCACTGGAGACTTTCGTAACAGTCGTTGGTTTATCATTAGAAAATGTGTTATACTGTGTGGTGCTACTACAGTGTTTGTAATTTCACAGTAAGTGTACTGAAAATACGCGATCTGCAGCCACAGGAATCCTACAGAGAACTGTTTGAAGGTAATGTAACGTTCTGTTTTTGTTTATATTGCATAATATCATGATGGTTAAAAGCAACTCTATTTTGCAGTAATGCAAATATTTATTATTTAAGTAGCCAGAATATTTAAGAATTCGGGTCTCTAGGATTGGCAATTACTTACAAATTATTAAACTATTTCTTATAATGTTAGTGATGTAATTTGAAGTTACGTTTTGTCTTTATAGTTGTATTTAAAGAAAATTGACTGCTTCTCTCAAAGAGTAAACGATACTGAGTTTTAAATTTTATAAGACATTTGAAGATTTTTTAAAACCATTTGAAGATTGTGTTTTGTTACTTTGTTTTCATTGGATTGTATTTCACCTGTTACAGACAAACCTATTTATACATTATTAGTGCAACGAATTCTAAATTAAACAAAGAAAACTTCGACGTATTTTCCTGGAAAATGTAATTATCGGCAATAGAGGGTATTTCTTTGAGACTTAATAAAGTTATTTTTTAAAATTGTGGTGGAGTGGTGTGACATTACTTACATAGGAACTGCATTTAAAAATATTGGCTAATTATGGTACACTACTGGTAAAGGAAGGGATGTTAGCGTTTTCAGTCGGAGCTTAGGGTTCATTTTATTCTGGAGGACTGTGCTGTGCTCCAACCACGAGAAAGTCTCTGCCGGATGAAACGGAGCGGTGTAATGCTGTGAATGAATGTTGATGTCATAAGGTCACACACGTGGATACTCTTATCTCTATTGGCTAGCTCTCACAGCACAAACCATAACATTGATACAGACATATTGATACTACCCTAGTTACAAAATTAGATCACAGTCAATCACTTGGTCTTTTAATCTCTTCATACAGGAAATAACATATGCAGGAGAGCGCATGGTTTTTAAACTGACGTTATAATGGTAATATTATTTATCTACTTCGTTCCAATAGATGACGCAATAGTAAGCACATTCCTTTGACGGTTGATCTACTGGTTGGAGAACAGTAGTTACTTTCTCTTGCGCTTCGGATTTAAATAAAAACTGATGAAAGTCCTTTTCAAATAAAAGATTGTAAAGATTTTTCATTATTTTTTTTCATCACGACTAGTCTCACTATATACGGGATGAACCGTAAGTAATGTCATTAGTTCCAGGGGGTTATTCTTTGAGATATTTTAAACAAAAAGTTTAATATAATTTCGCTCGTTTTTGCTTCCTTTTCGAGATAAAAATTATTTTATATGAAAAATTTCATTGTGTGTTTTGGGAAAATCGTCGATTTAATTTCCAGTATCCTCAGTCAATTTAAGAGAACAGTATATTATGATAATAAATTATTGAAAGAATTTCAGTTTTGTGCTTTAAATGTGCAGAAATTTGATCCGAGCAAATGTAGACTAATATTTTAAAATTCTTTCTCAGAACGAAAAGTTGCATTTGTTCGGATCCAATTTCTGCATATTTAAGGGCAAAACTAAAATTCTTTCAATCGCTTATTATCATAATTAGACAGCGGAAAAAAAAGTCAAAAATAAAAGTCATGTTTACGGTTTACAAGTACTGTACGCATAGACTATGGCGTGAGGTGTGCACGCTTCCCAAGTAGCTACAACACGGCACCGTCCGCAGAGAGCACCACGCGAACACCGAAAACAACTGCCAATCTGCGTTCTCAATCAGTACTCGTCCGCGCGGGAACGGAGAACATTGAGATACATAAACATATTATTCATTTGTGTTCAGTGAAGTGATCATGATGCCGAAGACAGATGTTAAAATACATAGGGTGTATTATTTAATACAAGAATATGATGTCGACATTTTTAGTAGTGATACTGGTGAAACAATTAAGTGTCGGTTGTGTATGTGTGCATTAAAAAAAGATAACAAAACAATCGAAAGAACATCAATGTAATACACAGAAACACATGAAAAATGTTGCTCTACGTTAGAAGAAAATAAGGGTTCACGCTCAAATTCCGCCTCAAATATGAAACATGACTTTTGCCAGGATTTGTGTCGAATGATGATAAGTTGCAATATTCCATTTAAATCGTTGGACAGTCCTCACTTTAAAGGTTTTTTTTAGAAAAGTACACAAAATATCAGGCACCTTCTGAATCATCGATTCGAAAACAGTTCTTACCTGCATGCGCCTCTATTATGCCTACTATGCTAATGCGAACAACAACCCTCCGACGAGACAAACTAAAGCCTGTGTGATGTATCTTGTCTCACTGTGAAAAGAGAGAGAAAGGAGATATGTCTTATTTCGTCTGTATTGTTATGGCGATGGGGGGAGTTGAGCGATGCCGTCCATCCATCCAGTGGCGGAAGAGACTAGTTGATACATTCTGTAGCACAAAATAAAATAACAAAATATATCTCTTCGTACTGTGTAGTTCCGTCACTGAGTTTGTCTTTCAAGAAACTGAGTTCCGGTAGCCTGTACAATAACAAGATTTTGAAAGAAATTCTGAAAATTTACAACCCTCTTATATCTCCACTCTCATTTGAAGGGACTTGGTTTTATTGCTACTGAGACAAGATAAACCAAAGCAGGTATAGTCGCGTTGCAGTTACCTTCAAATCCGAATGACTTTTTTTCCGCTATCTAATCATAATACATAGCTCTCTTAACCTGAGTAAGCATAATGAGAATTAAATCAATGGCTTCACCAAAATGAAGCAAGTGTTGCATATAAAGCAGTTTCTATCTTGAAAAGGAATAAAAAAAATGAGCAAAATTGTATTAAACTTTTCTGTTTGAAATATCTCAAAGAATAACCCCTTGAAATTAATGACATTACTTACGGTTCACCCTGTATAGCTTAATGAAAAACAAAAGTACCGGTATAAGAAGTGAAGCGATAATTTATCGCATGATGAACGAAGAATTTAGCTGGAGTACCGAGCTTTGTATTACAAGACGTAACAAATGGCCGATACTCACCTTGCAAGTAATAAGTCACTTTGCACATGAACTCTCCGTACAGCCAGAGCTTGATGACGGCTTGACTGATGGCCACAGGCATACAGATTACGGTCACCAGCAGGTCGGCCACGGATAGGTTCACCAGGAAGTAGTTTGTCACACTGAAACAAGGGGTGATAATTGCATTGTCAACTTCGACCCGAAATAAAGTAATTAAATTTCAGACCATGTATACATTCATTCAAAGAACTTTGGGGAGAAGCAAAACCTTAAAAACTAAAACGTACGGTATTCAATTATACCTAGAGGTAATTAGTAATTACGATACCCGGCTTGTGTAATAAAATAATGTGGTTATTAACATAAAGGCAGTCAGGTTCTTGGGGAAAGGATGGTATTTTTTGGTGAAATATTAGTAAATTAAAAAAAAAAATTCTTTGAAATACTCTGTGTTGTGTGGAACGCATAGCATAACATTTTGTGGGTATTTGTGCCCTTATCGGATGTTGAGTCGCTATTTTTAAACTTTCTGGATTATGGATTTTAAATCACTCGCACACTTTTATTGTTGTTTCCGGTAAATTAAATTAAAAAAAAAATTCTTTAAAATAGCCTTTGATATGTGTGGAATGCATTGCATAATATTTTGTGAGTATTTGTGCCCTTATCGGAAGTTGAGACATCATTTTTAAACTTCCTACGCTATGTATTTTAAATCACACGTCCGCTTTTATCGGTTTCCAGTAACTTCATTTTTTTTTTTTGCTGCATTGCCAGACAAAAATGGATTTAATTTCTGAACTATTAAAGATACATGCATGAAATTTAGAATACACATTCTTTAGTCTATTAGGAAACTTTTCTCTGTAACAGATTTTGTTAATTGATTTCATTTTAAAAATACATCCGTTTGTTTGCAAGAAAGGAAATCAGAAAATTGTTACTAAATTTTAATTGTTTATTTTACAAACGTAGGGACTAATATATAAATTCTGTTACATACAGTTTGTAGAACATGCTTTTGCAAATACATTGCAAAAACTGTTTGAATCTATCTTTAAAAATGGTTTAGATATATCGGTTTTAGTAGGCTACAATCCTGCATTGGGGGTATTTTTTCAAATTTGGGCCTCCAAATAATTTTTTTTTCAAAATATTGTTATTTGGTTGAGTTGCCACAGCTATGAACTCTCTACATACAAAAATTAATATTTTACACCAAATAGGAAAAACGTTTAAAAAAATACCATCCTCTCCCCTTAAATGTGGTATAACATAAAACCTTCAAGAGTCTCTTTTAGATATGTTAGTTCAAACAGGCAGAGTGCGAATTAACGGGGGGGGGATGAGAGGGATTTCCCCTCTGTTGGAAAGTTATCCCTCTCTCATAAATTTATATTAACATCCCTGCCAGGGATAACTTCTATCCCCCCTCACAAAATATAATTGTTTTAATACGAGTATACTTTATAAAGTACAGAATAAAGTAAGCAAAGTAAATAATATTGATGTATTATCATCGCCGGCAAGCTGACAACAATCAATAATTTAGGAATTACACATCTTATCTTAAGCCTGCTCATGGATATAATTATTATTATAATCAAGATGCAAGACAAGCAACTCAGTGTAAACCAAGCGTTGAGCCGTATCGAATGAGGATAATAATAATTGAGGCAGTAGCCGGGAAAAGGCCCCATAAGCAGAAGTCATGTTTAGAGAAAACAAAGATTGAAAGACTTATTTTTATGTAATTGCTATTTGAATGCACTTTTATTAAAATAACAATTTACATCCCGTTACAGTAATATTTGTCTACAAATTTTTATTTAACGATGCATTGCGACTTTAATAGTGTTATATATATATATATATATATATATATATATATATATATTATATGAGCATTTTATAGGCCCTTTTTCCAGAGAAAAAGTTTATTTTATCAAAATACTTTCAATATGGTTATATATTAGCAGAAATTAAACATCAGAATTGAACAGCGCACATTACAGAGGTTTACAAGTTCATAATAATTTTAGCAAAATTATATTTGTTACATACATCTCGTAGTTACGTCATATATTGTACCGAATACTTGAAATTAAATAATATCTGTTGGGTATAGAATACAAATTACAGATTATTTAGTCTTAATCTAGAATGGATTGACACTCACTCCAAATTTTATCTTCCGAGTGCAGTTTACACTTTAGTGCACATCCTGGATGGACTCACACTCACTTTGAGGATCATCTTCACTCATGTTTGCTGAATACCAGAACTACGAAAGGGTGAATCTGTTCATTCAATTAGCTACCCTGCCCTCTGTTTACAAGATATTGAAACGAAACTACGTAAGCAAGTAGATTTTAAAACGGAGAGTCGAATTAAACATTCTCCCGAAAAAGGGCCAAGAGACCTATGGACCCATTTTCCGGCTACAGCCTCAATTTGTATGTATGGTATTCTCTATCTAGGATTCTATCCCAAACTCATTAGAAATCTTAATTCGCACCCTGCAAACAGGTATTGATTAGTGTGAAATGCAAGTATAGTACTATTAGCCAGACTCGTGCTATTTATTTCTACAAGCAAGAACGAGGGAGATGAGATGTAGATCTGCACAGGGTGAATTTAAATTCAACCGACAAACTTCCAGGAGTTGTAGAGGACATCCGAGTGAACAATTTAAAATAGGGAACCAATGTCAGAAACCAATTATTATTCAAAAGGTACGAAGTGTTAATTATTTTTATTTCAAACTACTTACGCTTTATTACGTTCTTTTAATTTTACTTGCAGCATAATTCTAATTTATAATTTAGTCCACCACTGTGGAGTAACGGTTAGCCTTCTAAACCGTAAAAAGAGAGGGCCCGGCTTCAAATCCTGGTCGGGACAAGTTACCTGGTTAGGTTTTTTTTCTGAGGTTTTCCTTCAAACATTCAAAGCAGAATTGCTGGGTAACTTTCTGCGCTCAATGTCGGACTCATTTCGTCTTTATTAGTATCATTCCATTAATCATATTAATAGTTTAAAGGTCAACCGAGAGAACATAGCGGACGTGGTTAATATTGAAAGTACAACCCGTACTCGCCATCGTCACCTCGCAATGAGTAAACATCTGCATTTTACCTGAAACACCAGTTTCGTACAAGAATAGAATCAATTAGGTGGAAATTTGTGTGACGCAAATTATGGCTTTCTATGAGAAACGTCAACAGGGAAGCCTTTGTGATGACAAGAGAAATATACTAAACGCGTTATATATAGTAAATTGGCTGAGAAATGCCTTGAACCCGTAATTGATAATATTACGGGAATTACAAGTGAGTTTACTGGTGTTTCCGCTTCATTTTATTTGTACCATTATCCGGCGGAAATAGCATTACGCGGGAACAGTTGAGAGTTGTATTTTGTGTACTACATATATACTGTGCCTTTTGTATAGCCTATTACATTAGCACTGGTCCCAGAGCTCAGCTCATGCTAATAGCTCTCGAATGCAAAGGCCAATAGAAAGCGGCATCTTGCGGAGGAATATATTAGCTATCTCGTGATTTTATTTGCCCCGTAAGAGCGGCAGGAGAGTAGATTAGTATCCCAAACAGAAATACAGAGTGTTCAGAATTCAACCGAAGAAATTTAGGGGGATTATAGAGGGGTTCTAGATAAGTATCTTGAGTTAGGGAACTAGGGGTTTGAGGGTTCAAACTTGCACGTAATGGCGTGAAATATTTTTGGGCCAGTACACCACTGATTGAACCTGCACGTGACATAGGATACATTTGGAAATGTGTCGGATACAGTGTTGCTATGTTTCTGTGGCATAAGTGATAAACGTTGCAGATGGTTTCTGTCAGAGGTTGAGGTCTAAAGTTCTAACTCAGTAGTGTCAGAGTTGTAAGCTCCAAAACCGGTTGTGGAGCTATAGTCGGAGCGTGAACTTGCTTATATCTGTGGAAACACTGGAGCACGCAACCAGTCTAGTGGAGCGCTCCGCTCCGTTTAGTCTCTGTCTGACAACGCTGTTCTAACTTCAGCAAGTACTTATTTTTAACTTAAGGTATGTAACTTTGAACTAGTGTTGTAACATTAAAAAGCTAGTTCTGTTTATTTTGTAATGTGTATAATAATGACAATAATTGTTTAGGAAGGTGAAGAAGGAATGTAACTTGAGAACTGTGTATCTGTTATTCTGGACAAGTCACAGTATGTTTATCAATTAACTTGCAGTTTACATAAATTGTGCATACCAGTATTCTCTGTAATAGATAATATCTTGAAGTGAATAAATGAGAAAAGAAAGAAATTTCCCTTTACATCTTCCTTTGAGGAGAAATGAAGAAATATTCGGGAATTATTGTACACTACAGTAGACTACGTACTTATGCTGTAATAAATTTAAACAAATTATTCTTCACTACTCACTGTCAGTTCGAAAACAAGTGACAGGAATTGTTAAAAATAACCACCTCCGCCTTAAATATACACTATTTTTCTGCAACAAACTATTCTGGCCTAACCATTAGAAACTACATCAACGAATTTCATATAACTTATGTATTAAAATCGGAAAAAAAATGCATGAAAATAATAATACAGAACATAAAAAGGACATTCACCCATCCCATCGACACTAAATAACCTCGTAGTTGATACAACATCGTTAAATAACCAAGTAAAAAGCAAAGGTCATGCACTCAATTTTGCAACCAAACGGCAGCGCGTTTCTAACATATACCTGAGCTCCATAGGAGTCCAATACGCCTGACTTGATCTCAAGAGAACTGCAAAGAACTAATGGCAACTGATGCACCAAAACTTCTGACGACGCGGAAAATATGCGAACCACTACTATAGATTGACATCATATGACCACCTTTCACCCAAAGTCCCAAATCGTCATTATCAACTTGTTGATTTTCTTTCCGGTGTCTCCAGTGTTGTCACCTGCTCTTGATTAGTAGTCGACATAACATAGTTTTCATCAGACGTGGCAACACAGTAACTGACGCAATCATGAGAATCGTACTCCAGTCTCAAGTAGCTTGGCATTCCCACGCCCCAGCTGGTAGGTGATAAGTACTGCACTAGCGCTCGATTTTCTAGGTCAAAGCCAAAGAAGTTTTGGTACTACAGTAGTATTATACAAACGTATTCTTGTATCGCTGTACTAGGGATTTTGTTGATTATTCTCATTGTTTTATTGTATTTGCAAATTTTAGAAGTTATATCTGTTTCACAAAAAAATGTTACATTATAGCCAATATACGTAAACTCTTCTACTCTTTCTTTAAAATTCTTGTTTAAGCAAATTTTGCTTGCCACCGGGTATTTTCCACGAAACTCCATGACTTTTGTTTTTTCAGTATTGATTTCCAAGTCGTGTTTTGCTCTGATTATTTTTAGATTATGCACTGAATACTGAAGCTCATCTTCATTGCATGCAACTAAGCAAAGAGTAGACTGTCAAACTGTAAATTTCGACTGACAGAGATTGAACCATGACGCGTCTGTTTCCAATCTTTAATGATTTTATGCATATATATGATGAAAAGTAATGAAGACAGGCGACAGCCTTGCCTTATTCCGCTATGAATTTTCTGAAACACACTGTATAAATTAATGAGAATTTAGTTTCTTCACAGAGCTTCACGTGTTGTCGTCCTCAATTAGCAATAACGAGATTAACATAAGATTTCATGTTCACAAATTCAGGCTAATTCGTTGGCAATGGGTTTTCGAGAGATGTAGAATAATTTGGAGGGAAAGTAAAACCAATTTCTGATTAGGACGAACTCTGGAAAATTCACTCACAAGTTGTTGTTCGCCTCACAAAGTTTTCTGATTTGCGGACAGATCTGTCTGTGGTTCAGCGGCTTAGCTTTAGCCGGATATGAATAGGACCTCGAAATAAATAATAATGAAATGCCTCTGTTGAGCCCGAAGGCTCCGTTTACACTGAAAAGTTTAGTCACGTAATTTTTGTTTTAATATTCTGTTGGAATAGCTGGTTTCCCTCTCCACACGAATACACACAGCTAGAGAGTCTATACTTCTATTTATTTGTATAATTTGTCCCCTAGGCAGTAAAAATAAACGAGACTATGCCACTGCGTAGAGTTTTATTTAGTTCTATTTATATTTCATTTCGTATCTCAGTAACTCAAATATTCTACTTTTTATTGCGATGTGAAGCAAGTTGTGATATTCTGGAAAAGGACTGAATATAAACTTAAGCTTGAATGCGATCATGGGCAGAAAGAAGAGATTTTTATGACGAAAGTTAAGGACCGGTGCCATCAACAAATGTTAAAACGTTATATTGATTTAACAATAAATTTAACACAAAAAAATTTACCATGAATAGTGGCAACTTTAACAATCTATTAAACTGTTCGTTGAGAAAACATCAGAAATATTACAGATCTAAGCAAAATTGTTAAAAATGACTAAAATAAATTACTCTATACATACAGAAATGCTGTTTTTAAACTTTTTAAATGTGCAGATGGTTTTGAAAATGTTCCTTAGGACGAAATGTTACTGAAGTACAAAATCTCAAAAATAGTGTCAGGAAGATAGTAGAAGACAATTGAGGAGCTGGGTGCAAGAAGGGAATTTTAGAGGATGTGCTCTTTTTGAGTAAAACGCTTCATTGTGTTCTCTGATCTATTATGCATATGATCACCAAGTTGTAGTTCAATACTGTGATCATAGAGGTCAGGAGAAACCAAAATGTAAAGGCGTGCGTAGATCACATTTCTGTGCTCTGTTTCCTCTGTCATGAACTGAAGTAGGCACTGACTTTTCCTGCTGTAAAGTAGTTGCTTGAGGTTATGGTATACTAGTTTGGTGTTGTGCTGCTCAGTTGTGATTCGTTTTTCTAGTAATTTGGAAGAGTCATGAGTGCTACTATGGGATCCACAGCTTCTATGCACAGTGCGGCTGCTGTTGAGAAGGGAAAGGGTTTGAAGAAGCGTGTGGATAAACGTAAGTGGAAAAGAAATATAGCAAAAGTCAACTGAGCATCAGGTAAGCAATATGTTGCTACAACCGGCACAGTCATAACAAAGAAGGAATTTCAACGAATCCACAACTGCTGTAACAAACAATGTTGTAAGCACGAAACTATTGGTGAACAGAAGTCTCTTTTCCATAACTTTCTATCCATGGCTGATTAGGGGCAACAGGACATGTATCTCGCAACAATATTAATCCCTGTAGAGCCGAAAGAACGCAATGCAAAACCCAAGAATATTCCTAGGATTTTAACTGGAAATATGAAGTGATACATTTGGAACGTAAACATTCAGTTTGTAAGCAGTTTGTGATAGAACTTTTCCAGTGCGGTCCTAAGAGATTGCGAACCATCCAGCAAAAGCTGTGTGCCGGGACATCATCTGTACTTGTTGTTATTGTTGATATGAGGGGGAAGCATTCTAACCGACCGAACAAGACTGCCTCTCAAGTTTGGTATTTAGTACAAGAACATTGGTCAAGTCCACACCTGTAGAGTAACGGTCAGCGCGTCTGGCCGCAAAACCAGGTGGCCCGGGTTCGAATCCCGGTCGGGGCAAGTTACCTGGTTGAGGTTTTTTCCGGAGTTTTCCCTCAACCCAATACGAGCAAATGCTGGGTAACTTTCGGTGCTGGACCCCGGACTCATTTCACAGGCATTATCACCTTCATTTCATTCAGACGCTAAATAACCTAGATGTTCATACAGCGTCGTAAAATAACCCAATAAAAAAACATGGTTAATGCTTCCACACAAAACTACACAGTATTGTGCAGCCTCAACGTCGAGAAAATATTTTGATAAACCTGGTCTAAACGTCCGGAAATTATTCAATCTATTCTCCGAGTTTTTTTCATGAAAAGACTGGGCAGAGATTTCAGATGAAGTACGCAACATATCATCGATACTTTAGAGAAAACTCTGAGTTCTCATTCCGGCAGCCTCGCACGGATTCTTGTGACCTCTGCGCTCAATGTGAGATTTTACTCAAAGAAAATTTGAACGCCCGTACAAAGCTGACTACAAGATTCATAAGAACAATGTTAATCCATACACACAACTCAGAGACAGAATCATCAGTCTGGCTCGTGGTGATGAAAGTGTTTTGGTTTTTGAGTTTGATTATGGGCAGAATATGCCGCTGCCGAAACTGACTGTCACGTCCCAGTTTTATAAAGGGCTTATATGGATATGTGTATTTAATGTCCATTGCCACAACGATGGTAATAGTTCCATTTACTGGTTTATAGAAAATCAGGCAAAAAAGACCCGAACTCTGTATGCTCTTTCTTCTACGATGCTATTTCAAGGAAGTTACTAGACACACAAACAGTGAAGAAAATGTATTTCTTCTCAGACGCTGCCTTAGGCCAAAACAAGAACAGAACAGTGTTCCTGTTTAGTAGTTGGCTTTCCAAATCTTTACAAGTTGAGATTAAGCATATTTTTCCAGTACGCGGCCATTCGTGTTGTGTTTGCGACCGTAACTTTGGACTACGGGACTGTGAAAAAGCGGCAACAAAGACTTTGTACTCCTGAATCATACCTAACGATATTTTCTAGCTGTAGAAAAAATCCAAGTCCATTTGAAGGTTAACGTCTCATCAAGGAGTGGGGCACAGGTCTGAATACACTATTCACTGCTCAGCCAACAACCAAAACCAGTAAGTTTAAAACCCAAGAGAGTGTTCGGATACACTATTCTCATTTCGGCATAATGTCTGCATCTAAATCGTACGCAGCTGTCTTTGAGCCCTTCAAGTATTGGCAAGACCACAAGCTGGAACTTCTTGACTTCGGAGAACTTCAAGCACCATCCATAAAAAAGAGCAAGCTAGACGACCTAAGAGACCTTATGAAGTTCTTGTCAACTGAATAAAAGGAGAAAGGAAAAATTTTATTTCTAGTACTTAAAATGACGCCACTGAACATGACGACATAGATGTTGATTTAGGCAGTGACTATCAGGATGAACATCTGTAATACTTGAACACAGTAGTGTTTACAGTAAACCACTCATTGTCTTTTGTTTTTTAATTTGCTTAAGGCCCAGTGCTTGTATTTCTTCTCATAAGACCACAAATTGTTAGAGAAGTTCGATATTTTCATCTGGTATAACGTATTAAAGGTTAAAATTATTGTTTTGTTTGGATTTATTCACAACACTTGATGTTTATTGGTTTTAACGTGTTATCTGCAAGATGGGCACATTTATGGTCTTTTATTTTACTCATTTTCAGTATTTCCTTTTTATACGAGGTACAAAATATGTTTGTAAGTAGTTACTAAAGACATCTATATTCCATATGGCATAAACCTCATTATTATCAAAGATGATTCAATAACATTATTACGGTTTGAATTTTCAACATCAATTTTCTCAAAACTTGCATTTGAAAGAAGTGCCTTTCTTGCACCCAACCCCTCAATTGCGAGAGGTTAGAATGTAGAGCAGAATTATGCCTCTCTTTCTCATGCTACAGGTATTCATTCACTCATAGTTTTCTGCCAAAGAGCAGGTCTTTCACTGCAAACCCAGCACTCTTTACTCTTTTCTATTTTCTGCCTTCCTCTTTGTCTCCGCATATAATACATATATCTTAATATCGTCTACCGTCTATATCTTCTCTGTCCCGAACTTTTCTCTCCATTCAACACTCCTTCCAGTCCATCCTTTAGATGGTATTTGGCGAGATGAGGTCGAAGATTCGCCACAGATTACCTGATATTCGCCTGAAGGTTGGGGAAAACCTTGGATAAAACCCAACCAGGTAATCAACCCAAGCGGGAATCGAACACACGCCCGAGTGCAACTGCCGATCCATTTCCAGATTTTCAGCATTAAGGACGTTTGTCAAGCGTTTCATGCGAACAGTTCACCTCAGTCCGTTATGAGCTACTAAAGGATTTACTCGTCCGTGTCATTGCGTTTTTTATTATTGTTTGAAAACACTGAAGGGATTACTCATTCGTATGCAGTGTAGTGTAGGCTATTGTGCCTTTTCTAATTTTTTGAAAATATTGAAGGGATTTGAGGTATTATTCATTCTTACGCAATGCAGTGCAAGCTATTGCGCATTTTCTAATTCTTTGAGAATACTGAAGGGACTCAAGGGATTACCCATTCGTACGGAAAGTAGTGCAAGCTATTACACCTTTTGTAATTGTTTAAGAATACTGAAGAGATTGCTCAGTCGTTTTTGTGCTTGTTGGGTACGGCATAACTAAGGCTTATTTGAACTTCACTTGATACAATATTTTATATTCTCTCTTCTTTACTACCCTGAATTGAATTTTGGTTCATTATAAATAATAATAATAATAATAATAATAATAATAATAATAATAATAAAAGCCATAAATCCCCAGTGGGGCAAGGCCTCCTGCTTGTGCAGGGGTGGCTCGAGTCTTGACCATCAGAAGAGCCGACCTGATGGTCTATTTACATTCCTAGTTCTTTGTCCCCAATTTCACTAGCACTGGTTGTTGCTCCCGCCCAAAGTTGGTTGACTGCGTCCTTCCACCGTGTTCTTTGGCGTCCTATTCTGGTCCACAGTCCTCCTAGCTGCAACTTGAACTCGTCCCCCCATCTGGTTCTCGGTCGTCCACGGTTTCTCCAGCCAATTCTTGGATCCCACAGTGTCGCCGTGTGTGCCCATCTGGTAGGTTGCATTCGTACCACGTGTTCTCCCCAGCGCCATTTCATCTTATTACGTTCTCTACGCCGCTTCGTCGCCGTACTTCTTCGTTTCTGATTCTGTCCTTCAGGCTTATTCCGAGTATTTTCCTTTCCATTCTTCTTTGGCATCTTCCTAATTTTAATGCCTGTTTCTTTGTTAGTGACCAGGATTGCGCCCCATAAAGAAGTACAGGTGCAATGCAGCTGTTGAAGATCTGCCTCTTGTCCATTAAGATGAAGGACAGACTCCAAAACTTTCTCCATGCTGATGCTATTCGTCTATCAATTTCTTTATCCATGCTGTTCTGAAATGATATGGTCTGGCCAAGGTAAATGCATTGCGTGACAAATTCGATGTTCGCATTGTTGACGATCATCTGCCCTTCTGCGTCATTTGTCAGTATTTTGGTTTTGCTGGTGTTGATTTTTAGGCCTACTGCCATGCTTTCTACGCTCAATTCGTTCAGCATCTCTTGCAATCGTTTTCTGGATCTGGCAAACAGAACCACATCATCAGCGAAGCGTAGATTGGTCAGTTTTCTTCCGTCGATATATATGCCGTGCTTGCGACCCCAAGGTAACTTGCGAAAGACCTCCTCCAATACACAATTAAAGATCTTCGGTGACAGGGGATCTCCTTGTCTTACCCCTCGCTGTATGTTGAATGGTGTTCCTTCTGTATCCAGTTTCACTTTTGTTGTGTTTCTTTGTATAGCACGCCAAGCAGTCTGATATATTTGATTGGAACACCCTGATTCTTGAGTGCTTTTAAAACACTAATATGTTCTATCGAATCGAAAGCTTTTGCATAATCCACAAAGGCTATATATAATTTTAAATTGTGTTCCTCGACTTTTTCCATGATCTGCGTCAATATCTGAATGTGATCCGCCGTTGAAAATCCAGAACGAAATCCAGCTTGCTCCGGAGGTTGATTTTCTTCCAGCGTTCTAGTGATCCTGCGCAATATTATTTTCGAAAACACTTTATGCATGTTGGACATGAGACTGTTGGGCCTGTAGTTATCTATATTGTCTCTTTTGCCTTTCTTATGTAAAAGAATTATTGTATTATAGGCTACTAAATGAACAAAAGTTCACATAAATAAAAATGTCTGCACGAAACGTAGGGTTTATGCAGCGTTGTACAAATGGCCTTAACAGCTTCATAGTTTATTTCGAAGTCTTTTAGAGTGTACAGTACCTCTTGGTTTATTGCAGTCGCGTGATATGATTGTAAGAATCTGCAGCACTTCACATAACTTTGTTACACTTCTTCCAGTGCCCCAGAAATATGGTAAACAAAATTTCAATTTCTGTCAGTAGCTTCTTCACAATTGGAAGCTCCAGGATTTCGATCAACAGCATTCTGAACCGACAATATATTATCTTCATTATATGTAGGAACATAATCCCTCCACAAGTTATTTCCAGTAGGTAGGTCGACAGATTCCATTACGTATAAATATTAATCGAATTATGCTTGAACATCAGGATTGTCCAATTTAAAGCAAATACTATTTAATGAAATCATTTTAAACTACAAAATAAATGCATTTATTCATTCAGTGTTCTGCCCAAGGCAGGTCTTGTACTGCAAACCTAGCTTTCTCCAGTCTTTCCTGTTTTCTGCCTTTCTCTTTGTTTCCTCATGTGATCCATATAACTTAATGTCTTCTATCATCTGATACCTTCTTCTACCCCGAACGCTTCTCCCGTTTACAATTCCTTCCAGTGCATCCTTCAGTAGGCAGTTTCTTCTCAGCCAGTAACCCAACCAATTCCTTTTCCTCTTCCTGATCAGTTTCAGTATCATTCTTTCTGCACAACTTTTCCCAACACAGCTTCATTTCTTTTTCTGTCTGTCCACTTCACACGTTCCATTCTTATCCATATCCACATTTCAAATGCTTCTATTCGCTTCTCTTCACTTCGTCGTAATGCCCATGTTTATGCTCCATACAATATTACACTCCATACAAAGCACTTAGTCGACCTGGTTGGCGAGTTGGTATAGCTCTGACCCTCTATGCCAAGGTTGCGGGTTCGATCCCGGCCCAGGTCGATGGCATTTAAGTGTGCTTAAATGCGACAGGCTCATGTCAGTAGATTTACTGGCATGTAAAAGAACTCCTGCGGGACAAAATTCCGGCACATCCGGCGACGCTGATATAACCTCTGCAGTTGCGAGCGTCGTTAAATAAAACATAACATTACAAAGCACTTCATTAGTCTCTTCCTTAGTTCTTTTTCCAGAGGTCAGTAGAAGATGCTCCTTTTCTATTAAATGCTTCCTTGCCATTTCTATTCTCCTTTTGACTTTCTGGCAAAAGCTCATGTTACTGCTTATAGTACACCCCAAGTATTTGAAGCTGTCCACTTGCCCTATTGCCTCATTTAGAAATCTTGGGCCTTATTCATAGACATTCTTAGCGCGGGCTTCCAGTGGATGATCAGCTAACTAACATTTTTCGTATTCATAAACCAGTGTTAGCGATATGATATGATATGATATGATATGATATGATATGATATGATATGATATATGATATGAATCCCGTACAAATAACCAGTCGATAACCGGGGCTAGTTTAGCACGCTCGTAGCTCTGTCTAGCGTACTGTCTGTGAATAGCACCTCTTAAATTTATCTTCTATATTTTTCTTCCTCTGACCATGCTCTTCGTCTTATATGCATTTATCTTAATCCTGTACTGCTCACAGCTGCCATTTATCACCATAAACATATAAATTCGGTACACCAACAAGTTCGCAGGGATAACAGTATCTCAAATTGACAGATGTATGGAAAATGATTCCATTAGTGTATCTTGCCTAAGGCACCATTTTAAATCTGTTCATGATGAACTCCTACAAAGCTTTCCAAGCTTTTTATGCATAAAAAGCATTTTCCACTGATGATTGCCTTTCTAACTCATTTGATGTTAAAGCCTCTTCGCTTTTTGTACTTTAAAAGCACTTTCCAACGATGATTACCTTTTTATTATATTTGATGTTGAAGTCCCTCTGTTAGCTTCCGCAGCATGCTCTTCCGTTGTAACATGGGGTCATGCATTCTCCATTCGATCCGCACATTTCAAAATTTACAGTGCTTAATTGGAATATTTGTCATAATAAATTCGTCTTCTTCTTCTTCTGCTTCAAGCTGTAGGCTTTAAGCCCGTTGCGGCTCCTTTATTTCTTGTATCCATCTTTTTGCTGGTCGGCCGATACTTCTTTTTCCAGTGGGTACATAGTCAGCGATTATTTTCGGGGTTCTATCTTGGCTCATCCGTTGTACGTGTTCCCACCATTTCTGTTTATACTCATCTACAGTTTCTAACAGACTGTTAACTTTTAGATTGTTTCTTATTTCCTCATTCCTGATGTGATCCAGTCGAGTTACTCCTACTACACTTCGAAGAAATCGCATTTCAGCTGCCTGTAGTCGACTTCTCTCTTTCTCTCTTAACGTCCAAGTTTCACTCGCATATAAGCCCGTTGGTATTGCCATAACTTTATATAGTTTAATCTGTGTATCTTTCCTAGTTTTATTACGGAGTGTTCTTCTAATGGTCCCACATATATTGTTAAATTTGGCAATTTTATAATCAATATCTTTTTCATGGGTATATGATAGATGGCAGCCAAGGAAGTTAAAAGTATTAACTTGTTCTATGATATAGTCTTCCACTACTACCTTTGATCTCACCACCCTTTTGCCCATAAATGCCATTACTTTTGTTTTTTTCTTTCGAAATAGTTAGATTCATATCTTTCGTAATTTTATATAATTCAAATAGCCCTCTTTGTAACGTATCCTCGTCACTAGGTAATATAACTTGATCATCAGCAAAGAGGAGGTTTTTTAAGAATTTTTTGTTTTTAACGTTTTCTAATATGTTGAACTTCTGCATTTGCAACTTAAATTTCCTTTGCTTCGTCAATATAAAGATTAAAAAGTGTTGGCGACAAACTGCAGCCCTGTATTACTCCTAAATTTACTGTCTCATAATACAATTTTCCTTCTTTTGATTTGTAGCATATGGTGGAGTTTTCATATATACTTTTTACTATGTCTATTAAATGTTTAGGAATATCTCTCAATTCCATAATTTCCCAGAGTTTATCTCTTTTTATATTATCAAATGCCTTCTGATAGTCTATAAACAATAAATGGAGCTCTTTATTAAATTCTTTGGATTTTTCCATTATTTGTTTTATTGTGAATATGTTATCAATACATGATCTTCCTTTTCGGAATCCTGACTGTTCTTCCAAGAGGATGGTTTCGGTAATAACTTGTAATCGTTTTGTTATTATTTTTGCATATATTTTATATGCTTCATTTAATAAGCTAATTCCTCTGTAGTTAGTGCATTTACTTCGATCTCCTTTTTTGAATATAGGAATAATATTTGCTACTGTCCATTCTTCTGGGATTTTCTTCTGGATCCAACATTGATTTAGAGTTTCAAAAATCTCGCTTTCCACTCAGCTGGAGCGTATTTTATTAATTCTATTTGAACACCATCAATGCCTGATGATTTTCTATTTTTTGATCTCTCTAGAGCTTCTTCTAATTCCTTTAATTCAATATTATCAACTTCTGTAAAATCTGTTGATATATCCTGGTGTTTTATTCCATTATATATTTTTTATTTATCTGTCCACTATTCCTTAAAATAAAGGATCCATTCTTCTCCCGATATTACATTTATGTCTGCTTTATCTCTTTCTTGTTTGGACAGATGTTTTATTATTTTATATGCATTTACTTGTCGTCCGTGTATATCGTGTTCAATATTCGCGACGTATCTATCCCAACTTTCTTTATGTGCCATTCTTACTTTCTTTTTTGCTTGAGCTGCAATCGCTTTATATGCTAATAAGTCTTTTTCCTGTTTTGTCTGTAACCATTTCAGATATAGTAATTTCTTTTCCTCTATCAAAGTTTTAAGGTCATCATTCCATATGTAGAGTCCTTTTTTATCTTTCTTTTTATTTCTAGTCCCTAAACATTCATTTGCAGCCTTTTCTATGATTTTCTTGATATTTGTCCATTCTTCAGTAATATCATCTCGTTCTTCATTTTCTTTAGTATATAGGGATAGTCTTTTAGAGTATAGATCTCGAATGGATGGTTCTTTTAGCAAATAAGTTTTCCAACATTTCTCCAGGGGTTTTTTCTTGTCACTACCTTTAGCCCATCTTGTTTTGAGTTTTACCTTAGCTAATACTAAGTATTGATCAGTGCTAATATCTGCTTCTCTATAAGCTCTTACATCATCAGATAGATTCCACATCTTTTCATTCGCTAGGAAATAGTCAATTATTGATCTACTTCCCCTTGCTGCCCAAGTGTATGTATGTATGTATTTCTTTATGACGGAAAAAAGAATTCATGATCCGTAAATTGTTGAAGCATGCAAAGTCTCTAAGTATCTCTCCATTTTGGTTAATTATAGGTTCTCCATTAAACCCAACTATATTGGTGATTGGTACATTTCCTATCCGAGCATTAAGGTCTCCTACCAAAGCTATATAATCATTCTTATTACATTTTCCAATAACATATTGTAGTTGTTGATAAAATTTTTCGGATTCTGTTTTACGGCCATCTTCTGGGGCATATACTCCAATTATCGATTAGATACCCTCTATCTATTTTAAACTTTAATACAACTATTCGTTCACTGTACCATGTGTATGAATGTATTTTCTTTTTCCATATGGAATTTACAAGTACAGCTACACCTGCTGATGCTCTTTGTTCCATTGGAACTCCTCCGTAAATCATAGTATATTTTTCTAGATCTATCGTTCCTTGCATTTTCTTCTTTGTTTCCGTGATAACAGCTATATCAATTTTCCTGTCTGAGAGTTCATTCTGTAATTCATGTATTTTATCGGTGAGCCCACGTACATTCCATGTTGCTATTTATATATGTTGAGAGATTCCAAATCGTTTATCCTTATTCATTTGCCTAGGTTGTTGTAATAGATCAGTCCGGCTATTTCTTTGGAGCTTTCGAGTAATTGGAGTCCTCTGGTGGTGTTACCAGCACCACGCAGATCTAGATTGGTGGCAGGGCTGCTACCTTATGATATCCAATCAGGCCATCATGTATATTAACCCTGTATGAAGGGGTGCTCCCTCCGCCTTTCCAGCCATTGAAGTTTTCACCCTTGTTACCCCGGGCATGGGGTGCTAGTTTTGGTCCACCCCGAGTATTTCATTTCCTCGGTACCACCTATATATAGGAGGCATTCCCTAATCCGCCACCTAGGGAGGCACCCGATGGGAGACTAGCACAAACCCCTCACGGGATAATAAATTCGTGTTTTTCAAAATCTTCACCACATCAGTTGGCCAATTAATTTCATTTGCTAGACTTAATTACCACGTCCGCCTGGAGTTGTTAGTTTTCGCAAAAGTATTTTAATAATTTACAAATTATGTTTTGATTTTCAGATGTCAGTTATTAAATAATGTTAAAATGTTCAATCTTATGACTTATCAAATTAATATTAACATTTGTTAATATACAGTATGTTAAATATAAATAATATATAAATGTTTTCGCCTTTTACGGTACCATCAGATACAAATTTGCTTCTACGATATCTAAATTACATAGTGGAATTTTTGTTTCTCTCGTAAACCATCAAATTGGTGTTATAATAATAAGTAATAATATGCAATAATGACTTACGAGTTTTATATATTTTACTTGTTGGAAAAAAGTTTAGGTTATAAATAAGTCTACATGGCATAACTAATTATATTCTATTTAGTATTTAAATACATAAAACTCGTATTACAATGGTTTCAGTGTGTTTTAAATTGTCACAATTTTGAATTCAAATACGTTTTCAAACTATGTGTTTAAATATATGATATTGTGTTTGTATGTAAAATTTGTTGATGTAATTTGTATCTCCATTTTATATTTTTCATAATTCATAAAATAATTCGTAATATTACGTTAATGTCGTGTTATCTGTTGAGGTGTGTAATGATTCTACGTAATATAAAATGCAATTTTCGACTTCTGTTTGTTGTTTTAAAGCTTATTTATATTACGTATCTTTCATCGTCCCTGAGCTTGTTTCAAAAAAATGTTACAAAGCTACAAGGAACAAGGTAATAGTGTAAGGCAGCCGTGGCGAGAATGTGACTCACGAGACATTGTGGCTCGCAGTGACAGCTGTGCATTTCGCTTGCTTATAACCTCCGCCAACCCCCACCCTCTCACTCACTGGAGTCAAACTCCGTTCCATTTGTATTTGTCTCTGACCTGCGAGTGACATATGTCTCTCTCGAAACCATGTACGAAAGTTCCAAGTAGGATGGGAGGACGCATTTTTTTGCTGTCAATATGATGAGAATATTAAATGTATGGTTTGTTCACAAGTAGCCTATTACGAGGAAAAGGGCTGTATAACATAAAACGGCATTATACTACATCTTACTGATGAAACATTAAAAGGTTAAGTGTTATAGTTATCATCATCATCATCATCATCATCATCATCATCATCATCATCATCATCATCATCATCATCATCTCTGTACGTCGATCCTTTTTCAGCAGATGTACGAATAATGCGGTTAGCTCTTCAATTTGAACTCACTGAATTACTATGTGATGTCAATGAAAGCTAGATGTAAGACTTGACAAATGTTGAACTTTCAAATATTTGCCAAAAAATAAATATCCAAAGCTTCGTTCTTTCGCTTGCTCTGTTGAAGCCATATTCGCTACAACTTACGTTTGTGAAAAATTATTTTCAACAATTAAACTAGTAAAAACCAAATTTAGATCACGACTGACAGACAAATACCTTTGTGATCAACTACGACTGGCAATAAGTGACATAATTCCTGATTCTGAAACTTTGTCGCAGAGACATTCTGAAGACAGTTCATTTTAGGTTGTGATATTGTTCATTTATTGTTCATTTCTTTCTTCGTTGCATGTACTAAACACTAGTTTGTAGCCTTGTACTATATAAAATTATATTTAAGTGCTTGACGTAAGGAAAATGAAAATCCGTTAATAACTCAGACAGTTGTTTCACTTCCCTTTCGGGTATCCGCCTCCCTCCATAGGTGCTATGCACGTTGCAGGTTACACAGTGGCTCGGCGCACGATTACATTTTTTTATTATTATTTTTATTGGGTTATTTTACGACGCTGTATCAACATCTAGGTTATTTAGCGTCTGAATGAAATGAAGGTGATAATGCCGGTGAAATGAGTCCGGGGTCCAGCACCGAAAGTTACCCAGCATTTGCTCGTATTGGGTTGAGGGAAAACCCCGGAAAAAACCTCAACCAGGTAACCTGCCCCGACCGGGATTCGAATCCGGGCCACCTGGTTTCGCGGACGATTACATTTTCACCACCGCTGGTGTAAGGTAAGGGATACAAGCAACATGTTCTTAAAATTTCCGTTTAATTACAGTTCACTGTACACTTGTATAACTAGTACCGTCATAGTTATAACTGGAACTTGGAGAAATCAGATGGCCCAAATTTTGTTTCTGGGTCTGTAAATGCCTCACACGTGAAATCTTCAAATTTTCGGACCTAATTATCTATAGTTGATGACGAAGCCGATATTTAGCTCCGAAAATATGGGTGTTCACATATCACACGATTCAAAAACAAACATTGTCTCACAGTTTGGCTTTCGCATGGAACTTCTATTTATAGTTCGTTCACTAACTTCCATTCGAACTGAGTAGTAAAAAATCTGTGATTCGAAAGCAAAACGCATCCTCTGGTTGGTTTTTATTCGTTACTTAACCACGCTCACTCAATTATTCGGTTATCTAGCCTCGCACACTAGTGCCACTTGCATCAAAACCTGGAATAAATTAATGTTGTGTGCTTATTTATTCATTCGTTACACAGATAAAACTAATTTTAATTAACTATCAATTAATAATATGGATGGTTAAACAAATCAACTAATTTAAACAGCAATTAATTGCATAAACGAGTCTTTTTTGGAAATGGCGTTTCAATTCGAGAATGTTAATGCAGAAAAACCATATGATTTTTAACACATGTTTAAATTAAATATCCAATTTACTTAACCCAGACTATCCTATAGGCCTGTGTATTGTAAAGTTGCTATTGAAATGAATATTTAACTGGGAAACCAATTAATAACGTAGGGCAGTGTAGTTTCCTCGCTAAATATTCTACAACTCTCAAAGTTTTGTTTGTATTCAGCGCACTAAATGTGCGCTTCTCTGGTTGCCTTCAGGATTTTTTTTAAACCATAGTCCAAAAAATGCAAATTTGAGATATTAAGCATATGGTGGGCATATTGTAGCGGCCATCTACTGAATTAATTGTTAGGGGGAAAAAACATAGGCCTATGTTATAAAAGTGGAAATTGTCATTGGTTTTCATAAAACAACCACAGTTCAAATACTTTTTGTGAAACTATGTCAACTATGGGCTGCAAGATAATAACATTTAAAAAAATAGCTTAAGGGATAACTTTCTTAGGAATTCACTCTAATTACTCGTGTACTGACTTAAACGGTCACTGATTATTGTGACGTTTTGTTAAGTGACCTAAGTTCTGAACTGTCAGTCAAGTTACAGCGAGTTCAGAATATGTGCGTCAGATACGTGTGCAACATCCGACGATATGATCACACATCACCGTCCTTAGCAAGTCTTTCGTGGCTCCGACTCGAAGAACGTAGAACTTTACACTCTTTGTCTTTACTCTTTCGAATTCTGCACACCTCAACACCAAATTACCTTTCATCTCGTTTCTCATATCTATACTCTAATCACCACGTAAATACCAGATCACTTATCTGTGGCACGCTAGGTATACCTCTTCATAGAACATCTTGTTATTCATCATCTTTTACAGTCTCCACCTCGCGACAATGGAATTTCTTTTCACAAAGTATTAGGGGCTGCAAGACAATAAACATTTTTTAAATAGCTTAAAGGATAACCTTCTTAGCAATCCACTCTAATTATACTCACTTAACGGTCACTGACTATATGGTAACTTCTTTCTTTAGGCATGCATCCAGATAGAGCTATACTTTCAAAATTGTCTCTCAATAATCTCTTCCTATTATCTAACATTATTTGAAATATATTAACATTTTATGTATTTTAGTTTAATTCTGCCACACAGTTTGTTTTCATTGTTTAATTAATAGTTCATAGTATTTTACTGTTTAATTCATAAGTAACTCTTGCATACACGTAAGTTTGCTGGTTGAGTGGAAGAGAAGGCCTCAGTCTTAACTCCGCCAGCTAAAATAAATTATTATTATTAATATTATTATTATTATTATTATTATTATTATTATTATTATTATTATTATTATTATTATTATTATTATTATTATTTGAAATTGCAGTAACGTTTTAGGTCCCTAAAATATGTATGTAAAATATAAATGTAAGTTTTTGCAGGCATCATTATGGCATTAATAGGTTTTTTTTTATCATTTCAACGGACTCAACGTACCTATCTTGTGCGATAAACTTGCTAGAACGCTGTACGTGTTAGGAAGAGAGTGAGATAGACATACTATACCTCACTCGTTCTACTAACGGAGGCATCTTGCGGCAACAGCGTACTAGCCAAGACCCGTAAGACCAACGCTTTTTTCTTAAGGTATGAAAATAACTTAGTGCTTTCGTAAGGTACATTATGTATAAATAAAATTTTGTTGGTATTGTCTATGATAGGAAAAGAAATAGTATGAAAATAACTTTGTGTTTCCGCAAGATACATTACGTATAAATACAATTTTGTTGGTATTGTCTATGATAGGAAAAGAAATAGTATGAAAGTAACTTTGTGTTTCCGCAAGATACATTACGTATAAATAACATTTTGTTGATATTGTATATGATAGGAAAAGAAATACTATGAAAATAACTTAGTGTTTCCGCAAGATATATAATGTATAAATACAATTTTGTTGGTATTGTCTATGATAGGAAAAGAAATAGTATGAAGGTAACTTTGTGTTTCCGCAAGATACATTACGTATAAATAACATTTTGTTGATATTGTATATGATAGGAAAAGAAATAGTATGAAAATAACTGAGTGTTTCCGCAAGATATATAATGTATAAATACAATTTTGTTGGTATTGTCTATGATAGGAAAAGAAATAGTATGAAAGTAACTTTGTTGTTTCCGCAAGGTACATTATGTATAAATAAAATCTTGCTGTATTGTCCATGATACGATAAGAAATGATATGAAAATAACTTTGTATTTCCGCAAAGTACAGCATGTATCAATGAAATCTGAACCGCAGTCTTAGTGACGGTTACACAATTCATAAGCTTCACTTACTGTAATCTCAAGAATATGATCAAAGTGGGAAACTGAACACAAGTAACTCTATACGATTCCTGTGAAGTGGTAATGTGGTGTTAACGGTGGAGATTAATGGATATAAATACAGATCACGTCGTCTGCTTCGCTCCGGCGAGTTTCAGACTTCCACATGAAATAATCATGTAGTCGTTATGATCGTTCTTGTAACTGGAGAGCGGATCTGAATCTTGCATACAGAGCTGAATTTTTAATATCGGCAGAGATTCTGAGCACAAGCTCCTTCAGAAATAAATCGGGGAATCTCTCACTGTGCCACAACAACAGTCTGGGCTTGCGGTAGGGTAACTACCTAGCCACGCTGAAATTCTTACAAGATTTTAAAACATCTACAAGAAAACGATAACAACCCTATTAAGTATGTCACTGGTTTTATATAATTATCTTGCTAACAATGTGGTTGCCGGGATTTGAGAGTACAAAAGAATGTCGAAAACAAAATTCAAAAGGTAGAAAAGTCTCCTTTAGGCTAAGAAGAATTTGAAAGACATCTTGTAAAGAATACCGAGATAAATATATTTAATTAGAGGTTTGTGCAGCAAATGCTTCAGAGTAAGTTCGTTAGAGGTTTAAGTAAAGAATTTCAGATTTATTTTCCAGGCGGAATACCAGATATTTTGAAAGTTATTTATTTCCATAATAATGAAACGTAGTCCACGAAAGATGTAACATTGAAAGCAACGTTCTTAATAACTTAATGAAGTGCAACCTTGCCAAAATTATATATATTTTTAAAAACTTCCTCTGAATGGGTTTTGTGCCAAATGCTTTTTCTTGGACATATCCATCTTCATTCCTTTGAGTTTCAACGTGAAAACGCAGGTAACAATGTCAAGACGATTAGCGGTTTTTCATGTGGGATTACAGTAATAGCTATTTCGAGTAGGGTTGCCATCTTGAAGAGGTCAAAAGTCGGGACACTTAAAGCGGCCGGTATTCCATTTTACAAATTAAACTTTTAAATTAAAATTAAACTACAAATACTATAGTAAACATTTCTAAAGGTATTGAAATTAATTATGTTTACCTTAGTACTCGTGTGAACATGATGCCTTGTACAAATCATGGGGCTGAGGCGAAGGCTGGAACTTTTAGACGTACTTCTCATCTGATGAAGCGGCCTTTAGAATTGCTTCTCATGTAGAGCATATTGATGAAATTCGGAACAACTCATATTATAGCTTATTTTAACCAGAAGTTCGCTTTCCACGGATTTTACGTGAAGTTTGTTTCTTTCTTCTGTTCACAAGTTTTTCATTAAAGAAAACACTGTTTCTACATGCGCATTACTGACAGGAATGGACAACACAAATTTTATTATTTTTAGTAAGTTAGGGGTTGTTAGACCCAAAAATACCATCAGCTGTTTCATTCGAATCATCATAAAAGCTAAGAGATTTTTCTTTAACTTCACTAATCTCAAAAAAAAAAAAAAAAATACTGATTGGAAATCACTTAATATTGCCTTTATTTGAGGCATCTGTCGAAACAGAGAAAAAAGTGTCATCTTTTAAGTCATTCTCTACTAATTCTACGAAATGAGGAGACAATACATTTTGAACAAGCATCTCACATTTTGTACGTCCACAGCGAAGTTTTGGACTTAACTTCGAATCTTTGAAAACGCCACTCGCTAACATAATGCCACAATCAGTAGAAAGATAACTATGGTTATGCATTATTGCATGATATGCAAACGACAATTCAGCAGCTGCAACTTCACTTTTTAGCACTTGATGCAACAGAAAGTTTGTTTTTTTGTAAATTGAAAACGAAGCAGGACACACTATACATTTTGCCATGCCTTCATCACATTTAGCTAACTAACTTTTAAACTGTTTATCTTGTAACCATTCATTACGAAATGTACACATTCTTTTCACTTTTTTCTCCCGTTTATCATTTTGACTGTCATAACTATCACTATCACTGCATTCACTTCCACTATTGTTTTCCTTTAATTTAGAGAACATTTTATTGACACGAACCTCTAAAATGTCAGAAACAATGTCTGCGTCTTGCGAAACTGCCTAACAAGAGCTTACATACATGTAGAGATGGGAACGATATATCGGTTTTTACGAAATACCGATATTTTCGTTTTGATATATCGATATCGAAATTTTGATTCAATATATCGTAGAATATATCGGCTTTCTCATAAATTTATCGTTTCTTTTATATTTGTTTTTGTTTTTGTGGAATTATTATGAACAACAAAATCCACACTAGTTAACTCCGATAATTCCCTGAGAGATGGCGTTAATGAAATTGGGCAGTTACATAATTGTGCAATCTTGAAATATCCAATCCAATCAATGACTTTCTCTGATTGGCTTGTTTAGAATTCGAATTCAAACTTTTTAATATGCAATACCAAATTCAAAACCCAATGTGTGCGAACGTGAGACTGAGACGGGAGGTTTATCTACTACTGTTTTAGTATTAATTTCTCCAAGGCAGGAGCAACTGCCACTCTGAAAAGGAACTGTTTGACTTCAAAACTTTTATTTCTATGTTTTTAAATGAAAAGAGAAACAAGGATATAATAATGGTTTGAGATTTGTTTACGGCTAGGATTTCTATGCACAACCTAGTACTGACATTGTTTTAGTACAGGGAGTGTCAAGTGACTACACTCTCGTGCGTACGTACAAACCCTCAAGCCCTGACATACGGCTGCGGGCAAGGGTAGCTGCTTCCACAGTGGCGGAGCTAACAACTTGTATGTGAACCAAATTTGTGATAAGAATATAAGTTAATTTCATCTTTTAATTGAAGCACACTTTCATTGTTAATTGCACTATGCTGAAACCAGTACTCTATACAATTTGGTACAGTTAACTATATACGAAATAAATTCTTGCATGTTTGCACAAAAATAAAACAAAACAAAATATAGGCTACACTTTTATACAGATTAACATACTACGAAATAAAACGCTTCACTGCTTGTTTTCTTCTCATTGCTATACAATTCAGTTAACAAAATAAAACAACAGTACAAACGTTGTTATTAAAATACATTTCTCTAATAATGGTACTTTTTCTTATACATCAGAGATCCGCGGCGATTTTTGCAATTTTCTGTTAGTAAGCAGGTTTTCAATTCGCGGAGCTATTGTTTTAGTACCACCCAATCGCAAATATGCTTTCTAGAATTCATCACTTAGTTGTCTTCTGTAACGTGACTTCGTAAACTTCATTAAAGAAAACAGTGTTTCGCATACGTAGGTTGTCCCAAACATGCACAACGTTCTTGCAGCGAGATTGTGCAGTTTAGGAAACCTTTCTCGTGAAAAAACAAGTATAGAAATGGTTAATACTTTTTTTGTTTTGATACCTATCCTTTAGCTCAATATCGCTTTGTAAATCAAGTATTTCTAATTGTAGTTCAGCAGGAATATCCAGGACACTCACTGAAAAAGGTGTTGCAAATATCTGAAATTGTTGTTTAAGTTCTCTAATATCCTGAAATCAACGTTCGAAATCTTCGCACAATTGTTGCATTATTCTTTTATATTCTTCCATGTCCAAGGCTTCTAACAGGTTTCCCATGTACATCCATAAATAAGGCAGTTTCATTTCTAAGTGAGAGAAAACGTTCCAGAACTTTTCCTCGACTTAGGCCTAACCACCTTACCTCGGTGTGGTAGAGTAAATCCCCATGCTCACTGTTAATATCATCAAGTAGTGCCCTGAACTCCATGTGATTAAGTTCTTTAGAACTTATGAAATTAATTGTTCGCACATCATCCATTACATTGCTAAGGTTAATGTTTTTAGTACATAAATTTTCCTGGTGCAAAATGCAGTGCACCAGTGCACCCAAGCGAAGTCAACAGGTTCCACCACTGATAGACTGCAGTGTACAAGTGTACTGCCCGCAGTGGAAGCCGTAAGCAGGTCTGTACACCCTCTCGTGATCTTGAGTCGACCTGGCGGAGTCTGTTTTAGTAGATACAAATTTTATCCTCATAATCACCATCATCATTATCATCATCACCACCACCATTGAGATCTTAAATGTTGGAGTGTAACAATAACTTGCAATGGGAACTTACTATAGAAGGTTTGTATCAAATCAATTGTGAAGTTTGTTAAAACTTGTAACATTCTAAGTACTGTTTACCATTTAAAAATGAATACAAGAACTGTTTACTTACATTTAAAAATGATTACGTTGTTATCTAGAAAAGATCATTATATTTGTATCCTCGATTGAATCCTATATAAAATTAGAATAATTGAATCGTGGATTGGAAAAAACTGATGGGGATCCTAAAGAAAATTGGAGTGGATTGGAAAGAGAGAAGGCCTTTCAGTAACCTACAAATGAAACGAGTCAAAGGAGAAGAAATGTCAGAAGCAAGTGAAATAGGGAGAAGAGTGCGACAAGGATACTCTTTATCACATACCCTGTTCAACATCTACTTGGAGGATTTAGTGAAGAACTGTTTTCAGAACATGGAAGGAGTGATAGTAGGAGGAAGAAGAATAAAGTGTTTAAGATTTGCTGATATAGCGTTGTTAGATAATACTAAAGGATAAGCTACTGGAGCTAAATGACAGCTGTGAGCAATATGGACTGAAGATAATTGCCAACAAGACGCAAACCATGGCGATAGGAAGAAAAGTAAAGAAGGTAGACTTGTGATTTCTAAATGAGGCAGTAGAGCAAGTAGACAGCTTCAAATACTTGGGGTGTACTATAAGCAGTAACATGAACTGCTGCCAAGAAGTCAAAAGGAGAATAGCAATGGCAAATGAAGCTTTCAATAGAAGAAGGAGCATCTTCTGCGGACCTCTAGAGAAAGAACTAAGGAAGAGACTGGTGAAGTGCTTTGTGTGGAGTGTAGCATTGTATGGGGGCAGAAACATGGACATTACTAAGAAGCGAATAGAAGCATTTTGAATGTGGATTTGGAGAAGGATGGAGCGTGTGAAATGGACAGACAGAGTAAGAAACGAAGCTGTGTTGGAAAGAGTGGATGAAGAAAAAAGTATGCTGAAAGTGATCAGGAGGAGGAAAAGGAATTGGCTGAGAAGAAACTACCTACTGAAGGATGTACTAGAAGGAATGGTGAACGGGAGAAGGGTTCGGAGCAGAAGAAGATATCAGACGATAGACGACATTAAGATATATGGATCATATGAGGAGGCATAGAGAAAGGCAGAAAATAGAAAAGACTGGAGAATGCTCTGTTTGCAGTGATAGACCTGCCTTTGGGCAGAACACTATGAATGAATGAATGTTTCAATGTCAAATACTGACCCATATAGAGTTCACTTAACACTTTCCCATGGTATCATTTAAGCTCATCTTATCTCCACCATAATTTTGATTTAGGTTAGGAACTATGTAATAATAAAATTATGATATTGAAAATTTATTGTTTATCGTTGCAATTTTACATTTAATCTTTTGATTTTTATTATGTTAATTTGAATTCCAATGAGGAATAGGCTATTAAAATTTAAGTTTATTGTAATAAATGTACGCCCACAAATCTAATTGCATTAGTAGGCCTATCTATTAATTTGCTTACGGGATAGCGATATATCGAATCGTTTCGATATACCGATATATGTTATGCAATATATATCGTTTATCGAAATTAGGTTTGCAATATATTGCAATATCAATATATCGGTATTTAAATTATTTCCCCCATCTCTACATACGTGCACTGCAATTTATAATTGCCACCAACCTAGTCTTTACTGAATTTTCACATCGCTCCGCGACAATGAAACACGAACTGCAGTGACTTGATTTCTTAGAAACAGAAACACGAACCCATTGTTGCTCGCTCTTCCGTTTGTAAATTTAAACAGTTATCATCTGTAGAAGATTAAAGGAAAAGAAAATAAATATTACTAATATTATTACAAATATTATTTGACGTAAAACCTTAAGAAGATTCAATAATAAAACTCGGCTTGTAACCTAAAAACAGAAAAGTAGGGACATTTGGGCGTCCCATCATACTCGTGTCGGGATACGGGACAGTTACAAAAAAGTAGGGACGATCCCGACAAAATCGGGACAGGTGGCAACCCTAATTTTATTTCAAGTCATTGCGGATTGTTGGCAAGAATATGATATTTTGGAGTGTATTAGATACCAGTAAATGCTGGACATCATTTTGACCACGTTAAAACGTTAGCATTGTAGTATGTTCAATCAATGACGTATTAATTAGTCGGCCTAGGTAGCATAGTCAGTACAGCGCTGGCCTTCTGTGCCCGGGTTGCAGGTTCGATCCCGGCCTAGGTCGATGGCATTTAAGTGTGCTTAAATACGACAGTTTCATGTCAGTAAATTTATTGGCATGTAAAAGAACATCTGCGGGACAAAATTCCGGCACACTGGCGACGCTAATAAATAACCTCGTCAGTTGAGAGCGTCGTTAAATAAACCACATTTTTTTTTCCATTCCATTTTATCAAATTTCGATCATATTCTGTCCTATCCTATCCCATTCCATTCCATTGTATTGCATTTTATTTAATTGCACCATTTCCTAATCTGCCACATCAGTTATAGGCTATTCTGTGTGCTATCACTCCACAAGATAATTGTATCAATATTTCAATCGTAGCAATCAACGTTCATATTGAATTGAGCCACAGAGTGTCCCGAGGGGGTCGTTCTCAGAAGCTGTTCTCGGACACGGGTTCGAATTCCGCTTGAGTTGATCACTTGGCTGAATTTTTCTATGTTTTCCCCAACTGCAAATGTAAGGCGATTATCAGATAATCCCCTTGAGAATTCTCGGATAAATATTGTAAAACAATTTTAATATAATAAATTTCAAGGCTGCTATGTAATCTCATAATTGATATAGTACCGCCAAATATACGGTGGAAATTAAATTCAGTAACCTATCGAATTTGTCATAAGGTCAAAGAATTTATTTCGGTAGTTAAGAGTAAAGTTCTGTTCTGTAGTGGGGCCATATTATAGAAACCTCTCCAGCTTCTCGAGTCTTGAGTCTTTTTCTCCCAAAAAGACGTCAGTAAAGTGCTTTGGGGATTCTGAGGTGATATAATCGGGGTCACGGGTTCTTACAAAGTGTAATTTAGAGTCGCTGGAAAGTCGATAGGCGAGAGAGTTTCTTAGGGGTCAAAGGGTGTTCTGCGGAATCCGCCCACCTGGTCTGGCAGTGTGAAAGAAATAGCTGCTTTCATTCCTACGCCATCTACATCTACCCCGCTCCCTCAAAAAATCTAATGTACTGTAGCAGTGACTCATCTTCACAACCAGATTCGCTTCTGTTCGTAAGAACACTTCTTTGACAGCACTCAAATGCAGAAGGACTTTAATCCGTTCCTTTCGTGCACTCACATATTCAAGGTGAAGAAGCCTATTGAAACCTTCAGAGCAGCTCTTTAATTAATGTAAATTTTAGCACATTACTTTAAAGGACATAATTTTAAAAAATTTGAGAAATATTCCACCCATTAAATTTGCTCCAAAGATTATCAGAATTTGTCTATATAAACCTTTAGATTACCTAACAAAATAAATTTTTCAGGAATTTTGATGTATCAAATCTAGAACAGATTTATAAACAAACATTGCTGATTTACTTCTTTAAAAATCACAATAAATCTAAATTTGATCCTCATGAATAATGTACGAGACGAAACTACAGTTTCTTTCTGAACACCCCCAAGTGCCACACAACTGCTGGATTAAAACACACCAGAAATTTTTGTCCTAGAATATATAAAGCATTAATTAGAGCTTACCCTGAACTGAGTACACTTAACACACACAGATTTAGGAAACAAATTAGATTAATTATTTCATTGTTTTATATTTTTTAAAGCTAATTGAGTTAACAATTGATACTCTAATATTCATGTACTTTTGTATTTTCTATTTGTATATATTATTACATGCTGTATGTACTTTATCATATAGTAATGTTTCTGTGTTCAATGAACTCTCTTAATTTTGTGATATGTTTTGTATAACTTATCTGAACTGCGCCGGGGCATGAGATTCTGCACTTTCGGTCTGCAATGTCTAATGTAGCTTAAGTGTAATGTATTAAATAAATAAATTTGAATTTTGAAATTAAAAAAAAATTGTGGCATAAAATGTAGGAAATGAAAGTAGTGATGGCCTGTAGTCGATAGTACTATCGATACTTTTATTACTTTAACCACAGTCTAATATATACAGTCGCGCAACTTCAACACTTTTTTTGCCAACATTCACGACACTAGCGCTCAAGCGGCAGGCAAGGCACTGGTCATAGGGTTAATACAGCCAGCACGTGCTTTAAAGTTATGCGAGATGTTATAATAACGTTTTAATCATGCGTCGGAATAAAGGCAATGTGTGCAAGGACGAAAATTGCGTAACAACAAGTTTAAATCTCCGAATTTGTCGTTCTTCAGATTCCCTAAAGACCAAGAGAAAATCATAACTCAGTCATAACCTATAATTCATGCTGTAGGTAGCCTACGTATTGTGTTCTATAAAACATTTATTTGTTATCAATTACCTATTTGTATGTCAGAAAGGAGAGTTTATATAAAAACAAAGTAAATACCTGTTACAGTATATTATTGTTTTGCAGAGATCATGTGTAAATGTGTAACCATTCCGATTTTGGATAATGTATCTACAGTTTTTAATGCAAGTAATTCCATAATTTTTGTATTCGTGTTTTTTTTTTCTTTATATTTTTCAAAAGTTGAATGTTATATTGCATTCAAGTAGGGATTATGGTGTTAATTTTTTCAAGAATTCATGGCGTATTATAATCCTTTTGCAAAATATTTACTTCTTGAATAAATCCAGACTGTGTCGATAAGTTTCTGATGTGTTGGTGTAGATTCATGTGGCAGACGTATTAAGTTCTCAAGAAATAAAAGAGCCTTTTTTAATTTAATATAAAAAGCAATCTTTTCTGTAATAATTTGCATAACTGTTATTGGTGTTGATTTTACATTACCAGTGATTATTTGAGCCGTTCAGAGCAGAAGTGGTATAAGTCAAAATTAGGTAATGAGGTTTAAAATAAAATTTCTGTAAAATACAGCGCAAAGTAGCAATTAATATATCCTTCGTGCTATTCACTGACTACTAATAGTTTAAATAAATTCAATATTAACTGGTACTTTGCGCTGTATTTTACAGAATGTTTACTTTAACCCTTATTACTCATTTTTGACTTACACCACTTCTGCTCTAAAAATAAAATTAGGCCTACATTTTCTGAGTTAATTGAAGTTACAATTTTTTCAACAAAGTTGTGTATTCATTTGTTCTCACCTACGTCATAATAACAGTAAGTGCATGTAAATTACGTATTATATAGATAGGGTAAGTTAAAATGAAGCTTATGTGTGAAAACTGAAAATGTAATGTAAAATGCGGTAAACTTTCCATAAAAATTTAAACCATAATATCAGCACTATTAGCGACTCAAAATAATAATAAAAAAAAATTGAAAAATAATGAACTTCATAAATCAATGTCTGTCAAATTAAGGTTTAAATCTTCCCCTTTTTTATTTTTAAGTTTACCTCAGCGGCCGAGTTTACCCCAATTTGCGGTATGGAAAATAGTTAATTTCTCAGGAAATAGGGAGAGGAGTTCACCACGCGATGTACCCTACGAGATATGCCCTACAATTTTGACTCTTCTCACAGGAAATATAGAGTTCCAATGGTTTATAAATATATTTAGGAATGAATTGAATTAACCGTCCATGTACAAACAATTATATTATTTCAAACCATGATAGTGATCAGGGTCATGATTCAGTTGTAAGGAGCAGAAAGAATTACGTTTATTCCCAGCTTCTGAAACGTGTAGATTAACTGCGTGTGAAATTCTTCCAGGATTCTAAAGTAGAATTAGTAAGAACCATATACACTTATTGTATAGCATAAAAATATAAAATAAATTACGCAAAACCCGTTTTCTGATGTTATCATATGCAGTGTGCACACTTTTAACTTGCCTGCCGCTAGAGGGCTACTGTCGCGCCAGCTGTCAAATGTTGGCATATTTTATACGTATGAGTTGCGTGACTGTATCTATTAGACTGTGCTTTAACTACCGAAACTATCGTTAGTCAAATTGTTTTCAATGCTATCGATAGTTGTAGCGACGGTTTGTTCAGAACTTATTCCAGTCTGTGATTCTAAGTATTCTTTGAATCGTGAATGAAAGACTCGCACAATTCTTCACTTTGAAATCTTCGATATTATAAAGGCGTTCTACATATCTCGCAAAGATGACAGAGTAGGCCCGGGAAGGATATAGTTCCTCTATAATGAGAGGTGAGACATAGGATTGTCTCTTTCTGATTGGCTGGAACTAGTTTTCATGACTTCCATTAATTCACAAAATTATGGAAGATAGTTATTCTCAATTATAATTTATAAGTTGAACCTTACTATTAAGTACAATTTTTACATTATATCTCTATTTAACTGCCACTGGCGTGGCTCAATCGGTTAAGGCGCTTGCCTGCCGGTCTGAAGTTGCGTGCGGGCGCGGGTTCGATCCTCGCTTGGGCTGATTACCTGGTTGGGTTTTTTCCGAGGTTTTCCCCAACCGTAATGTGAATGCAAGGTAATCTATGGCGAATCCTTGGGCCTCATCTCGCCAAATATCGTCTCGCTATCACCAATCTTATCGACGCTAAATAACCTAGTAGTTGATACAGCGTCGTTAAATAACCAAATAAAATAAATCTATTTAACTACTACGCAAATTTCAGGCACGTACTCATTATTTTACATAGGCCTACTTAGCAACTATCTATGGATGCATATTTTGTTTCCACTTATCCGTTCCCTTTATCATACACCATTCACCCACAACTAAGTAATTTGGTAGAAAGTAGCTGTATTTACTGGAATCTTCAGTTCTCTTGGAAAGACTGTTATCCAAAACTGGAAACTTAATCGCTTCGTTGTGTGTTCGTGGAGTACAGTCAACTCCCGACATACTGAAGCTATACTAGTAAACACATGCTTGAGCCGTGATGTTCATTTTCGTCGCGATCTTTGCAGTGAATAACAACGTGCATTCGTATGTTACGGAACTTGAACATATGCGGATGTCACTAGAAATGCTTTTATATTGCAAGACATTTATGACGATATTGGTGCATGATGTAGTACAAGATATTCCTATTGCCTGATATTTTTTCGTGTTTCATTAGGATATTGCAAATATCTCTCATCATTGAAAACTCTCTAATTTTTTATGTACTATTCTAGAAATTCCCTAAAAGTACTTTATGTGATTTATTAATTGGGATATTAGCACTGAACATTATAGTAGGCTACACAAATTCATGCTAAATGTCGAGTTAATATCTTTATAATTTTGAGATTGTGATGGATTATTTTCAACACACTTTCTGTGCCTTTTGGTATTGCAGTGTCTTTCAGTGCACTGTTTAAGTCACTTTTACGTATTGACAGTGAAAATATTAGTTCAGATATCCTCAACTATGCCCAGCAATATTACAGTCAATGAAAGGCGAAACCGTTTGCATCCCAACAAAGTGGAAATGCTTATTTTATGGGAAAATTAGACTATCCTTGGAGCAATGGTCGCATGTTAAAAAATATAATGATGACTAATGTTGGGACTTTAAGGACAGATTACAATATTGTGTGTTATTACTGTTATGGGTAACGAGAGAAGGAAGGAGGTGATTTAGGCTGTAACAGAGGTGGCGATGAAAAATTGTTGCAAAGAAGGGAAGCAGGAGAGAAAGGGAACGAATCTGTGACACTACTAAAAGATGAAGATTTCGCTGCCATTAACTCGGCAACGTTTGAACGTTGCATAATTTGAATTTGCTGTACTTTCTCCGGAAAAAGTATCACCACAGTCTAATATATACAGTCACGAAGCTTGGGTTGTTGAGGGTACTGGGAACAATTGACTGTGCCGGTACTATTTCGCATTGTCTGTAATGAAGCGATAGTAGCGATCCTAGTGGTTGGCAACTATCTATGGATGCATATTTACTACGTATTGAGCTTCGTGACTGTATATACTAGACTGTGGTATCATCAAAATCCACGAATTCTTAAGCGTATTACTTCCCTGTTATTGCTCTGCTATAGGGAAAGGAAGTTACAGCTGTGATGCTTAGGACGAGATTAATCTGTTGGGTCTGGTTGTCAGGCCTATGAGCTATCGGGCTTGAAGAGTGACGGGGCCGGCATCTAGCCACTACACTACTGCAGGAAGTCGGACCACGAAGACACCAGGAGATCAAGTGCTTCCACAGACGCAGTCTTTTCAAATAGCACAAGGCGCATGAGTGACGCTGATGGGTGTGCCTTCGTGTGGAGGACATAAAGCACAGTCACATAAAAGTTTTATCGTAGAGGCAGCCTCTGTTATAGACTTGTGGTGTGACGATTCGCGATCTGATGGACAGAACAGACTCGAAACTTGATTACGCGGCCTTGTTACATTATATTGCAGGAAGGAAGGCAGATACTTTGGAATAATACAAACGAAAGTATTAACTCTAAACTTTGCAGAAGTTCTCAAGCTTCCTTCCCATAATGTTGACTCTGAAACAATCTGTAGTTTCTTGATAATGAAACAGTGGCTTGCAAGCTACATAAGTTTAGTTACACTTAAGCAACATAATCTGTTTAATGTTGAGAACCTTGGAAAGAATATTTACAATGTAGCAAAGAATATTAAGTTAGAATTACTCTGAGAAATAATTACAGTATGAATGCCCAACTCTAGAGAGGAAAGAGAGGAAGACCTTCACTTCCAATCGTTTCTTGCTATCGCGAGTTCATGCACTCCCCATATCAACGATATTAGGCCTACTCCAGTGATTGCTATGTTTTGATGGCAAATTCTTAGTTGTGATTTCAATTTTGACTTATAAAAGTAAAACTAATGTTTATCTTTACAACATTACAAAAACTACTACTACTCCTACTACTCCTACTACTACTACTACTACTACTACTACTACTACTACTACTATTACTACTACTACTACTACGCTATATAGTACTAATGATACATAGTACTGCTGCTACATGTACTACGCTACATAATACTAATGCTACATAGTACTATTGCAACATACTACTATTGCTACATAGTACTACTGCTAAATAGTACTACGCTACATAATACTAATGCTACATAGTACTATTGCAACATACTACTATTGCTACATAGTACTACTGCTAAATAGTACTACGCTACATAATACTAATGCTACATAGTACTATTGCAACATACTACTATTGCTACATAGTACTACTGCTAAATAGTACTACGCTACATAATACTAATGCTACATAGTACTATTGCAACATACTACTACTGCTACATAGTACTGCTGCTACATGTACTACGCTACATAATACGAATGCTACGTAGTACTATTGCAACATACTACTATTGCTACATAGTACTACGCTACATAATACTAATGCTACATAGTACTATTGCAACATACTACTATTGCTACATAGTACTACTGCTAAATAGTACTACGCTACATAATACTAATGCTACATAGTACTATTGCAACATACTACTATACTACATAATACTAATGCTACATAGTACTATTGCAACATACTACTATTGCTACATAGTACTGCTGCTACGTGTACTACGCTACATAATACTAATGCTACATAGTACTATTGCAACATACTACTATTGCTACATAGTACTACTGCTAAATAGTACTACGCTACATAATACTAATGCTACATAGTACTATTGCAACATACTACTATTGCTACATAGTACTGCTGCTACATGTACTACGCTACATAATACTAATGCTACATAGTACTATTGCAACATACTATTGCTACATAGTACTACTGCTAAATAGTACTATTGCTACATAATACTAATGCTACATAGTACTATTGCAACATACTACTATTGCTACATAGTACTACTGCTAAATAGTACTATTGCTACATAATACTAATGCTACATAGTACTATTGCAACATACTACTACTGCTACATAGTACTACTGCTAAATAGTACTATTGCTACATAATACTAATGCTACATAGTACTATTGCAACATACTACTACTGCTACATAGTACTACTGCTAAATAGTACTATTGCTACATAATACTAATGCTACATAGTACTACTGCTAAATAGTACTATTGCTACATAATACTAATGCTACATAGTATTATTGCAACATAGTATTACGCTACATAGTACTATCACAGTCTACTATATACAGTCACGAAGCTTGAGTTTTGAGGGTGCTAGAAACAATAGACTGTGACGGTACTATTTTGCATTGCCTGTAATGAGCCGATATTAGCGATCCTAGTGGTCAGCAACTATGTAATGTTTGCATATTTACTACGTATTGAGCTTCGCGACTGTATATAGGCCTACTAGACTGTGGTGCTATTGCTACATAGTACTATTTCTACATAGTACTATTGCTACATAGTACTACTACTAAATAGTAATAGGCTACATAATGCTAATGCTATATAGTACTATTGCAACATAGTACTACGCTACATAGTTTTTTTTATTTTAGTAGGTTGTTTTACGACGCTTTATCAACATCTTAGGTTATTTAGCGTCTGAATGAGATGAAGGTGATAATGCCGGTGAAATTAGTCCGGGGTCCAGCACCAAAAGTTATCCAGCATTTGCTCATATTGGGTTGAGGGAAAACCCCGGAAAAACCTCAACCAGGTAACTTGTCCCTAGTAACTAGTACTACCGTTATATAGCACTACTGCTACATGGTACTACTGTTACATAGTACTACTGCTACACGTAGGCTCCGTATTCCAGCTACCTAACTGGAATGAGGTTGCCTGATTCCAAGTATATGTTACGTCACAGCGCAGGTACAGGTACGTTCGTATACAAAATAGTTACGCATCCTCTGCCCTCTTCCTCTAGAAAATCAAAACCGGGACGCAGTCATAGTGAGTATTTTTATCTATCACTGCTCTTACTAGTTGTATTATTTAAGTAACTACATTTTTGTGGCTTATTGAAAGTTCATTGCAGAGTTAAAATGCCTTAGGTAAGACACTCAAGCGTATAATAATGCAGGGTAGAGTTGAGGATATTTGAACTAATATTTTCACTGTCAATATAGACAACATTACATATAAATTGTGTGAAATAACCGTAAAAGTGACATAAATAGTGCACTGAAAGACAGTGCAATACCAAAAGGCGCAGAAAGTTTGTTGAATGTAATCCAAAAGGACCAGTACCATCACAATGTGAAAATTATGAAGATATTAACTCGACGTTTAGCATGGATTTATGTAGCTTACCATAATGTTCAGTGCCAACATCCCAGTTAATAAATTAAAGATCGTACATTTTAGGGAATTTCTAGAAAAGTACATAGAAAATTAATGGGTTTTCAGTGATGAGCGACATTTGCAATATTCTAATGAAACACGAAAAAATATCAGACAATAGGAATATATTGTACTACATCATGCACCAATAACGTCATGTGCTATTGAAAGAATTTCTTGCAATATAAAATCATTTAAAGTGACATCCGCATATGTTCAAGTTCCGTAACTTACGAATGCACGTTATTATTCACTGCAAAGATCACGATGAAAATGAACATCACAGCTCAAGCATGTGTTTACTAGTATAGCTTCAGAATGTCGGGAGTTGACTGTACTCCACGCACATACAATGATGCGTTGTGTTTGTTTATATCCTAATCCCTTGCATTACCTATGATCGGCATATTATATACACACTGTGTCTTTAACTTCAATTTTTAGGTAGCTGGAATACGGAGTCTAGTACTACGCTACACAGTATTATTGCTACATAGTACTACTGTACTGCTGCATAGTATTACTGCTACAGCATAGTACTTAGGGGAGAGTCGGGTAGTATCGGACAGTGCGTTTCTTTCATCTACCACCATATGGTAGTACCTGAATGACATGGTTACGTTTCTCTATGCGACATCACAGAAACGTAACCATGTCAGTCAGGTACTATCATCGTGTGGTAGATGAAAGAAACTCACTGTCCGATATTACCCGATGTCCGATACTACCCGACTCTCCCCTACCTACTTACTTACTGACTTTTAAGGAACACGGAGTTTCATTGCCGCCCTCACATAAGCCCGCCATAGGTCCCTATCCTGAGCAAGATCAATCCAGTCTCTATCATCATATCCCATCTCCCTCAAATCCATTCTAATATTATCTTCCCATCTACGTCTCGGCCTCCCCAAAGGTCATTTTCCCTCCGGCCTCCCAACTAGCACTCTATATGCATTTCTAGATTCGCCCATACGTGCTACATGCCCTGCCCATCTCAAACGACTGGATTTAATGTTCCTAATTATGTCAGGTGAAGCATAGAATGCGAGCAGTTCTACGTTGTGTAACTTTCTCCATTCTCCTGTAACTTCATCCCTCTTAGCCCCAAATATTTTCCTAAGCACCTTATTCTCGAACACCCTTAACATATGTTCCTTTCTCAAAGTGAGAGTATTTAATAGTAACAATACTACTACTACTACTACTACTACTACTACTACTACTACTACTACTACTACTAATAATAATAATAATAATAATAATAATAATAATAATAATAATAATAATAATAATAATGCAATGCTTGGGAAAAGTGACATAAGTCAGTTTCCACAAACCCTTTTTGATAATTTATTGACAACTTACACTGGTTTATGTCGAGTTGATTTTTTTCTGTATGAAATATTGTAATGGGAGATATACCTATGTATTTTTTTTTCAAGCAGGCAGCTGATTTGTGTCGAGTTGATTTGTTTCTGTATGAAATATTGTAATGGGAGATATACCCTATGTATTTTTTTTTCCAAGCAGGCAGCTGATTTATGTCGAGTTGATTTTTTTCTGTATGAAATATTGTAATGGGAGATATACCTATGTATTTTTTTTTCCAAGCAGGCAGCTGATTTATGTCGAGTTGATTTTTTTCTGTATGAAATATTGTAATGGGAGATATACCTATGTATTTTTTTTTCCAAGCAGGCAGCTGATTTATGTCGAGTTGATTTTTTTCTGTATGAAATATTGTAATGGGAGAAATATCTATGTATTTTTTTTTCCAAGCGAGCAGATGTTCCGTAAGTTGTCAATGAATTATCAAAAAAGGTTTGTGGAAACCGACTTGTGTCAATTTTCCCGAGCACTATAGAATTATTATTATTATTATTATTATTATTATTATTATTATTATTATTATTAACTCGTTGCACGAATGATTACCGATTTCGAGAGACGCATTAGCGCTGCGTTATACGATACGATCCAGTGTTTATGCTTTAGTTCGCCTACTGGCCGCCGGCAATCATTCGTGCAACGAGTAATACAACAGCCTGGCGCCAATAACATTCAGCACAAGATAAAAGTTAGCACAAGATTTACAATGTACAAGGAATTACAAAAAGAGTGCATAAAATAATTATTAAAATTGGAGACAAATACAAATAAACAATAATGACAAAATGAATAGATAACTGCAAAATAAAATATAAAGAATAGCTCGAAAATAATACAAACGAATGAAATTGATATGAATGTGATTTTGATGTGTATGCTTAATATAAGAATAACCAAACAACAACCTACATTAAATGGATCAGAATAAATACCATGTAAATTGGAAGCTTTCATGCATCTGACAACTGGAGAGAGAGATTTGGGCTTATAGGTATAATTTATTTTTTTGAAATCTTAACCCATTCGAAGGGACCCGAAGGTAGTTATTGCTTATGAAGGGATCACAATCAATATCACCCTTTAATGCCTACAAAAAAAAATAAATAGCCAAGTTCAAGATGTCTAGCATGAAGGCTAGAAACGTTAAAATATTTACAAGTACGCTCATAATTGAAAACAGGTGAATTTGGTAAACACCTAAAAGCACGTAGGGACATAAATTTTAATTGAATGATTCCCAAATTTAACCGAATCAGTAGAATTAATAGAATTACAGGCAACCGAGGCATATTCAAGTTTAGATCTTATTAATGTCTAGTATAGGTAGAATTATAAGAGTAGCTGGAGTACAAAAAGAATAAGTTATAGACCTTATAAGTCCGAGCTTTTAATGGAATGATTATAAATATATTGGACAATCACAATAATAATAATAATAATAATAATAATAATAATAATAATAATAATCAACAGTCTCACTCCATCGTTTCAGCGGACGGCCCAAAGATCTTGTTCCTAATGGGCGGTAATTTAGTGCTTGGCGTGGTAGCCTTGTTCTAGGCATCTTGAGTATACTGGGTGTTCATTTCAAAGTGTGTCATGACGTCACTGTCGTGAGTCAGCGATTTGAAGCGAGTTTCAGCTTTTATGTCAGAGAAGTTGCCTATTAATCAAGGTGTTCAATCTGAACATGAGAACGTGTATGGTATAACTTGAACGTCGTAGCAACAGATGGCGGTCTGTACGGTCTGTGTGCTACCATAACCTCTTTCGAACTGTGTTTTGCGCCAGCAAGTCGTACGCAGGGTATTTGTTATCATCGGCTGCGTACGGTAACATTCCACAATACAAATCAAATGCTCCGTGTCCATGTTGACCGTCGAAGTTAATGTCAACAAATACGTAAGTAATCGTCTTAACACTCTCCACATATCCCGACAGTAAGAAAAAAACTCACCTCAGTACGTGTTACCAAACAGTTCACATTCCTGCACTACAGGTGTTATCGTACGTATTGGTAATTACTCTTCAGAATGAACGCCGTACTTGCTAGGCAACTTCTCTGGCACATACGTAATACGCCTCTGTGGAAGTGTAGGAAGATTGAATTCTCTAGGCTCAACGACTAGCTACATGACGGCATACAGCGAGCCATGTCACTTTGAACTGAACACACAATATGAGATTTCCATTTCTGCCTATAATTTTTTATTTTCTCTAAAATTGGGTCAATATTTAATTATTTCAGAATATAAAGATGCAATGAATACCATTAATAACATTTCCAAATCTTCTCTTGTCCGAAAACACACAAGAATAACACTGGCGAGACCTGTTCTCATGTATGGAAGTGAAGTCAGGACCATACGTAAATGTGGTGAACACCGAATCACTGCCAATGAAATAATGATAATAATAATAATAATAATAATAATAATAATAATAATAATAATAATATTTTACTACTGAAATATCTTTCTTTGCAAAAATATTCGTATATTTCCTCTTACCTATAGCGAAAGCAATATGTGGAGAATATCTTTGAAGAGATCATTGTGGCATATATAACATCTGTCAATGAATGTTAATTAAATTGGTAACATAGAAAATTTGATATCCTCGAGCTATAATGTTCTCCTCAAACTCAAGAGATGGAGTGAACTAAAGTGCTCTAGGGTGAACCATGACGTAGGACGGATGGCTCCGGCGGGTAATAATTGAACTTGCTTGAGGTATAGTTTCAGAGTAAGTTCAAAATTGTAATAAGTTTCTTATGCACAATATGTAAATCAGGTTCAAATATCTCGGGAAAATACTGAACTAAGAGGCTTCGTACTTCAGTACAGAGATAATGGAAATAAAAATAAATAAGTGAATGAGCGAAGGGAGAAGGAATTAGTAGGCCTATATGTTACATGCATTACTTATCTTGGTATATATATATAACAGTGATAATCTTGCCAATCTATGTCCAAAAAGTATGGCAGATATCCAGTAATATTATGTTACGGCCAGTTTTTCTTTAGTTATTGAATGGTCTACATACGTTTCATGTTATATTAGATCACTTGGAAACACGGTAGGCCTAATTGTCATGAAGAAACCAGAGATTTTGACGACTTAAGAGTTGTCCTTCTCCATTGCGAGCGGATTTCTGTCTACTTTTGCGCGATTGAGCTTCATTCTCGAGATTGGGCTCAGCGCTAGAACGCAGGATTATCATTCCGCCGATTCACATTCATTCCATAGCTTTGCCTGGAGTACCACAGTCTAGTACACTATCTACCAAAAAGTAATTGGTCACTGTTTTTTCCCCTTTAGAACCTCGTGGTACCAACTCTTGTTGCTGTAACGGCAACCACCCTGCCAAGCATGCTCTCCACTAGTTTGTGTACAATATCCACTGGAATGCGTCGCCATTCCTCCTGCAACATGACACTCAGTTGGAGAATGGAAGTTGACCGCATCTCCCGAGACCTCAATCGCCGGTCCAATTCGTCCCTAAGGTGCTCAATGGGATTGAGATCAGGACTCTGTGCAGCCCAGTTCAACCGATGAACATTATTGTCTGCATACCACTGCATAGTAGCCGCCGGAACATGGCACCTAGCATTGTCATCCTGGAAGTGGCAAGGATCCATTCCATAGAAACGCCACAGTGTTGGGAGCATTCGTTATTCAGAATTGTACAGTATGCCTGTGAGTTCATTGTGCCACGAACAACCACCAGTGGTCCCACACCGTAGTACGAGAAACACCCCCACACCATCACTCCACCACCACCAAATTTCCTGGTAGGCACTATACGCTCTGGTAGAAGCCGTTACCTGGGTAGCCGTCACACCCATACACGTCCATCAGACCGAAATAATGTGAATCTCGATTCGTTACCCCATAGAACCGATTTCCACTGCTCCAGTGTCCAGTTGCGATGGTCCAAACACCACCTGAGTCTCTGAGCTTGATTCGTCTTCGTGATATGCGGCTTATGTGCCGCTGCTCTTCAGTAATATCCGAGTTGGTGGGCCTCGGTTCGCAATGTTCCAATGGAAACAGACACGTTTGTCGCTGCTTGAAACTCCTGTCTGATGGTAGCCATTGGTTGTGTCCTGTTCTTTATAATCTCACGTTTTAGAGTTCTGCGATCTCTGTTGGTCAGAATTTTCGGTCGCCCTGAACGTTCACCATTGTCACAATGTCCATTGACCTTCCACTTACGTAGGACGAATGCTCCTGTTGATTTGGGCCTGTTTACCTTAGAGACTATTGCCTTACTAGTCAGTCCACTGAGGTGGCAGCCCACAATTATACCCTTACCAAAGTCTGATAGCTCTCACCACGCTCCATCTCTTTCTCGACACAATTTATTTATTCTGAATTCCAAGTACTAAAAATTGAGCAAATATATAAACATACATTACTAACTTATTTTCACAAAAATCGAATGAATTTTATAACTGAAAAACATATACATAACACCAGAAGAAATGTCCCAACTCTTTTGGCAGAACCTAAATGCCACACTACAGCTGGATTAAAACACAGTAGGAATTATGGACCAAGACTATACAATTCAGTATTGAAAAATAATCCAGACCTAAGCAATTTACACATTCTTAAGTTTAAAAATAAGGTGAAAATGTTTTTATGATATTTCATAAATTTTATTATAATTTTTTAAGTGTTACTATCATTATATGGTACTAATTTTTATTGTATTTATCTGATGCATGTACCCTATAAGATAAAACATTGTAATAAATATAAATAGATCATTTTCTTAATTAATAACAGTGTATATCTCCAATAAATGATTCCTTAGCATCGCCACAGATACACTTGATTGCACTTGTCACTATATCTTGTCACTAGAAAGTTATTTAAATTTATATTTTCCCCGCCATTCATAAAATATTTTGATATGATACCTCTTGCACAAAAGAAGAGATCTATAACTGAAACTCGATTAATATATTTCAGTATTATTTGTATTTATCCTGGTAATAATGAACAGTTTGACTCGTAGACATTTTGTTTTTTCAGCATTAACTTCCCATGATTTTACGAGAAGATTGGAAGAGAACGGCAGTTACGTAGACTTTCAGCTCCCCACTACTACTATTAATGCAGAACACAATGTCAATACGGCGGTTGCTGTCGTCTGCGATACAACGAACTTTTCTGTTGATTTTCGAGTTTGGCATTTTTTCCGGTTATTATATGCTTATTTAAGTTGTGTTAACTCTCGCTAGTGGTTTTATATTTTATTTTATCCGTCTTAGTATTTATTTTATTATTGTAAATATTTTTGTTTTATCACTATTATTATTATTATTATTATTATTATTATTATTATTAATGAATTATTTTGTATTACAATCTTTGTATCATTTCTGACACGATTATTCTATTATTATTATTATTATTATTATTATTATTATTATTATTATTGTTATTACTATTATTTATATCATCATTTTTATAATAAGGGCCAATGTTATTTTGCAGGGGAATTTTAAAATGTCCGCTATTGAGAGGAGTCCGCTATTGGGAAGTGTCCGTTAAGGGAAGTTTCACTGTAATCGTACTGTACACTATGCTTGGAGTTTTGGTGTATGAGTAAATATTTGCGATTTACGCGACAATTTAGCTCACTACAAGTGTTACGAGGAATTGCCAGGGTTTTAACAAGGACTCCGGCGTAGAACTATTATAATCATCATTACACATCAACCGTTTCGCAAATGGTGTGACATACGATCAGATGCAGTTGAACAGCCTGGTACCTAATTAACAGTGGTCCGTACAACGGTCTGCATTTAACAGTCATTATTGTCGGTGTGTTCGCGGAACACGAGTTGTGGTGAAGGTCTGTAGTAGCAGTGGGGCGTAATTTACTAGCAGTCAACGCTGTGATTAAACTCGTTCACAACCAAGAACATGACGCTAAGCTACCAGACTATTGATCGTCATTCCGAATGGTGATTTTTCGTATTAACTTTAGAAGTCAGATGTCTCTAATATATACGTACCGGTACGTGTTTTCGTTCGGCATAATGTGTGTACAATATGGTTATGGTTTTGAATAAGTTGCAAATGTGAAATTTGTACCATTTTGTGATCTGAAACGTGTCGTAGATCAGGAGTTTGGAGAATGAAGATTTAATCGAAAGAAGCAATCAAGAGTAGAGAAAAACCACAAGAATTCTCATCGATAAGATAGGCTAGTTCACTTGTAATGACTGTATACTGTATGTTACCGTTAAAACCTGAAATCCGTCAGACTCTAGGGCCATTCCATTTCAAATCGACATAAAAAAGTGGACTTTTCAACCCGACCACCTCAGATTTTCATTAAATTTGGTGGGATGGTAAAGAACCTTAAGTTAATTAATTATGCAAAATTTTAGCCCTCAATAATGCACGATATCCATACAGCAATTCTGTCAATACGAGAAAAAATGTAAAAATGTCGCATACTATGTCAACAAAAACAATTCATAACTTCTCTTCTAATTGAGGTAGAATCTTAAACTTGGGCTTATTTTAAAGCTAAGGGATCATAAGTTTCAATAAAAATAGGTTTGCGTCAAAGTAATGAATGCTTTATTGAATGATCACATGAAACACATTTTAACATTGAATATCTATAAATGCGGGACATAAATTATTTCGCGAAAAATTTATGTTATAGAGGTAAGAGTATTCTCCCCTTGGTGTAAGTTTAATTTTGAAAACGTTTCAGGAATATCAGTAAAAAAATATGTCAATGTATTGGTTTGTAGCACTTAAACCCATCTTACACCAACACTGCATGCGCGCGAGTTCGTACTTGTCTGATTATCTGCGTCGTCGATCTGTCAGGCCGTCATGAGTGGCAGTTTATACAGTCTTCAATTTATACAAAACGTGCAGTGTCGTTAGTTTTTGTAGTATGTGGTAGTTTTGTGCGATGTAATGGAGTCGCGTTTTAAGTTATAGGCCTATGTTTGCTGCAATCCCTTCGAGAAATCAGGGCATTGTAATTAGAGGAACAATTTAAGAAGTGTTATATCGTGGATACTTAATGTATTTCCTGATTTAAAACAGGAACAAAAGGTGTGCGTTATATGTCGCAAAGAAATAAAAATATAATATGATGCTATTACGCAGAATCCTCAGAATAAGTCTAGTAATGAAGAATACGTCGATTCTACAGCAAATGTAAGTTCACTAAAAACAAGTCTTTTTGACCAATGTGTGTTCCTTATTAAACAAAAAAGGCTACAACAAGAGAAATATAAGAGACAGAAATTTGAAAATATTGTAAAAGATAAAGTCTTCGATATTAAAGACGCCGAGGAACCAGGGCCTTTCTGATTCTGAAATTTTGTCTCAGTTGCAGGAAAATTTAAAAAATTCAGGTAAAAGTGAGAAAATCACCATTTTAACACTATTACCTAAAAGCTGGAGCGTAAATAATATAAAAAAGAGTATCTTTCAGCTTTCGAATACATAATTCGGAAAGCAAAAGTCCTGGCAAAGGGAAAGAGAATCTTGTGTTCACCAAATCCGAAACCTGGAAAACCCTTGCTCGCGGCTGTTGCCGGTAAAGTTAAAGAATTCTGTTGTCCTGACGAGATAAGCAGAATGATGCCTGGTAAGAAATATTTGTTGTGATTAAAGAATCAGAGAGTGAATCACATGAGCAGAAATTAATTATATGCAGTGTTTAAAAATTCTAACCCTGAAATGAAGGTAATATTCTCCAAATTTTCAGCTCTTAGACCAAGAAATTGTATTCTAGCTGGAGTTAGTGGAACTATACTGTCTGTGTTTGTGTCCTTATCAGAATGTAAAACTTATGCCGGAAACAATTTATTAAAGTTTCAGGTCTACGTGGAATTCTAGAAAATTTTTCTTTATACCTTCCAACTTATCCATTTCTTGGCTACTATGGTGTGCAATCCTCCTTATATAAATTGCTTGTTCAGGAAATGTACAGAATGTGGCCTGAACCATTCAAAATAAGAGAGGGTTTAGAGAAATGTTTCGAATAAAACTTCAGTGAATCAAGTGATCTACAAGCAGTGGATGACGACTGACCGATCAACGCTTGAGACCATAATGAAACCCACAGACAAATTTTTCGACTGTCTCTTGAAGAAACTTGGTGATTTACTGACTCACTCATTTATATCATCTGAACAAAGTAAGTTTCTACGTGTTATGAAATCATTTCTACAGCCATGCCAGCTTGTTGTGTTATGCGACTTCGCTGAAAACTATTATTTCGTAATCCAAGATGAAATTCAGTCAAATCACAGGACTAATGTGCAGACAACCATTCATACTTTCGTAATACTTATATTATAACGAATCGTCATCCGATACAGTCTCTATTAAAAATCTGGTAATAATTTCACACTGCCCGAAATATGACACTACAGCTGTACATCTGTTTCAAAAATATCTAATAGAGTCATTAAAACAAACATCTGTAATTCACCACAAAAATTATGTATTTCTCCGATGGATTCTCTGCTCAGTATAAAAATAGGAAAAAAATTTCCTGAACCTCACATTACATGAAGAAGATTTTGGATTTCCAACAGAATTGCATTACTTTTGCATATCGCATGGCAAAAGAGCATGCGACGTTGTAGGTGGGACACTTAGAAGGTTTGCGGCTTGTGCTAGTTTGCAGAGACCATCCGATAAACAAATAACTACACCTAGGGAATTGTACGACTGGACAAGGGATCATCTCCCTAACACTAATACCGTTTATGTGACTGAAAAAGGCTATACTGAAGAGGAAAAAATGCTTGCTCTTCGATTTGCAAAATCCACCGCAGTGCCTGGAACACAAGTTTCATACAGTCCTGCTGTTTAGGATGGGTATTATACTTGCTAAGCAGTTTTTAAAATGCAGCTGAAACAACGCAGCATCCTGTCTGGAAAGATGATTAGGCTATTTCATCTCAGTAATGAAATATAAGCATTTCTTACAGAACTTCAGGTTTAACAAAATCCATGTGACAATAATTTATTTGAGATAATAATTAAAAGAATTCGAATTATGTACCACATGTTAAATTACATAGCGACATTCAATAATATGATCAAATATAATTAAATACAACGAATGTGTGGGACATAATTATCGCAACTTATACAGTTAGCTTACGCTTGCAGTGACATATAATAATTTTTATCTTTGTAACCTATGATGATTTCAAGTTGAAACTTATCAGTTCATTATATCACTAATTGAGGCGTACTATATATTTTTCCTTAAAATAGAACCCCCGCCTTTTTAAATGTGAATATACGAAAATTGTTTCACCATGTTTTTTTAGTGTAATTGAATACATGCAGAAAACAATATAAGCAATAAAAACTATCACATATTAAGGTGTATCACCTAATTTTTGTAAATTTATCTGGAGACGTTGTTGAGATATGTAATTTTAATTGAAGCGGCGTGCTTACAAAAATATGATTTTTCTTCATGTTTGAAACGCCACTGACAGAAAACGAAAAGCACAGGACATATGAAACTCGGCAGTTTTAGTTAGCGCGGCAGGTAAAACAAACCCTCAAATTTTGAAAGAAATCTGAGTCGGTCGGGTTGAGCGCCTTGTTGATTTGATACGGAATGACCCTATAGTCGCGACCACAGTCTACTATATACAGTCACGAAGCTTGAGTTTTGAGGGTGCTAGAAACAATAGACTGTGACGGTACTATTTTGCATTGCCTGTAATGAGGCGATATTAGCGATCCTAGTATGTATTCATTCACACTGCAATGGGTATATACCCGGTGGCAGTGGTAACTAATTACACTCAATAATGACAATAATAAACTTATTAATTAAAAATACAGTTAATAATAATACCAATAATTAATACTAACAATAATTTATAATAATAATAATAATAATAATAATAATAATAATAATAATAATAATAATAATAGGGAATATCCTAAATTAAATGAAGCACGATCACCTAAAATAACATTTAAAATAAATCTAATTTGTATTTGAAATCTATGTTCGAACTAAAACCCACTACTACTATCTAATGTTTGCATATTTACTACGTATTGAGCTTCGCGACTGTATATACTAGACTGTGGTCGCGACGCTGTTATTCCCGGTGTAATTCCTCCTCTTTGCTTACACCTTAGGACGTGAAGCTCTATAAAATCTAGGTAGTAGACTAGACGGCAGTTCGGAAGGCGGTCGGCTGCTATATGCGCAGTAGCATTTCTGGTATGTGACGTCACAAACTTGTACAGTAGAACCAATCGGAATCAGTCTGTAACAAGTACTTTCCAAGTTCGTTTGTTCACGTGTGAGTGTTTCAATACATTGAATAAGTAAAACTAACATTTACTGTGTGTGTATGTAAGATAAATAAATGGAAGAAGAGACTGTAAAAAGACAAGTATTGCACAGGCAGGCGCGAAAAATAGTGTTTAAGGTGAATAATTATTTTAAAAACGTTGACGAGCGGAACGCTGCCGGCCATCTTGATGCTGGCAGCAATGTTGCCAACGTGCAAGAAACGACTGCAGAAGCATGTGGTATGGGATTGTGAACCGTGCAAAGAATATTGTTAATGAAGGAAAGAGTTTTTGTTTGGTGTCATGCTTACAGTAATCAACGGCTAAGGTCATTATTGTCTTTTGATAATTTAAATTCTCTCCTGCGCTATTTGTATTGCACGTGCTCATGAAGTACGATGTGGCAATGTTGTACGCTGCCTTGCTCTCTCTATCTGTCTCTCTCGATGCAAACGCTAGCAGACTACCGCCTTCCGAATTGCCGTCGACTCTAGTATCTTCCGCTATTTTTATTCTTTCGTTGTCAAGCTATCAGACGAGGAATCTAATTACAGCACCGTTAAACTTTATTATGTCGCAGCTCCTATGATAATAAATCAAACGCACTATAATTGAGCAAATAATTGAGCGGAAAATAACGTCCTCGTGTGCTTTCTGCGAACGACAACGAAAGAGCAAAAATGGCGGGCGATTATATTAAGTATTTATCGATCCTTAGGAAATGCATAACGTCATCAGAAGCGAATCTCAAGACGCACACGTTTAAATGTAGCCGATCTGCAACGCGATTGGCTGTCGAAAATAAGAGCGACGGGATTATAATTTCAACTAGTAAAAACCAGTCCCTAGTTTTAAAAATGTAGATGGATAGAAAGCGGTTTTCGTAAGATTATAATCAATGACAGATTAGATTTGGTTTAAATACGCTTTTACCAAACAAAAATCTAAACAAACCAAACGTAACCTGTCATTGATTCCAGATCTTATGAAAATTTACCTTCTATCTTCCTACATTTCTTTAAACTAGTTTTTTACTGGTTGAAACTGGTGTTGACGGATTTCGGGTGTTAACGGTAACTTATATAAATGGAGTTACATTTGAGTCGTTCAGAGCAAAAGTGTGAAGTCAAAATTGGCTAATGAGGTTTAAAGTAAAAATTCTGTAAAATACAGCGCAAAGAAGCAATTAATATGACCTTCTTGCTATCCACCGACTACTAATAGTTTAAATAAATTGAATTAAAGTTTTCAATGATCATATGTATGTACTTTTTTCTGTGAACTATAAATAACATAAAAAATATAAAAAATATCAAAATCGCTGAACGTTAAAAGAAATAATAAGGATGAATGAAAGGAATACATTAATAATGACTCGTTAATTTATTAGTGCAATTAACTGACTGAACGATTGATGAATGGCTGGATTGATGAGTGGTTGGGTGGGTGGTTGAGTGGATGGATGGATTAACAGAATGAACGATCGAATGATGGGTTAATGAATGGATTGACTAAACAATCGAATGAATGAATGAACGAGTGTGACCTATTTGTTTGAACTGACTGACTGGGCTGTATTGAACATGCTAATAAACAGTGTGGCATTTATGACCTTTGTGATTGATTTGCGACCTTACTTCTGACATTGATAAAGAAACTCTCCTCATTTCGCTACGCAACACGGTTCAAATGACCAAATCTCACATCACCGAATCTTACTCGGCTTCTCTGCCAGTCACTGACATTGGGCCGGTATTTCAGCTTAATCTGATTTGTTTCCTTTTGTCTCGTAGTTAATCTCGAAATGGTCTTCGTCGAAGTTGAACACGTTCTTTGAACTCGCTCGCTCGCCTTAAATCTCGTTTTCCATCCCAGCGAAGCGATCCCTCCCTTCTATTCCAGACACGTTTATGAAAGCCTTTCATACATTCTTGATTAGATCTATTTCATCTCTAGAAAGACAATTTACTTGGGATTTCAGAAAGATCGGATTCAATGCCCCTTCATGTAAACATTCCGTCTCCCTGAGTGCACTTACCTCGGGGTACGCCCTTTCAACTTTATTATTGGGTTTGATCTGAGTGGAAGACATTGAAGTGCAGTAAGTCGATGGATCTTTGTGCTCAATGGTGCGCTAGTATAACTGTCGACGCAACAAGTTTTCTTGTTTGGAAACATACGTATTTATTGAGCACTCGGAGCAGAGGTTTATCTGATTGCCCTTATACTTCACCAACAGAATATATTACTTTTGACTACTTCGTTTATATGACGTCATTCCATACATAAAGGTGGAAATAAAGTACATGTCTTAGCCTTACATCTGTCTTATGTAAAGTCTTTTGATATCGAATTATATTCGTCGTGTTCTCAACGGTATGGCATAGTTGCGCCCAGCGGTCAATTGGGAGGCCTAGGCATGGCATAATTGCGCCCCGAAGAAATCAGGTAGCAGAATGGACATGGCATAGTTGCGCCCCGAAGAAATCAGGTAGCAGAATGGACATGGCATAGTTGCGCCCCGAAGAAATCAGGTAGCAGAATGGACATGGCATAGTTGCGCCCCGAAGAAATCAGGTAGCAGAATGGACATGGCATAGTTGCGCTCCGATGGGCATAGTACACACGAAAGTGATTGTCATAAAATAAATAAATTAGGCCTACTTAAAAATATTACAGTGGTAGCTGCATTGAAATCAGGTAGGCCTAGCATATGATCAATTTTACTATTTAAAATAACACTTTTTATAGATCACACACAATAAATGAACTGCATTTTTTGTTTGTATCTTAACCCTATGGTACAGGGTTTCGAAAATTGAAACTTAGAAACATTCTGAATTATTAACTCTTTACCCTTTTCACTAAACTTAACATTCACTTTAAATTAACCTCACTATATGCTACAGACTGTGTGAAAAATCATTAATAAAATGTCAAAGACTGCTAAGCCCCTATATTCCAACGGCTCACTCATTTGAATATGTCAGTTAATAAAGTACTGCCAACTCCATGGTGTTCATTTTAACGGTATGCTATTGATAATCACTGCATAAACAGTAGAAAAACAGTTAATAAAATACTGCCAACTTCATGGTGTTCATTTTAACTGTAGGCTATCGATAATCATTGCATAAATAGTAAAAAACAGTTAATAAAATACTGATAACTTCATGGTGTTCATTTTAATGGTATCTATAATGAATATTAAATCGCATAATAAATCAATAAGGTTGGTTGATTACGAGGCTCGAATTTCCGTAGTGTCTTTTTCTCTACCTATTTCATCGGAGCACAACTATGCCATCCCCTTTTCTCTACCTGATGAGAACGGGGCGCAACAGGGACCCTTTTTTATCTGCTGCATCTTATCTGACCGTGGGGCGCAACTATGCCCTGCCCGTTCTCAATGCGACAGACTGGTTTTACAACCGCCAGCATGGTTTTAGGGAAGGCGTCTCATGTGATAGTCAAATTACATCGCTGGTTCAGGATCTAGCTGAAGAGGTATATAGAGACGGAAGAATCGATGCAGTTGTGATTGATTTTTCGAAAGCATTTGATTTGGTGCCACATGACATATTAATAGATAAGTTAAGTAGGCTAGGAATAGATAAAAGAGTGGTGCTATGGATCCAAGAATTCTTAAAAGGTAGAACCCAAAGAGTTAGAGTAGATCATGAAATATCGGAAATTGGGAATATAAGTTCAGGGGTGCCAAAGGGTAGCGTTCTGGGATCATTACTCTTTATAATATACGTAAATGACATGCCAGAATATTACATCAAATGTGAGGCTGTTTGCAGACGACTGCATTATCTATAGAAAGATTAGAAATAATTCAGATGTGGATGCTATTCAAACAGACTTGAATAAAATTTATAACTGGGCGTTAATGCATAGGATGAAAATAAATGGTTCTAAAAGTAAATCTATAACATTTTGTAAAACCTGAGAGGAAACTAGTCTAAATTACAAATTCAGTGATGTTGTAATTCCGCGAGAACAATGTTGTAAATACCTAGGAGTATATTTAAACTCCAAACTTTCTTGGGGAGAGCATGGAAGGCACTTCACTTTATTATGAGAATCTTGAAAAGGCTAGACCCAAATCGAGGGAAATGGCATATCTATTGTTAGTGCGACCGTTAATTGAATACGGAACGAGATGTTGGGATCCATATAGAATATATCAGATAAATTCCTTAGAAAGAATCCAGTATAGGGCAGCTAAATTTGTTAAAGGTAAAAGAGAAGACGGAAATGAGACGATAAAAGAACTTAAATGGGAAACATTGGAAAACAGACGTAGGAAAACTAGAATAACATCATTATATAGAGCACATCTAGGTCAGAAAGCATGAGTAGACATAACGGCTCGGTTAGAGAAGCCAACGTACTATGGTAGGAACGATCATGATTTTAAAAACAAATGTAGGAAACAGAAAACGGATGTAGGTAAATTATCATTTTTAAATAGAAATATAAATAATTGAAATGACCTACCTGCAGCGGTCTTTGAAGGCTCTCCTTCCTTAAGGAAATTCAAGAATTACTTACAACGTTGTGTATAAGGTGTAAATTAAAATTAAGGTGACATTTATTTTTTAATGTGACATATATTTATTTAGCCTGACGAGTTACTCCCTTGGTTTGAATTGTAAGTTTAGTTTAAATGTAGTATTGTTTATAAGTATGAATAAGGGTGTAATTGTATGCCTTATTTGAACTATTGTATCAATGAAGCGAGGTGAGTCGGTGAAGTTACGGTTTTACAGTATAGTGAATAGTTTAATAGTTTAGATCAGTGATAATTTATAGTGTCAATGAAATGTGTTCTATAGTGTGAATGAAATTTGTTATGTAGTGTCAGTGAAATGTGTTCTAAAGTGTAAGTGAAATGTGTCATAGTGCTAGTGCAGTGAGTGAGATGAGAGTAAAGTGAAAGATTATTATCCGTACCAATGTGAAACTTATGTAGGGCCTATACATATGTAGGTTGTAATGTAAAATTAGGTTCACTTATTAATTAGGTTATTTTATGTATTATTATTAATTGTAATTATTATGTATTATTGTATTGTGTATATAATTATATTGTGTATCTAATTGTAATGTGAATTTTATAATTGTATTGTGTATTGTAATTTTATTCTGTATTGTTTATATTGTTTGTACCACTGCCACCGGGTGCTTGCCCACTTGCAGTGTAGATACATACATACATACATACATACATACATACATACATACATACATACATACATACATACATACATACATACATACATACATACATACATACATACATACATACATACATACATACATACATACATACATACATACATACATACATACATACATACATACATACATACATACATACATACATACATACATACATACATACGTTCCGTTTTCGGCCAATGAAGTGTAATGAAATTTTGAGTTCCAACCAATCACAGTCATACATTGCGATAATTTCTGCGTCTAAAATATAGTGATAAAGAACTCAAGGAAACAAATGACACGAAATACCTTGGACTTGTTTTTTAAAATAGAATAACTTTGGAAGACCGTATAAACTATATTACTGATAAGCAGGTAGACGTCTTTGGCTTTTGAAGAGCTTAAGGTACGTTTTCCTCGGTGCGACTATTGCGACGATCGTTCAACGGTAATCGTTGAGCACTATTTCTTTGTATTTTCTATGGAGCTGTTTTCCTCCGAGCGACTGCCGCGACTCTAGAAAATACAAAGAAATAGTGCTCAACGATTATCGTTGCACGATCATCGTTGAACGATCATCGCAATAGTCGCAACGAGGAAAACTTACCTTTAGCTGGAAAAAGTGGGAATGTACTAGAGAAACTTTTAACACAACCTATGAAATACCTACATGTTAATCTACCAGTCCTATAATACAGAAACGAAGCCAGGCAATTTCTTTCTGTTCTAGAAAACAAATCATTCACAAAAAATTTAATTCAATATAGGAAAAAGAAATCATCATCATCATCATCATTATTATTACTATCATCATCATGCACCTAGCTTCCAATGTGTTGGTCACAAATTAGCCCGTTCCGGTCTCATATTAGAGGTCGAGAAGGCTCTTCATTGTCTTCCAGGGTTTCTTTTATCCACCGGGGTGTAATTTTTTAATAATCTAGGATATCTGTTGCGGGGCACCCTGTTGACATGTATCCACTTTCACTTATAATTTAAAATTTGTTCAAAGGCTGATATCGTTCTCATTTCTTCGAAAATTTGTATATATCTATAAAAAGAAATAGAGAACAAAATTAAAGACAAATCATAGGAAATGATATTAAGAAATCCTGAAGAAATTTCACAAGCACCACGGAAATCTGTTGTCGTTTTGTTTAAATTGGTAACAGGCTATGACTGTTTACCAAGCGAATAGGGATTATAAAGAATGGACACTGAGCGAATTTTCCTGTGTTTTGTTTCTCTGTGCGCCGGCGTTTAGTTCCACTTTCAAGCGCTAGAGGTTAGTGTAATCGATAAGATAATAATTGGGTATAGAGTTGAGACACAGGATCCAAACTTCGCCTACCTTATTGCATAATCCAGTGACGCTTTGCTTCAAATAAATTCAAGTTAACAGCTTTTTCTTATTTCACAGTGACAAACTAGTTGTAATAATATATTTTTTTTTATATTTCAGATATAATAAATTTTATTATAAATTAATATAATATATTATAAAATTAAGTATCAAATTCGTTTAATATTTGTATGTAATATAATATAGGTATATGGTTTTACTTCTCATAAGGGTTTTGTTTTTCCATTTTTAGTGCTATCAAATCATTACATATTTTAATTGTTGTTGGGGTCAACGTCTCAACTCTCATTATAAAGGAACTCTAGAGTCTAGACATTACAGTTAATGACGGGTTTATTATTTTATGGATGCAATTTATTTTATTTGAGTACATAATGTACCTAGATATATTAATTATTTATATGTGTTATATTTCTGCTATGTCGACTGTTAGCTGGTGTGATGTCAGCGCTAACTCTAGGCTAGGGAGAAAGCAGAATCTCACGCTGTAGCTGGCTTGAAGGTCATTGAAATCAGTCCGGCTACATCAAAGGTACCGACGCGAAGTGTCCATTCTTTATAATCCCTATTCGCTGGTTTACCACGCCATCTACACAGAACAGGACTATTCAGTACGTTTTCCTGTATCATCCTATGCAACACCAATGAAGGAATGAATATGGAACATCTTAAAAGATGTGCAACTGTGCAAAAGCATTGGAATGCAAGAAGACTAGTCAGACGTCTAGGCATTGAACACACAGATTACTGACATAAACCATTGGCATTAGTTTTCAGGAACGAAGATACAATATCTTCATAGAATTGTATTTTGCTGCTACTGTGTAGATCAAATTTTCTCCTTCCTGACTCCCAGACGAGGCGGTGCCTGAACTCTTAGCTCTTAATGTTTTGTTATTGCTTCGCTATCAGCAATATTAGAATTCAATTAGAGGACTGAGTGTCGGAGAAATGGGTTGTTTTGAGCATGGTTTTGTGGCTTTGTGTCATGAGTAACGAACGCCTAACTGTCTCTTTCTCTCTTTATGATCTATTTTGTACGATTTTACTACATTATAGAGTATAACAAAGTAACAGTGGCATTTTCAGGTTATATGTAATCTCGTATTATGGGCCATTTAGTCCTGTGCTTCCATACCCGCTTTTATGTCACCGCCATTGAGTCTCGTTTCAGTTAGCAATATAAACTAAACAGACACATACTTTCTCATTGTACTTATTACCCGCTTCGTATCAGTTCAGTTATTATTATGCAGAGTGATTAATATAAAACTAACATATTTCTTTCTTCATTTATTGCAGTAATAAATATGCTAACCACAATTTTTATACCTCAAATGTAGCGTATCTTTGGGAGATTACTAACCTCTATAGAAAATGCAAATTTAGCTCTCAAGTATAAACTCCCTGTGAAGCAGACTTGAATAATTTCAAGGGAAAAATTGTTCTGAGGCCGGATATCGATCCCAGGACCCTTTGCTTAGCGCATTAATGCTCTACCGACTGAGCTACCCTGGAACTACATTCGACACCGTCCCAATTTTTCTCTTTATATCCACACAACTCTATAGAAAATCTCCTCCTCCTGCTCAAGGCACAACTCAACATGTCGTTCCATTTTACTGACCTCTCGTTGGAGGAATTTGTTGCCAATACCATTGATTTCGTGTGTAATGTTCTGCTTCAAATCGTCTGTCTGGGACATGTGGCGTAAACTCTGTCCTTTAAGTGACCTGCATAGAAAGAAGTTCGATGTAAAATCCGGTGATCTTGGTGGCCATAGTTTTTTTGAAATTATCCGGTTGTCAAAGAAACGTTGAATTAGCTCCATTAGTGGTAGATAGGAAGGGGTGGAGGGAAGGAATGGTCACCACGATCCCCGGACCTAAGGGCTTTAGACTTTCACTTGTGGGGCTATGTTAAGCAACGAGTGTACAGTGTTCGTATCAACGACATAGAACATTTGAAAGAGAGAATCAGAGACGCTATTCACTTTTTTACACCTGATGTTCTTAGTCTGTGTGGAATAAATTATAATATCATTTATATGTGTGTAGAGCAACAAACGGAAGCTACATCGAACTTCATTGAATAGATATGAAAACTTGGAGAGATTTCCTTTCATTTGGTGAAGGTTTCACACTTCTATCTTGTTTGATTATTGTGTGACCGTTCAAATCTGCACCATGTCTTTACGGACACATTGTACTATATTTCAATATAAGCTTCCTATTGTCTTTTTTATGTTTAGGCTTCAGAGAAGTATATTTCACGCAATCCTGCTTTATAAATTACTTACTGGAGCAGAAAATACATGCTGCATAATGCAATAATTTTATTTGTGATGAATTATTGCTGAAAGGTTGTTTCGAGGCTGACTAGTTGTATGTATACGTGGAATACGTTGTAATTGCTGTTTACATCTTTTAAAAGGTACTCGTGCAGTAAACTGAAAACTGATTATGTCACTAGTCAATATTTTGAAAGAGAAAGAGCTGAACAAAACAGCTTGTCGGTCTGGGAAGCAGTTTTTGTCTTGCAGTGAATGCTTTTAACGAATCGTTTTATTAGAGCTGTAATCTCCGCTCAGGCTATACAAAATCAGCGCTCGATACATTCTCCGCTTATTCCGGCTAGCGTTAATGTTGTTTGGATGTTGAATTAGCGATAAATGGCGAGGTGAACAATGGGCAGTCTAACTCAGTCATCACTTGCGATCGGTTTTCTGAACCCTCGCTTCTCGTCGAGTTTGCCACTGTTCGTAAAAAAACTCACTTCATCGCTTCTACATTTGTAGCCTGAACAGAAGAATCTATATTGTACCTAGTTTAGTTGAAATTCCTTTAGAGTTTAAAGTTGAGTTCATATCATTTTTGAACTCCAGACCACGAGCGTTTGCTCATACGGGAGTAAATTCTTTATTTATATTTATGTTTTATTTAAATATTTGACATGTTCAACCTTGTTTTATGTATATAATAGTTGTTTAATGTATCTTTGTTTCTATTACATTTAATATGCATTTTTGTGGTTTTCTGTTTGCAATAATTGTAATTGTACTAGACCAAATCTTCTGAAGGTGCGACCCACTTTTGGGTGAGAAATTTGTTTTCGAACCTCCACTACCATAACAGTACTTAACCACATATGGAAAACGGTATGGCATAGTTGCACCCCGCAGTCAATTGGGAGGCCTAGGCATGGCATAGTTGCGCCCCGAAGAAATCAGGTACTGTAATGGACATGGCATAGTTGCGCTCCGAAGAAATCAGGTAGCGGAATGGACATGGCGTAGTTGCGCCCCGAAGAAATCAGGTAGCGGAATGGACATGGCATAGTTGCGCCCCGAATAAATCAGGTAGCGGAATGGACATGGCATAGTTGCGCCCCGAAGAAATCAGGTAGCGGAATGGACATGGCATAGTTGCGCCCCGAAGAAATCAGGTAGCAGAATGGACATGGCATAGTTGCGCCCCGAATAAATCAGGTAGCGGAATGTACATGGCATAGTTGCGCCCCGAAGAAATCAGGTAGCAGAATGGACATGGCATAGTTGCGCTCCGATGGGCGTAGTACACAGGAAAGTGATTGTCATAAAATAAATAAATTAGGCCTACTTAAAAATATTACAGTGGTAGCTGCACTGAAATCAGGTAGCATATGATCAATTTTGCTATTTAACATAACACTTTTTTTATCGATCACACACAATAAATGAACTGCATTTTTTGTTTGCACACCGATATCTTAACCCTACGGTACAGGGTTTCGCAAATAGAAACTTAGAACCATTGTGAATTATTACCTCTTTACCCTTTTCACTGAACTTAACATTAATTTTAAATTAACCTCATTATACGCCACAGACGGTGTGAAAATCACTAATAAAATGTCAAGACTGCTAAGGCCCCATATTCCAACGACTCACTCATTTGAATATGTCAGCTAATAAAATACTGCCAACTTCATGGTGTTCATTTTAACAGTGGGCTATCGATAATCACTGCATAAACAGTAGAAAAACAGTTAATAAAGTACTGCCAACTTCATGGTATTCATTTTAACGGTATCGATAATGGATATTAAATCGAATAAGAAATCAATAAGATTGGTTGATTTCGAGGCTCGAGTTCCCTGATGTCTTTGTCTCTACCTATTTCATCGGAGCGCAACTATGCCATGCCCCTTTTCTCTACCTGATGAGAACGGGGCGCAACTATGCCCACAAAACAGGGACCCTTTTTTATCTGCTGAATTTTACCTGACCGTGGGGCGCAACCATGCCCTTGCACTTGGAAAATACAAAGCCCTGTAAAATCGAAAACAAATATAATTTTACTCGAAACCAGTGGACATTACCTAACTTCTAATGTATTCAGGATGCGAACTAACGGGGGGATGGGGGAATTTCCCACCCTGATGGAAAGTTATCTCCCTCTCATAAATTCGTATTAACATCACTGCTAGGGATAACTTCTTTCCCTCTCACAAAATATAATTGTTTTAATACGAGTATATGTACTTTATAAAGTATAAAGTAAGCAAAGAAAATAATATTGATGTATTAGCATCACCGGTAAGCTGACAACAATCAATAACTTAGAAATTATTACTCGACCAAGGCCAGTGGACTCCTGCAGCCCAGAGCCGTGGCGCTGCTGCTCCTGCGTCCGTAATACCGCATCGCGATAGTTCACATTACGCCCGCGGCTCCACTCGCCTCGGTCGAGTAATACACATCTTATCTTAAGTCTGCTCATGGAAATAATAATAATAATAATAATAATAATAATAATAATAATAATAATAATAATAGACCACCTCTGTGGTGTAGGGATCACCATGCTGGTCTCTTACGCAGAGGGCCCGGGATCGATTCCCGATCGGGTTGAATTTCCTGGTTGAGGTTTTTCAGAGTTTTTCCTCAACCGTAAGGCAAATGCCAGGAAAATTCGGGCCATAGCATTCCTGAAAATCACCGGCCTCATTCATCACCGAAATCATATTCATAACAAATCAGTCGCCATCTAGTTCACAACAATAGAACCAGTGTCAACAATAGTACACAGGCCTTCGGATTTCAACCAAAGATTAACTCGAGATATGACCAAAGATGTTAAAGCGAATATAAATAACAGCGAGGAAAAAAAAAAAAAATAATAATAACAGTAATAATAATAATAACAGTAATAATAATAATAATGACGCTTGCAACTGCCGAGGTTATATCAGCGTCGCCATTATTATTATTATTGTTATTATTATTATTATTATTATTATTATTATTATTATTATTATTATTATTATTATTATTATTATTATTATTATTATTATTATTATTATTATTATGCAAGACAAGCAACTCAGTGCGACCAAGCGTTGAGCCGTATCGAATAAGGATAATAATAATTTTATGTATGGTATTCTCTATCTAGGATTCTAGCCCCACCTCATCAGAAATCTTAATCCTCATCCTGAATGTACCGGTACCTGCAAGACAAGAAATCGGATCATGCAAACCTATTCTGCAATTCTCTTTGGTTTCTTAGATTAGCCTGCCTTGCTGATATGTTTTTCGAACATTTACACTTTGAATAGTAGCTTCGAAGGCCAAGATATTAACAGCCAGAGGTAAAATAGACGGATTTATAAGAAAATTTGATTTCTGGTCGACATCACTTAATAAAAAGAAATTTGATTCATTTTGGTACATTAAAAACGTTTGGAAAATGTAACTATGTACCGTATGACATCACAACTACTGAGTTTGTTTGTAAACATGCAATTAAGTTTGCAAAAAGTTAAACAACAGTTTTTTGAGTATTTTCTGGAAGAACGCAAAACAATTATGACAGTAACAAATGGATGCTGAGTTCGTTATTAAATAGTTGCGTTCAACTGGGTGTAGCCTAATTTCAAAAAATATTACGAAAAGACACATATGAACCAGTGATTACTTTGAAACTACACTTTTTTTCGCAGAACGTAAGCCAATTTTGGCTCAAAAAAGTCCAAGAATACCTCGAGTTTGCGAAAGAAGCTACTACATTCTTATATATTTGCAAATTCATATTTATGCAAAATAAGTTCCTGCTCTATGATTCGCATCAAAACAAAAGCTAATCTACATTTAATTTTTAATTTTCCTTAAATATTTTTATTTTTATTGTTATGTCATCTGAAAGCTTGAACTTCTTAGTTTTAAAAAACATCAGTTTTATCTCTGTGATATTTGGTTACTTAATTGAGTTTTTACTGACCGGAATCACTCTTTCTTTAAACCGGAAGTGCAGTTCTGCAACTGTCAATCCGTCAGATTCTGTCAATTTTATATAGTTTTCGTGTAATAACAATTCGAATTTGGCGGTAGAGTTTGATTATTATTTTTATCGTACAGTCAGGAAGCTGTGCGTTTGGTTTCAGAATTTGTTATACTCTCAGGATGTAGATGATTTTTCTCCATGTTCAGTTTTACAACATTTTACAACACTAATGTTAACACAAAGCGCATTTAAAATTGAGATATTTGCACCATTCTTGCACCAAAATGAAGCTGATTAACATAGCTAAGTGCAAAACTACAGAGTTCTAATGCATAAGAAAGTTCATTTAAAACTCCAAGATCTTAAATTATTGTTTTTATGTTCGAAATATTAAAAAATAAATAAAATTACATTTTCCTTAATGGATAAGGTAGAGAAAACTGTTTTCACAGCTTATTCTCTGTTATTTTAGGAGTAAGCCAGTGAGAGAAATTTTGTTATAACATAGAAACTATGAGCCAAGGAATAAAACAAACAAATGTCAGTTTTCGCTTTAAAAATTGTCCCCCTGCCCTCCCAAAATATTTGAGAGGTTTATTTTGTGTGAAAATCCTTAATTATTTGTCAAATAATCAGGAAAAAAAGAGTTTTTAAAATTTAGATAAAAACTGCAAATTTTTCTTCCAAGGATAGATACTGTAAGTACCTTAAGCTTATTATTTTTTTTTTTTTTTTTACAGAACAGCGTCAATCCTTACCTAAAATATTATTATGATGTATCGAAGTACATATGATATTTCCATGCAGGGATTCTGTGTTATCATATGATGAAGGATGGATAGGACAGAGAAAAAAACGCAGAATTTCTGCACGAAAATATCATATGTACTTCGGTACATAATAATGTGATATGCGTAAGTAAACACTTAGTGATTCAAGATGGCGCTCATCCTGTCGGATCCCAGCCACTTAGTCACTCGTAATGAGTGCACCTCTGTACATAGTGCGTTGGACATTGTGCCACTGTCACATATTCTGTGTAACACAGTACATGAGGGTAGGCCACCAAAGGAAAAGCTGAGAGGTAGAACTTAAACTGAGGGAATTCCATCTGGCATCAGAAATGGAATCGAGTGTGGGTTAGTGAATAAAGCGTCAGCACGTAGAGCTGAAAACCCGGGTTCGAGTCCCGGTGCCGGAGAGAATTTTTCTCTGTTCCATCCATCCTTCCTTACCTAAAAGTTTGTGTTGTTGTGCATGTCACTTGAAAACTCTCTAGATTCGTAGACCGCAGGATAAAAAGACTAGCCTAGTCCTTCCATAAAAATGAACGTAATTCGTTTTAGGATCTCACGCTCTAATTATTTCACTTGAATCAACCGGAATTCGATCCGGGGTTACCAGCGTAGCATAACAGCCGTTCGGCTAGCTTTGTGTCTTAATCTCACTACAGTGCGATCGAAAAGTCCCTCCGCAGCTCTATTAGTCCTAGTAATCCTAGCATACAACACTGTAGAAAGTTGGCACAGCCGCATTTATTCCGGTTTGACTACCTTACACCCCCAGTCCATCCTAATATGCTTAGCGGCCAATACTGTCCCTTAAATTCTCTACCAAATACACTTGAATTCTCTGCCTAGTGGATTCTCGGCTACACAATCACTGCGGAGAGACTTTTTGATCGCACTATATTTAAAATTATCTAAATAGGGCTTTAAGTGCAGAAGTATATGTTACATTTTCAATATATGCTTACAAATAGAAACTCAGTAATCTCAGACTCGCAATTGCAATATGGATTTTGTAAAGTCAAAATTAGCGTTAATCCTATGTCGGTACACAAGAGCTACTTCTGTAGTGTTTATTGTCGAGATGAATGTGCCGCGATCGCTATAACAGAACACCCTAATGTTGACGCTGATGCTTGAGCTCCTGAGAGCAATTGTGTTTCGTGCTGAAGCACAAGTTCACATCACAGAGGAGTCTGGTTCACTTATCATCACTGTTATTAGTTACCAGTGTGCAGCATTTCATGTGTATTAAATTCTGTTGTAACGTTGCCGCGTTATTGATTTAGCAGATGATCCTCTACTTCAGATCGAAATGGATTTACGGCTCTGTTGTTGCATAGGCCTATGTACGCATTTTGAATACAGCATTGTACACTGCTCTGCTGATAAAAACATATGCAAATACAAGGTGCAATACATGTGAATATCATGGAAAATGATTCGTGAGTTACAAGGATCATTGTTAAGGTTATTTTGGCTTTTATACACGAAGTAATTATTTCGTATTTTAAGGAAATCTGTGCAGTTTTACTTATATTTTTTATTATAGAATTTTGATTGAAAAACAGCACCCTAAATGTACAGACTGCTATTAAAAAGAAGGTAAAATTGGTTTCATTAAAAGAAAAGGAGCCCATAATTTTATTAAATATATAAGTGGCATTGATGTTAAATAATTACTTGTAAGTTTATATTGCTAAAGATTTTCATAAATACAGAGGTGATTCCTAAAAATTTTAATAGAACCCCGTTAAGTAAATTCTGTGGTCCGTTAGCTAAAACATTCTTCAAAAACATCGCGACACAAGCCGACATCGAAGATTATTATTATTCAACTATTGTGAAAGAGGAGCAAGAAATATAGTGTTAATAACATTGTGAATCATTATAGTTTAATCGTTATGTCTGACATCTTGATTACTCTTTCTTTGTTTCTTAGGACTTTGATTATTTGATTTATTCAACTATTGCGAAAGAGCAGCAAAAAATAATGTGTTAATAACACGTAACATTGTGCATCATTATAGTTTAATTATTATTATGTCAGACTTTGACTACTCTTTCCTTGTTTCTCAGAATTTTTATTATGATGACCCTAGTGCAAACCCTAGTTACCCTAGTGCAAACCCTAGTACCCTAGTGCAAACCCTAGCTACCCTAGTGCAAACCCTAGTACCCTAGTGCAAACCCTAGTACCCTAGTGCAAACCCTAGTAACGCCGCACTTCGATTATTGTGACGTTTTGTTAAGTGACCTAAGTTCTGAATTGTCAGTCAAGTTACAGCGAGCTCAGAATATGTGCGTCAGATACGTGTGCAACATCCGACGGTATGATCACATATCACCATCCTTCGCAAGTCTCTCGTGGCTCCGACTTAAAGAACGTAGAACTTTACACTCTTTGTCTTTACTCTTTCGAATTCTGCACACTTCAACACCAAATTACCTTTCGTCTCGTTTCTCTTATCTATACTCTAACCACGACGTAAATACCAGATCACTTATCTGTGGCACGCTAAGTATACCTCTTCATAGAACATCTTGTTATTCATCATCTTTTACAATATCCACCTCGCGTCAATGGAATTCCTTGTCACAAAGTATTAGGGGCTGCAAGACAATAAACACCTTTAAGAACAGCTTAAAAGATAACCTTATTAGCATTTCACTCCAATCATACTGATTTAAACTATCACTGACTACATTGTTACTTTTTTCTTTAGACATCATCCTGATTGTGCTGTATTTTAATTGTCTCGTAATAATCTCTTTCTATTACCTAATATTATTTGAAATATATTAACATTCTATGTATTTTAGTTTAATTCTGCTACACAGTTTATTTCAGTGTTTAATTAATAGTTCATAGTATTTTGTTGTTTAATTTGTAAATAACTTTTATATACATGTAACTCTCAACTAAATCAAATTGTTGGATTCTTTGTAAGTTCATGCATATGTATATACACTTTTTGCTGGTTGAGTGGAAGAGAAGGCCTTACGGCCTTAACTCTGCCAGCTAAAATAAATCATTATTATTATTATTATTATTATTATTATTATTATTATTATTATTATTATTATTATTATTATTATTATAATTTAATTATTGTGATTACGATGATTAATGCAACTATTGTGATTATGATGATTAATGCAACTGTTGTGATTATGGTGATTAATTCAACTATTGTGATTATGATGATTAATTTAACTATTGTGATTATGATGATTAATTGAACTATTGTGATTATGATGATTAATGCAACTATTGTGATTATGATGATTAATGCAACTATTGTGATTATGATGATTAATCTAACTATTGTGATTATGATGATTAATGCAACTATTGTGATTATGATGATTAATGCAACTATTGTGATTATGATGATTAATTCAACTATTGTGATTATGATGATTAATCCAACTATTGTGATTATAATGATTAATTCAATTATTGTGATTATGATTAATGCAACTATTGTGATTATGATGATTAATTCAACTATTGTGATTATGATGATTAATTCAACTATTGCGATTATGATGATTAATTCAGCTATTGTGATTATGATGATTAATCCAACTATTGTGATTATGATTAATTCAATTATTGTGATTATGATGAGTAATTCAACCATTGTGATTGTGATTATGATGATTAATTCAATTATTCTGATTATGATTATTAATTCAGGTATTGTGATTATGATGATTAATTCAACTATTGTAATTATGATGATTAATTCAATATATTATTGTGACTATGATGATTAATTCAACCATTGTGATTGTGATTATGATTAATTCAATTATTGTGATCGTGATTATGATTGTTAATTCAACTATTATGATTAAGATAATTAATTCAACTATTGTGATTATGATGATTAATTCAACCATTATGATTGTCAATTAATATTTGAGGAGAAAAATTCGCTCCGGCGCCGGGGATCGAACCCGGGTCTTTGGTTCTACGTACCAAGCGCTCTGACCACTGAGCTACGCCGAATTATCCTCAAATATTATTAATTGTCAATATTATAGATATTGTTCTGTAGGACAAATTAATAAAATCTTTAATATTCTCATAGCTAGCAGTACATATTTCTGTACAGATTACTGTGCACTTAACTGCGGAATCCCGACCAAATAAGTCACTCAACTGAGTGCGCCCCTTGTATAATGGCAGTTGACTTGGACATAAAACGTCAACATGTATGCCTAACTTGGAGTCAGGCCAAAAGGGAAACACTGAAGGAGGAGAGTTCAATCCGGTGCTGTGGGTTGAATTCGGCGTAGCTCAGTGATCAGAGCGCTTGATACGTAGAACCAAGGATCCAGGTTCGATCCCCGGCGCCGGAGCGAATTTTTCTCCTCAAATATTAATTGTCAATTAATATTACAGAGATTATTCTGTAGGACAAACTAATAAATCTTTAATATTAACATTATGATTGTGATCATGATAATTAATTCAATTATTGTGATTGTGATTATGATGGTTAATTCAGCTCTAGTGATTATAATTATTAATTCAATTATTGTGATTATGATTAATTCAACTGTTATGAACGTGCAGCAAGAATTATTATAGTTTAATTGTTATATTATATGACTTTGATTATTATTTCTTTATCAGGACTTTTATTGTTACATCATTGTAAAAAGTTGCATTAACGTACATTGTTGAAAAATTAAGCAACAAAAACTGGTTTAAAGTCAAATTTTCCGTTCATAAGTTCAGGGTAGGTACCAGTGCAACATTTCTACATTGAAATAACTTTTCCAAATACTAATTTAAAAGAATGACAGCATTTTAAACTTAAAAATGTCATTTACTCAAAACTTTAAAAATTGGACATTGATTGTTCTTTTCGTGTACCTTTCTTATGTATTTAAAATAACAAAATAGGATCTTGGAATAAAATGGCATTGTTACATTATTGTTATCTCCTGCAGAATGTCGAAAATTGAAAACTGAACTGCATGTCTTTTTTCTAACTTTTCCTCGATTCTGTTACGTTTTATACCTTTAACAATTTTAACATGACACTCTATTACTCGTGCGGTGCGTGTTTAACAGCTGACATTAAAAAGTGATGAAAATTCCTCTGTGTTTAATATTGTATTGCAGCTACATCAAACAGCTGACAAAATTACATGTTGCACACTGAACACTTGTAGTGACGCTGTCGTATTCAGCAGCGTCTGATTATTTATTAATAAACGGTTCCCTTTTTTAACATGAAACTGTATTAATTACACCTGCCTACTTTAATATAGCTTATTACCGTCCTGGAAAATATGATCTTCAGGGGAGGGGACAGCGTAGTTCAAAATAGCGACACGGAGATCGTGGTTTGGTATTTGTATATACACGGAATTCGCTTTTTCCTCGGTTATGTAGTCTGGAGGTCGGCATAATATTGCACGAGGAGGATGAGATCTGAAACGTGATACTTTAATGAAAGCTAAACAAAGTTACTGTATAGTGCTTGAACATATTCCAGAAGACTAAGGTTGCAGGCGCAAACATCAAGCCTACTCTTTAATTATAAAAGCAACGTTTTTATGTGTGTAATTTTCTTCCACGAACAAGTATCAAATGCTGTGTTTTGGCAATAGCTTGGTAACCAAATATGAGATTTAATCAGAAATCACTATTGCGTGACCACGCAAAGAACGTCACGGATTGCCTATCTCTCTGCCCACGCGTAATTTGGCATCAGAAAAAATTCTGGCGTCTCTTTTGACGCATTTTGAACGAAACTAAGAATTTAAGAATCTGTAACTAAGTAATGTATATGTTGTCAAAAAATTATGAATTCCAATAATTTTGTAAGCTCCTGCATATAAGGGCTTCAATATGAGCAGCCACATGAGCTGAAAACAGGTGAATGAGAAATACAATGTAATAATAATTGAATCGGTTTTTTAGAGAAATTCTATAAGTCAAGATTTAAAGAAATTGAGTTTACTGCTAATTCCTGTTCTATATGGATAGATATATCACTTTGTAGAAAAATACCTCAAGTCAAACGCTATTTCTATTGTGACATGTTACTTACTTACGGCTTTTAAGGAACCCGGAGGTTCATTGCCGCCCTTACATAAGCCCGCCATAGGTTCCTATCCTGAGCAAGATTAATCCAGTCTCTACCATCATATCCCACCTCCCATCTACGTCTCGGCCTCCCCAAAGGTCTTATTCCCTCCGGCCTTCCAACTAACTCTCTATATGCATTTCTGGATTCGCCCATACGTGCTACATGTCCTGCCCATTTCAAACGTCTCGATTTAATGTTTATAATTATATCAGGTGAAGAATACAATGCGTGCAGTTCTGCGTTGTGTAACTTTCTCCATTCTCCTGTAACTTCATCCCTTTTATCCCCAAATATTTTCCTAAGGACCTTATTCTCAAACACCCTTAATCTCTGTTCCTCTCTCAAAGTGAGAGTCCAAGTTTCACAACCATACAGAACAACCGGTAATATAACTGTTTTATAAATTCTAACTTTTAGATTTTTTGACAAACGTTTCTCAACCGAACAATAACATATATTTCCCATATTTATTCTGCGTTTAATTTCCTTCCGAGTGTGACTTATATTTGTTACTGTTACTCCAAGATAATTGAATTTTTTCACCTCTTGGAAGGATAAATCTACAATTTTTATATTTCCATTTTGTACAATATTCTGGTCACGAGACATAATCATATACTTTGTCTTCCCGGGATTTACTTCCAAATCTTTCTCTTTACTTGCTTCAAGTAAAATTTCCGTGTTTTTCCTTAATCGTTTGTGGATTTTCTCCTAACATATTCACGTCATCCGTATAGACAAGTTAAAAATTTAAGTTTATAGTTCATCTCCTTGCTTTAGCCCGCAGTGAATTGGAAAAGCATCAGATAGAAACTGGCCTATACGGACTCTACTGTACGTTTGACTCAGACACATTTCAATTAATCGAACTGATTTCTTGGGAATACTAAATTGAATAAGAATATTATATGAAATTTTGCTTTTAACGGAATCATATGCCTTTTTCAAATCTATGAATAACTGATGTACTTATACTCTCATTTTTTCTCCAATAATGTCGAATACAAAAAATCTGATCAATAGTCGATCTATTACGCCTAAAATCGCGCTGATGATCCCTGATATGTTTATATGACAAAATCTGTTTATATTAGAATGTAGAATACTCTACAATACTTTATAGTACATAATTACGACTTCCTCTGTATACTCGTATAACCCTAATATTTAAAACGTTTGACTAGTCTTGAAGTTAATGTTCAACTTTCAATAAGTTATAGACTAAACAATCCACAATAAAACTTTTGGAAACATATTAAGGTATATAATCGTAAATTTGGGTATATTCACGTTGAAACTTTGGGTAAAAAAATGTTAGAAAAATTTCTTGTAGATGTCTGCGTTTTTTTTATTTTATTTTTGTAATCATTTCTCAAACTCATAATCAGCATTTTACCAAGTTAATCTACAGTTTTCATGATATCGCGATCACAAAACCTCATCGAGAGAATTAGAAGCTAAATAGAACATTTTCTGTCCGTTTTATGACAGATAAGAATTTTATCCGTCGAGTTTTTCTTACTCCAAATAGAGAAACAAAAGAAAATATATAGCTGCGAATGAAGCAATAATATGCATAAACTACTGCTGGCAGGAGTTCCAATAAAGTTGGGTGGAAGGAGGTTATAATAGAATATCTTGAGCTATAATTCACGCGTATTCAAACAGAACATGTTTTCAAAGGAGCGACTATTATGAAAGTTTTATTCGCCGTCACCAGCGAGCTAGGAACTTTATTTCCAGTCCGGGACGCAATTACCGAACGAATTGGCTGCTGCTGTTCTGTTTTATTTCTTGCATTTAGCAGCTCTCAGTTAATGGGGATCTGGACACCAGCAGCGCTATAACGGCTTAACAGCGAACTAATGAGAATGATAACGGCGTGTACTTTTTTTTACGAATTCCCTCTGATTAAATCTATTGCTTTATCTCGTAGTATTTCACAGTAGTTAGTTATGAATCTGCTGCTTGCTGCTTGCGGCTGCAAGAGTGATGAGAAATTCCGTATTCCCTTTGTTAGAGGGAATGTGAGGTGTGTAGGTGCGGCAAAAGAAAAATGAATGCACAAAGAGGATTGGAAGAAAGGAGAAATAAAGGACATTAGTAATAAAGAAAATAATAAAAATACACATTGAATAAGCTAATGAAGGTAATAAAAATAAAGAAAGAAGTTAGGGTAGAATGGAATAAAAGGGAATACTTGATGTTCCGGATGATGAAAGGTAGGTATCACAAATAAAAACAAATATTATGTCAGAAAGCTTTCACCACACACACCATGGCAAAGAGAATCTCTCACAACTATTCCAGGTCGTGGAGCTTGAATTTAATGAAAATGCATATTTAAGCTAATTTATATTCGTTAAGAAACGTGGTGATAGTCGTTCGTTTCGCTCTTTCCTCGTTTACGAAATATATTGGCTTGAAAATCGTTGCTACTTATGCCGCTTCTTATGCGCACTCGGATCCTCATTGCTCCGCGACACCGTATCACAGCTCTCGCAGTAATGCTCTAATTATTTTTTTCTCTTAACATTAATAATAATAATAATAATAATAATAATAATAATAATAATAATAATATAACAGATATTATGTACATAGAACAATGACTGTAACTAAAAAACTAAGCGAAATTGACCATATGTTTGTATGAACTTTCCCTTCTCTTAAATAAATATAACAAGACAGTAATTCTTTCAGATTCTAAAGCTGCAATTCAGGGAATATGTTCAAATGCCACAAAGAAGTCAACAAAAAATAATAAGAGAATGCTACAAAATGTTAACACAACTCCAAAAAGTTAATAAGATTGTCCATCTCCAATGGATTCCAGCACACTGTGGAGTCATGGGGAATGAAACCGCAGACACACTTGCCAAGAAAGGCACAACAATAAAACAAAAGTCTAAATTTAATTTCTCATATTCCTCAATAAAACGCTTGATCACTACAAAATTTTCTCATTCATACCAACAAGAAATAGAATCAAATGCTAAAGACAAAAAATGGATTACTCTACTTCCCAACCCAGATATAATCCTCCAGAGACCAAGGAAAACAGCAGTTGCAGCCCTCAGACTATTGACAAATCATGACTGTCTAGCAAATCATCTCTACAGAATGGGTATCTCAGCTTCACCAATATGTGTCCTGTGTAACGATCCAGCAGAAATGAATGAAGATCACTTGAACACCTGTGAAGCATTAAGATCAGAAGAAACTACAGTTCAAAAGTATTGGAAAGCACGACTGCTCATAGCTTCATTGGCAGATGCAAGGCACTAGACAACAACAACAACAACAACAGGTCCTCTATGAATTCCCCAGAGCTTTCCTACATGTTTTGATACACCCTGTATATTGCATATAGAATTAAATAAATTTGATACATAATCTTATAATACATATTTTTTTATAATAATATAATTTATTATATTATATAATACGACTTCTCGTCCACACCTGTGGAGTAACTGTTAGCGCGTCTGGCAGCGAAACCAGGTGGTCCGGGTTCGATTCCCGGTCGGGGCAAGTTACCTGTTTGAGGTTTTTCCGGGGTTTTCCCTCAACCCAATATGAGCAAATGCTGGGTAACTTTCGGTGCTGGACCCCGGACTCATTTCATTGGCATTCTCACCTTCATCTCATTCAGACGCTAAGTAACCTAAGATGTTGATAAAGCGTCGTAAAATAACCTACTAAAATAATATAAAATAGACTTCTCGATCTCTAATATGAGAACGGAACGGGCCAATCTGTGGCCCAACTCATTGGAAGTTTCGTGATGATGATGATGATGATGATGATGATGATGATGATGATATATATATACATATATATATATATATAATACGTACAAATTATTATTATAGCTAGTTTATCACTAACAAATAAGTAAAACCTGTTAGCTTGTATTTAATAGAAACAAAGCCGTTGTAAGTGCTTACTGAATTACACAACAAAGTAGGTGATATTTGGACCCTGTGTCTCAACTCTTATATTGAATTATTATCGAGGAACTTTGTCATAAGTATTCTTTTTGTATCATCTGTTGCTCGATTTTAAAAATATTAATACTTCTAGTTGTTCTGAAAGGAAGTACAGTGGAGTCCCTTCATTGGAATCTTCTGTTATGAAAACTTCTAATTTGGAAAGCTAGCTGACTTCTCTCACTACAGATACACTACATAATACGTTATGATAAGGCGATCGCTTTGCTCATGCTCGACGTTGACATCAAAAGATAGAGTAAAGAATAAGAAGAAAGAAATTCATTTTCGATTATACATGAAGATACAAACTTAAATAAGAATTATTTTAGTATCTAATTATATATACAAATATAAGGAGCAGATTTTTTCAGTAACATATAAAAATATAAGAGTAAATAACTACATAGTAACTCCTCTAAATAAAATAATTGAATTGCTTATTTCTAAAAGGGGACAAGTCCTATTTTTCAGGACAAAGAAAAAACGTGGCAATTCCCGGAGTTCTCCCTTGTTGGCAATGAACGCACATTTCAAGTCCCCTCTCTACATGCAAAAAAGTGCTGGAGACGTCCTAGTTTAGCACCAATCAATGTGTTTATTATCAAACAATCTGAAACCAACGAAAACAGTACTTTTAATTTTTTGCGGAGTTATCCTCTTTTAGTAATAAGCGATTCAATTGTTAAAACATTAACGACAAAAATATTTTAAGTCATTTAAACTGATATCCTTTCATAATACATTTACTCAGACAAAAAATTAAGTTGAAACGTGTAGGAAATCTGCTGCGTGGTCCCTCCAACACTTGAAGACAAGTACATCATCCTCAGTAATCATATTATTAAAACAGTAAATAGTGTTTGTACTCACCCGATTGATTACACCACGTCCTCTGTCTACGAGTCACTGAGTTCATCGCTCGGCAGTGGTTGCATCGCCCAGGTAGGGAGCGCACATAAGACCAATAACGTAGCACACTGTACGTACAAATGTATTAAATGACCTTTGATTGGCTAATAGTTTTTAAACCCATTTATGAACTTAGCATTTGCTCTCAAAACAAAACATGTGAAAATTGCAGCTCATGTCGACAATTAGCCGTCCTGTAAAATTTCTTTCTGGAAGCTAAGGTCCCTTTCCCTGTGAGACATCTCAATTTAATAAAGGTTAATAAATTTGTGATGAGGGTACTCTTTGTGATGAGGGTACTAAGAAAAGGCTCTGATAAATCCAAAGAGATTGCATATAAATCACTAGTACGTCCAGTAATGGAATATGGTGCTGCATGTTGAGATCCTTACAGACTAGAACATATTAAGACACTGGAAAAGATTAAAAAACTGGCTCTCAAGTATTGTCGGAAAAATTCACCATTAAAATGTGACACACTCACGGACAGGAGAACGCGAATTCGATTATGCGCACTGTTCAAAACATACAGAGGTGAGCCTGCCTGGAGATAAATAAAAAATAGGTTGCAGCCGCCAAATTACTCTTCAAGGAACGACCACTCTTATAAATTGAGGGAAAGAAGACAGAGGACGGACACTGGAAAGTTTTCTTTTCTCAATCGTACTATCAGGGACTGGAATGCTTTACCTGCAGACTTACTAAAGGCTTTACCAACAACCAAAAATGTATTTAAAAATAGGCTTAAGGACTTTACTAATAGACGATAATTATACACAGCATTTAAAGGGTGTAATTGATATTTTGTTATTGAAGTGTTCAATCAGTGAAGAATTATGTTGTGTCAGTGAAGTGTGTTGAGTAAGTGAAACGTGTTCCTGTCAGTGAACCTTCATAGTTTATAGTGGTAGTGCAAAGTATTTGAACAGTGAAATGTTTTTGAAGTGTTAGTAAAATCAGGATAGAATCAGTGAAATGTGTCGTAGTTCCAGTGCAGTGAGTGAGTTGACAGCGAAATGAGTGTAGTGTCGAAAGGTACTTGTGCAGATATGAACATATCATACTCGTGGGTTTTAGTTCGAACATAGGTTTAAGGTACAAATTAGATTTATTTTAACTGATCGCGCTTCATTTAATTTAGGATGTTCCCTGTTATTATTATTATTATTATTATTATTATTATTAATTATTAGTATTATTATTAATTGTATTTTTTATTAATTGTGTTTATTATTGTCTTTATTGAGTGTAATTAGTTACCACTGCCACCGGGTATATAACCATTGCAGTGTGAATAAATACATACATACATACATACATACATACATACATACATACATACATACATACATACATATTATACTTTTATTTTACGAAGTAAATATAAAGGCTTGCTTTTTGTTTCGGAAGCACCACGGACTTGAGCCTTAATGTGCTTGTATTTGGAATTGTGATAGATGCTATTTGTGGAGGTAGTACCGAGGATCCATCATGAGGTTGCCTGACATTCGACCTATAGTCGGGGAAAGCCTCGGATATACCCAAACAGATAAGCGGCGTTAGAACTCGCACCCGAGCCTGGACTCAGATCTCGACGGTGGCTTAACAGAATATCTTAATTAATGGTGTAAATTTTTATGGACATCGTAACGCATGTTTCGATGGGACGTCATGTTTGTTTACCAACTTTCACTTTCAAATGAACAGCTATCTCTCTCTCATAAGCCTATCTGCCTGCGAGGAAATAAGAGAAATGAGTCAACAGAACTTTACAGAAACAAAAAACGCGTAATTGAACAAAATATTTACATTACGGGGACTGCAAGCAATAACAGTAATGTGAAATAAACATGATTGTAAACTGTCACTGTCAACAGATGTGGTTATTTCACCTGCAGTAGAGCTAATAAAAATTGTGTTTTATTTCTGTTAACGACCCCTGGCGAACTTATTTCTTTACGGTCCTCGTAATTGCGGTCGAGTGGCCAAACTTTGTACAAGCACTTTTTTGACATTATTAACAATGTAAAACAAAAAAATAACTTTTTTATTTGCCCCCATCAGAATGTTTGCTTGTAAGCCTCAAAAGCCTCTTAGAAACTTTGCCACTTATTAGCATACTCGTATATCTACGTAGAATAGAACTTATATATCCTATTTAAAGTACTTCTTTAATTAATAATTTTTAAGTGATTGTGGAATTCATTCCATTCTTTCCATTAATTGGCGAAAGCGCAAGTCATGATTGACTGTGTAATGACCTAATGTAATAATTGTTGCATTATATCTTAGGTTATTTTTATTTATTTATCTAAACGATAACAGCTCCCTATATTAACAGAGACAGAGCATATTGTGCAATAGGCAGTTGAAAGTATCAATAATATACTGCTAGGAGCTGACGAGAAGAAGAGCGGAAGGAATGCGTGACGTAATACTAGAGTCATAACATTTCTATCGCATGCATCTTAGTACTACGTATCCTGAAAATATTAGTCGCGTTTCTAATTTAATATTTTAATGCGAAATATTTTTTTTTAACCGTTAACAATACATTAAGTTATGAGTTATTCTCAAAGCATTTAAGTACTTACATTTAATTTTCTTACGTTACTTTATTCAAGAATTCGACAATTTAAGAATAATTTAATCTAAAAAAATTGTGCACATTAATGTAATAATAGTATATAATCAATAAGTTTATATTGTACGAGTTTCATACCTTATTGTTTGTACAACAGAACTATAAAATAATATTAATAAAATGAAATAAAATAAATATTAATGAATTAATGTCGACTTTATAATAGATGCAAACAATGAATACGTAATCTGTGAAAACAAAAGAGCGAAGTGTTATTAAACTAATATTATATTGTAACGATTTTCAGCAACAATAAACGCTAGGGTACTTATAATTCTGGTATACAAAAAAAATAATTATTTAATTTAACTCAAGTGATCAGATGAAAATTGAGCTCCATATTCGCTGTCCGACAGTGGACGGGCAAGCTCGGTGTCGTCACTTTCTTCATCTGATTCTGAGTCACTCGAGTCACTAGTATCACTTTCGGCGATGTTGCTCCCTGAATCGCCGCATTGTCCTCAGATACACACAACGCCAATCAATAATATGTGGACGTTCAACTAATATTTTCCTCGCATTGTAACATTTTTTCCATTTATAACCCATATTTTTCAAAACCCTTCTCAAAGAATGAACCCCCCCCCCCATGGAAACTTTATTCTTTATTTTTTCTTTCAATGCAGAGAACAGTTTTGGACATGTGGGCACCTGTTTTCTCACTGAATAAAATTCACTAATATCTCGAATTACCCTCTTATCAAAATCGTCCAAATGAACATTTCTTTCCTCTTGGCGATTTCTGTGTTTCCCTGGAGTAGAAAGGGAAGTCTCACCAGCATGAGCACCTTCTCTACTAATTCTTGTTATTGAACTGACTGAAATACCAGTGTAATGAGATATTCGTAAATTTGCTTGTTTCACTTGTGACTAAGTTTCCCTTGTCGTGCTTCCTCATCACAACCAACTATAACCCTTCAAAAAATATCTCAGGCCTCACTGTGTATTGTTTTTCCTTTTTTCCTCTGTGGTTCCATTATAAAATACTGTATATTTATGCAAAATTAACTATATGCCTACTAATATTACCATTAACTTAGTTATTTTGACGAATAAAACACAATGTTTATAAACACTGTAATGAAAAAAAAAAATGTTATGTTTTATTTAACGACGCTCGCAACTGCAGAGGTTATATCAGCGTCGCCGGATGTGCCGGAATTTTGTTCCGCAGGAGTTCTTTTACATGCCAGTAAATCTACTGACATGAGCCTGTCGCATTTAAGCACACTTAAATGCCATCGACCTGGCCCGGGATCGAACCCGCAACCTTGGGCATAGAAGGCCGGCGCTATACCAACTCGCCAACCAGGTCGACTCTGTAATGAAAATGAAACAATATTAGTAACCGCAACGCATGGATTCATAACACGACTGTGCAAGAGCAAGAGCGCAAGTTTTGTGAATGATTAGTAGAGTTCAGTACTTAGTACCATGTGCAGCGGGGATTAACAGCGATAACCGCGTCCCTGTCCTCATGCCCCGCTCTTCTTCTCGTCAGCTCCTAGCAGTACATACAGTATGTTTAAGTTGAATGGAGTCTTACAACAATGACAAGAAATGACTGAATAAATAAGTAGGTACTAAGTAATCAATTGAAGATCACTGTTGACCGTAGAGATAGTTGCGGAGTATAAATATTGATCCTCTCAGAGCTGCAAGAACGATGTCTTCAATTGCCTTCCTCTGTAGGCCGAAACGTTGCCAGGTCTGGAAGAAGAAACCGGGAATAGTTCAGCGCGCTCCAACCATAAGGCCTATTACTTCAATTTGTTGTAGGCCGTATTTGTCCATGAAATATGGAACGGTACGTACATAGATGTCGTTTTTTCCCCCTATTTACATCCTCAGGTTGGCTCTTTTGTTTTTCAAATCTAACGGTGAGATCGATGATGTAGCCATTGTTGTTATTTGGTGGGATGGCAAACATGTCTATTCTTCTTGTACTGCCATTGTCTGCCAGTCCGTGAACTTCTTCGAACACTTGAAAATTTATTGATCTAAACTGTTCGGCGATCGAATTTTATGGTGTCGTGAGTTACGGAGTACTTCACCATGCAGACACGAGCCCAGGACATGTGCAAGTGTTTCTGGCTCTCTGTGGCATCGCCGACAGAGGATGTTGCTAGGAAGGGAACGTACGGAAGACAAGTGTGCAGTCATTGAAGGATTATTATACTTATTTCATTTACTTATAACTTTGTTAGATAAAACATATGACTGAAAAAAAAAACTGTTCCCAATATAGTGCGGCCACCAGCTCTGTGGCAATTTTCATGTAAAAGGTTTTTCTTTCAGTAAAACAAGAAGAAGGATAACGTCCTGGTGAAGAGTGAAGTTCACTACAAAAGTGAGTCTGGTCAATACAAGAGCATTTGTAAAAAGAACAAAAAATAATAAATATTGCATCACCAAGCATAATGTTGCCAGGAGTACAAGTGTCACAATTAAAAATAAATGATGTAGCTGCTTTGCTGACAATAGATTTTGGCAATGACTGGAAGTCACTTCAAACATTATTCTTCTATGCATATGTTGTTAATAGACTGGAAAGCTTGGATGAAAATAAAATTTCTCCTATGAATGAAGAAGAAACTGTGTGACTATGTCTGTGAAGTAGGTGATCTGGTTGTGTAATAATTTAGTTTCTTTTCTGATGAAAATGTAACAATTATGACAACTTAATTTTAATAATCTAACAGTGAGTTTGAAATAATACATTGTATAGGTCTAATAATAAGATGGTTGTTTGTTTTAAACCAAGATAAGTCCTTTTATTCACATGTAAACCGAGATAGATCACAGAACAATTTTAAAAACCACATGCATCAAATACATTTTTTTCTATTATCTACTAATTATCACGAAATAGATACTCGCTCATAACACTATGGTGTTATCACACTCTCCATTCCTAAACACAGAACATCCTTCTACTCTTCATCTTTCACGGTCTCTGCAGCTCATATCTGGAACTCTCTACCACAACATGTCAGAGACTGTCGGACATTGTCTAGTTTTAAAAATAAATTAAAATTGCACTTTTTCAATTCAGATTCCTTTCAGTTATAAGCCCTTTTCTCTGTAAAAATATAGGCTATATATTTCTTTCCTTCCTTTCCCCTTTTTGTTCTCTTTATCAGCCGATGAATTTATTGTCATAGCCTTTTTATTGTGAATTTTATTTAATATTCGTATTTCTTTTCTTTTTTATTATTATTTTATTACATTCCATTTTGTTATATTCTACCTTACATTTTCCATAATAACCATTTGTGTCCACACCTGTGGAGTAACGGTCAGCGCGTCTGGCCGTGAAACCAGGTGGCCCGGGTTCGAATCCCGGTTGGGGCAAGTTACCTGGTTGAGGTTTTTTCCGGGGTTTTCCCTCAACCCAATACGAGCAAATGCTGGGTAACTTTCGGTGCTGGACCCCGGACTCATTTCACCGGCATTATCACCTTCATTTCATTCAGACGCTAAATAACCTAGATGTTGATACAGCGTCGTAAAATAACCCAATAAAAAAAATTAACCATTTGTACTAAATGAGTTGCTTTTACTATATTCCAATGTATTTTACTTCTTTTTTTCTATTATGTATTATTTTCATGTTGTTTAGTGTCGATTTTATTATGCTATTATTATTATTATTATTATTATTATTATTATTATTATTATTATTATTATTAATATTATTATATTTTTTGTAATATGTTAGTATTCTGTTCTTTAAACTTTTGTTAAATTTCAACTGCTTGTATACTTTGTGACCTGGTAGAGTGTAAGAGAGGGCCATATGGCCTTAACTCTGCCAGTATAAATAAAGAATTATTATTATTATTATTATTATTATTATTATTATTATTATTATTATTATTATTAATTATGCAATCATGTCACTGCCATGCGCCATGGAACATTACAATATTCCATAACAAACGTATCCTCAAAGTATTAACATTTTATCTCTTGGTGTATAGGAGATATACTTTTTTTCATACTGAAAAATTATGTTTTAGTGATGTATCTGATTTTGCAACTAAACGCCTCAACTGGAAGTTACAGTTCCTTTTACAGAGGAAATCCTTGACTCCGCACCATTTCAAGCTAGACTGATCGTAGTTACGGGATTGCAGTCGTTCTTTTCTTATCGTGCTTACTGTCTTAATAAAATATACGAGTATTGGATCTTTCGTATACAGTAGATTCTTGGTTATCCGACCTGAACAGAACGTTCAGTCAACACACAAGCTTAAGCTTACCGACTCTGATATTTGAGGAGGTGGAGGATGATTGCCACATGAATTTCAGAACCTGCCTGTCGTTCTAGTGGTCGGGGATGAGTTTACGGCTCATTGAGAAAATACTTGATCCATCCAGCCGGTAGCTAGTGTGCCGTACTAAGACTTCGATGACCTATATTTCCTGAATAGGTGTTAGTAGTCTAAAGTATAGCCTATAGCAGAGTAGCTGTTTGAACGAAACATAGCTCTTTCCTTATGGCATTTGAGTTCCGCCATGTAATTCCAATCAGATTCAGAGACTTCGAGCTCACCGCTGTGAAATAATGCTTAGCACGTCTGACCGTGAAAGTAGCTGGCCCGAGTTCAAATCTTGTTTGTGACAAGTCGGCTAATCCAAGAAAATGTTGGAAAAGAATGTCATATTTACTCCTGCAAATATATTTTACAGTGAAACCTCTCCTTTACGGACATCGAAGGCACCTAAAATCTGTCCGCATCTGGGAGGTGTCCTTTATTGGGAGGGAGACTCCACAATCTAACAGGAAATTTATAATGTGCATTATGTATCCCTTCAACAGTTATATTACCGGTTGTTCTGTATTGTGAAACTTGGACTCTTACTTTCAGAGAGGAGAGATTAAGGGTGTTTGAGAATAAGGTTCTTAGGGAAATATTTGGGGCTAAGTGGGATGAAGTTACAGGAGAATGGAGAAAGTTACACAACGCATTGTATTCTTCACTTGACATAATTAGGAACATTAAATCCAGACGTTTGAGATGGGCAGGGCATGTAGCACGTATGGGCGAATCCAGAAATGCATATAGAGTGTTAGTTGGGAGGCCGGAGGGAAAAAGACCTTTAGGGAGCCCGAGACGTAGATGGGAGGATAATATTAAAATGGATTTGAGGAAGGTGGGATATGATGATAGAGAGTGGATTAATCTTGCACAGGATAGGGACCGATGGCGGGCTTACGTGAGGGCGGCAATGAACCTCCGGGTTCCTTAAAAGCCATTTGTAAGTAAGTATTATGTTTCCCTTCACGCTTTAAATGAAATGTATTATTGTAGTTTAATTCTAAATACAGTATATGTACTTCAGTAAATTCTTTGCAACTTTGAACTGCAGTAAATAAGACCGAAAAATGAAAATACAGTACTGTGCCATGCAATTTTATTCTAGGTCTACAGTTATGCAGTACTGTAATTTACAGTTTTCAACTTAACGTTTACGTTCAGATACCATGTCTCTCGGAACAGAACAACTGATTGAAGTGAAGAGAATAATCCTAACCCTATCATGTATAGAATACAATTTCACGATCGCGGAAACCTTGGACCCATCAGACAAGTTAAATATGACATTGTTTATCCACCCGCTTCCAGCTAACAAGGGGTAGCCAGCTGGGCTAGTGGTAGTCTACGAGATATTGTCTTCTTTTATTTAAGGAATTTCTGTACTAAATTTTCCATTTTTGTAACACATTAGTCTTGAAATCCAGGTTATGTCCGCAGTCAGGAGATAAAGCAAGCTTTAGGAGTGTAAAACAGCTGTCCGTGTCCGTGTCTGAGAGTGTCCATAAGCGAGAGTTAAATTTATCATTATTTATATATTATTTCAGTTGGGACATAAAAATCTGGCCGTATATGAGAAGTGTCCGCATCTTGGAGGTGTCCGTAAGGAGAGGTTTCACTGCCTGGTTGAAGTTTTTTCTGGGTTTTCCCTCAACCCATTAAGAGCAAGTAATGGGTAGCTTCCGGCGCTGAACCCTGGACTCATCTTGTTAGCATTATCATCTTCATATCACACAGACGCTAGATAACTATAGCAGTTGATAAAGTGTCGTAAAATAACCAACTTAAAAAATGACACTTGGTGAGCATTCTACGTATTTGAATATAATGAGTCAAATATAAAAAATTGCCCAATAATGGTGAACGATATTCAAAGCTAACAGAAATTGTTTATATGAGGTTTCAAACTATTCGACTGCCTCAACACTACGTCAGAGTTCATATTTTAATGGTATTAGGTTGGTAGGGCCTACATAAGTTCGTAGCGTTTTTGTTCGTCATCACATCACTGCGTTGTTAGGAGATTGTTTATCGTTTGTCATTTGTTATTCGGTATGTTGCGCTTGTAAATATGCCTCAGAAAATTAAAAAAAAAAAAAATCTCTCTATTTGAGACACCTTCCCGTGGCCTGCTCTGTTAGCTGATCTTTCGGTTTGCGATTGTTTCCTGTCGCATGTCTCAAAAGAGAAAGTGTTATTCAATAGGCCTCACACACTTTATGAACTAAAAGAGGCTTTTAAGCAGCACATTAATGCGATGCCTGCAGACATGGTTCAGCGTGCATTGCAGAACTGAAAAAGAGGTTGAAAGAATGCGCAAAAGAGAGGACAGCATGTAGATTACTGCTATTTAATCTTTTTTGCTAGCGTACCCCCAACATATTTGTATATCCAAACTGCGTTGCAATTATTTAAGAATTAACAAATGACTATGATTGATGTACTAAAAATAAATTATTATTATTATTATTATTATTATTATTATTATTATTATTATTATTATTATTATTATTATTATTTGGAGAAGAGTTCGGGGCAGAAGAAGATATCAGATAATAGAAGACATTAAGATATATGGATCATAAGAGGAGACAAAGAGGAAGGCAGAAAATAGGCAAGATTGAAATCTGCTCTTTCTTTTTGAATATTCCTGTATATTGGTAGCGATATTAAATTTCAGTTTTACCTTTTGAATATAATGTGAGAATACATAAATACAAATATATTTTACGTTATATCACATTGATTATGTCTCGTGACCAGAATATTGTACGAAATGGAGCTATAAAAATTGGAGATTTATCCTTCGAAGAAAAATTAAATTTCAGTTTTACCTTTTGAATATAATGTGAGAATACCTAAATACAAATATATTTTACGTTATATCACATTGATTATGTCTCGTGACCAGAATATTGTACGAAATGGAGCTATAAAAATTGGAGATTTATCCTTCGAAGAAAAATTAAATTTCAGTTTTACCTTTTGAATATAATGTGAGAATACCTAAATACAAATATATTTTACGTTATATCACGTTGATTATGTCTCGTGACCAGAATATTGTACGAAATGGAACTATAAAAATTGGAGATTTATCCTTCGAAGTAGTGGAAAAATTCTAATATCTTGGAGCAACAGTAACAAATATAAATTACACTCGGAAGGAAATTAAACGCAGAATAAATATGGGAAATGCCTGTTATTATTCTGTTGAGAAGCTTTTGTCATCTAGTCTGCTGTCAAAAAATCTGAAAGTTAGAATTTATAAAACAGTTATATTACCGGTTGTTCTGCATGGCTGTGAAGCTTGGGCTCTCACTTTGAGAGAGGAACAGAGTTTAAGGGTGTTTGGGGAAAATGTTTGGGGCTAAGAGGGATGAAGTTACAGGAGAATGAAAAAAGTTACACAACGCAGAATTTCACGCATTATATTCTTCACCTGACGTAATTAGGAACATTAAATCCAGGCGTTTGAGATGGGCAGAGCGTGTAGCACGTATGGGCGAATTCCAGAAATGCATATAGAGTGTTAGTTGGGAGACCGGAGGGAAAAAGACCTCTGGGGAGGCCGAGACGTAGATGGGAGAATAATATTAAAGTGGATTTGAGGGAGGTAGGATATGATGATAGAGATTGGATTAATCTTGCTCAGGATAGGGACCGATGGCGGGCTTATGTGAGGGCGGCAATGAACCTGCGGGTTCCTTAAAAGGCATTTGTAAGTAAGTAGTCTAAGTAAGTAAATCTTACCATAATATTATTAATGGGATAGTTGATATTACCTTTCAGCTGCCAATTTTCAGAAATTTTCGCAAGTTTAGCCCAACCTGAATGTATTTCTACATTTGTTCTTCAAGAAAACGAAAGCAAAAAATGTAGGCTACATTGGGCGCGTATATTTTGATGCAAATGCCATTTGTCTTGTGTTGCAATTCGAAAAATAGCTAGATACATGTGGTCGTTGCATACAATCAACATTATAATAGGGTCGTTATAGGAAATACGATTTTTAAACTCGAATCAGAAGATAATTTTAACACCTTCTCTTTCCCCATGAACAGTTTTTGTCACCAAGAAGGGGTTTTCACTCGATTTGTTTTTAATTCGAGAAAGGAAAATATTTCCTTAATTTTAGTGTTAATAAATCAACATATTCTTTATATTTCCAATGATATTGGACAAGAGTTTGCTTAGAAAGTGGGAATTTGACAACTCAGCGAGATCACAAGTTTAATATCTTTATCGTTGCTTCAATCTTAAAGGTGAACAACTGTTAAAGTTGGACTTTGAAAATTGAAAATAGAGAACTAAAACAACTGAAAATATCAGATAGACACTACTTGGAAGCCAAGAGAAGTCCCTCAGGCGATCTCATTCCTGTTAAACTTTGTGTTCCAAGCTGAGAAAAATCAGAGAACATGATAAAGTTACGTTTAATTAAAATTCAATTTGAAAACATACCTTATTTACACGCACCCCTTTGAAATCAATCTCTGACCCTCAGGGGTCCGCGGACCGCAGCTTGTGAACCATTGCCATAAGGCCGTTTACAATGGAGTCATTAATTATTTTGTAGTCCAATTTTTTTCTTTTCAAGCAATAATTCTCCAACTAATACTATCTTTGTAATTTATGTGAATGACGTTTCGTTTTCCAAATGACTGTGTTACCTGTACAGTTGATGTGACACGATAACAGTGCCTGTCCGATAGGCTTCGCGCATGCCATGTATTCGCCTGAGCTGTACTGTCAAGTGTTGGCACCAAATAGGTACACAGACTTGATTGTCTCTACACGTCCTATGGGATGAACATACAGTAATCACAACATTGTGTGTGATCCAGGCAACCATTGCGACTCCTGAAAGCGTACTTGCCTCGTCTTTGGCTGAAACGCTAGCGTGCTGGTCTTCCGTCCAGGCGGCCAGGGTTCGATCCCTCACCAGATCGTGAACGAATTTGGTGGTGGACGTTGCAGAGAGTTTTCTCGGGGTACTCCCGTTTTCCTTGATTATTCTACCAACATAATCCATCTTCCGCTCATTTCATGTAGGGAAGTATCAGACACTTCAGAATACAGCCAATTGGCTTTATAACCAATTTAGTTACTTACAAATGGCTTTTATGTTCGACCATGCCGAAATGTAGTAATTATACACCTGGTAGTAGCCCTTTTATGCACCTCATTAAAGTAAACCTATTCATTATAGTTCAGTTGTTCAGCCAATGAGAAATCACCATTGTACCATTATAAAACCGCAAGTATCGATTATTCTCGGATATGCAATCGAAAGACAATTAGCGAAACGTCACGGAGGCTGGAAATCCAATACTGTCGCAGAAGGTTATGTTCTGTTACTATAATAATTAGCGTTAATTGTAAATAATATTGAAATAAATTCAATTTGTCATCTCGTTTTTCAATTCTAAATCAATTTCCAGGTTATATCAATATTAGTGTTTATGTTATTCTCTAGAGTATATCAACGTCAATGACATTCGTGCCTCGGAAAAATCAATACTTTCGCGTCTGCGCACATCTCACAATTTAGAAGGTCAGTTCCGCTCTTCACTTAGATAACCATAACATGAATACTTATGAATAATTTCAAGTTAGAAATATGGTCGAGCATAAAAAGTCGTATGAAATTTGCTTATAATGGTAATTAAGACGCTCGTATGAAAATTGTGAAACTCGCTTGCGCTCGATTCATAAACAAACATGCTCGCGTCTTAATTACTACCATTATAGGCTCGTTGCATAATGTACTATTAAAGAACTCGGAGGTTCATTGCCGCCTTCACAAGTGCCCCATCGGTTCCTATCCTGAGCAAGATTAATCCAGTCTGTACCATCATATCCCACTTCCCTCTAATTCATTTTAATATTATCCTCCCATCTGCGTTTCGGCCTCCCCAAAGTCGTGTTTCCTTCGGTTCCCCAACCAATGTTCTATATACATTTCTGGATTCGCCCATACGTCCATTTCAAACGTCTGGATTTGTGTAACATTTTCAATTCTCCTCTAATTTCATCCCTCTTTGCCCTAAATATTTTCCTAAGCATCTTATTCTCAAACACCCTTAACCTCTGTTCCTCTCTCAAAGTGAGAGTCCAAGTTATAATCTATAATTAATTTTAAATGAAGCTACCGACACTATTATCACAGTCTCGTATATACAGTCACGAAGCTCTATACGTAAGGAATATGCATCCATAGATAGTTTCTAACCACTAGGACCGCTACTATCGCCTCATCACATGTGAACAGTACCGGTACAGTCTATTGTTGCTAGTACCCTAATCAACTCAAGCTTCGTGATTGTATATACTAGACTGTGCTATTACCATAATAACAACTATATATTAAATACGCACATTAGTCTTTAACGTACACCATTAAATAGATCAAACGTTAAAAAATAACTGTAGGTTATTAAGCAACTACAATAAAAAAGTTAGTATCGGACATACAAAAATTGTGATTATTTGCAAGAATGTTGAGTTTATTTTCACCAACAATTCACTTTTGTATCTTTGTTTTTCAATTCATATAAATCACAGTTATACTGGGTGATCAATCCTTCGCGCGCCTGCGCTTTCACTTCGTACGGCTAGTCGGCGGAACCAGCTGTCAAGCCGGTTAAAAATTCACCATTTCCACCGCGCTCAAGGTCGCATCAGCCGTCAGTGTGAGTTGCACGATAAACACGTTTTCTTCAGGCGACGTAATACAATGTGTTAATTAAGTTAATATGATTCAATTCAGGTATTATATTCCCCAAAGAATATTCATGTATGATTCATACGTGCGTACAAAATCAGCTTGTGATTTAAAGAGATTATTTCAAGGGAGACTCTGTGGTGTCCAAGATTCAAATCGAAGTTGGATTCAAAGACTGGTAAATAAATTTCGTGAAACGGGAAGTGTTTTTGATAAGAAGCGTAGACGGCCACGTACAGTAGTCACAAAAGAAACTTTATATAACTTTGGACATGGCTCTGGAAAATTATCCTAGAAAATAACTTCGACGTCTTTCTCAGTAAATGGGAACTTCCTATGGCTCTGTTCGAACGGCTACAAAGTTAACGTAAGTTAAAGCTCTGGGTGAGTAAACTGCATTTACTTTACTTTTTAAGTGTTTACTATTGTTTATTTTTAAATGTTTTAGTATAGTAATAACTTACGCGGCAAACTATATGTAGATTTACTGCGTACTTCCTGACACTCATCCACCGGCGTAGCTCAGTCGGTTAAGGCGCTTGTCTGCCTGCGGGTTCGATTCCCGCTTGGGCTGATTACCTGATTGGGTTTTTCCGAGGTTTTCCCCAACCGTAAGGCAAATGTCAGGTAATCTATGGCGAATCCTCGCCTCATCTCACCAAATATCGTCTCGCTATCACCAAATCCATCGACTCTAAATAACTTCGTAGTTGATACAACGTCGTTAAAAACCCAAGTAAAAATCCTGACACTCGTTCACTGCGGTTATCGGCTTGGCTCGCCCACGACCCGCAAGCAGTGAAAGCGGACGCGCGAAGGATTGTTCACCCAGTACAAACTATTTGTTTCTGTGTTAGCATAGTTTCCATGCGCCGAACTCTGACAGAAGTTGCTTTTATCCAGTTTTTCTGGAAGATTTTCTCGCATATGATGCATTCTGTTGTACCGTAATTAATACTGTTATATATTTCCTGTTAGTGTTTTTTAAACTTTCTTTCCTACGTTGTTTTGTACCTGTTTTCTTCGTATACCACCCTTGAAAGTCAGTTTTCATCCAGTTGAAACTTGTATGAGCTTGATGTTAAATCTCATTTCTAGCACTTGCAGGAACTAGCGAAATTTAATCATCTGCCTAATAGTAGGCCTCAGGGTGAATGGTGTAGTATCCGAGAAAGGCGATGATATTGAACTTGATGGATCGGAGTGGATGGTTTCGAGCATGATGCATTAAATTAATGAGGCAGCCTTAACTCATCGACCAGGTCGAAAGTTAGATTTAGGAACTCCTTTAATGTTAGTTTCATAATTGAATTGTTTAAAACTCTGATATTATTTATAAATTCTTCTTAATAATTTTCGAAAAATGTCTGTTTAATTTTTCCATCTCTGAACACTTTCAATTCTTTCTTTACCACCTCATCTCTCAGAAATCTCTTAGCGACAGAAAATGCAACAGCAGCTTATCTTACAGTCATTATCCAGCCCACCACTTTCTCTAATGACTTTATTTTCCCTTCTTTCTACCGCCTACATACCTTTCCCATTATTTAGTTTTGTAATTAATTTTTGGATTAAGAGGATTTAGGGATATAGGGCGACCTAGTACAAGATGGAAAGACGATCTTCCTTGAGAACGGAAGAGACCGCAGGGCCTAGTCTATGACGTAGAAGAAGAAAAAAAAGAAGACGAATGTGCTAATCTGAAAGTAAAGGGACAAATAATACAAAAGTCTCACTCTACATATTTTACAACGCTTCATTTTTTTATTGGTTATAACGAAGTTATACAATAACTGAAACTGTATATTGGATTTCGCTGTGTGTCCGGCACTAGCCAAAAAAGCTAACTCGCATACAAGCATATAACGTAAGGAATGAAAATATGTCTGATTTGGTGTGCACCCGGTCTTAGGCGGTTTAAAACATGAAGGGAAGAGAGAGGAGAACAGAAAATATTTTCATGATGTTGGCAAACAAACATGACAGGCCTCCTCCTACAAACAGAACAACGAACTTTGCCACACTCGACAAAATGAACCGAACATAGTTCCTGTCATGTATGATGATAATATGTAGTTTGAAAATGAAATAATTTAAGTCTACTTATTTTAGTTATTAACTCGTTGAATATTATAAGCTAAAGTAATGTATAGTATGGAAATGAATACTTTAAATATAGACAGGTTGGATGTTATAAGTTATAATGATGTATAGTATGAAAATGAAACAATTATTTTTATGGAATTATTCATCATCAGTATAGTCACACTTCTACTGCTGCTGAGAAAGTGTGGTTTATTTGAATTATATATGAAGAATGTAATTATAATTTCTGTCGGTCATTCATATTAGTACATTATGCAACGAGCCTATAATGGTAGTAGTTAAGACACAAGTATATTTGTTTATGAAACGAGCGCAAGCGAGTTTCATAATTTTCATACCAGCGTCTTAATTACCATTATAGGCAAGTTTCATACGATTTTTTATGCTCGACCATATTTCTAACTTCAAATTATTCAAAAGTAGGTCATGTTATGGTTATAATAATAATAATAATAATAATAATAATAATAATAATAATAATAATAATGTTTTATTTTCGCTGGCAGAGTTAAGGCCATAAGGCCTTCTCTTCCACTCAACCAGCCTTAATCAATACAATACATAAATTTAAATTACAAATATTTTCACTACACTTAAAAGGTTCTCCAGCAATAATCTTCACTACACATTTATTTAAATTTAGATAAATCTATAAGGTAAAGTAGTAACTTAATTTATGAGCTAATTTAATTCAATGGATTATAATTAATTTAATATTTGAGATAGCTAGTAAAATGATGAAAATTAATTTAATATAAGCTTACTAGGACTATGTTACAGGGAGAATATATATATATATATATATATATATATATATATATATATATATATATATATATATATATATTTCTATTTCTATAATGAGAATATTAATGTAATTGCCATTAGAGGTTTTATAAATCTATTTAGAGAAATTAAAGATAATAATAATAAGAATGGACAGATGTTAGTTTCATTATAAGTAACAAATATTAATCAGCAATTCATCTGTTAAGTAAGAATTTATGTAATTTTGACCTAAATGAAGCTATTGTCCAACAACCCCTTATATCACTCGGAAGCGAGTTCCAATTTCTAGCAACTGAAACTGTATAGGATGAAGAATATAAAGATGTCTTGTGGTAGGGTATAATGAGTAAATTGTTATAATGAGATCTTGTACTTAGCTGATGATATGCGGATAAATTTTGAAAACGAGAAGCCAAATATATTGGGGTAGCGGTGCGCAGAATTTGAAATAAGAGAACAAGAGAATGCAGGGCTCGTCGATCGCTTAGCCTTAGCCAAGACAGAGTTTGGAAAGACGGGGAAACATGATCATACTTACGAATATTACAAATATAACGGACGCACGCATTATGCACACGTTGTAGCCTGTTGCTCAAATTTGCATTTAGGTTACTTAATATAATATCGCAGTAGTCAAAGTGTGGCATCACGAGTGTTTGTACAAGGATTAATTTTAATTTATCAGGAAGAAAGTTCTTCAGTCGCTTTAATGAGTGAATAATGGAAAATATTTTTTTGGAAGTGTGATTCACTTGTTCATTCCATTCCAGGTGACAATCCATATAAATACCAAGGTTCTTCACAGTCGTACCGTATGGAATAGTAGTATTATTTACAATTATCGGTGGAAAATTTTGTTTGTCACACTTCGATCTTTGATGTTCTATTAAGATTGCCTGCGATTTACTTGCATTTAAATTAAGTCCGTGCGTTTCGACCATATGGATATAGAATTCAAGTCATCATTAACTTTAGTTATGGCGTCATTTATGTAGTTAGGTCGAGTATGCAGATAGATTTGTATGTCGTCAGCATAAATATGGTGTCGGCAGGATGTTAGATTAGAAGAAATATCATTAATATAAATGGAAAATAGTAAAGGTCCTAGGACAGAGCCTTGTGGTACGCCAGTCTTCGTGGTACGCCAAGTGGAATAACGATTATTAATAGACACGCACTGTTGGCGTTCACGAAGATAGGAGTCCATCCACGCTAACGCATTATCAGAAAAATGCAGTACTCTTAATTTTGCAAATAGTAAGTCAACATCTACAGTGTCGAAGACTTTGGAGTAGTCTAAAAGTGTTAGTATTGTGATCTGTCCTTTGTCTAAAGCTTCACGTATATCCTCAGTCACTTTAAGCAGTGCAGTCGATGTGCTGTGTCCCGTTCTGAAGCCTGATTGGTAAGGGTCAAGAATATTGTGAGTATTGAGGTAATCTGTCAGTTGTTTGTGCACAATTCTTTCAAGCTTTTGAGAGAACAGGAAGAATACTAATTGGTCTATAGTCATTAGGTGTTACAGGTAACTTAATTTTAGGAAGGGGACGAACAATAGCCTTTTTCCATATGTCTGGGTAATGTGAAGTCATTATAGATGCTTTGAATATATGGGTTAGTGTCGGAAGAATTATGTCCATAATTTTGTTCAGAAGTTCTATATTTATATTGTCTACTCCTTGTGATTTTGACTTGATGCGCTTTAGTGCTGATTTTACGTCAGAAGGTGTTATGTAGGAAAAGAAGAACTTGTCTCGTGCTGGGGCGGGTGTAGAGATTAATTTATTAATAGTCTGTTGTTTCGTTGCGGCGTCAGGTGCGTGGGTAGTGGTGGATGTGAAGTAATTGTTTAAATCATCTAGACAAATAGTATTGTCAATTTGTGATTTAGATTGTCCCAGTCCCATTGACCTAACATTTCTCCACATATCGGATGCTCTAATATCAGGTTCAATGAGGCTGTAAGCATGTCTAAGCTTAGCATTTCTAATCGTCTGTGTGGTCATATTTCTTAGTCGCTTGTACCGCAAGAAATCTATGTCATTTTTTAGTCTCTTGAATTTCCGGAAAGCTTCGTCTCTGTCTCTCATCAATGATCGGATTTCTGTAGTCATCCAGGGAGCTGGAGGTCTCGTAATGCGTCTAGTTTTTATTGGGGCATGTTTGTCATATAATGTAATAACAAGGTTGTTAAAAGCTTGTACTTTTTCGTCTACTGTACGGAGAGTCCAAACATCACGCCATGGCAGTAATAACGAGTCAGAAATTAAAGAGGCGTCGTTGATATGTCGCAGATCCCTATACTGAATGCGTTTTGGTGTTGCCTTAGGACACTGCAATGAATACTCTACAAATATATCATGTGCAGAAATCCCAGGCGCCGGTAGTTGTCCGTGCGTTATTATTTTGTGGGGATTTGTAGTTGCTATGATGTCTAGTAGTGTTTCTGCAGTCTCTGTGTGATGAGTGGCTTGGAGCGGTAGAATTGTCATATTGCAGGCCGCAAACATGTTTGAGAGCCGTACACTGGAAGGGGACGTTACTAGAAGATTGTTGTTACAGTCACCCATTACTACAACGTGTTCATAAAGCGGCAAAATGTCTAAAAGTGAATTTTCTACGTCAGTTAAATGATTTATCTTCGGTGGTATATAGACAACGCACAGAAGACACTTTTGTAGACTTGCAAAAATTTCAATAAATAAATATTCAGGCCGTGCACTGTACTCTGAGGGAGAATGAAGAATAACTTTAGGTCGAAGATCAGATCTAATGTAAGCTGCTACACCGCCGCCCCCTTTGCCTGTTCTGTCATTTCGACACAGTACATAACCATTAATATCTACAAGAGAAGAGGACAGTGTAGGTTTCAACCAGCTTTCGGAAATTAGAATTGCATGCATATCATTTGGAGCGAATATGGAATAGAATTCATTGAAATGACAAATAACGCTTTGAGTGTTGACGTGTGCTACCTTAAGGTTAGTGGGGTGGGAAGTGAAAGATTGTTTAAGGAGGTCAGCTGTAGTCGGTGTGGAAAGAGAAAGTGGAGGGTCGGTGACATTCCTAGACAGGCTTGGCTCTATTGTTAAAAGAGGGTGAGTTACAGCCAGAGGTGACTCGCTAGGGGTTGTTGGTAGGTTTACACTTGTCGGAGTTTCAATGGTGCCAACTTACGAACTATTGAAACTAACAACTGTACTTTCCACTTAGCGAAGCTATTCTATAGGTTAATTGGCTAGCTTACTTAAAACTAGCAGAAGAGAAAAAACACTCAACACTCAATGTCTGCTGCGGATGTAATACGTCTCTTTCCATTTTCGGTGCTCACCATAATTGCGCCATCAACAGTCCATCAACAGTCCATACATACAGTCCGAAACGTGTGATGCAGTCCTGTAAAAGTTTGTACCGTAACTGGGTTAGATCCTCTCTAAGCACAATACCGCTATTTTTAAGCTTCTTTTTATTCCGATACATTTCACTGCGTTTTCGATAACTAACAAACTTAACTATTATTGGCCTATGCTTATTTTCACTTTTACGTCCAACACGATGACTGCGATCGATGTCAGTGTCACTAAGTTCCACACCAATCTTTACGGCGATGTCTCTGGCGATGCAGTCCGTGTTTTCGCCTTCAGTTTCTTCCACTCCAAAGATGCGAAGACTCTGCCTTCTCTGGTATTGCTCCAGATCGTCCGTCTTCCTCACTAGCTTCTCCTCCAGAGTTTTTATTTTGATATCACGTTCTGCTAGTGCGTTCTTCAGGTCCTGAATTACAGAAGTGTTCATTTCGATTGTTTTTTTTAGTTCTTCACAAATCGACTCACGTATAAGGTTGGCAATACCTTGCGCCATGGCTTCCTCTGCCCACGTTTCCTTCACAACACGCTTCACCACATCCTCAACTGATTCTGATTCCTCGCTTTTCTTTCCGCAGGTCATGATGATAATACAGAACTTAATTAATGTACCGAACAATCGACTATAAATAAACTTATTACGACTATTTCTATTACTCTTAAACTTATATACACCTTCAAAAAACACACTTGAGTGAGGAGCGTTTTCTTAGCTGCTAGCTGCTTTCCGCCATGACACTTTATGTCCATTATGTGAGTAGCAAACTGATCTGAATTGTGAGATGTGCGCAGACGCGAAAGTATTGATTTTTTCCGAGGCACGAATGTCATTGACCTTGATATAACTTAGAGAATAAGATGAACATTAGTCTTGATATAACCTGGAAAATGATTTAGAATTGAAAAACGAAATGACAAATTGAATTTATTTGAATATTATTTACAATTAACGCTAATTATTATAGTAACAGAACATAACCTTCTGCGACAGTATTGGATTTCCAGCCTCCGTGACTTTTCGCTAATTGATAGTCGATTGCGTATCCGAGAATAATCGATACTTGCGGTTTTATAATGGTACAAAGGTGATTTGTCATTGGCTGAACATCTGAACTTTAATGAATAGGTGTACTTTAATGAGGTTCATTAAAGGGCTATTACCAGGCGTATAATTACTACATTTCGGCATGGTCGAGCATAAAAACATTAAAAACATTGTGATATATTCTTCTTAATGTTCAATCGTAATTTTGTAACAAACTTATCTGCACTTACAACTATATTGAACTTCACAAGATTTGTTCTAAAATCCTTACGCATTAAAAGCAAGAATAGCTGGGAGAGACTGGTAGGAGAGGTCAGCGAGCTGAAAGTAGCAAATTCGAGCGAGCTGAACAGATCCGCTTCTTCCAAGCAGACTTCGTTTCTTGTCACGCTCGAGAAACTTGAACCGAACATAGCGCTTGAAATGTACGACACTAGTGTACACACTGATGCACGGGAAAACGTGTGTTATGAACTGTACCTCGTCTCAGTACAAACCGTGTGAAAGGGTAAAGTAGGGGAGTATCACTGAGTGACACAAAACGGCATTTTAAATCAAATAAAAGTGCTCTCAGATATTTGAAGAACAATTTATAAATAATCAATTTGGTTTCGTTTGCTTAATTTCTTTGAGTTGTCATAAATTAAGTGTGTCAATTTTTAATTCTTAGGAATACTGAGTACATAGTGTTATATTTAACCCTAACGTATCATTTCTCGTTGCAGAAACATTTGAATCACAATATTGAGAAACCCTACGTGTCTATTTTTTTTACGAAATTGATATATATATATATATATATATATATATATATATGATTTCATATTCTAAACATGTAGACTCATGATACGAAGAGAAACTCCACCTATTCCCATCAACAATCATTTTAGCTAAAGTGTTAAGAAAAAAAGTAATTTCAACACAAACGTAGGACCTAAGATGTTTTTTATATCTCCTGAAAAGCTTAGTTTTCTAGACATGTCGGGTTTCTCACTATTCCTGTTCATTTTTGAAAAGATACTGTACTTTACAGCTTAAGAAGTTTTAAAGTAATGAAAATTCAATTAGACCGTCTATGCTTATCTGTATTACAATCTGGAGTCCGGGCAGTGATAAACAACAACCAAATGAAATTGTAAGTTAAAACATAAGAAGTGATTTAGTCAACTCAAGCACAAAAATTCCATCAAAGTGTACGTCACGAATATTCTAAATTTCAAGTGCTCCAATATTAAATGTGTGTTTATCATCGAACAAACAATGCAAAGAATCTTCAAGATTTATTTATACTCAACATTACAGTGCAATTAATCTACATCAAGTAGGTAACGACTAGTTGCCCCAACGAACAGTCACGATAAAAATTCATAAAATTCACAGTGTTAAGTATTTTAGATAACGTCATAGAACAATGACCACATGTTTTTAAAATTGATCTCAATTGGTTGTTTTAACATATCGATAGTATATAAGTGTTTTATGTTTTTATATAACCACTGTAAATATGTATGGGTATAGTATGTATATTCACACACACACACACACACACACGCACGCACGCACTATCCAAGACCACAATATATGTACCTATTAGCCAGGTGTAATACAGATAAGCATAGACGGTCTAATTGAATTTTCATTACTTTATTAGTCAGCTTATCGGAACAATCAATACAAGATGAAACTATTAAGAAGTTTTCTTTCTGCAGCTCTTAGGACCCAGACAGTATTTTTTTTTGTAAGTATGGAATTAGACATCAGTTTCGAATATGGAACGTTGCACCTTTGCACTGCGGCGCAGTTGTTATTGTTGACGGTATTTTATAACCACCCGTTATGTGAAATTTGCTAGCAAATTGCAAGTTATGCTGGAAATTAATTATTGGATTTATCACTTTATATTTCAAAGTTTTAAAGCAGTTGCAATAGACCTATAGCTAAGAAGTGAAATATAATATTCCACTAACATAATTATATTCTTCGTGATAAAATTGCATTGTTAAAGCATCTACTAAACAATTTTCCTGCAAGAGATTTTGTGAGTATGAAACATTAGTTTTTGTGTTGTATGTGTAATAGTCCTATGTCAGAACTTCCATAAAATCGTTGTGTTCATATCAGTACATCGAGTAGATATGAGTTCATTTTTATGAAACTTCGCTAGCACCATATGCTTTTGGCATTTCTGCTGGCGTATAGTAGGCCTCCTGTAATAGGAAGGTAGAGAAACTAACTTTCGCAGTCTATGGACTGCAACACATATAATTTTTACTTCCTTTTTCTGTAGAAGGAAAACAGAAAATATGTTCGAAATTCACGACGTAATTGCTCTCCTACCAGATTCGAAACTCTTCTCGAAGTAATTCAAGTGTGTCAAAAATATAAGAAGAATAACCAGTAACTAGTCTTTTGCCAGGATTGCAAGAACGTATTAATTTATTTCTTGCTTAATCTTAAAGGTATTTATAAGCAGGAACCGTACTTCGTCCCAGGACGCTACAAGATTAAGTATTACGTCTACTGGAGATTTAAGTGGATGACCCTGTGCATTTAGCAAGCGAAGTACATGACTGACGGCTCACACAACACTTGTTCCGTAAAATTGTAAAGAACAAAACATAGACCACCTTAATAATTACACTAATATATACAATTAAATTATTTACACTATGTAAACCAGAACACACTATCTTTACTAGGTATTTACACTATAATAAAGAATGTAGGCCTACATTGATCAAACATTGTTACACTATTAAGCTTATGCGCAGTGTAGTGCATTGTAATGCAAGATATTTTATTTCATAACACTATAGCTTACTTATTTTGTAAATTGTGTGCAATAGTGTAAATAATGTCTGATATTTATCAATGTGAGCCTCATTCTTTATGATAGTGTAAATAGTGAAAATAGCGTAGTTTAATATAGGCCCTACATAGTATAAAGGGCTGTCAGACATCGACTACTTTCAAAAGCCGTTTGTCAGAAAGACTGATTTTCGTCCCTACAATATGATATTCCTTCAAATATTACTTTTGTAATTTTATTTTTAATATATACATTTTTCTTCATTATGTTAATCAATCTTTCGATCCAAATTGTCATTTTTAGTAGGTTATTTTACGACGCTTTATCAACATCTTAGGTTATTTAACGTCTGAATGAGATGAAGGTAATAATGCCGCTAAAATGAGTCCGGGGTCCAGCACCGAAAGTTACCCAACATTTGCTCATGTTGGGTTGAAGGAAAATCCCGGGTAAAACCTCAACCAGGTAACTTGACTTGTCCGGGAATCGAACATGTTTCTTCATTCTAAAATAAATAATTGGCTTTATTACCTTCCCTGCAGGTAATAGCGCCAGTATGCGTCATACTTTTATTTACTTATATTGTTGTAACATCTTGTCACAATTGAAAAATACATTCTACAGGAAAGCTACAAATGATCAATATCTAAAACATCAATATTATTGGCCATATTTTTGAATTGATGGTATTAATATCTTCACTTACCCTATACGAAAATTGTACATTTATTGGGAAATATGGGGTTATTTACTTCCGGTTATGTACAAGCGGTGAACTACAGACAGACTATAGACGTCTAGTGGCGACACTGATAACTATAGTTATGACACTATGTCATGTTTCAGAGAAAAAGTAATAATTTGATAGAAACGCATGATAACATTATTTTAATGCCAGTTTCGGAGGTTTATGCTCTTTATTTGCAGTTAATCGATGATTGTGCCGGTTTCATCTCTTGGTGGAAATTGTGTGACTATAGCTGGCTATGTTTGCTCCCTCGAAATATAGCTAATAGGCCTAATCACTCATAGTTTTCTGCACAAGGACAGGTCTTTCACTGCAAATGCTTAGCCTTCGCATATGATTCATATATCTCAATGTTGTCTATCATCTGGTATTTTCTTCTGCCTCGAACTTCTCTCCGTTGATCATCCTTCCAGTGCATTTATTTATTTTATTAGGTTATTTTTACGACGCTGTATCAACATCTCAGGTTATTTAGCGTCTGAATGATATAAAGGTGATAATGCCGGTGAAATGAGTCCGGGGTCCAGCACCGATTGTTGCCCAGCATTTGCTCATATTGGGTTGAGGGAAAACCCCGCATAAAACCTAAACCAGGTAACTTGTCCCGACCGGGATTCGAACCCGGACCACCTGGTTTCGCGGCCAGACGCGCTGACCGTTACTCCACAGGTGTGGACTCATTCCAGTGCATCCTTCAGTAGACATTTTCTTCTTAGTCCCAATGGAATGAAATCTACTAGTATCAGTGCATTAAATGTTACTTAACCTTCGCAACTTAGTTGCTCTAGACTTTCATGGTACTTATCTGGGGTCTTTTTGACTCCAAGAATATTTGTTGTTAATAATTAGGAAATTTTATAGCTTAATGCATTTTTATATCAGTATAAGCAAATTGAAAGTTTTTATTGCGACTACATTTACTCACTATGTTAAAAATTTAATTAATGAATTTAATTAGTACATTTAATTAATTAATTAAATTAGTTTGATTGCAGACTATATTTATTCTGTACCTGTGTTTTTATTTTTTCAATTATCACATTCACATTCACTTTCCGTGAAATGAAACAGAAAAAGTAAATTGTTATTGCATCAAGTGTTAATTATTATGTTTAGACAGTTATGTAATTAATTAATTAATTTACTTTCATCACCAAAGGGCGGAGAAAAAATACCTTGCAATGAAGTTAGGCATACACGAACTTTATTTGTTTTGGCATTGGGTGATAGTGGCCCGAGAATGACATAACCAGAGGACTGGCTGAGGTGCATACTGCATTGTCCAGTGCACTTACTGCAGATGTAAATGCTTCAAAATGGTCTGCATTATTCACTTTAGACAATTTTAATTCACACAGGTACACTTCACAAAATAAACCAACTCCTCCAGTGATCTGATTCTAACTAACAAACAGGTAAGAATATCCGACTCACTGCATTAAGTCACTGTTTACAGAAGCAGAAAAAACACACACATTAACATAGAGGTAACTGTATGACGTAATCTCGAGACTGGATTCTGTTCTTCCCCGATTAAGCACGTGCAAGTGAATCAGTCTCACCTCAAGCGGAAATGAAGCATTCGTATTTGAATTCTTTCGAGATTACAAATTTTTGTTGTAAAATGTTAAAAGACAATGAGAAAAAGTACTAAAAATGTATTTATGGAGAAAATATCAAAAATATTTATTCACATAACTTTTTTTTGTAAAATATATGTTTTTATACAAAATAAAATTTGGAATTTGCGTTTGTCGGACCTCGATATGGATATTAAACTTTGTTTTAGGAATGTACGCAACTTACAAACACCGACTGGTATCGGAACTCTGGTTACATGAAATCTATGTACAGTACGTAATGTTCAGCACCTGTGTTACCTGCGCTGCGATGTATAGTTCAGACGGGCTGCGCTTGTATCCTCGTAAACAGATTATTTTGGTATTTTTTTTTCCCCCGCCCTCTACTCATCACCATGGATAAATATATAATTGGATGCGAAACTGCGGTCAGCACCATCTGGATTTGGGGGTTTGAAATAAGGTGATCAGCGCCCAACGTCGTAGGTGGTAAATATTAGAACTACGCGTTGGGTACATTACCCAGAGTTCTCTATTTATCGGTTCGAGATACTGCTGTACGGGAGAGTCGAAGAGCCGAGATGGCGGACTGAAACTTGCTAATAAGTGAACATAAAGTGATACGTGTGTATAAGCAGTGTATGTTAAACAGTGATGTTTATGGACGTTGTAAAAATAGTGTTGTTAAATGTATTGTAAAGTAGAATGTATCGTATTGTAAGTAGTTCTTGCAGACTTTTCCATTGTGCTGTACAATAAATACCCAAAGAATACAATCCCAATTATCTAACCTTTTGATTTATTTTTTGTCTCTGTCTGCTTATATTTTAATCGGGTAGTGTAAAACACATCGTCTCTTTTATCTTCCTGTTGGCTCCGGTAAGAATTTTCAGTAGAATATGCTGTGAGGAATAAAACTGTAAATGTTTTATTTGAAATTGGGTTAGTTTTGAATATCGATGAGGATGGGAGGGAATACTTTCTGCACAGTTTAACATTTTCGTCACCAGGTGCGCTGTTCAATACATGGAGTAATTACTCTTTTCGCTACTTGGTGCGCTGCTAGATATAATAACGCCCCTCCCAGAAATAGATGGCAGCAAGATCAATTTCTACAACAGCGCCTCTAGTATGTGTTACGGGAAACTCATTAAGTTTCGCATCCTATTATATATTTATCCCTGTCATCACCTTCTTGAGTAGCGGCAATATCTCTGCTATTAGATGTATGAGAAGTACTGTTGTCACGCCAGGAGAAGACGCCTGAAGTACTTAGACGGGGCGGAGGGGAAACAGTCGCGCATGCGCACCGCGCTGTTCACTGCAATATTCCTGTTTCACAAACATCTACTACACGTGTCTATGAGTCTTTGCGACTTAGTGAAAATAATAGTGGGGTTTTTACTGTAGTGTTTTATTAGTTTCAACAAGACAATTGTTTTCAGTATACCGCAAATCTTTGTATTGCTTTAGTTATCCTTTGCTTTTCGTGTTAATAGTATTGATAATAATATAGTTAAAAGAATTTATGTTATTGTATACTGTTATTTAGGTTTATAACAGTTTTTTGTTTATTGTAAAATTGTCGACAAAGAGGAAACAAAGATTGACAATCTATAGCGAAGAAAGGAATATTATTAGAAGTGCAAAATAATTCTGTGATGAAGAAAAAGAACAACAGTGCCTTTGCATTCCTCTTACGAAACCTATAGCAAAGGTAGAAAAGTACTCTAATCTATCCACAAGAACAATACAGCGTATAAGGAATGAAATGAAAGACTGCACAGAAGAAAGTGCGTTGTCGACACCTGAGGGAGAAAATAAAAACGGGAACGTCCAGACTACCGAAACGCAAATGTAAAGGACTTCGACGGGAGATTGACAAAAAGATATAATTGAGAAATTTTATTTGAAAAAGAAAGAGGGCCACCGGCGTAGCTCAGGAGGTAACGCGTTTGCCTGCTGCTCTGCAGTTGCGCTCGGGAGTGGGTTCGATTCCGGCTTGCGCTGACTACCTGGTTGGGTTTTTTCCGAGGTTTTTCCAAGCGGAAGGGGAATGTCAGGTAATCTATGGCGAATCCTTGGTTTCATTTCGCCAAATACTATCTCGCCATCATCAATTCAATCGACATTCAATAGTTATTACAGTGTCGTTAAATAACAAGTAAAAAAAATAGTACCAAGCTGCAACAAACTTCTACCCTTTTACAAGAGAAAATTGATTTGAAATGAAAGACAACATTAAGACGAATACTGAAGAAAGAGGATTTCAGGTGGAAGAAGTGTGCAGCAAAAAAAAAAAAAAAAAAAAAAAGAGGAAAACACTGTAAATTAGAATACGTGAAGATATCTACAGCAAATAAGAAAGCTTAGGAAAGAGGAAAAACCGAATTTGTATCTGGACGAGATGCGGATGGGTAGGCCTATCAATTTAACGTTCCCCAAGTGCTGGCACGATAAAAATGTTACGGGAGTTTTGACTACCGTAAATGTGTCCAGAACACTCATTGTTGTCCATGAGGATGGGGGCGGTGGGGCTAATGGCTTTGTTGAGAGATTCGAATTAATATACACGGCTGGAACATAAACAGACGATTATCATGGACAGATCATACTCCAGCAATTTTGAAAAATATGATAATGATAGTCATAGCGACAACACCGAAGATACAGAATCTTTTATGTCTGACTCCGTTCACTTGTAGCCAAGTAAGTGGACTGAAGTTTTCAGGTCAGAGTGTAGCGTAAAGTTCCCCCGTCCCGCTATCCCCGCGCCAACTCGTAGCGCGAAGACAGTACACGGTGCGTCGTAACTTGATCGCTTCTTGTATGCAGCTAGGTCCCTACTTTACGTATCGCATCTATTGGTAATATGTAATCTTTACAACAACTGCCCAACTTTCTTGAAGAAAATGCACTGGATGAAGTAGGTGATGTGTTTTCAGTTTCCATTGTTTCCATATTATATGGTTCACGTGAGTCATGTTATCTCAGCAAGAAAGGAAAAGAGTTGGAGAGAAGGATCATATGTTCTTGCATGATGAAACGTAGCCTATTTCAACCAAGTTTCAACTCGTCTATGCATTACAACATATTATTACGTGCTTACCATGAATAGTTTGAAATTAGTATTTATACACTATTAAATAAATGTACCTGCTAAACGAAGGAAATAATCTACATTCCTGCTAAGCGGGATGGAAAATTTTCCCGCTAAGATAAACTTCAGAAAAGCTAGATTTAGCTCGAAGAAATCTGAATTGGCAACACTGGATTCGGATCGGACTCGGGTGATGATTATAATCTAATTTCGGGTTTCGGGTCGAGTTCGGTTGTGGTTCAGATCGGACAGTGTCGGATCGGGTCTAAGAACTTCGGTCCGTGCAGATCTCGGATCGGACTCGGGTGATGATTATAATCTAATTTCGGGTTTCGGGTCGAGTTCGGGTGTGGTTCAGCTCGGACAGAGTCGGACCGGGTCTAAGAACATCGGTCCGTGCAGATCTCGGATCGGACTCGGGTGATGATTATAATCTAATTTCGGGTTTCGGGTCGAGTTCGGGTGTAGTTCAGATCGGACAGAGTCGGACCGGGTCTAAGAACTTCGGTCCGTGCAGATCTCGGATCGGACTCGGGTGATGATTATAATCTAATTTCGGGTTTCGGGTCGAGTTCGGGTGTGGTTCAGCTCGGACAGAGTCGGACCGGGTCTAAGAACTTCGGTCCGTGCAGATCTCGGATCGGACTCGGGTGATGATTATAATCTAATTTCGGGTTTCGGGTCGAGTTCGGGTGTGGTTCAGCTCGGACAGAGTCGGACCGGGTCTAAGAACTTCGGTCCGTGCAGATCTCGGATCGGACTCGGGTGATGATTGTAATCTAATTTCGGGTTTCGGGTCGAGTTCGGGTGTGGTTCAGCTCGGACAGAGTCGGACCGGGTCTAAGAACTTCGGTCCGTGCAGATCTCGGATCGGGACTCGGTTGATGATTATAATCTAATTTCGGGTTTCGGGTCGAGTTCGGGTGTGGTTCAGCTCGGACAGAGTCGGACCGGGTCTAAGAACTTCGGTCCGTGCAGATCTCGGATCGGACTCGGTTGATGATTATAATCTAATTTCGGGTTTCGGGTCGAGTTCGGGTGTGGTTCAGCTCGGACAGAGTCGGACCGGGTCTAAGAACTTCGGTCCGTGCAGATCTCGGATCGGACTCGGTTGATGATTATAATCTAATTTCGGGTTTCGGGTCGAGTTCGAGTGTGGTTCAGATCGGACAGAGTCGGACCGGGTCTAAGAACTTCGGTCCGTGCAGATCTCGGATCGGACTCGGGTGATGATTATAATCTAATTTCGGGTTTCGGGTCGAATTCGGGTGTGGTTCAGATCGGACAGAGTCAGACCGGATCTAAGAACTTCGGTCCGTGCAGATCTCGGATCGGACTCGGGTGATGATTATAATCTAATTTCGGGTTTCGGGTCGAATTCGGGTGTAGTTCAGATCGGACAGAGTCGGACCGGGTCTAAGAACTTCGGTCCGTGCAGATCTCGGATCGGACTCGGGTGATGATTATAATCTAATTTCGGGTTTCGGGTCGAGTTTGGGTGTAGTTCAGATCGGACAGAGTCGGACCGGGTCTAAGAATCTCGGCCCGTGCAGGTCTCTAATGGACAGTTGTATTTGAGGATCGACATATTGAGTGATTAGTTGAATTAATAAGTAAATGAAAATGATAGTAAATAGGTTTATGAATAAATGTAACCCTTATTGTTCATTTCTTCTGTTGCTGTTAAGCAGGGGCGATTTCTGAGGGCATGCTATGCTTGCTGCGCAAACCCAATATTTTCGTAGCATGTGTGTTTCCCAAAATGGGATTACGTACATTAAAATTTATTTTGATTTTTGGAATATTGTATAGGCGTAATACCATCCCCAGGTTGCATACCGCAAGCATCGCAACGCTTGCTCGTTTCTCGGAGCTACAGGAAAGACGTAGAAACAGCGAGAATATGATGCTCGCGCAAGTGCCTTCCTCCTTGGTCCGTCCTAGGCGCACATGCTTCTGTTATGTGTTGTTTGAAGCTCTGATCCGAGAGCTACACCAACGACTATTTAACGTTACACAGAGCAGTATTGACAGCGGGAATGTGCTGTGATTTGCGAGTGCAAAGTAATTGTATGAGCGGAATGCATGTGTTAGCTGCTGCACGTATTATTAATTCTTAAACATTAATTTGAAGTATTGCAATGAGTTCGGAATTGTGTGTTATTGAAACCTTATTATTAAATCCATTTTCCCGAAGGACTATTCAAGAGAAGACACATTGTAGAGAATATGTGCGCTCGTTCAGTGCAGCTCAATACATCAATATGTATTGGTTGGCAGGGTCGAAAAAACTAAATAAACTGTTTTGTTGGCCATGTTTGTTATATTATATCGAACTTCTACATCTGATAAGCGAATATGATCCATGACTTATAATGATTTCATAATTATAAAATAAATTATTTGTGGGTCTGATTATTTTTTTTAATTATGAATTATTATATCCTCCCATCTTCCCCTATGAATAAAAGAGCAAGCCTAACTTTCTTGACTAGCATTCGCCCCTGCTGTTAAGTGATGTCATTAATCTCTGAAAAGTAGTACGGTCCTGTAATGCAAGTATCTTGCTTCAGATTTACTCAGTAGAGTTGACTTTTCTTATCGTATACGGATGTCTAACTTGTTTGAAGCTAATCTGTTCACCAGGTTATTAACGAGACGTGTCGGGGAAATAATAACAAGAACTTGCACCGAGTGTTGCAGGATATATCCCTCAGGCGTTGTTGATTGTTTTCGCATTAAACAGGCAGATACATACCTATTCGTAAACACCATGGCCTCATTGCACGCTTCTGTAAACATTGCAGTTAGTTAGTTGCTTATATAGCGATCTTTGTCCACTACCGAGACCATCCGGATCCTGAAAGTTTATATACTGATTTACATACTATATAGAGTGTTTTACATTTGCTTAGCGGGAATTATCCTAAGCCCATATTTATTTTACAACTTAGAACTTAAACTTCTGTGACGTCGGTATAAGGATGGGAGATAATAGGAGGAAGAAGAATAAAGTGCGTGAGATTTGCTGATAATATGGCGTTAGCAGAAGAGAAAATGATACTAAGGGATATACAACTGGAGCTACATGATAGCTGTGAACAGTATGGAATGAAGATAAATGCAATCAAGATTTAGACTATGATCACAGGAAGAAAAGTAAAGAAGGTAAACCTGCGAATTCTGAATGAGGCAGTAGAGCAAGTAAACAGCTTCAAATACGTAGGGTAAACTATAAGAAGTAACATGAGCTGCTGCCAGGAAGTCAAAAGGAGGATGATAAAGATAAAGATAAAGATAGCCTAGTGTGTCCCATGAAGGGCAAAGGCCTCCTTAAAATAAGGGAAAGCTCTATTTGACTAACGTGATGAGCTAGTTCACATTAGGCGTGATATTTAAGTCTAAGAACTTGAATTCCTTTAACAATGGTTCTCTCACTGCCTTTCACAACTTCCTGTCTATACACAAATGTCCCTCGAGTAGTTTCCACTTTCTTCTGTCTCTTGCCTCTCTGGACCATTGTTGACCTGCCTGTTCTCTGAAGAAGTCTGCCCTTCTGCGCCGAGGTCTGCCCCGAAATCTCCTTCCTTGCGGGGGTCCCACATGGTTGCTCGGTATGCCCATCTGTCGCCTGGTAGCCTGGCCACGTGTTCACCCCATTTCCATTTGGATGTAATGGCTAGCAATGGCAAAGGAAGCTTTTAATAGAAAAATGATCATCTTCTGCGAAAAAGTAAGGAAGAGACTAGTGAAGTGCTTTATGTGGAGTGTAGCATGTTATGGGCCAAAAACATGCACATTACGACGAAGTGAAGAGAAACGACTAGCAGCATTTGAAATGTGGATATGGAGAAGAACGGAGCGTGTGAAGTGGACAGACAGAATAAGAAACGAAGCTATATGTTCGAAAGAGTGGGCGAAGAAAGAATAATCTGGAACTGATCAGGAAGAGGAAGAGGAATTGACTGGTACACTGGCTGAGAAGAGACTGCCTACTGAAGGATGCACTGGAAGGAATGGTGAACGGGAGAAGAATTCGGGGCAGAAGAAAATATCAGATGATAGACGACATTAAGACAGTAGATAGATAGATGAATTTATTGAGCAATATCGTACATACCGATGTAATATATTATCAGAATTTTCTCTTAAATGCAATGCACGGGTCTTCTGACCGTACGTGCTGTGTAAAGCAAGTTCTACTTTGTAGGTTTCACTCCCCCCCCCCCACCTATGATTAGATCCAACCACTCTCCAAAAGAACACACAGATTAAAATGAAATTGGCACAAACAAAACACATTCTATAATACATCCTAACCTAAAACAGGCATAAAAGTGTATCATTGAGTAGTTACAATTATCCCTTCGTCAGTTCGCATCACAAACTTCAACAGCTGAAGTTGTAATCTGTCTCGCCTTCAAGAGGAACAATCCAATCTTTTGTTCCCATTCTCTATTCCCCATGAGGTCAAGACATGCAAACGAACTCCTATTCTGATTTAGCATCGAGGGTGGTAGATATTTTCTCCGAGTATGTTCCAATTTCACACACTGCAATAAAATATGTCTCCAGGAGTCCTTTCCCCCACACAAAGGACAAAGACGCTCTCCTTCGTTGACAATTTTATTACCCTTCCATGCCCTCAATCTTAGCCACGCTAAACCTGCTCTACTGTCTTTGTCACACCTCCCCCAGTTAAGCATGAGATCTGATTGTAAATGGCATTAAGATAAAGGCTATGGATCATATGAGGAGACAAAGAGGAACGCAGAAAATAGGAAAGATTGGAGAATACTAGGTTTGCAGTGAAAGACCTGCCCTTGGGCAGAACACTGAATGAATGAATGAATGAATGAATGAATGAATGAATGAATGAATGAATGAATGAATGAATGAATGAATGAATGAATAAATAAATAAATAAATAAATAAATTAATTAATTAATCAATTAATACGCAAACTTAGTTTCTTACTAAAAAAAATTGTACATTACGTTGTATTTAACGACGCTCGCAACTGTCGGAGGGTTGGAGGGGAATTTTTGGTTGTTCTGCGCGGACTCCTTCGAACCAGGGAGTTCTAGCTGAATCGTTAGGTACCAGCAAACAGTGAACCACAATATTTGTAGGAATGAAGTCCTGAGGACTTCAACAATCAATCCCATAATAAGGATGTCGGCACAAGTCATCGGGCACTTCTCAGAAAGAAGAAATAAAAAGAGTTAGTCAACGATATTTTGGTAACCGAGGTTACTCTGTTAATTTTTCTTTGACTAATAATGGCTACTCGGAAGTATTCTTCTTCAAGAGGATTTGCAATCCAGAATATTTTTATCCAGGTTTTAATAAGTACCTACTACTCGAAAGATAATTTTTAGCCCTTACAAGAATACAGTAAATTATTTTCTCACTCTCTTCTTTTTTTTTTAAATACGCTTATTTTACGACGCTTTATCAACTGCGATAGTTATGTAGCGTCAGAGTGATATCAACGAGATAATGCCAGCAAAATGAGTACAGCGTCCAACACTGGAAGTTACCCAGCTTTTGCTTTTAATGGATAGAGGGAAAATCCCGGAAAACCTCAACAAGGTATTTGCCCTAACCAGGATTTGAACCCGGGCCGCTCTTTTCACTGTCAAACATGCTAAACCATGCTCCTCAGCTGTGAGAGGTTTAGTTTTTTTTCATACAGCAAATTACGCATTTGTCAATTCATGACATACATCCGTAATCGTGTGTGTGTGGGTTTGTGTGTGTGTTTCTTTTTAAATCACTGATTCAATTTTGTGTTAAACTTTAAAATCTCCATGAAATTGTTTTGATGTGCCAACTTTATTTGCAGAAATATAACTGATATTTATTTATTTATTTATTTATTTATTTATTTATTTATTTATTTATTTATTTATTTATTTATCTGTCTATTTATTTAATCTGACAGGATTAAGCCATAAGGCCTTCTCTTCCAGCCTACCAGATAACACATATAAATACAAAAAAGAAATACTAACACTGAAAATAATACAAATTAAATTAAAGCCCTATAGAGGGTCAACAGAGTCAAAAGAACACTACAGAGCGCTCATCGAGCTAATACAAGAAAAAAGAAAGAAAACAGAGATAGCAATGATGATAGTGATAACTGATGATGATAATAATAATAATAATAATAATAATAATAATAATAATATAATAATAATAATAATAATAATAGTAATAATAATAATAATAATAATAATAAATACATTAGCCTACATATTAATTGTCAATTTTACAACAGCATAGTTACAGTATTTACTATATGTCATGGGTTAAGCCGAAGTTGCGCAATCTGACAGGTATTCAACAAGCAATTCCATGAAATAGAATGCGATTTTTTAATTTAAATTTGAATTTTGATATTGTCCGACAGTCTCTGACATGGTCAGGGAGAGAATTCTAGAGGCGTGGAATCGATATGCTGAAAGATGATGAGTAGAAGGATGTTCTGTGCAGAGGAATAGAGAGAAGGTACAGGTTCCGGGTTCGAGGTAGTGAAAGGTAAACAAAACGAGATGCTGGGTAAGAGGGTGTGGAGGTGTGGATGATTTTAAATAGTAATAAGAGGGAATTAAAGAATCGTCTTTCTTTAAGTGGATTCCAAGACAATTCTAGTGACGGTGTTACATGATCGAATTTTCTAATGTTACAAACAAAACGAACGCAGATATTGTGAACACGCTGTAGTCTATGGGCAAGATTAGTATTTAAATTCGTGAATAGAGAATCGCAATAATCGAAGTGAGGCATCACTAAAGTTTGGATTAGCTTCTTTTTAAGACTGAGAGGTAAAACGTTGGTTGTCTGAGGGAATGAATTATGGAAAAAGTTTTCTTTCATATGTGGGTCACTTAACTTTGAAAATTTAAATTTTAATCTAAATATACTCATAAATTTTTTACTGTCTTACTTATGCAAGTTTGAAGCCAATCACAGTTGTATAACTTGAATGGAATTTCTCACCTATTACACTCTGACAGAGTATGATAAAATAAAAAAATGTATATTTAACTTCATTGCCTTTCGCAATAACAAGAAAATTAGCGAAGTTAGCAACATCTGTGCTTTCGTCAAAGCGAATGTAAGGAATTTACTATTTTAATTCTGTCTGTTGCTGTTACATAAATATCATCAGACATCCTGAGTTCGATCTATTGTTTTAGCCTATTGTTTTAAAGGGAATGGTGTATATTTTCTGCACATCTTCCTCAAGCGAACACAGAAAGGTATCTTTTTACAAGGATAAATTAATTTCTCAGTTCTAATATGAGTTTTACTTCATCTGGCAACATGACAACGAACAAGATTTGAGCGATAGCCGTATTTTTGTTTCTTTGTTAGCTGACGAAAAGTATGATATCATATTCTGATGTTCCATTAGCCAATGAAAAAATTGCGTTCCTTGTTTCTATATTTGGTATTTTTAGTTTGTAAATGCCGCAAGGGTAAAGTAGTTTCATGTTACGAACAAACAATACTTCCCAAAACACTGCACATTGGGGAATAGGAGTCCTCATTTCTTATACGAAAACACATCAGAGACATCACATGCCATCTCTTTTTACGTACCTGTTCGAAGAATTAAAGACTCTGCTTTTTCACTGTCTTGCACTACAGTGTTAAGATAGATGCTGAAAAGTTGTTGTGATTGAACATTTTGAATGTTGTTTTTTTCCTTTTCTACTACACTTTCTATCGGAAGTTTAAAGACACACCTTCGAAAGAGATGTTTCATTCCTTTTCTTATACTTATGTGAAATCCCCTGCTGTTTATAAAGGTACCAAATGCCTGTGAAAAATGAAGTTTTTAACTGCAAATCCAATCTCTGTATCTTTCAAACTGCGGATTATGTAAGAATTTTTCTCTTATGAAAACTTACTGGAAATTTCGACCCTCACAAGTATTAACATTTTAACTCACTTTCTTCCATTTTTCAGGAGAAGCAAATGCAGTTTTAAAATGATCGTGTAAATCAGTGTATGCAGATAGTAACAATAACATTTTTACATAAGATTGGGAAGGTTTAGAGCTACAATGATATACTGGAAGAAAAAGAAACAATTTAAGACCATATTAACTAGCATAACTCAAAACCTTAAAAAATTGAGTTACAGTGTTAGTATTTGGGAGGGTCGATTTACATTTTTTGCAGAAAAAACCAATTACTCCAGAATGGATGTATTTAGATCAATGAATTTTGGGACATTGAATGTCAGCAAAAAGTAAAATTGTGAGAGTTGATATGATACTTTTTAGCTATCGACAAAATAGGACATTATGCAACGAGCCTATAATGATAGTAATTAAGACGCGAGTATGTTTGTTTTTGAAACTCGCTTGCGCTCGTTTCATAATTTTCATACGAGCGTCTTAATTGCCATTATAGGCAAGTTTCATACGACTTTTTATGCTCGACCATATTTCTAACTTGAAATTATTCAGAAGTATTAATTTTATTCGCATCTGACGCAAGAGCGGAAGTGACCTTGTGCATAGCTCGTAAATTGTGAGATGTGCGCAGACGCGAAAGTATTGATTTTTTCCGAGGAACAATAATGTCACTGACCTTGAAATAATCTAGAGAATAACATGAACTAATTTTGATATAACTTGGAAATTGATTTAGAATTGAAAAACGAGATGACAAATTGAATTTATTTGAATATTATTTACAATTAACGCTAATTATTATAGTAACAGACATAACCTTCTGCGACAGTATTGGATTTCCAGCATCCGTGACGTTTCCCTCATTGTCTTTCGATTGCATATCCGAGAATAATCGAAAACCTGAACTTTAATGAATAGGTGTACTTTAATGACATGCATTAAAGGACTGCTACCAGGTGTATAATTACTACATTTCGGCATGGTCGAGTATAAAGATACAAAAGACACTGCGCAATTAACCCTTTTTCTACGGGGTGTGGATTCTGAACTCAGCATATTTGGAGATTTTTTTTTTTTTGAGTTTATATATTTGAGAAGCAATACAAGGGGAAATGATATTTTCGAAGCTGTCTTTGAAGTTGTGACAAAATATGAATTATCCTGGGAAAAGTTGATTTGTATAGCCACAGATGGCGCCCCAGCAATGATAGGGAATTATAATGGCTTCGTAGCTATATTACGACGATTTCTAAAATCCATTAATGAATCATCAGATGAATTAGTTGCAGTTCACTGCATAATGCATAGAGAGGCATTATGTGCTAAAGCACGATGTCTTGATAGTGTCATGCAGATAGTCGTAAAAACCGTAACTATAAGTATTAGTTTTACGTTATGTAATAAAATAGTAGTATTTTTATGTTCTGTAATGAAAGAGTATTATTTTGGCTACATTTAATTAAATATAACATATTTATGTGTAGTTGTGCAGTACCTTATTGATTTGAATAATAATAGATCGAAATAGTTATAATCCGATCGCGTTCCGCCATTGGTGACGTCTTGTGTACAAAGTGAAGTTCAAAGAAGGAAGTAAGCGTATCGCTGCTGTTGGAAAGTGGTGTGGGTTAATAAAACAAAAAGCGAGTTACTCTTCTTTAGTTACTCTTCTTTTCCCCATGCCTGCCCTAAACGATCCTAAGCTGGGAACCACTGGTTTAGGGGATTACATCGCTAGACAATCAACGTATTCCGAATCTCACCGGACCGGTGGACAACAATGACGTCACGCTGCAGCGAAATAGGAACAAAACTGCTGGAAGGATCGATGGTTGTCATGGCAATTGCATAAGTTGTTGTCTGTGCTACGCTAGCAAAATTTTGCGAAATTTCCGTACTGCCATCTCGTTCAACGAAAAGAGAGCATAAACAATTTATTTCTTTAACCGGTAGTAATAACTGGTCCGTTGACATGTTCGCTCATAAGCTATTAACATAATTGTTTTTACGTTGTAATCATTACAAACAATACAGCAGAACACACCGCCATGACACAACAGTGCACTATGTCATTCGTCTGCTAATTCCCTCCCTATACAAGAGCCAATCAGATTCACTGATGGCGGCTGATGGAGACTGCCACCACCTCTGCACCTGTGCGACACTGGTGGAACATCAGTGACGCCGTCTGTGAAATTCGGAACACAGTGATGCCATCAGATTGCTCAGCGCTGAGATTCGGAATACGCTCAATGCGAACAAGCATAAATTATTTTTACTAGCCTTCCGTAGGCCTACTTACGGTTTTCGTATTGAGTTGCAATCTATGCAGGGCGATTCAAAAAACTACCGTATGTCAATATACTGCGCTGGGAAGAGAGAACTGATGATTTGCAACAAGAAATGCAAATATTGCTTTTCCGTATTTTACATCTACTCCGTTACGTAAACAAACTGAGGCTTCGTTCAATTACAATGAAATCGGCTCCAAGTGAACAAATATCAGGAGTTTGCTCTGTTTACTATGATTAGTTTCCTTCATCAATTGGATCTTGTTTGCGAGAGTTAAGTTACTAGAGTTAGAGTTATAATTATTATTTAATCAATAACAGCAGTAATAAAAATGTATAGTTTCAAACGGTACCTGTTAGGACCAGTCTTCTCCCCTGCTAGAACAGACTTAACTAGAAGATCAAATAATTGAATTAGCATGAAATATTGCTACAGCAGTTTAATCATCCCATATTAAATCTTCAATATTCCTGAAGAATGTGCGCTCACTATGATTACTAGTAATAGGAATTCCATTTCAATAAGTTGCAATTTTATTCTGACAACGGTTGCGTGATCATAGAAAATGTGCTAGATATCTGTGCTGGCAAGGGAACTGTAAGTGAGCTCAGATATCGAAGCCAGCCTTGAAATTTTGCTCACAAAAAGGACGTCTTCTAACACAATGCCACAGCAAAAATCAGCCTTAAGTTTCAACTGCAAGGTCCCGAGATCGAAGCTGCAATGTAGCCTTATAAAGAAGCTATACAGGGACATCATTTTATTTTTACTTAAATTTTTATTGTACCTGAGTTTTTGAATGTACTTCACATCCACCCCCTCTACTAGTAAACTTCCAATCGTCCACACAGAACCATGGCCGCGTGTGCAGTCAAAGTCGCCTTACGGTCATAGTACTCAGTGAATATAGTACGTTCCAGAAATATGTTCGCGTTTTCCAATGACGAAAGAGCTTTGAATATTGAATCATATTTTCGCACAGGTTTTGTTGTCCGCTTGCCTACGTCACATTCCGGTTTCCCCCACCCACTTCAGCTCGCCCATCTGTAAAGGCTAGTGGCTGGGCTGCCTTAGCTCTTTTGTGAAAATATTAATTTCTGTTAGGAATTGGACATCTACGTAATATTATACCACTGTTTAAAGTAACTTAAATAAAAGGACCTGGTTAAGTAATTAAATTTCACGTCATTTCCCTCCTTTCTACGAACCTGTGACAAAATCACTTGGACGGATAGTAGATAGCATGTCTGAGTAATTTTATCTTTTCGGATCGGGCAGAAGTGAAGATTGAATTTACAGTACGTAAGGAACTCTTATAGAATAGGTATAGAATTATTTCAACGTGAGTTACTAGTACGAAGGACGAAACTGGTAATTGGAATTAGATACAGTAGTCTATAGTGCGATAATATGCACAAAAGAACTGAAGTCTGTATCGAAATGAACGGCCACCATTTTTTAAATGTTCAATTTAACTTCATTTTCTAAATTGTACGCTAATGTGGTGAAGACAGTATAATATACTGTACACTGCATAATGAATACGTCAGGATGGATACCTCAGTTCATGAGTAAAAACACTTATTGTTAATACAGTACTGTATTTTGATTAAACAAAAATCTAATGAAAATGATCAAACTCAAAATCGCGATATTTCCTAGTTTACGTAAATGGATGAACTACTTTTCTTCCCTCCTTACCTAGTAAAGTGATCTGTTTGTATTTTACACCAGTATCATTGAACTCTAGTCGTGGAAGGAGGTAACATACGATGTTTCCGGTTCTCAACCGTTAATCCAAAGGTATAACCAGGTTAATATTAGAAATGTTAGTAAAAATAAAATGATGTCCCTGTATAACAGCAATTGAACATCCCTCATCAGCAGTGGCGTTAAGTGGCGGGGCGTGCTATGATAGTGCCGAACGGCCGTACAGGGGCGCACAAATCCAGCGTTAAACTCCATGCTTTTCCCTCTAGTGCTTTAATAGGTATTGTCACCTCCATATCGGGAACTTGCAATTTGAACTAGCAGATAGTTTTTGGTGTATGAGCTTTCTATAAGGTGTTGATTCTGTCAACGAAATTTCAAGGCAGGTTTCGATATGAGCTCATTGACAGTTTCCTTGTAAGTTAGAGCACAAGTGACAGAAATCACTAGCTATACGAGTTTGTAGATTTTCACTTTAAAGGTGTTCAGAAATAGACTTTTGAACAAATCAATATTAGAGTACCTATACGGGCAGTGTCCAATGAGTGGGCCAATAATCAGCCTTAGTCCTTATGTACTTATCGTCAAATCATAGTAAAATAAAGGAATTTAAATAAAAAGTTACCATTTATATCGAGGTACCAGATCATTGACCAGGTACGTGTAGAAGACAAACGAAAAGCTGAATTGCAGATAGCATCGGAGGAAGCGAGACAACCAGGAAATGCTGAGATCAAGGATACATAAGAAGCAAACATATGTGAAGAAACCAGATAAGAGCGGCTTAAATACCACAATTGAATGAAGTTTAGTGACACGAGCAAAAATTCAAGTGATTCGGGAAGTGATTTATCCAGAGTAGTGGGAAGGAAGGTCAGTGCCGAGAGGAGAAGTGAAAGTGTTTCTGTGAGTGCAAAAGTTGAAATGGTGAGAAGTGGAGTGAAGAAAATGAATGACGAGTGTATAACAGAAAATGGTAAAGTGGATGTTTCTGGTCCAGAGACGGCTAAGGACTTAGTAAATAAAGTGATAGATGAATTAGAGGAGTGGAAGAGGAAGTTCAATTGCAAGTAGATAAGACGAGTGAGTTAATGAAAATAGGTTAAGAGTACTGTATGGTGGAGGAGGCTAGCTAGGATGGCGAAGTATAATATGTAGATAATTAGTGAGATCGGAATGAAAGGCACGAATGAAACAGACAAAAATCGAGCATATTGATAGTGGTGTAATATGTTTTAGTAACAAGATTATTAGAAACAGTAGTCCTCGATATAGTCTAAGTGATCTAAAAATCAAGAACAGAGTGATAAAGTGTCAATTGTGAATGAACTAGAGAAGTGTAATAGGAATTATGTAAAGCTAGAGAGAGAATAAAAATAAGTGAGGAGTATGGCGGGGGAGACTAGCTAGGATAGCGAAGTATAATATGCAGAAAATTAGTGAGATCTGAAAAGGGAATGTACACAAGAAACAGACATAATAACGAACTTATTGGACAATGGTATAGTACGTTTTAGTAACAAGTATTATTGAAACATGGTGTGTATGATATAAGTGTACTGAAAAGCAAGAACAGAATTGTAAAAGTGTAAATTTTGAATGATCAAAATTAAGTTGTTAGGATTTAATGGGAGAATACTGATCAATTTAAATGGGGTTGAATCAAATATAACAGCGTCTATAAAAGGTATATCTGTAACGAATGCAATTGTGGCACCGGATACAAAAATTGTGAGGTCCACATTACATGGTTGTAAATGTTGACATCAAATATATCATAATAATATCGAGGTACCAGCATAGTTTCCAAAAGTAGAGGAAGGTTCACCAAGTGATAATGGATTTTCACATTGATTGTTTCCTCATGCGTTCCATTTGAAATAAGAAACCTCCCTATAAATTTCTATATATGAGAAGACCTAGCCTTCGAGATATGATTTTTAAAAATAATCGCTTGGCACTCATATAAGCCTCATATCTCCATTACCATCGTGAAGAAGAAAATTTTTAAGTCTTCAAATGTTAATGCAAATAAACTTACGAAAACTCATCTCTTCAAGTTGTTTCAAGAAGTATACTTTCCATCTGTCAGTGATCATAGCGATCTTTTGGTAGACTCGTGGACCAGTTACCAAGGTAGACAGGCTATAGAAAGAATAACTCCTGTAGGTAAAACTGTGAAAGTGTTAACAATTCCAAAGCACACAACTTCGATTGTTCACCCTTTTGATGTTTATGGCTTTAGACCAGTGATTTCAAAGCAAGCGCATTTTTCTGACCTTGACGTCGTTCTTGGGCATCAAGCGCTAAGTATGGAAGGAGGAAGGATTATATACCCATACAGTATATGAATATGCAGTTTGTTGAATTAAGAAAACAGTGGAGTACAAACTTCAAACGAAACGTGAAATTTTATGTCGTTATTTTTATATGACTTCTTTCTGTTCGATATTATATTATTATATTGTCTAAAACAAAAGTACTAACACTAATATCTGAATATTGCAGTTGTGTTTTAAACGTTAATAATATAATAAAGAGTTAAGAAGGAATATTCACATAAATTCCATAGTAGTACAACTATACTGTACTGAGTGGATGAAATATATCATTTATAAAGAAAGTGATATCCCAAAGAAAGAGATTGAGTATGACATGGCAAGTTGGAATTGATATTGATATTTGGCTTCTCGTTCTCAAAATTTATCCGCATATCATCAGCTAAGTACAAGATCTCATCAGAACAATTTACTCATTATACCCTACCAGAAGACATCTTTATATTCTTCATCTTATACAGTTTCAGTTGCTAGAAATTGGAACTCGCTACCGAGTGATGTAAGGGGTTGTTGGACAATAACTTCATTTAGGTCAAAATTACATAAATTCTTACTTAACAAATTAATTGCTGATTAATATTTATTACATATTATAATGAAACAAACATCTGTCCATTCCTATTATTATCATTAATTTCTCTAAATAGATTTACAAAACCTCTAATGGCAATTACATTAATATTCTCATTATAGAAATGTATTTTAGATTTATATATATATATATATATATATATATATATATATATATATATATATATATATTTCTCCCTGTAACATAGTTCTAATAAGCTTATATTAAATTAATTTTCATCATTTTACTAGCTATCTCAAACCTCAAATTAATTATAATCGATTGAATTAAATTAGCTCATAAATTAAGTTACTACTTTACCTTATAGGTTTATCTAAATGTAAATAAATATGTAGTCTACTAGTCGTTAACTTAACTGAAGAATATTGCTGGAGAACCTTTTAAGTGTAATGTAAATATTCGTAATTTAAATATGTATTGTATTGATTAAGGCTGGTTGAGTGGAAAAGAAGGCTTTATGGCCTTAACTCTGCCAGCGAAAATAAAACATTATTATTATTTATTGTATCTTTAGCCTTATAAACGTAATCAGTAAACTAATCAAAACAATATTATAGTACAAAGCAAAGTTACCTACTGTTCTCCAACCAGGAGATCAACCGTGAAAGGAATGTGCTTACTATTGCGTCATCTATTGGAGCGAAGTAGATAGATAATATTATCGTTATAACGTCAGTTTAAAAACGATGCGGTCTCCTGCATAGGTTATTTCCTGTATGGAGGGATTAAAAGACCAGGAGATTAACAGTGATCTAATTTTGTAACTAAGGTAGTATAAATATGTGTGTATCAATGTTATTGCTTGTGCTGTGAGAGCTAGCCAATAGAGATACGAGTACCCACGTGTGTGACCTTATGACATCTTACGACATCAACATTCATTCACAGCATCACCCCGCTGCGTTTCATTCCGCAAAGACTTTCTCGTGGTTGGAACACAGTAGGTGTATGTTTTAATTGTAACTAATATTACACAAGAATAATGATATTTTACAAACAACTTCAAATTAATGTAACTCTGAAAATATTGAGATTAAGACACATGTTTATATAAAATATTGAGTTTAGGACACATGTTTATATGACTTTTTTTTCTCAAAATATCTATCTTCGGAAATAAGCTCCGTAAGTGGCAGTAAATCCTCGTGTATTACCCTGTATATTGTAAGAGCACGTGTTTGAAACTTTCAGGTTTAGAGATAGGAATTAGCGTCAGTTTGTTGTTACTGTCGCGATATTCTCTCTGGCTTGAACTGTAGATCTTTGTATAGAGAGATGTCAGTTACACGCACAAAGATTGTTATATTTGAGTGACGCAGAAACTGTCATTACATAAGCAAGCATTGTTGCTATGGAGACGTCTTAATAAACGAGTTTTCTGCTATTTTGTCAATTAGAGTTGTGAGAAACTCGTTAAAATCTCTAGTTAAAATGTCAGAGCATATTGAATAAAATGTACAATCTGTTAGTGACTGCAGCCTCCCTCTTTCCTTCATCTGTCACGTTGTAACACACCTGAGGATGAAGTTCCAAATGCTCGTCTCATTCCCCTCGTACTTCATTGACAATATTTCAACGATAAATGGAAGTATCAGTCACAGTGACAAGTTATGCTTAATGAATTTGCTGTAATATAGCCCCAAACCACAGTTTAAACGTATTAGCTTGAAGCTGAGATGCTTGTTTTCTTGTGGTGCAGTTAATTAAACTGAATTCGTAATCGCCACCACAATAATCGTAATTCAGTAGTCCCGACCACTAATCAACTCCGCATACACTGTATATTATATGCATATTGTGGTCACAATCACATTTGTCTACGATGTTATCGTTCTAAATGATCTGCACTAGTGTTCAACTTATGAGGCGATTAAACAGGAAGTGACATCATTTTACTGCCAGTAGTACCTCGGTTTGCAACATAATTGTAGCGCGAGTTCAAATTGAACTAAGCACTTTGCAGTTTTCACCAGAATATTTGAAGTATGCGTACGTTTGACTATTTTAAATGCCTAAGATTTACACTTTAACACTCGTAATAACGACAGAATTCGTTCAATAACTGTGAGACATATCTGTAGAATGATAAATAAACTGCATGCCAAAAATAATGTTTTTCTATGAATGTAACTTATGGAAAGACAACATTTCCGACAAGAAAAGTGACACTAAGTCAAGTATCCTGCTTCAAGTGCGGAAAATTGGTGGTCAATATTAATAGTGAATTTGTTAGTTTCATTTTCATCACCAGAATCCAAATTATTGAACCTCTGACTACAGAATTAAATTTCCTACTTTGGAGTAACTGTTAGAGCGTCTGGCCGCGAAATTAGGTAGCCCGGGTTCGGTTTCCGGTTGGGGCAAGTTATCTGGTTGAGGTTTTTTCCGGGGTTTTCCCTCAACCAAATATGAGCAAATGCTGGGTAACTATCGGTGCTGGACCCCGAACTCACTTCACCGGTATTATCACCTTCATCTCATTCAGACGCTAAATAACCTGAGATGTTGATAAAGCGTCGTAAAATAACACACTAAAATAAAATTTCCTACTTAAAAACGAGAAGTGTCCTTTAAAAAACAATACAGTGTTGTTGCCACAAGATTGCCATCTTCTGGAAAAATGTATCTTACAATGAAATACGAAGACTATCATTTTAATATGTATAAACATTTTCCTGATCTGTTTAATTCTGACATCTCCGTAGAAACATGCAATATAATAACTCAATAAATTCTGCCGCTTTATTTCAAATATCTCTGGTAACTGTGATTCTGGCAACCAGTTCCTAGTCAGTTTCCACTGGGGTTTCGTAAATTTGTGCTATGATGTGCCCCCAAAAAAATAATCTAGGAGAGTGAGGTCTGGTGATCGCGGTGGGCAAGGTGTGGGACCTCCTCCTCCAAGCCAACGTTGAGAAAAGGTGATATACAGGTGAAGGCCCACGTCAGTATGAAATTGTGAAGGCGTCCCGTGATTTGTAGCCACATCCTTTACCAGTACGTTTTGCATCAGATCTGGGTTACCGTGCACAATAGACGATTGTGTGTTGTTTTGAAAGCTAGTGCCACCAAACGTCTCTAATTGAATGTTGACGCGCCAGGCATGTTAGTAAGCTTGTCTGACGCTACTCTAGTAGTTTAGCGTTAAAGTTAATACTTTAATATGGCATATCCGACTATTTGTTCTCTATCTTAAAACATTAATGTTGGTCCCCTCTATCATCTATATCACATGTTAATCTGGAACGTCTTGTATACAATTCGTGCAACGAGAAAGTAAGACATATTTACAGTAATCTCGTCTAGACACCTGATTGCAGATGATAACATTAAAGTGCACATGGATATATACTTTTGAAAATATCGAAAACTTTAATTAGAAACTCATATAGCCTATTTCAATTCGAGCATTGTACAAAGTCGAGTAGTGTGGAGAGAAAATATTGATTGACTTACGTATTTTATGTGAAAGCTTCTTTCAGTAATAATTGTGAATATGAACTGACACAGAACGCCATGTTTTTTATGTAATTAAAATTGTATTTCCAAATCTTTGGCATAAATTAAGCTTAATCAAATAGCCCTAAACCACAAAAGCCGTATTAAACTGAAGGCAGGTGGAGGCCATAGAACGAGTAGGTCTATATTCAATTTTTAGTAAATGAAATACATTTTGTCTAATTAAATTGGCGATGAAAATTAATTGTAGACCAGAAAACTAAATGGAGCAAATATGCGTTTTAATTACGAGAGAAAACCTGTAAGTGCCAATTAATGTAGAATGTTATGTGACCGAATCAGACTTCCTTTCTTTCCTTTTAAAAATATTATTTATGAAGCGAGGTAAGCACTTAGCTTTCATAGACAATAATTACAACATTTTCAGCTCATTATTCATGGAAACTATATAAACAAAGAAGCACAAAGAGGATTTCATATATGTACAAATTTAATTAACATGTTAAAATATTTCTAATTTAATTTCTGAACCGCAGTTTCAAAGCTACTACGATCAACAATAAGCAGCCTAAATAATTGGAACTGAAACCTATTCTAGAATGTTTTATTTAAAATTTCGATGTATTATTCCCCTGTGAAAATGCTTGAGGTCAAATAATGAAGAATAATAAATAATTCTTGCAGGAAAAAAATGGATTTAGACTAAAGGAGTAATTGGAAGTTTTCCAAGGAGACCCGACTAACGACCGCTTTATTTCCCTAAATCTTCCAGGACTCGAGAGCAGTTCTTTCCTTTAAGGGGAGGTAGAGGTGAATATTTCAAAATCCACAAACTTTATCCGATTTAATCTTAGCATGCAGGCTTTCACGGCCGGTGTCTAGTTGAAACAGAGCTTCCGGGCTAAGATGCCGTGGTCTACTGGTGCTGACGTTACCAGAAGTTTCGTCTACTTCTACGGTAGACATCTTCAGTGGTTAGGTATCCTCGGTCGAAGTCTTCTGCTCGGGATACCTGTAGCAACTGATGACCTGACTCGAAAATCGAAAAATCGAAGGAGAATTGGGAGGAAAATTTAAAAGGTACGCAAAACGCGTCCTTGCAAGGGGTCGGGGGCTGTACAAAACTAAATATGTGAGCTCCAAGCCTGTTGGCCACTAGTCTCACTCCGGATTACGCTGCTGCCCTGAGGGAGCTCTAGAAAATTTTGAAGGGGAAGCCGAAATTGGACGTAACCTCTTAGGTACCACATACGCGGGGGGGTCTGACTTTGATCAATTGATCACGGAACGGGGCGAGGAGGAGTTGGCTGGTGTTTGCCGTTAGAATAGCAAGACGCCGTCATCTGTTATTCGATGACAAAGCACGTGAAGGCCGTCGGAAGAAGCGCCGTGAAATCTAATCTGCAATTTGAGAGTTCCTTGTCCTTTCAATTTGCGACTTATTGAGTGACCTCGTATATTTAATAGACTATTTATATTATCCGAACTAGGGCATACATCGTTTATAATAAGAGTGGAATATATATGGGGAAGGGCATATAGGTCCGTGGCCCATTTCTTATAGGGCTCATCCCGACATTTGTCTTACGCCTGAGGAAAACCACGGAATACCTTAGGCGAGATGAGTTGTCTCATGTATAAGAGACTAGCCAATTTGGCTATTATGTAGGAGGTGATTGCTGTCATGAGCCTTGTTGAATCGTCTCAATTTTGAGACAAGCCATTTGGCTATATGATGGCTCAATTACGAAGAGGGGGAGAGATGTAATTAGTTGATTAATTTAAAGTAATTAGGGAGATTAATGGGGATATGAGTGCAGGTCCGTGGCCCATTTCTTTTAGGGCTCATCCCGACATTTGTCTTAGCGCCTTAGGAAAACCACGGAAAAACCTTAGGCAGGATGAGTTGTCTCAATATCTGAGACTAGCCAGTTGGCTCTTAAGTTGAATGACTCTATGAACCGATGGATATATACTAGCCAATTGGCTCTATGATACTTCCATCTATCCACAAAAGTAGATATTGTTAGGGAGGGATTTTGTTTAGCCCAGTTAAGACAAGGTCATTTTAAAGCGGTTGCACTATCCCAGGAGTCTCATGGAGTTGAGTCGTGGCTACCAAAACCTGGGAGTAACGCCAGCCTCCCTGTCCTCCTGTCTCAATAGTATAGCTAATGGACCTGTCTGGTGTCTACGCCGTAACCTAGGATCATATTGGCCGAGGCCAGATATGAGCGGGTTGGGGTTAGCACGAGCTTCCGCATACAGGTTCCTAGCCAGTCGAGCAATGAACTCGTCTATGGTTGGCAACTCTAGTTCATCATGGAACTTTCTTCTCGAGGCGACTCGGGGGAGATGGGTAATGAGTCGAATCACCTGGTTTTGGACAACTTGGAGTTTACGGAGATGGGACACTGCCGCAAACCCCCATGCGGGTGCGGCATAGGTAATGACAGAGCGAATGAGGGCCTTATACATGGTAAGTCCTACCCTCAGGTTGTCAGGAGTTAAGGCCGCCAGAATGGGATAGTGTCTAACTATCAGCCCGTTGGCCTTACGAAGAAGGGATTGGATGTGATCTCGGAAGTTGAGATGAGAGTCCATAATGATCCCAAAATATTTAATTTGGTTCATCCACGGCATTTCTCGTCCGAAAAGTGTGGGTGGTGGTGGTATGTCTTCGAGCCTCGCTCTTAGTGAAAAGAGTATGGCCTGACATTTCTCTACATTGACCTTGATTCTCCAGTCGTGGAACCACGGCTGGAGGTGATCTAAGATCGACTGTAATCTACGGGACGCTAATCTATAGGTTTTGCCCATCGCCAAGAGGGCAGTGTCGTCTGCATAGATATACAGATGACTACTTCTGCCGTGGATATAGCGAAACGGGAGGTCATTAATGAATATATTGACAAGTATGGGCCCGATAATGGAACCCTGTGGGACTCCTGCGTGAATTTCACGGGGGGTGGAGAAACTAGTGCCTACACGGGTTTTGAATGTACGGCCTCGGAGGTAGTTAGAAATGAGGCGTATCATTCCATCTGGGACTCCCATGCCCAGTAACTTAACGAGGAGTCCCTCATGCCAGACCTTGTCGAATGCTCGCTCAATGTCCAGGTAAGCTGCAGCTACTACACGCTTCGTGCTCATAGCCCAGGTAATGTCCTCCGTCATGCGGAGTGCCTGGAGTGTAGTGGAACGACCAGGGTGGAAACCGAACTGCTCGTTCCTGATTTGGGGCAACACTACTTCAGTGAGGCGTCTATGTATGACCCGCTCCGCCAGTTTGCTGAGACAACTGAGGAGACTAATAGGTCTATAGTTGCTTGGATTCGTCTTATCCTTTCCGGGCTTTGGAAAGAGAACTACGTGAGCCTCTTTCCAGGGAATGGGATAGTGACCGGAAGCCAAGATGTTATTATCTCTGCTATGCGCTTCATAGCTGACTTTGGGAGATGCTGCAATATAATTCCTTGGATACCGTCGGATCCTGCGGCCTTATGAGGGCCGAGGCGACGAATGAAATGGGCGACCTCGTGGGTGTTCGTAGGTCGTATCCCATTTTCCGGCTCCCTGCTAAGGAGGTCTCGAACCGATTCCTCAACAGCTCTGATATGGGGCAAGTTTAAATTTTGTTCCACGGGTTGAAAAGTGGTCTCTAGCACGTCTGCCAGTGCGGTAGCCTTTTCCTCAGGAGTAAAGGCCGTGACATCTGGACCGACTACTAATGGGTGAATAGATTGAGACGGATTGGACAGAGCTCGAGATACACGCCAGACATCCGACATGTTTCTGCTGTCCATCGTTTCAACCTTGGATTTCCAAGCATCCACGACCGTTTCGTGGACCGCCTCACTGATCCGCCTGCGCAAGCGGTTCATTTCTATTCTATGTTGATCTAACCTAGTACGCTTCCACAATGTTCTTGCTCTATTGCGGGCGATCTTTAGGTCTCTGATATAGGCTGGCAGCTGCATCCGTCCCGGTTGTGAAGACCGTTTCGGTATTGCAGCAACCATTGCCTTCTTTATGCACTCCGTCAGGTCGCTAACTGACCTATATATCCCTGCCGGAGTGACTTCAGGGGGGAGTGGTGGAAGCGTAGCGGCTACCTGGTCTTCAAATAACACCCAGTCTGCCGCCTTGTAGTTGAATTTCTCAGCGGTTGGGGAGAGTTCGACTGGGTGCATGATCTCCATTATCACCGGTAGGTGGTCGGACGGAAGATCATCCAGGGTTGTTAGTCTCGCTCTAGTTGTGAGACCTTTCACCAGAGCGATGTCTAATATGTCAGGCAGTTGATTTGCAGCATCCGGTACGTGTGTGGGTTCCCTAGGGGCCATAACGACGTATCCGTTTCCTGTAGAATTAAGAAAAAGCCTATCGCCCTGCCGATTGGGGCGTTGACAGTTCCAGCTAGCGTGCTTCGCATTGAGGTCGCCGGCGACTACGAATCTATCGGATAGACTTGTCACTATATCTAAATCGCGTTCATTTAGTATGCCCGGAGGACTGTAGGCAGCCATAAGCAGAAAGGGGAGTCTGCCTATGTAGGCTCTAATAGCCACTGCCTCTAATGCCGCTAGCTGGGGAAGGAGATACTCACAGTGCGCGATCGTAGAACGAACAAACACCGCTACACCTCCGCCTCTTCTACCTGCTCTATCTTGTCTATAGACTTTAAACCCCGCGCATCTTAAATTTACTTGGGGTGTCAGGAACGTTTCTGTTATAAATGCTACGTCTATATTATTAGCGTCTAGGAAAGCCCTGAACTCATGTCTATCATGTCTAAGGCCCCTGGCGTTCCATATACACATCCTAGCAACTCCGTCACTTCGTCTGGCCATTGAGAGAAACGAGGGAGGTTAGGAGCTTAAATATCTCCGGGAGGGCAGACATAGGATTCTCCATAAGGAGAACTATCACTCTGGTTAATCCTTCTAGTATTGGGGCGAGCGGGAGGTTAGGGTTTGCTAATTGCAACGCCTCGGCAAAGTGCTGAACTTGGTCTAAGGTCGCGCCTTGACCGGTCGGGCCTTTCGAGGTGCTTGCAATAGCTTCCTGCTGGGCCTGTGGGACAGGGGCGGAGATGGACTCTACCGTGGTAGCCTCGGTGGCTTTTCTGCTGCCCCTGTTGCGCTTAGGGCGCTGAGAAAGGGGTCCTACATTATTGGCAGCAGTTTGGGGGGTTGTCGCTGCCACGGTGGACCACAGAGGCGCGGCTACGGGCACCTCCAAAAGCGAAGGGATGTCCGCCTGCTGCTGCTGCGTTTGCTGCTGCTGTTGGCGGACCGGCCCGAGTTCCGTGCGTCGCTCCGCACGGGGCCCCTGCACAGGGGCGCGAGCCTGTGGCTGCGGCTGCTGTTCTCGGAACAGCTGCTGCTGCCTCGCAGCCCGCTCCACCCGCTGCTGCCGGAGCCACTCGTATTGGAGCGTCCGCTGTTCCTCGAGCTCTGCCCTCCTCCGTCGGGCAGCCCTGCTCGTTCCTTCCGTGGCATCTCTAACCTGTAATGCTACGGGACACCCTCCGTAATTGGCGGTGTGAGCGCCAGTACAGAGTGCGCATGTAGCGGGGACATCGTGCGGCTTGCGACAATCTTTAGTCTTATGGGGGCGTGCACAAGCTCGACACATAGGCTGCGCCTTGCAGCTAGCCTGCGTGTGGTAGTACCACTGGCAGTTGCTGCACTGAGGCGGGCGCTTGCTGGGGACGTAGTCCTCAACTGTTACCCTCATCAGGCAGCACTGACGCAAGGCTCTCATTCTATCCCGGGTTTCGGGGGAATTCTCCACATCGACAATGACCATTGGGAGTTTGGCCTTTGTCCTTGATGAGTGCATCCTCGTCACTCGCCGGACGATTATGCTTTGGAATTCCAGGTCGCCCTGGATGTCCTCCTCATCTGTGTGAATATCTATGCCTCTTAGAACGAATCGCAGAGGCTTGTCGTTCTTGGGGCGCAGCAAGTTGTACGCTACTCCCCGTTCGGTCAGGAACCTGCAAAGATTTGCGTAGTCCCTTTCGCAAACAGTTTTCACGGCCGTCCCGCCGCGCGCCCTGTACGAGCATAAGCCCAACGGTTCGTATTCGGCCTTGAACTCTAAGTTCAGTCGGCCCATCGAGCCAGTGAATGCTGGCGTAATAATAACGGGTGGGATATCACCACGTCGCCTAGTGAGGGCAGTCTCAACATCATCTCCATCGTCCTCACTCTCCGACACGTGAGTACGAGCTGGGGAAGGGGGGCGGGGAACTGCCTCATCTACCTCAGAGGCAGCAGCCGTCTCCTGTGGGGCCTCAGGTTCGGCGGGGGGTGCTGCCTCCTCGGTCACGACTTGAAGAGTCGCCGCCTCTAATTGCTCCAAGGTAGAGAGAGCCGATCTCTCTTCCTTGGTGAGCTCACTAGCGGAAGGAATGCCGCCCTGCTCAGTCTTAGCTGAGCCCTTCTTCTTCTTCTTTTTGGCCTTAATGACCTGATGTGCGCCGGACCCAGATGGAATCGGCGACACTTCATCAGCCAAGACCGTAACACCACGGCTATTCAGTCCGCTAGGACCGGGCAAGTCAATACGAGTCACCTCTGTGACCTTGGGAGCTAACTTGGGAGGGGTGGGCTTTCGTGGGAGTCCTGAAGGGACTGGGATGGTGGTAGGGGGACGAAGCTCAAGGATCTCCGCAACGGGAACCGGGACAGGCGGTGTCCGTATAGGTCCAGCCGATCGCAAGTTCCGACGCCTGGGCGGAGGAGTAATCTGCGCGGGACGCGACACGAGCAAGTAGGAGGTGGTGGGCCCTGTCTGGCTAGTGCAAACTAGCAACCGCTTTACGCCACCTGCAGTAGGTTGGCTCGTGGCCTTGTTGCTCTTAACTGGAGCCATTCGAATAAGAAATTCGATCCTGTCAGGGGGGAACCTAAGCGGCACTCTGTCCGCAGTGCAAGAACCTGCTAGGCCCCTTTCCCAGTAAGGGTGGAAGCCCAGCAGTTACGCCCGACCGGTCGCCGAAGCCTAGCTCGGTTAGCCGATCGCAACAAGCGTTGCGGAGCCTTGGACTGGCCGTGGCGTTGATTGGTCGCGGCGGCTCGCACCAGCCCAAGGCCACCGCACTCTAGCGAGCGCGGACCGCCGCAACAACTGTGCGCCACGACCAGCCCAAGGCCACCGGGACCGAGCAGGTGCGAGCCGCCGCGACCAATCAACGCCACGGCCAGTCCAAGATCACGATCTGACGGGCGCGGACCGCCGCGACAACGGAACACCAAGTCTCGGCGCTATAAATAAGGACGAGCAACCAGTCAGGTCATGAGGGAATTCTTTCTTGGACGTGAAAGGAGCAAGACGTGTCCTGAGACCTTCTGATTGGCGCACCAGCGAAAGCAGCTACAGCGGACAACCAACCAGATCCCTCAGTGCTACAGCAGCAAGCGAGCGCAGCAGCCAAGCAGCTCTCGGCCAGGGAGACTCGAGGCGCCGAGCATCGTACTTCTGTCGGCCAGGCGGCGGACACCTACGTAATCGGCACTTCTTAAAGAGCAGCCTATTGGTTCCATTGCCGCACCGGCGCTCAGCGCGAAGAAAGCCGCGCAGCCTACGGAGGGCTGTGCGCACTAACTTCCCTAGGCCAGGCGGATCCCGGTCGGGGATTGGGTCCTCTCTCGAGGAGACCCCTAGCCGTCCTCGGCCCCTAGGCAGGCTTCCTGCTAGGGAGAGACTCTGTGCCTTCGTGCCGGAGTGACTGGCCAAAGGCAGGGCCTTCGGGCTAATTTGCTTTCCACCCTCCACTCTTCTACTATTGCCCGGCCCTTCTGAGGGCTACGCAAATTTTCGTCCGGCCCTTATCAGGGCCAACGAAATTAGCGAACCAAACCGACGGTCCCCGGCGGGCTCCGCAACGCTTGTTGCGATCGGCTAACCGGGCTAGGCTTCGGCGACCGGTCGGGCGTAACTGCTGGGCTTCCACCCTTAGTGGGAAAGGGGCCTAGCAGGTTCTTGCACTGCGGACAGAGTGCCGCTTAGGTTCCCCCCCTGACAGGATCGAATTTCTAATTCGAATGGCTCCAGTTAAGAGCAACAAGGCCACGAGCCAACCTACTGCAGGTGGCGTAAAGCGGTTGCTAGTTTGCACTAGCCAGACAGGGCCCACCACCTCCTACTTGCGCGTGTCGCGTCCCGCGCAGATTACTCCTCCGCCCAGGCGTCGGAACTTGCGATCGGCTGGACCTATACGGACACCGCCTGTCCCGGTTCCCGTTGCGGAGATCCTTGAGCTTCGTCCCCCTACCACCATCCCAGTCCCTTCAGGACTCCCACGAAAGCCCACCCCTCCCAAGTTAGCTCCCAAGGTCACAGAGGTGACAGGTGTTGACTCGCCCGGTCCTAGCGGACTGAATAGCCGTGGTGTTACGGTCTTGGCTGATGAGGTGCCGCCGATTCCATCTGGGTCCGGCGCACTTCAGGTCATTAAGGCCAAAAAGAAGAAGAAGAAGGGCTCAGCTAAGACTGAGCAGGGCGGCATTTCTTCCGCTGGTGAGCTCACCAAGGAAGAGAGATCGGCTCTCTCTACCTTGGAGCAATTAGAGGCGGCGACTCTTCAAGTCGTGACCGAGGAGGCAGCACCCCCCGCCGAACCTGAGGCCCCACAGGAGACGGCTGCTGCCTCTGAGGTAGATGAGGCAGTTCCCCGCCCCCCTTCCCCAGCTCGTACTCACGTGTCGGAGAGTGAGGACGATGGAGATGATGTTGAGACTGCCCTCACTAGGCGACGTGGTGATATCCCACCCGTTATTATTACGCCAGCCTTCACTGGCTCGATGGGCCGACTGAACTTAGAGTTCAAGGCCGAATACGAACCGTTGGGCTTATGCTCGTACAGGGCGCGCGGCGGGACGGCCGTGAAAACTGTTTGCGAAAGGGACTACGCAAATCTTTGCAGGTTCCTGACCGAACGGGGAGTAGCGTACAACTTGCTGCGCCCCAAGAACGACAAGCCTCTGCGATTCGTTCTAAGAGGAATAGATATTCACACAGATGAGGAGGACATCCAGGGCGACCTGGAATTCCAAAGCATAATCGTCCGGCGAGTGACGAGGATGCACTCATCAAGGACAAAGGCCAAACTCCCAATGGTCATTGTCGATGTGGAGAATTCCCCCGAAACCCGGGATAGAATGAGAGCCTTGCGTCAGTGCTGCCTGATGAGGGTAACAGTTGAGGACTACGTCCCCAGCAAGCGCCCGCCTCAGTGCAGCAACTGCCAGTGGTACTACCACACGCAGGCTAGCTGCAAAGCGCAGCCTATGTGTCGAGCTTGTGCACGCCCCCATAAGACTAAAGATTGTCGCAAGCCGCACGATGTCCCCGCTACATGCGCACTCTGTACTGGCGCTCACACCGCCAATTACGGAGGGTGTCCCGTAGCATTACAGGTTAGAGATGCCACGGAAGGAACGAGCAGGGCTGCCCGACGGAGGAGGGCAGAGCTCGAGGAACAGCGGACGCTCCAATACGAGTGGCTCCGGCAGCAGCGGGTGGAGCGGGCTGCGAGGCAGCAGCAGCTGTTCCGAGAACAGCAGCCGCAGCCACAGGCTCGCGCCCCTGTGCAGGGGCCCCGTGCGGAGCGACGCACGGAACTCGGGCCGGTCCGCCAACAGCAGCAGCAAACGCAGCAGCAGCAGGCGGACATCCCTTCGCTTTTGGAGGTGCCCGTAGCCGCGCCTCTGTGGTCCACCGTGGCAGCGACAGCCCCCCAAACTGCTGCCAATAATGTAGGACCCCTTTCTCAGCGCCCTAAGCGCAACAGGGGCAGCAGAAAAGCTACCAAGGCTACCACGGTAGAGTCCATCTCCGCCCCTGTCCCACAGGCCCAGCAGGAAGCTATTGCAAGCACCTCGAAAGGCCCGACCGGTCAAGGCGCGACCTTGGACCAAGTTCAGCACTTTGCCGGGGCGTTGCAGTTAGCAAACCCTAACCTCCCGTTCGCCCCAATATTAGAAGGATTAACCAGAGTGATAGTTCTCCTTATGGAGAATCCTATGTCTGCCCTCCCGGAGATATTTAAGCTCCTAACCTCCCTCGTTTCTCTCAATGGCCAGACGAAGTGACGGAGTTGCTAGGATGTGTATATGGAACGCCAGGGGCCTTAGACATGATAGACATGAGTTCAGGGCTTTCCTAGACGCTAATAATATAGACGTAGCATTTATAACAGAAACGTTCCTGACACCCCAAGTAAATTTAAGATGCGCGGGGTTTAAAGTCTATAGACAAGATAGAGCAGGTAGAAGAGGCGGAGGTGTAGCGGTGTTTGTTCGTTCTACGATCGCGCACTGTGAGTATCTCCTTCCCCAGCTAGCGGCATTAGAGGCAGTGGCTATTAGAGCCTACATAGGCAGACTCCCCTTTCTGCTCATGGCTGCCTACTGTCCTCCGGGCATACTAAATGAACGCGATTTAGATATAGTGACAAGTCTATGCGATAGATTTGTAGTCGCCGGCGACCTCAATGCGAAGCACGCTAGCTGGAACTGTCAACGCCCCAATCGGCAGGGCGATAGGCTTTTTCTTAATTCTACAGGAAACAGATACGTCGTGATGGCCCCTAGGGAACCCACACACGTACCGGATGCTGCAAATCAACTGCCTGACATATTAGACATCGCTCTGGTGAAAGGTCTCACAACTAGAGCGAGACTAACAACCCTGGATGATCTTCCGTCCGACCACCTACCGGTGATAATGGAGATCATGCACCCAGTCGAACTCTCCCCAACCGCTGAGAAATTCAACTACAAGGCGGCAGACTGGGTGTTCTTTCAAGACCAGGTAGCCGCTACGCTTCCACCACTCCCCCCTGAAGTCACTCCGGCAGGGATAGATAGGTCAGTTAGCGACCTGACGGAGTGCATAAAGAAGGCAATGGTTGCTGCAATACCGAAACGGTCTTCACAACCGGGACGGATGCAGCTCCCAGCCTATATTAGAGACCTAAAGATCGCCCGCAATAGAGCAAGAACATTGTGGAAGCGTACTAGGTTAGATCAACATAGAATAGAAATGAACCGCTTGCGCAGGCGGATCAGTGAGGCGGTCCACGAAACGGTCGTGGATGCTTGGAAATCCAAGGTTGAAACGATGGACAGCAGAAACATGTCAGATGTCTGGCGTGTATCTCGAGCTCTGTCCAATCCGTCTCAATCTATTCACCCCCCGGTCGAGGTGGGTTCCTCCAAGTGGTGACCGGGGGGTGCAATGGTGGCTCTCGTGGTCTTCTTTTCGGCCATTTTTCGTCGCATCACCAACCACTCCTCTTCGTTCTCTCTTCTTTTTCATCACTATTTCTCTCCGCCGGCCGCCATTGCATGCGGAACGCCCACCACATCATCACAGCCATTTTCACCTCTCCATCCCCGCTGTTTTTGTTCTTGCCACGTCCGCCACCATGACGGGATTTGTTAACAATGCCTGATGAGGCTTTATTCTTCTTCCCCTTCTAATTCTTATATCTATTATTAGGTTAAGTTTCTTAGGTTTATAACTCCCGTCTCACCAGCGGGGATCTTTCCTATCTCCGTGGTCCTGTCCCACGGTTTCGAGCGCGACTTCCAACTTGTGTGGCCCGACAGGGCGCCCAGCAACGAAGCAATAGTGGACCCTTCATACTGCCCCTATATGCAAGTCTAGGTGCGGAGCCCGGACCAGTAGTCATGTACACTCACGTGGAGCCCCAATGGGGGCCCGGAGCGACTTAAACGTCCCGGTGACCGATTCTGCTCGCCGGGGCGGATATATCGCTCCGACGTGTTACCGCTGACGTATGGGTGTCGCAGTGTAATCAACCACAAGTCCCCTGAAGCTGCGTGCGGTCTCGGATTGCTCCGGCTTTGGGAGGGTCGGTCGGAGTTAGCCGCAGTAGTCTGGCACTTGTATTCAGTGTAGAGTGGGGAGCCACGGGCGGTTATTCCCGTGGTAGGGGCATAAAACTGCGACACGCCTCTGGTGTAAGACTTGCCATTAGGTGTGTAATGACCAGTTTGAAGGGTAACTTGCGTGAAGTGGGTTGCTTGGGATCGGGCTGTGGGGGGGTCCCCACGGCCGGCACAGACCGAGAAGACTTTTTTGGTGTCTTTTTCTTCCGCCCCCCCGGTGGCAGGCTGACGCCGACGGTTCCGTAGGGGGGGCCAGTTTCAAAATGGCTTCTACGCGCTCTTCTTCTCCTTCTTCAGAAAAAGGTAATAAGAAACATAAGACAGGAGAAAGTACGACTGGTGGTCATATGACGAAAATTGCTATGGAATTGGACCCTGAGAAAGTTACTGTAAAAGTGCCGCCTCCAAAGTTTATCAGTATGACATTGGACGGAACGGAAAAAACTATGAAAGACATTAGTCCATTCTACGTGAGACGTGCGCTCGATGGACTCGTTGGAAAGGTCAGAAATGCAACTCGACTCCGCAACGGTAGTCTCCTCGTTGAGACTGCATCTGCTAAACAGAGTGAGACGCTGTTGAAAGCAAAGTTGCTGGGGTCATACCCCATCAGAGTTGAACGACACTCCTCGCTTAACACCACGCGAGGAGTTGTGCATACAGATTCTCTAGATGGTCTATCAGATGAAGAGATCCAATTAGAGCTGGCGGAACAGTCCGTGTCCAAGGCTTACCGTTTAATACGGAAGCGGGACGGACGGACTGAACCCCTGAGCACAGTCTTTCTGACCTTTGAAACGTCTCTCTTGCCAGAATATATATTTGTTGGGTATGAGCGTGTCCCTGTGCGTGCGTATGTGCCGAACCCAATGCGGTGCTTTAGGTGCCAACGGTTCGGACATACGCAAAAACGTTGCACAAACAATATCATCTGTGCAAAGTGCGGCGGTGCAGACCATGGGGATTCCCCATGTACTGGCGCCGAGCACTGTGTGAATTGTTCTGGGGACCATGCTTCAAATTCTAAAAACTGCCCAAAGTATATGCTGGAAAAGACGATTCAAGAGCTTCGAGTCCGGGAAAATATTAGCTTCTTTGAGGCACGTAAGCGTATTTTAGATAAAGAAAAGAAGGCAACTGAAAAGTCCTATGCGTCTGTACTGCAGAGAGCAACAGAGGGAATCGATGCCACCACACAAACGCCACATCTTACGAACATACCTGGGAAGCGAATTGAGATCGCAACCCAGACATATGTAGACGCCGCTACTCAGACTGCTGAGTCAGACGACACTTGTGGACTTGACATCAGGCCTTACGTCCCTAAGAAAATTATTGCTATGACAGCAGAGAAGGATTGTAGGCCTAGTAGAACACCAGAACGTCGCACTCCTAGTTCGGGTGGCAGGTCGAGATCTCGTTCTCGATCACGTCCTCGATCAAGATCGCGATCAGGAGTGCGACGAACTGCAAGTGAGTCGCCGGAGTCGAAGACAAAGCAGTCGCAGGCAAAAGCATCTTCCCATAGAAAGGAAAAGAAGAGAAGATCCCCTGTTAAGCCACCAACATGATATAGCTCCTCTTGATGACTGATATTGTACAGTGGAATGTGAACGGTGTACGCAGCAGATATACAGAACTACAGCAATTGATCTATCATGAAAACCCTGCTATTTTATGTCTCCAGGAGACACACCTTCTGCCCGAAAACTCCCTCAGTATCTCGGGATACTACGTTCACCGGTACGATCACCTTGCCGGTATTCGTGCCAACGGAGGTTGTGCTCTCCTATTCCGCCAAAGTATCTTTTCCTCTGTTATCAACATCAACAGCCCACATCAATGCATAGCCGCTCGAGTCACTCTACCTTCCATCCAGTTCTCAATAGTCTCTGTATATATACCCCCAGACACACCTTTCACAGTGCATGACATTGAAGACATTTTCTCGCAGGTACCTGCTCCATATTTGGTAGTGGGGGATTTTAATGCATCCCACCACTCATGGGGCTCAAATTCCGATGATGACAGAGGAAATAAAATAGCAGAGGTATGTACCCGTCTAAATCTTGTTACCCTGAATTCAGGGGAAGCAACACATCTCTCCTTAGCTTATGGTACATACTCCATGATAGATATCTCCATTTGTAGCCCAGTTCTGTCCACGCATTTCGAATGGTCTGTGATTCACGACCTACATGGTAGTGACCACTACCCCATCCGAATGCGTATGTCCGCTTTACGTCCTGCGGAATCTCGATCTCCAAACTGGGTTATTAAAAAGGCGGACTGGGTCGGATTTTCGGAGTCCATATCATTCGATGATAACGGACATGAAAATGTGGACTCCGTAGTAGACCATTTCTCAAATGTGGTTATAAAGTCAGCGGAACTATCTATCCCCCGGTCGTCCTGCAGGCCAAAACGCTTCTCTGTCCCCTGGTGGACGGATGCCTGCAGAGATGCAATCCGTGACCGCAAACGTGCTTTACGCCAATTTGAGCGCCATCCGACCCAAGAATATTTTGTCCAGTTTAAACGTCTTCGAGCCAAAGCTCGTCGCATTGTGTGCGATGCTAAGAAGACGTCCTGGACAAATTACGTCAGTTCATTGAAACACAACGTCCCAGCTAACACCATATGGGACAAAGTCCGTCGAATAATGGGGAAACGTAGTTCTGTAATTCCGGGCCTTCTAAACAATGGAGTAACGACCACCAGTCCAATAGACATTGCTGAAATATTTGCTACCACATTTTCACAAATAAGCAGCTCAAATAATTACGACCCGGAATTTCTGAAAATCAAAGATACTGCAGAAAAACGAAACCTAAATTTTCAATCTGACAACACTGAAGACTACAATGCACCGTTCACATCCGAGGAGCTGGAGGCGGCACTAGACACATCCCCTGACACCTCCCCTGGCCCTGATAACATCCATAACCGCATGCTTCGTCATCTTCCACCAGCTGGAAAATCCTTTCTTCTGTCTATGTACAATAGAATCTGGACTGAGGGTGTATTTCCATCTGCTTGGCGTTCTGCCATTGTAATTCCAGTCCAGAAACCGGGAAAGGACCCTTCTTTACCTGGCAATTACAGGCCAATCTGTCTCACCAGCTGTGTGTGCAAGGTTATGGAAAAGATGATAAGCAAACGCCTGATGTGGGTACTCGAATCGGGAAACCGATTATCTAACATCCAATGTGGTTTTCGCAAGCGCAGATCCGCCGCAGACCATCTTGTTCGGCTGGAGACCGCCATTAGAGATGCTTTCCTCAAGAAGGAACATCTTGTGGCGGTCTTTTTTGATCTAGAAAAGGCTTACGATACCACGTGGCGTTTCGGAATTCTGCAATCCCTGTATGACTGGGGACTTCGTGGCAGTCTGCCAACGTTTATTGAGAAGTTCATGGCAGAGCGGTATTTCCGAGTTCGAGTAGGCACCACACTTTCTAACGAACATCTCCAAGAAAATGGCGTTCCGCAGGGCTCTGTATTAAGTGTTCTTCTTTTCTGCATTGCGATCAATGGCATTGCCGACTGTGTAGGTAACCGAGTATCTTCTCTCTTGTACGTTGATGACTTCAGTCTATATTACAGTTCCCGATACCTCCCATCTATCGGTCGACAGTTGCAACTGGTCATCAATGTGCTATCGGAGTGGTCTCTTCGCAATGGCTTTAAATTCTCCACTCAAAAGACGCAGTGTGTCCACTTCTACAACCAACGTGGACTCCATCCACATCCTGAACTGCGTCTTAATGGAGTGGAATTGCAATATACAGACACTGCGAGGTTTTTGGGCCTTATCTTTGATTATAAATTAACGTGGGAGGCGCATATCCGTGATTTGAGAAGGCGTTGTGAAAAATCTTTAAATATTTTACGCCTTTTGTCAGGGGTTCGCTGGGGTGCAGACCGCATAGTGCTTTTACGTCTATATCGTTCTCTTATCCGTTCAAAGCTAGATTATGGCTGTTTTATCTATGGCTCAGCAAATAAATCTAAGCTACGTTTCTTAGACACTATCCATCATCATGGGATACGACTCGCTACAGGTGCCTTCCGAACGAGTCGGATAGCGAGCCTGTATTGTGAAGCGGGGGAACCATCACTGTATCGGCGACGTAATGTCCTGTTGTGCTCATATGCGGTTAAACTCCGCTCGCAGCCTGAGCACAATTCTTTCGACTCTTTCCATCATTCGTCTCTTTACGGCCGATACAGTGAAAATCCACGGAGACCTCGTCCAGCAGGTGTGCGATTCCGTGAACTGCTCTCTGAGCTCGACGTCGATCTACCATCCGTTCGCACACTAGAATACACCACCACTCCACCGTGGATTATGCGACGCCCCATGTTTGATGTAAGCCTGAGCCAAAGTTTTAAGAATTTTACACCAGCTTTTGTTTATAGACTTCGTTTTAGTGAACTTTTATCGCGATATCCAAATTATTCTTTAGTTTATACTGACGGATCCCGAGTAAATGATTGTGTTGGTTGCTCCTTCGTTGCAAATGGACAGATATTTAAATATAAACTGAGCGAATATACCAGTGTTTTTACTGCAGAATTATATGCTTTTACAGAGTTTTATTGTTTTTAATTCGAGAACCTCGGGGCAGGTACCTAATCTGCTCCGACTCTTTAAGTGCCATTCAGTCTTTGCAGTGTCTCTATTCAGAGGATCCCCTTGTGTTAAGAACTCAGCAGCTGTTCCACACACTCTTAAGCTCTGATTGCGAGATTGGAGTAGTGTGGATTCCTGGCCATGTCGGAATTCGTGGGAATGAGGCCGCAGATGCTGCAGCCAAAGATGGTGCCACGAATGGCACTCTGGTATATTGGCGCGAGAGGTGGCAAGACTTACAAAATTATTTGAAATGTAGAATATGGTGGCAATGGGAAGGAGAATGGTCTGCACAAGAGGAAAACAAATTACGAAGAATAAAGAATACTGTTCGAGTTTGGGATTCGTCCACAAGAGCGTCACGACACGAAGAAGTTTTACTCACCCGGTTGAGGATTGGCCACTGTTATCTGACACATGGCCATCTGCTACGTGGCGAGCTTCAGCCGGAGTGTGATCTATGCCATGTTCCACTTACAGTGGAACATTTTTTATTACATTGTAGAAAATATGACCGTGTCCGTCGGCAATATGGAATTCGGCCGACTCTTCGTGACGCTCTTGGAAATGATTTTAATTGTACAAATGCAGTCCTGAGATTTTTATCGAGTACTGGACTTGACAGGGTGATTTAGTTTTTGACCCGTTTTAATTATCCTCCGGACCCTTTACATCCGGAGGTTACACTTGTTATTTAGTATATAAGTTTTTTAACAAACTTGACATTCGGACCTTTTACATCCGAGTATTTTAGAAATACGCCAGATAATTTATTTATGGTAGCATTTGTATTGTTATTTTATCTCTTTTTAAATATTAGTTAAGGTCAGATTTTTATAATGTTTTATGCATCACCCTGTTGAAACTGCATTTGTGTACCTCGTTTTAATCGTGACAACGTTTTTTAGTTCTTTAAGCATTCTGATTATTGTATAGTTTCTGTTTAAAGAATTTTAGACAAGGGCGCAAATAGCCATAGATGCTGACGCGCCCTTTTTAAACCCCACTAACTAACTCTATTCACCCATTAGTAGTCGGTCCAGATGTCACGGCCTTTACTCCTGAGGAGAAGGCTACCGCACTGGCAGACGTTCTAGAGACCACTTTTCAACCCGTGGAACAAAATTTAAACTTGCCCCATATCAGAGCTGTTGAGGAATCGGTTCGAGACCTCCTTAGCAGGGAGCCGGAAAATGGGATACGACCTACGAACACCCACGAGGTCGCCCATTTCATTCGTCGCCTCGGCCCTCATAAGGCCGCAGGAGCCGACGGTATCCAAGGAATTATATTGCAGCATCTCCCAAGGTCAGCTATGAAGCGCATAGCAGAGATAATTAATAACATCTTGGCTTCCGGTCACTATCCCATTCCCTGGAAAGAAGCTCACGTAGTTCTCTTTCCAAAGCCCGGAAAGGATAAGACGAATCCAAGCAACTATAGGCCTATTAGTCTCCTCAGTTGTCTCAGCAAACTGGCGGAGCGGGTCATACATAGACGCCTCACTGAAGTAGTATTGCCCCAAATCAGGAACGAGCAATTCGGTTTTCACCCTGGCCGTTCCACTACACTCCAGGCACTCCGCATGACGGAGGACATTACCTGGGCTATGAGCACGAAGCGTGTAGTAGCTGCAGCTTACCTGGACATCGAGCGAGCATTCGACAAGGTTTGGCATGAGGGACTCCTCGTTAAGTTACTGGGCATGGGAGTCCCAGATGGAATGATACGCCTCATTTCTAACTACCTCCGAGGCCGTACATTCAAAACCCGTGTAGGCACTAGTATCTCCACCCCCCGTGAAATTCACGCAGGAGTCCCACAGGGTTCCATTATCGGGCCCATACTTTTCAATATATTCATTAATGACCTCCCGTTTCGCTATATCCACGGCAGAAGTAGTCATCTGTATATCTATGCAGACGACACTGCCCTCTTGGCGATGGGCAAAACCTATAGATTAGCGTCCCGTAGATTACAGTCGATCTTAGATCACCTCCAGCCGTGGTTCCACGACTGGAGAATCAAGGTCAATGTAGAGAAATGTCAGGCCATACTCTTTTCACTAAGAGCGAGGCTCGAAGACATACCACCACCACCCACACTTTTCGGACGAGAAATGCCGTGGATGAACCAAATTAAATATTTAGGGATCATCATGGACTCTCATCTCAACTTCCGAGATCACATCCAATCCCTTCTTCGTAAGGCCAACGGGCTGATAGTTAGACACTATCCCATTCTGGCGGCCTTAACTCCTGACAACCTGAGGGTAGGACTTACCATGTATAAGGCCCTCATTCGCTCTGTCATTACCTATGCCGCACCCGCATGGGGGTTTGCGGCAGTGTCCCATCTCCGTAAACTCCAAGTTGTCCAAAACCAGGTGATTCGACTCATTACCCATCTCCCCCGAGTCGCCTCGAGAAGAAAGTTCCATGATGAACTAGAGTTGCCAACCATAGACGAGTTCATTGCTCGACTGGCTAGGAACCTGTATGCGGAAGCTCGTGCTAACCCCAACCCGCTCATATCTGGCCTCGGCCAGTATGATCCTAGGTTACGGCGTAGACACCAGACAGGTCCATTAGCTATACTATTGAGACAGGAGGACAGGGAGGCTGGCGTTACTCCCAGGTTTTTGTAGCCACGGCTCGACTCCATGAGACTCCTTGGATAGTGCAACCGCTGTAAAATGACCTTTTCTTAACTGGGCCAAACAAAATCCCTCCATAACATTATCTACTTTTGTTGATCGATGGAAATCTAATAGAGCCAATTGGCTAGTATATATCCATCGATTCATAGAGTCATTCAACCTAAGAGCCAACTGGCTAGTCTCTGATATTGAGACAACTCATCCTGCCTAAGGTTTTTCCGTGGTTTTCCTAAGGCGCTAAGACAAATGTCGGGATGAGCCCTAAAAGAAATGGGCCACGGACCTGCACTCATATCCCCATGAATCTCCTTAATTAACAATTACATCTCTCCCCCCTCTTCGCAATTGAGCCATCATATAGCCAAATGGCTGGTCTCGAAATTGAGACAAATCAACAAGGCTCATGACCTCCTACATAATAGCCAAATTGGCTAGTCTCTTATATGAGACAACTCATCCTGCCTAAGGTATTCCGTGGTTTTCCTCAGGCGTAAGACAAATGTCGGGATGAGCCCTATAAGAAATGGGCCACGGACCTATATGCCCTTCCCCATATATATTCCACCTTTATTATAAATTATGTATGCCCTAGTTCAGATAATATTAATAGTCTATTAAACATATGAGGTCACTCAATAAGTCGCAAATTGAAAGGACAGGGATATCTCAAATTGCAGCTTAGATTTCACGGCGCTTCTTCCGACGGCCTTCACCTGCTTTGTCATCGAACAACAGATGACGGCGTCTTGCCATCCTGACGGCAAACACCAGCCAACTCCTCCTCGCCCCGTTCCGTGATCAATTGATCAATCTCAGCCCCCCTCGCGTATGTGGTACCTAAGAGGTTACGTCCAATTTCGGCTTCCCCTTCAAAATTTTCTAGAGCTCCTTCAGGGGAGCAGCGTAACCCGGAGTGAGACTAGTGGCCAACAGGCTTGGAGCTCACATATTTAGTTTTGTACAGCCCCCAACCCCTTGCAAGGACGCGTTTTGCGTACCTTTTAAATTTTCCTCCCAATTCTCCTTCGATTTTTCGAGTCAGGTCATCAGTTGCTACAGGTATCCCGAGCAGAAGACTTCGACCGAGGATACCTAACCACTGAAGATGTCTGCCGTAGAAGTAGACGAAACGTCTGGTAACGTCAGCACCAGTAGACCACGGCATCTTAGCCCGGAAGCTCTGTTTATCCGATTTGTTTGAAATTGATCATGGATACTAAGTATGTTATTAGTAATGGACATACCAAGTTTCAACTTTCTAAGTACAATAGTTCTGTAAATATTAATAATTTTATAAAACTTTATATCGTTTGATAAAAATGCTCCATGCACCATATTGTAAGAAATTTTCAATATTTCTTTTTATTTATATGTTCAGAGAAGTTATATAAATAATGATAAGTATTAGTTTATTATGGGAATAATATAGTAATACAGTTATTTTGGTTTTAATTTCATACTTTTAAGGGCACAAAATCAAAAACTAACATCGGAATATCAAAATAAAGATAATAAAAATGGAAAAAACCAAATTTTCATTTTTTCTTCAGTTTTGTTCGAAAATTTCACCTCTGCCTCCCCTTAAGATATCGTGATCTATCTACGACTTCAGATCATGATAGTTCTAATGAATCAGAAGGCTGGATCAAGTCTTCGAGGCAGTGTTGTCAGTCTGGTGATTTTGTCACCAGATCTGGTGTTTTTGGGAAGCTATTTGGCGCCAAAACATATCTTTTAGCGACATGTCGAAATTCTGGTGTTTTAAAAGAAAGTTTAGTCATAAATCTGTGGTTTTGGACCACAAAATTAATATTTGGTTTATTATGGTTTTTCACTTTATTATTAGCCTTAAGTCTTAATTGGTTGGGAAAAGGTTGGCATCACTTAGCTTTTCAAAATAATGTGTAACGTCTCCAAGTGATTGAATCACTCCATCAGCTCACAGAATAAGGGACATGAGTATGAGGAAACAGGAAGTAGGAACAAACAGGTACAGAAGTCAATGCATCTTTGTTCTGTTTCATTAGTCGTTCACTTTGTTTATTAGTTGCCGTAAATTTTTCCTATGCAAAGCCCTTTTTATATTTTTACGGTACTTTAGAAGAGAAGTGCAGTGTGGAGTTGTGTTACTGTTAGCACAAATCCCTTTTTTGAACTTGCTACAAGTGCCTTATCATTTCTAACTCTTCCATGCTCAAATGTCGATCTTTAAGGCATGTTTAGTTTAATGACTTTGACCAAATTTAAGTTGTGAAATAAAATGAAAAGTGAAACACTTCATGCTACCATACTAGAACCTCTATTATCCGTGGTAATGAAGGGGGCGGACTGAACGGTTAATCGAAAAAATCGGATAAACCGGACCATAAAAGATTTTCGTAAATTTAGTGAGTAATGCTTACACTTTCATAGTTTCCTCTACGGTCTTGTATTGAATACGCTAGGTAGTGGATCAGAAAATTCACTTATAAAATATGGTTGTTAACAACAGGATTTTAGGGGACAAGAAAATTTCTTGTAATGGCTATCTGTGGAAAGATGGGAATAGTGGAGATCTCATATTGTAGATTTACATACTTTATATATTTTGATTTTTATTAAATTGCACACAGTTGTGACTCCAATCTCGTAATCTGAGATGAGCCACAGTTTCTCGTTTCCCGAAACCACTCAATTATTTCCACTTTTTATAGCCTACTTTACACACGATTTCTTTTGATACTCGTGGAAGACATTTTAAATAGAAGTTATACAGTACGACAACTCGAACAGTAGACCACACTGTGTAAGGGTAAAGTCTTGTAATAGCCCTCTCTAGAAAATTAACTTGCTAATATAATGAACTGTAGCATACTCCATATATTTCTGTAGGAAAAAAAGCGAGAGAGAGACAGTCGGATAATCCACCAATCGGTTAATAGAGTAACGGATAATCGGGGTTCTACTGTATGTATATTAAATTCGGCTCGAAAAGAGTCAACAAATGCTGCCATAGCTACATTTTACCAATAGATGTAGTTAAACAAATTGGTGCCCTTGAGTCATATACACCCGGCAGCGACAACTTCTCGAGAAGAGGATGTCGGTTTTGAAGAGGGAAATGTTCTAAACCTTAAAATAGGTTTATAATTTCTGAATAATGGGACGTTTCTTTTATTTGTATTTTAATACAAATGCTCCAATATGAGTGAAACTAATAAATTATCTTATGCTATCCTAGCATTATAAACAGATTGTTACTACATCCAATATCATTCGTAATCGGCTTATTACGGCACGCGTGCCAATAATGACAATGATGTATTCGCTATGACGTAATACCGGAACGCTTGGGTCGGGATGCATGCAACTCGTCTATCTTGCTTACCGTTTCTACGCGCCACGTAACAAGAAATTAAATGCAGGACAGAAGATGAGGTATCATTTATGTCCAATCTCTAACAATTTTGTATCACTTTTGTAATATCATATAAAACAGTTCTGTGGTTCAGAGAAACTATATTAACAAAACAAAGGAACATTTATAACATAAAATTTGATACCTAACCTATAACTAGAGTTTATAATACCAGGAAGGTCATTCATTCCTCTTTATTTCATGCCGATACCAGACGCAACTAATCGATACGAACATATGAAGACTTTGTCAGCTATGGATGATTTATAAATTATTTCATACAATTTATAGTGGATAATCTTATTATGACACTCGTGCCATAATCAACAACATTATCCACTTGTTGCATAAATAACTATTATTAGACAGTGGATGCGGGATGACTTAAGGAAAAGTGAAGTTGTTTCGTATCGGAGTATATGGCACGTGCCGCGTCGTTCGTCTTTTGTGTACCTGGCGAGTACAGCAGCGTACATAACGGAGGAACCCCGGTCCACATTGCAACGCAATGTTTGCAGTTGTGTTATCCTGCTCAAGTATTTAGTACGAGTTGAATAGTGTAGTGCTGATCCATTCATAATGTTGAAGTCAAAACGTTAAATTCGCTCAGAGATACGAAATGCAATTAAGAAGAATGGGAGTGACATTTTATGTATTAACGAAGACAATATCGTGTGTAATGTATGTAAAATTGAAATAAAAACCAGAACAACTCAGGCTATAGAGAAACATTGCAACAGTACATCGCACAGGAAATGCGTTGAAATGAAATCTGAGGAACCATCTACATCATCATCATCATCATCATCATCATCATCATCATCATCATCATCATCATCATCATCATTCATCATCATCATTTAGTTGTGCGGGTTTAACGACACGTGCTACATGATGCTCAGTACAAATATTTCTCTAAAGAAATTGAGTGATCCCCATTTTAGAGGTTTTCTTTAGAAATTCTCTCAATACGAAAACTGTTTAAGCGATAGGCGAAGACGATTCAGCTTCGACAACTTACGAGAATATATCGTCGTTTACTGCAACGCTGGTAATTGCATCAATGATGACGAGGACTGAACCTTGCAAGGTATGTACTACAGTACGTTATTTTTCTTTTCCTTCTGACTGTACGGAGATACAGTAGCATGTTGACGTCGTCTGTTTACGTTTAAAACCTGTTCAGCTAATGGTCTGAATGAAAAAAAATGTAACATATAGTAAATGTTGACTTACATTCAACGATAAGTTATCCCGCATCCCCTATCTAACTATTATATTTAGATGATTTTCTAGTGATTTTTGTACCATTACTTGGTGACATTTGACTTGAATTTGCAACTCTGCTTCGTGGTCTGTGTTTGTTGCTGAGCTGCTTAGAAAGCGAACATGAAACGCAAGCAGTGTCTGGTGAGATTAGAGCCAGTTTATTAATGGACGGGTCACTTTGTGGTGGGTTTGTGCTTGTATTAAGAGACGATGTTCCTCTCATGATAGCAATAAACTAGACCATAAAGCGGTGTTGGTGGCCATGGTGACGGTCAACTAGCGGGCCTTCATTAATGTTCTTAACGAGTTCTGACGTTGATTGGCCGTCAGGTAATCAAGACGGGTCTCTCCAACACAAGAAGCGTTCAAATGTCGATATTTTCAGTGTCTTCCTATTCTTACGACATGGTCAGGTAGTGACACAAATGAAAATTGGTGAGTGATAACCTACGCCTTTTCTAAAATGTGTGTATTTATACCTATTTGAAAATGTATCCTTATAGTGTATAATATATGGTTACACTTGTGTATTCTAGTCGAAAATCATCAAACTGCAACTCACTACTCATAGCCTAAGTAATTTTAACTATTATGTGGAGATAACGGCACATTTCCGTTTTTGACACGAAATATACATCTTTTTTCGAAATGCAATTAGTGGAAAAATATAACATTCTTTTAGCGTAACATGAAGTTCAAGAAGTTTCCGCTAGATGTTGATCATGCCAAAGCGTTAGCGTGCTGCTATCTATCGAGCGTTGCGTAAACTAAATCTACTTACAAGTGAATACGCGACGAGCGTGAACCATAGCCTAAGCAACTACCGTTATCTGAATTTTCGTAATCGTAGGGAATATCTTTGTGTCCAAAAATACAATAAAATTGTTTTATATAATACATTAATACAGGGACATCATTTTATTTTTACTTGCATTTTTATTGTACCTGCATTTCTCAATGTACTTCACTCTCACCCCTTCACTAATGCCCTTGCACCCGTCAGACACACAAACTTACGGCCGCTGTTGCATTCGAAGTCTTCAAGCAGTGAAGTAAACACTGCAGTGTGTAGTGTGTTTCATAAATATGTTTGCGTTTTCTATAGAAGAAGGAACCTATATTAATAATATCGTACTAAAAAATTACATTCAAGAAATGATAAATCCAATTTCAGAAAATATGCTTCAAAATGTTTTTAATAATATGCGTACTGAATTGAAGCCTGCATTGTAATGAATGGCAACCATTTTCAGCAACTTGTTTAAAAATTCAGATTAGCTTTTTTTGAATTGAGGTGGCTAGAAGCAAAGGAATGCTAGTGTCATTTGTAATAACATTAGTTAAGCGCATCCATTGTAAGCAAAAGTATCTAAAATTTTAGTAGGAAAGGGATATTTTAATCGCATCACACATTAAAATTTAAATAAAAAATTTCACCGATTTTACGAAAGCTTAAATATTTAAACCCCATTTTCTCAAAAGTAACTTAAGTGCACTTACAGCCCTTTACTTATGACCCCCCCTCAATTTAAATGCACTCTCTATATTGTATGATAACATAAATAATTAATATGCTAAATAAAGTAGACATTACATTACGAACATAGCCGCTTGAAAAGTTGAGTTTTTGAAAAAAAAATGTTACTACTCTACTGTATTTTGATAAATTCCGTAAAAGTGAAAATCAAACTGAAAGTCGTAATATCGTATTTCCCTACAACATAAATGGATACACTACTTTTCTCTCCTCCTATACCTAGTAAAATGATTTGTTTACATATTGCACTAGTAACACCAAACTCCTGTAATGGAAGGGGGAAACAGTGTTTCCGAGTATAGCCAGGTTAATGTTAAAAATGTTGGTAAAAATAAAGTGATGTCCCTGTACATTCTTTATTTCTCATCCTTGACAACTTAACAATGATTTTATCCCTAGCAGAGACTTACAGTTATTTATGATACAAGTTTGTAAAGATTTTCTTTTTGGCACGAGTGTAATAAGGCACTGCACTGAGGGAAGAATCTCCCTTATTCTTTTATTTTGAATATACCAAACACATCCATAATTGGATACTGTGTTTTCTCATTATATATTTTACGAAATTCATAAGAATTCAGTTCATTTGTTATGTTGCGAATGATATAAGTGTTTATCATTTATTTCATTGAACTATATTTCGAAATAACAGGCAAATTAATTAAATCATGTGATATGTACCCAAATGAGATGAATTTTGGTTTGCACACATAAAAGCATTATTTACCATTTGTATAATTTCAAAAGTAACAAATTTGACTTCATTTATTCATGTGTGTACATAATATACAATATAGTTCATACATTTTATCTTTCCACTCTCTCGCAGAGGTACAGCGGAAGGAACAGTGCACAGCGCAGCTGCCCACATGCGACTTTGGAAAGATAAATTGTGTGCGCTGTATAATTAGTTTTGCACGAATACTCATACTTTTCTTCTTATGAAACTCGGAATTTAAATGCGATAGAAATATTACAATATATTCGAATATGCTTGAGTAGTCTGCTCATGCGGAATAGATGTTTTGTGACAAGCGATACTAATTCTTCAGTAATGAGACACATTTCCCTAATTGCCAATGTCTGAGGACTTTCTGAGCTTCGAAAATTCGTAACAATTAGTAGGAATAATTCTGCATATAATGAAGTTCTCCGAAATATAGGAGGCTGGAGACACACTGGTTAGCTTACTTCTTTTACCTGTTTAGCTTCTGAGGTTAAGGAATAAAATAAAAAGAAAATCTTGTTGAGGTGATTAAAAATAAATCGACATTTTGATTATTTTATTTGAAAAATACTCTTCAATTCTTCATTAAAAATATTTAATAATATTTATATATTTTTTTTACATATTTAATACTTATTTACTTACTTAGATACTTATTTACATAATTATGTACATATTTATTTATTTATTCATTTATTTATTCACTCATTCATCCATTCATCCATGCATTTATTTACTAATTTATTTATGCATAGATTTATTTATTTATTTGTACTTTATCAATCCTATCTCTATGTCTGTCTGTCCGCCATTCATATACTTCATATAGGATGTTCCATAATTCATTATACAAACACCTACGGGTTGTAGAGGAGACTAAGTAGATAAAGTTTTGATTAGAAACCCATGTCCGGAAATGTATCGTTTCGATGCAAAATAAGTTTGAAGATGGAATCGATTTCACATCTCCCACATCACTAGAGACAATGAGCTCTTGCCAGTGTGCACTACAAGAGTGTTTCCACGTATCGCCTAACGAGTCCTAACCTTCCTGCAAGAGATACTGGTAGAGTTATGTGAAGATTTGGCACTGGCACGACGTCAGCAAATGTGGTTCCAACATAATGGCGCACCCGCACACTTTCCATTTGTCATCCGCGAACATCTCCATCAAACATTCGAGGAAAGGTGGATAGGTCGAAGTGGCCCAACTCCTTGACCACCACGGTCGCCAGACTTAACTCCTCTCGACTTTTTTCTTTGGGGCCACATGAAGAACCTTGTTTATGAGACTCCTGTAGAGTTGGAGGAAGATCTTCATTGTCTCTAGTAAAGTGGGAGATGTGAAATCGATTCGATCTTCAAACTTATTTTGCATCGAAACGATACATTTTCGGACATGGGTTCCTAATCAAAACTTTATCTATTTAGTCCCCTCTACAACTCCTAAAAGTTTGTAATAGGAATTATGAAACACCCTGTATATACTGTATATATGCCTGTCTGTCTGTATGTCTGTTTGTTTACTGTATTTATTTAACCTGGTAGAGATAAGGTCATCCGATGTTCTCTTCTCCTCTTAATTTTTGTAATATATGAATAATTGATTCGTAGGTACTAAATACGAACAAATTTCGTGCAATAATTTAAGAAAAATATACGTAGTTCGACGAGCAGACCAGCGAATAGGGATTACAAAGAATGGACACTCAGCGAATTTTCCTATGCTTTGTTCCTCTGTGCGCCGGCATTTAGTTCCACTTTCAAGCGCTAGAGGTTAGTGTAATCGAGCACACGCTAAGATAATAACCGAGAATAGAGTTGAGACACAGGATCCAAACATCGCCTACCTTATTGCATAATCCACTAACACTTTGCTTCAAATAAATTCAAGTTGACAGCTTTCCTTTATTTCTCAGTGACAAACTAGTTGTAATAATAATTTTTTATATTTTATATAGGTAAAATAAATTATATTATAAAATAATATAATGCATTATAAAATTATGTATCAAATTCGTTTAATATTCGTTTACAATATAATATAGGTACAGCATATGGTTTTACTTCTCATAGGAGTTTTGCTTTTCCATTTTCAGCGCTATCAAATCATTACATATTATTTTAATTGTTGTTGAGTTCAACGTCTCAACTGTCATGATAAAGGAACTCTAGAGTCTAGACATTACAGTTAATGACGGATTTATTTTTTATCGGTCCAATTTATTTTATTTGAGTATATAATGTACCTAGATGTATTAATTATTATATTTCCTCTTGTTTTGATTTTCCGATAAGTTAACTATAATGTAATAAATTTCAATTGGACCGTCTATGCTTATCTTGTACAGGAACACCATTTTATTTTTACTAATATTTTTAATATTAACCTGGCTATACCTTTGGTTCAACGATTAAGAACCGGAAACAACGTTTGCTACCCCCTTCCCCGACTGGAGTTCGATGATACTGGCGTAATATAAATACAATCACTTTACTAGGTATAGGAGGGAAGAAAAGTACTTCATCCATTTACTTAAACTAGGAAATATCGCGATTTTAAGTTTGATGATTTTCATTAGGTTTTTGTTTAATCAAAATACAGTACAGTATTAACAATGAGTGTTATTACTCACGAACTGACTTTCCATGCGGACGTATTCATTATGCAGTGTATATTATACGGTCTACAGCACATCAGCCTACACTATAGATAATAAAGTTAAATTGAAAAATAATCATAATATGGATATTTAAACACATTTTTGAAAATAGTGGCAGTTCATTTCGATACAGGCTTCAGTTCTAATGTGCATATTATCGCACTATAGACTATTGTACGTAATTCCAATTACCAGGTTCGTACTTCGTATCAGTAACTCATGTTGAAATAATTCTGCACCTACTCTATAAAAGAGTGCCTTACGTACTGTAAATTCAATCTTCACTTCTGCCCGATCCGAAAAAATAAAATTACTCAGACATGCTATCTACTGTCCGTCGAAGTGATTACTTCGCAGCGTCGTAGAAAGGGAGGAAATCACGTGACAGTTAATTACTTAACGAGGCCCTTTTATTTAAGTTATTTTAAACAATTGTATGGGTATAATATTCCGTAGACGTCCAATTCCTAACAGAAATTAATGTTCTCAGAAAAGAGCTAAGACAGCCCAGCCACTAGCATTTACAGAGAGGCGAATAGAAGCAGGTGGGGGAAACCGGGATGCGACGTAGGCAAATGGAAAATGATGCAATATTGAAAGCTCTTTCGTAACTGGAAAACGTGAACATATTTTTGGAACGCACTGTTTACTATGACCGCAAGGCTACTTTGACTGTATATACGGTTTTGGATCTGTATGGAGGACGGTTGAACTTCATTAGTAGAAGGGGTGGGAGTGAAGTACATTAAAAAACTCAGGTACAATAAAATTGAAGTAAAAATAAAATGATGTCCCTGTATATTTGTAATACAAGATAAGCACAGACGGTCCAATTGAAATTTGTTACATTATTATATTTCCGCTGTGTCGACTGCTAGCTGGTGTGATGTCAGTGCCAACTCCTGGGAGAAAGCAGAATCTCACGCTCAAACTGGTTTGAAGGTCATTGAAATCAGTCCTGCTACATCAAAAGTACCAGCGCGAAGTGTCCATACTGTAAAATTATTTATACGCTGAGCAGACGGTCAAACAGAAAGGCACTTCTTTGTAATTGGATATTCCGAAAACATTTATTTCTACGAAAATATCGAAATTTGCCTTTGCAGCATCTTGATACTTCATCTTTATACATCGTAAGGTATAAATGACGTCAGAAGCTTATGCACTGCGTTACGCGGCTACCAGACTGAAGTAGGAAGAAGACAGTATATGAATTAAAAGACTGCAGTCCGCATCTTCCTGTGTAATTAACTTGGCGACCATTGAGTGCTGCACAATTTGGCTTTACTGTACTTCTTTCTGCATAATTAAATCCTGTTCGAAACATAATTATCCAAATGGGTGATCCCAAAACCGTATCCTTTCCTCGTGAGCTGTAAGTTTAATAGTAGCGAGATAAAACAAACAGCTTCTAGACAACTGCGAACGTCTCAGTCTCTTCCCTGCGTGTTGTGCATGGTGGTTGTCAAATTAGCTTTCTTTCAGGACTCGCCATTGCCTCATTTTGCAAAGCTTTTAGCGCCATCTGCTGCACAAGTGGAATCTCATTTTAACTACCCTCCCTCCTCTCCCCTCCCCTCCCCCTCCAACCAATCAATTGGATGTTCATTTCGACCCGCCTGTAGTAACATCGTTTTACCTCGGAAATTTATTATTCTGCTGATCATAAAAGTGAACGACTTGAATTAATTCACAGGAGTAAGCCCCCCTCGCATTGCAATGCCTGTAGCGTCACGTCGTAATGAACCCCACAGATCTTAATGGAAACGTCACATTTTGCGCCCTGCCGTAGGCGTAGACTCGTAGAGGTTTAGCAGCTCCATCATCGATTTAACGGATTGCAGTTTGATAATTAATCCACCCACATATTATCCTAATTACACTGAAATTCCTCCAATTTCATAATTAAATTAATTGCATTACATGTGCATGGCTCGAAACACAATATTTTACAAACCGAAACGGTTGTCACGGGGATGGTTATCATATTGCCAAAGGTACAATACCAACAACAATATATCCATACATCATACCAAAAAGTTTAAAAGACACTTCGTTAGTCAAATATATTAAAATGGCAACTTGCACTCCTAGTAAAACATACATTTATAAAGATATGACATTAGATAGGCTACTACCTGAATGTAAAGTTATAATAACACGGAAATTTTACTTTAAACAAGCAAAGCGGTAGGTTTGGAAGTAAATCCCGAAAAGACAAAGTAGCTATATGATTATGTCTCGTGACCAGAATATTGTACGAAATGGAAATATAAAATTTGGAGATTTATCCTTCGAAAAGGTGGAAAATTTCAAATATCTTGGAGCAACAGTAACAAATATAAATGACACTAGGGAGGAAATTAAACTCAGAATAAATATGGGAAATGCCTGTTATTATTCGGTTGAGAAGCTTTTGTCATCTAGTCTGCTGTAAAAAAAGTCTAAAAGTTAGAATTTATAAAACAGTTATATTACTGGTTGTTCTGTATGGTTGTGAAACTTGTACGCTCACTTTGAGAGAGGAACAGAGATTAAGGATGTTTGAGAATAAGGTTCTTACAAAAATATTTGGGGCTAAGAGGGATGAAGTTACAGGAGAATGGAGAAAGTTACAGAACGCAGAACTGCACGCATTGTATTCTTCACCTGACATAATTAGGAACATTAAATCCAGACGTTTGAGATGGGCAGGGCATTTGGCACGTATGGGCGAATACTGAAATGCATATAGAGTGTTAGTTGGGAGGCCGGAGGGAAATAGATCTTTGGGGAGGCCGAGACGTAGATGGGAGGAGAATATTAAAATGGATTTGAGGGAGGTGGGATATGATGACAGAGAGTGGATTAATCTTGCACAGGATAGGGACCAATGGCAGGCTTATGTGAGGGCGGCAGTGAATCTTCGGGTTCCTTAAAAGCCATTTGTAAATAAGTATGTAAAGTTATAATTAAACATTACGAATTGTGCTACCGGTCTGTTGGTAAAAATATTACCGACTTACTTTTATATAGGACAAGAATTATCGTACTCACGTCCACATCTGTGGAGTAACGGTCAGCGCGTCTGGCCGTGAAACCAGGTGGCCCGGGTTCGAATCCCGGTCGGGACAAGTTACCTGGTTGAGGTTTTTCCGGGGTTTTCCCTCAACTCAATACGAGCAAATGCTGGGTAACTTTCGGTGCTGGACCCTGGACTAATTTCACCGGCATTATCACCTTCATTTCATTCAGACGCTAAATAACCTAGATGTTGATACAGCGTCGTAAAATAACCCAATAAAAAATTATCACACTCACAGTTTTATATTCTATCTAGAGAGTGCGGAATATTTCCTTTAATGCCATAACTAAAGATGAGGGGTTTGTGCGCGGCACGAAAAACAGGTTGACTCGACAGGGAGCATAGGTGGACAGACAGGTGAACAACTACGACCAGTGCAACCAAAAGAAATGCAACTTCACACTGTCCATGTGCCTACTTGCCGTCTTATCATAACAACACGGAACGAACAGAGACCTTCATAGTCCAATGCACTGCAGTGGTGAACGGACGTAGTGAGCAGTAGTTACCTACAATGACGGAAACCAAAGAAACAAAGAATGTGAAATTAAATACTTTGTTGTGAAGATACAGCAGTGATATGTTGCGCATCCAAGCAAACAGAATTGTATGTATAGTATGTGAGTACGAAATTACAATATTATGTAGGAAGTATTACGTAGAAAGGCGTTGTAACAGCAGAAAACATATTGTACGCGCTTTAAAGGTGGTGATTCCCTCAACATCAAAATCAGTATTAAACGCAAAATCAGAATTTTCTAAGGATTTATGTGCGTTGATGATTAAAGCAAATATTCCGTTCGAGGATTTTTGGAAAAAATACACCAAGCAGCGCGTTCCGAATCAGACAACTCTCCGTAAAGACTATGTATCTGATTGCTATGAAAATATATTGGCTTATATTAGAAGATCTGTCAACGGTAACAAAATCTGAGTGTCAATAGATGAAACTACCGATGTAACAGGCAGATTTGTGGCAAATGTAACTGTAGGTGTACTATCAAGAGACGGTCCAGGTAAAACCTTTTTATTGACTGCAGAGGTTTTGGATGAAGTGAATCATAATTCTATTGAAGTCTTGTTTCATAATGCTATGTGTCTTTTATGGCCTCTTGAGGTTAGATACGAAGACGTACTACTGTTCGTTACCGATGCTGCCTCCTTTATGGTGAAGGCAGCAAATGGAATAAAAGAGCGGTATAAGAACATTATTCATATAACGTGTCTTGCTCATGGTCTTCATAGATTGGCTGAGGAGATCCGTGCTATAACCTTGCATACAGAGAATAAAGAATAAATAACAGAAAAATAAGAGCTGTTTAACAATTTGTAACATGCTGAATAATGCAAAATTATCAGACGACAGGATAGTATACTTGGCATATGCACCGTTAACGTCCTGTGACGTTAAAAGAAGCTTTTCGCAGTTCAAAAACTGTCTGAGTGATCGACGACGACGTTTTACATTCGATAATTTAAGAATGTTAGTAGTGCAGTGCAATTCGGCTTGTGATGGCTCTGAAGCTATGGATGAATCATGAAGGCAAGTTTCTTCTTCCAACTATACTAATGTTTCAACATATCCCTCATATTTGTATATTGTCATCTGCTAGCCTTAACGGAGTGTTGCATTTCTCATTTTTAGATTGTACTCTTCGCGTGGTTTGTTTACGTCGGAAGTCAACACAGGCACTGGGCATACAGCTGTATAACGTCTATGCACACGCAACCTGACGACAAACCGCACAAATCCCTCATCTTTAGCCATAACTAATTTTAAGAGATGAAAAAGAAGGAAAGAATTCATAAGCCATTTGCTGAGGTCAATTTCTGTCCCTGTATATTGTGTGTGCGTATGTATATGTATGTTACATATGTTCATATCTTCGTATGAACGTACGACTGAACGCGTATCTTTTCAGTATACGTCGACGTTTGTATTTCTGTAGATGATGTATGTGTGTAGAGCTATGTATATTGGTTGTGTGCCTTTTTTGTATTCGTGTGTTTTGTATTTAGGCTTATGTGTGTTTTGGTTGTGTGTGTTTTTTGTGTGTCTATGGTTTTGTATGTGTACGTTTTGTGCGTGTTTGTGTGTTTTGTATGCGTGTGTGTTTTTGTGCGTTATGTGTGTTGTGTGTTTTTTTTGCGTGTATGTTTTTGTGAGTGTTTCTTGTGATGCGTCTGAGTAAATAAACAGATATTTATAATATGCGGATCTCTCGAGGATAGCTCATGACTCGTAGCTAGAGTGATGTGTCCGTATGAATGTTCGACTGTCTGAGAAGGTTCGATACTCTGTCCTTTCTTTCGTACTTTTTAATTTCGAACTTCGATTCTAAGCGATTCTATAATATTCTAATTACTACTACTATAAAAAAGAATTACGCAATCCATCGCAGCATCAAATAAACCAGACTGTTTCACAGCAGTAGTTACAAAAGCTCGAATTCTACCATCTGTAACCATTCATATTTTGAATATCTGAATCTCGTAACAGCAAAAATGAAAGATAGCGAGAGAAGAATTAAATATATCTAAGATGTTGCAACAAGCGAACTACGTCGACATCGTCCAACTCCATGCTGGTTGTTATCGATCTCGTATGTCTTAAACCATATAGTCTGTCACAGTCTGAATTCAACTTCTTTCTTGGTCTACCCAGATTTTGTAATGGCACTAAACATATTCAAAATATATTAAAATAATTTTAAAAATTGTGCTAAAATTTTGCGCTATCTGTTCTTTAAAGATACATTACTTATTCCGAACGAAATAAAACAAATAAATTAATTTGAAGGATTGGATATAACTTGCGTATTAAGAAACCAATGTTGTAGGAACTATAAGAATAGCAAATGACTCGATAAAACGTTACCCAAGACTAGAATAAAGGAAAGGAGAAGGAAAATAAATAATTAACATAACAGATTATTATCAGCACGTAATTAACAAAAAATTATCATACGTAGACTAAAAAAAAACATTCACGTGATGACGTCAGTGAACGTTATACCCACCCCTGATTCCGCCTACGAAACCATTAAATACGTCCCACATACCTTGACTGTTGTTTGGGCTGCCTAAGCGAAAATGAACGGCTGACGTCAGACATTCTGTATACTGTTATACATAATTTTGTGGATACAACTCCAGACACTGGCATTCAGATGTAAATTGTAGTGTATTAATCATACTTACGTGGATTAAAGCCCAGAGGGGTGGACTACTATGAATGTATTTCTTTCTTTTTCATAATCTAAAAACAGCCTGTGAGTTTCTAAATTAAACTCACGTCTTCTTTTGTTAATTTCCAGAAAATTTAAAACAGAAAGTTGCATCAGCACAAGAGAGTCCTTTATAGAGATGAGCTTAAACGATATTTTCAAGTATCTGTGACAACTGTGACTGTGACAATTAAATATTTGTGACTTTTATCGGTGATTTTGTCACACCGATATTTTATATCGATACGTAAGCACAATATGCATGAATTACACCGATATTTTGTCACACCGATAAAAATTAGCAGGAAATATTGAAGAGCAGTGAAATATGAATACGATTTCTCTATACACACCACTCATCAGTGATTTATATGGGAAAATCCAACAAAAAATTGTGTACATGTGCCATCAACAAATAAATATTTACCTAACTGAACAGTAACATGTCGAAAGTTAACCTCATATACCAAGAGGTTATATTGTAGATATTGAACCAGTCGATCATTTTTAAATGTAGTTGGGTTTGGAGAAATTGAGGTTATATGATTATCCTAATCGTTTTAAAAATTAATCCTTTTTATTGTATATAATATAATGGATGAATTATTTTAAGTCGTGCATCAACATTATACTATTCAGTCATAGAATAAAAATTAACGAAACGTAAGTATTCGGAAAAACATTGGAACATAATTACAAAACAAAACAGTTGTTCAGACAGGATTTTACACAAGATTAAGTACTGGTAACCAATGGTGTTATTATTTAAATCGTGTAATAACTACCCGGGTACATCATTTATAATAAGATGGAGAAACTACCGCCCGATTGTTGTTATTGTATCATGCGCACGCGCAAACCAACGACGTAGAGGAGAAAATATCAGTCACAGAGTACTGAATACGGAGCAGATTTCGATAGAGATATTTTGTCACAGATATTTCGCATCATCAGTCACAGGTTTATCTGTGACAAAAAATACCTGTGACAAAATATCGGTTTGTGAAATATCGGCCATCTCTAGTCCTTTATCGAATCGATTCTGTGTTTAAGATATGTTGCAATTTTCTACGAATACATTTTATAACAGGTATGAAGTACACTAATATTTCTAATTTTTTTAATATCTCTTATCTCTTACCAGATGATGTGAGTTAAACGGATTACTAGTTGATTCGTGTATTGTTAAATCTTTCCCCTGTCACTATTATTTTACCTAAACCTTACGCAATACTCCACTTATTTATCTACTTACTTACAAATGGCTTTTAACAAACCCGGAAGATCATTGCCGCCCTTACATAAGCTCGCCTTTGGTTCCTAACCTGAGGAAGATTAATCCAGTCACTAGCATCGTATCCCAACTCCCTGAAATCCATTTAATATCCTATTATCCTCCCATATACGTCTCGATCTTCACAAAGGTCTTTTTTCCTTCAAGTCTCCCAACTAACACTCTATATGCATTTCTGGATTCACCCATACGTACTACATGCCCTGCCCATCTCAAAAGTCTGGATTCAACAATGGTTATTAGAGGAGAAAAATTCGCTCCGGCGCTGGGGATCGAACCCAGGACCTTGGTTCTACGTACCAAGTGCCTTAACCACTGAGCTACGCCGAAGTTCAATTCATAGCACCAGATCTAACCTCTCTCTGTAGTATTTTTCCCTTTGTGGCCTCTCCCTGGTGCCGGAGCGAATTTTTCTCCTCTAATAACCATTGTTACAGTAAAAGATATATTCTGTAGGACAAAAAATTAATCTTTAAGTAGTTTGGATTTAACGTTCCTAATTATGTCAGGTGAAGAATACAATGTGTGCAGTTGTACGTTGTGTAACTTTCTGCATTCTCCTGTAAATTCATCTCTCTTACAAGCAAATATTCTGATAGGGGCAGATAAAAAAAGTTATTTTTTTTCTTTCACCATGTCAATAATGTCAAAAGAAATGCTTACACAAATTTTGGTCACTGGACCGCAATTACGAGGCCGTCCAGAGAGTCATTTTCCCTGGTGCCATTTACAGGAAAAAAAACACAATGGCACGGAAAGATTATTGAAATACATAAAGCAATTGTTGCGCTATTTGTCAATATATTCTCCACTGAATTGAGACATTTGTCATACCACGGGATCAATTTTTGTATCCTTGTGTCGTAGAAGTCAGACGCCTGGGATCGGAAGCAGCGTTTGACAGCCGTCTACATCTCTCTGTCGATTACATGATATGACGAATGTCTCAATTCCGGTGGGGAGTATGTTGAAAAATAGCTCAACAATTGCTGTGTCTGTTCCAATAAATGTTTCCAATGAAATTGTATTTTCTTACTGTTAACGACCCCTGGCAAATTTATTTTTTTACGGCCTTCGTAATTGCGATTGAGTGGCCAAAATTTGTATAATCACTTCTCTTGACATTATTAACATGGTGCAAGAAAAAAATTTAACATTTTTATCTGTCCCCATCAGAATATTTGCTTGTTATTCCCAAATATTTTCCTACGCACATTATTCTCAAACACCCTTAACTTCTGTTCCTCTGTCAAAGTGAGAGACTAATGGCCAGTTTGTCCAAGTAATGTTTAATTTTGCTTAACGAATGTTAAATTAATAGTCTGTTTATTTTTAACGCTTTCTTAATGTATTTTCCATTTGTTCAACATAATTTTGTTTAAGATAACCAACACTTAACTATAACGTCTGTTAGCACTATTTTAACTACTCAATAGCAGTTGGTAACGATTCTACACATGTAAGACAATTTTTGATTGGCTATAATTAATCTTTAAATTCTATATTATAGAGTGAGCCATGAAACTTGCATAAAATGACAACCTGTTATAGTAGGCCACGCTCCAAAAACAAACAGTTGACAAATGAAAGTTGTAGGTGACATGCTGATAATAATTACAAAGTAAGGTTGTATTTCCTCATTGCTATTATGGATACGAAATACGAAAGAAATAAAATAACACTGATATATTTAAACATTCCAAAGTATTTTTTAAATGTTATATTACCAGTCATATGCTAAACATTCCCTATAGAAAGACACAAAATATTAATTTCGCAACTTCTGTTCGAACAGCTGTGGAGACATCGGCCATATTTAACTAACCGTTAAACGAATTAACTGCCAGAAATCCTACATTTAAAATTAAAAAACTGTTAACAATCTGTTAAACCAAACTGGTGTTGAAAATATGCAATTTTATTAATTAACAAACTGTTTAGAGTATAACAGTCGTTAAATTTTCTAACAATACTTGGAAAAACCGGCCATAAGTTTCACAAATATAGCCTACAAAAAAAACCGGTAATATAACTGTTTTATAAATTCTAACTTTCATTTTTTTAAAACCACATTAAGCGATAAAAGCTCCTCAACCGAATAATAACAGGCATTTCGCATATTTGTTCTGCGTTTAATTTCCTCTGGAGTGTCATTCATATATTTGTTACTGTTGCTCCAATATACTTGAATATTTCCACAATTCTCCACACTGAACAAATTTCGAATCTTGAACCGCTATGAGACAAGTCTCGATTTAGAAGACAAAGCGTTGGTACCGGTTTAGTCATAACAGAAACTGAAAATATGTAGGACACATAAGGGAGGAAATAAAGCGGAAGGAAGAATGGAATCGCAAAGCTCTAGACGTAGCCCAGCATCAACAGGGGTGGGTCGGTGTTGGTGAGTAGCACGATTCTCATGGGTATTTGGAGTCGAATCCAAAAGCCAAGTGAGTTACGATCTTGATGATTTGGTGATCGAAGTATAACTCTCAGCAGTCCTTATTGAGACAAGGCACTGAAATATATCATGAAGAAAACTTTGAAATTTGGAAAAAGGTCGACATGTAACGTTGCAGAACAAGAGCTTGGTGATAATTTATCGAGTTAACGCCCTGCCGTGGATTCGAATTAGGCTAGCTGAGCTTCTCCCTAACTTCAAGGCAGTCCGCGGCTGTGGAGTAACCGTTAGTCTTCATGCCCGTGAAGCGGGCGGGCCCGGGTTCAAATCATAATTGAGACAACTTACCTAGTTGGGGTTTTTTCGGTGTTTTCCCTCAACCACTTGAAACAGAATTGCTGGGTAACTTTTGGCGTTGGACCACGGACTCATTTCGCCTTCATCAGCATCAATTCATTAATCGTCTTTAGTAGCACAGTCTAGTATATACAGTCACGAAGCTTGAGCTGTGAGGATGCTAGGAACAATAGATTCTGCAGGTACTATTTCGCATTGTCTGTAATGAGGCGATATCAGCGATCCTAGTGGTTAGCAACTATCTATGGGTGCATATTTACTACGTATTGAGCTTCGTGACTATATATACTAGACTGTGTTCAGTAGTTAGTTACAAGTTTGCCGGGAGGATGTGGTTCCAGGATCCGCCCCACAGATGGCGTCTGTCTGCGCGAATTCCACATATCCCAGAGATGTTGCAGGGGCTTCAATTAGCGGACTGCAGTAGACAGGGGGAGTGTAGTTCCCTTGGATAGATGGCGCCTTAGTGAGTCATGAAATGGACGGGGACGTGTCCCTCTGGTTAAAGATGCGTAGATTCATCCACGTGACTTGCGAACGATGCCTTCTCGATATGAATAGACTGCAGAGGAACATCACAGGGAGGCGGAGGAGCGTTCCTGTTCACGCGGACTCCGTCAGATCTGGATGCTGTTGCCAAATCGATAAGATGGCACCAACGGTGAATCACGTGCTTGATGAGCAGTTCTAAGGACTTAAAAAATGATCCCAATAAAGGAGGCTGCACAATAAGGCTGCGGTGCTTGTCTACGGCCCTCTTTCGAAGGAAAAAAGGAACCTTCAAGGCAATATGAGATAATCCCATGAAAAATTCTCGGACCCATCTTCCCAAAATTCTACCTCATTATCACCAATTCCGCCGAGGTTGGAATACCGCGCAGTTAATGCGACGTTATTAAACAACTGAAACACCCGCAAGCCACAGCGGAGCCCAACTGACAACGTAATTAAACCGACTTACGAAATATTACATCTCTGGAAGATGTTTACACGCAATTAAATTGAAAGAATGCCCTTATAAAATCCTTGAAAGCGCCATGGACGTAAATATGGGTTACGTTAAATAGTGTTTTTGTTTTAAAAGCATAAAATTAATTTCTATGAAGTCAAATAGAGATTCTCTTACAGCCCGCGAGACGAGCTTCATATACATAACGATTTTCTATTCATAAACCGCGGGGGCGTTGACAGTATGAGGTTTGGAGCACGGCGGGCGTCCATTATGCTCAGCTTGTAATAATTTCCTGCAGACGGAATTAAATACCGCAGAATGAATTACTAAAACGTTCAAGCAGCAGTTCCTCACAATTCAGTTCGAGGTCGTTCAAGTCAGGAGATACAGAGTACGCCAAAAGAATGTATACACTCTTTAAGGAACGAAAACTATTTATTATGTGTTTGTTTTACATTTAAATACTGATCACACATGTAGTACTGTCTTCAGTTACGCACATGCTTACTTTAGATGTTCAAAATGTTCGCCATTGGCGACCGTCGGTCAATGTTTCGATGGAGATCGCTGCACATGCCGCTGTAATCTCCTGGCGAAGGCCCTCCAGCGTGCGCGGCTTACGTCGATAGACTTGATCTTTCACAGATTCCCACAAGTAAAAATCCATAGGAATTAGATCTGGTGACCGTGGGGGGAACTCAATGGGCCCTCTTCGTCCAATCCAATGTCCATGTAATCCAGGAAAGCTCGTACGGCTAAGTGGTAGTGTGGTGGCACCCCGTGGTAGAAGACCTCATCATCAGCTCCATAAAACGCACGTACACCTGTAAAATTGATGTGCGTAACATTTCGAGGTAGGCCTACACTTCTCAGTGGCAGTACCATCAAAGAAAAAGGGTCATAATAAACGCCTAGACGATAGTCCACACCACACATGAACCCCTGGTAGATTGACCGCCTTATCCATACGAACATGCGGATTTTCCGGTGACCAGTAGACGCAGTTATACCGATTCACTGTTCCATTAAGTTTAAGCTGGGCCTCGTCAGACCACACTAACTTCGTCACAAATAGTTTGTCTTCAGTACTATTCGCAAAATTGCATTCGAAGATCAGGTTCGTTATCATTAATCGCGTGCAGTAATCGTGAGATATAAAATTTCCACTTAGCAGCTTTCAGAATTCATCGTACATTGTACTGCTAATCCCCACTTCACATGCACATTGCGTAGCAGACTTCTGTGGAGAAGTAACAAACCTTCCCAACACCAGAGCCGACGAAGCAGAACTTGTAGATGTACGCGGTCTTCCCGATCTTCCTTTGTGAATATCACAATTCGTTCCATGCGCCTTAAACTTATCAATAATGCGTTTAATTGTTAGGCGGGTTGGGGGTTCTGTTTCATACTCCCGCTTCCACTGACGCTGCATTTTAACGGCATTATCAAACCTCATAAACCACTTCAGAATGCATTTTCGTTGCTCGAACGTCAAACGTGCTCCAGCCATTTTGTTTTTTTAACTATCGTGATGAAAATACCAACATCTGTTGAGCAAAAGACCATGCTACAACATACTCGTAATTGAAATCAATTGACATGATCAAAATCTCGAGACAGTCTGACAAAAAGAGTGTGTACATTTTTTTGGCGGACTCTGTATTTACATCGTGGCAAGACTGCCAATTACAGACCGTATAGCCGAAGAATTGGAAATGAATAAAGTAGAATTGATAGCTCCAAGAACAACAGACCAAGAAGTAAATTTTACAGGCGAGACATGAAACAATTTTTAACCTGTTCTGTGAATGCATAGGTATCTTCAATTGGTGCAATATTAACCTTCCATATTGGATTATTTTAAGCATACAATTCAGGATGATACTTTTTATGACTATTTTTCTGTAATTTTTTTATTTTGTGGACTCATGTTCTTATTGGGATATGGAATTTTTTAAGCAAAAATTTATATAAGTGCATATTATCAATAGAGTTACATTTTATTAGTGTCTTCCGGGTGTCCCGACTGAACTCTGTCCGGACAGCATTTTGTCCAGACTTCAAAGAAATTGCACTTTAATGTGAAATTAATTGCTTGATAAAGTTATGTTAAATTTATAACACGAAACTGCTTTTTAAAAATAAATAACATGTGAAAATCGCTTGCTTAAAAGTATGGTTCCAAAACTGATTAGGCCTATCTGCGTCTACACGGTGAACATCGTAATAGTTTAGAATTCTTCTTTAACGCAAATTTGATACTCTGTTAAATGCGTCTAGTCTGAAGTGTTACCTATTGAGCCGAAATTACACTCCGCATAATCATAATTTGAGCGGACTCTTACTCTTACAAGCAAACATTCTGATAGGTGCAGAAAAAAAGTTTTTTTTTTTTCCTTTCATCATGTTAATAATGTCAAATGACAAATAGCGCAATAATTGCTGTATCTGTTTCAATAAATCTTTCCATGCAATTGTGCTTATACAAATTTTGGTCACTCGACCGCAATTACGAGGGCCGCAAAAAATAAGTTCGCCAGGGGCCGTTAACAGAAATAAAACACAATTTTATTGTAAAAATTTATTGGAACAGACACACCAATAATTGTTGAGCTACTTTTGAATATATTTCCCACGGGAATTGAGATATCTATCATATCATGGGATCGAAAGAGAGGTGCAGACGGCTGTCAAACGCTGGTTCCGATCCCAGGCGGCTGACTTCTACGACACAAGGATATAAAAATTGATCCCATGGTATGATAAATGTCTCAATTCCAGTGGGAGATATGTTGACAAATAGCGAAACAATTGCTGTATCTGTTTCAATAAATCTTGCCATGCAATTGTGTTTTTTTTCTATAAGCGGCCCCAGCAAGTAGGCTGTCTTACTTCTGTATAAAACATAAGCATGAGAGGTATAAATGTACTAGATGCAGACATGCATACGACGACAGATATGATGGATCCCCCCATCCATCATATCTGTCGTCGTATGCATGTCTGCATCTAGTACATTTATACCTCTCATGCTTATGTTTTATTTTTGTGGTTAAATGCTGTCATTTTTGTACTTCAATTAATAATTTTATCTATTTTTCTCAATTGAAGACTGGCATTAAGTTGTAGGCGATAAGTTCATTGCAAAATTTATCGTTACTCTCTTACAGAAATCGATAGTTAAAGTCATTGTAAATCTGAAGTAATAGTAAATTATATTTAATTAATATTTAGTACAAAAGTATTATGAATTATTGTTAACCATTTATCCTACCGGTCCTCCAAAACAGAGTATTTTCTGTGGTTTTAAAAATCCTGAATTTTACAAGATTATACTATCTTTAAGACAATTTCAAACTTATCTGTAGATTGGCTAAGTATTCTCATATGATACTACAACATATTATTTTTAAGCCTTCAGAATAATTATTTAAAGCTTAGGTACCCTGTTTTGTCAGCTTTCCCCTAATTGGAAGTTAGGTTACAAAGATCACTTTACACTATGCGCTTTGCAATATGACAGCAGTACATGACAGGACAGTTGACTTTTCAAACGAAATTTTATTACGATGTGTAAAGGCTCCCTCGACGTATGTCAGATGCTCGTACAAACGGTGTGACGAGATTCTGGGAAATTGTTGTGAGACTGTCATCAAACAAGAGCCATTTCAAACCCCATAACTGAATGCAAAAATAAGTCCTGGTTGTTGAATATAACAACCAAACACTACAACAGTGTAATATTATTTTGAAATGGTAAAGAGCATAAGAAAATATAATACTGAAAATATGTACGACTTTCGAGGAATACGGACATTTATACACCGTAAAGTACATTAACTACCTCTCTCCCTTGGTACCATTACTAAGTTTACGTGTGTACAAGCAAGCGGCAACAGTGGTGGAGCAAAGGCTGTGTCTAAACATTTCACTTCCAAAAAACGGAGATTTCTGGTGGAATGGGAGGAAGAATTCTTCTGTTTTAAAAAGATTATGAGAGTGTAAAATGCCTAATTTGTAATAAGGTGTTACGTGGCTTTCTTCCAGCCAACATTACACGGCATTATGATACGTATCATGGATCATATGAACGCTGCTAAATAGAAAGCAAGATCCTCTCTTTCAGATGATAATCTTTCGGCACAGCTACGTATAGCTGTTACAGACATTATTACACATTTTGAACATAATGCTCAAAGATTCAGATCAAGACGATTAATTTTCGTAGAGCTACTTCTGTTTTGTATTATTATGTTTGCGCAAGGGTAAATTCAAATACCAATTCAACAAACGACAGTAAACTTTTGATTGTATGTAATAAATGACAGTTCGCTAGTGTGCAATGTTATATTGCCTATATTGACTTACTTCGAATGAATTTTTTTAAATTTTTTTTTATTTTAGTAGGTTATTTTACGACGCTTTATCAACATCTAAGGTTATTTAGCGTCTGAATGAGATGGTGATAATGCCGGTGAAATGAGTCCGGGGTCCAGCACCGAAAGTTACCCAGCATTTGCTCATATTGGGTTGAGGGAAAATCCCGGAAGAGACCTCAACCAGGTAACTTGTCCCGACCGGGAATCGAACCCGGGCCACCTGATTTCGCAGCCAGACGCGCTAGCCGTTACTCCACAGGTGTGGACCCTTCGATTGAATTATATCTGTTTTTCCGTACCTTATATGTTGCTTTAATTTTGCTCACCAATGTTTTAGAGCGGGAAATTAATCTACGTAATGTGGCAGATAAGTGCAATGGATTTAAGCTCCACTTATAAAACAAAATTAACACTTTATTAGAAAAATGACAACATGAGCCAATATAAATTTACAAGATAAAGCATCACCTATTATAGAACAATTAATCTACTTTCATGATTATGCCCTAATAATTATTATTTTAATCTACGGTCTACTCTCCCAGAAGTTTACTACTGCGTGTTCAGTTCAAAGTGTGTCATGGCTCGCTGTATGACGTCATGTGGCTAGCCGATGAGCCTAGAGAATTCAATCTTCCTACACTTCCGCAGAGGCGTATTACCTATGTGCCAGAGAAATTGCATAGCAAGTACGGCGTTCATTCTGAAGAGTACTTACCGATACGTACGGTAACGCCTGTAGTGGCAGGAACGTAAACTGTTTTGAAACACGTACTGAGGTGAGTTTTTTTCTTACTGTCGGGATATGGGGAGAGGGTTAAGACGATTACTTACGTATTTGTTGACATTAACTTCGACGGTCAACATGGACACGGAGCATTTGATGTTTATTGTGGAAAGTTGCCGTACGCAACCGATGATAACAAATACCCTGCGTACGACATGCCCGCGCAAAACACAGTTCGAAAGAGGTTAGCACACAGACTTTACAGACCGCCATCTGTTGCTACGAGTTCAAGTTATACAGTACACGTTCTCAAGTTCAGATTGAACGCCTTGATTAATAGGCAACTTCTCTGACATAAAAGCTGAAACTCGCTTCAAATCGCTGACTCACAACAGAGACGTCATGACACACTTTGAAATGAACACCCAGTATAATCACTGCAAAGGAGAAACAGTCAGGACTTCACCCCTTCCTTCAGTTTTGCAGTTAATGAACTGATGTTATCCGGGTTGCGTTCACAATGGATTCGGCGCAAATTGTTTTCTGCCCACCTCTATTGTGACACCATTGTATTGCAAGTCGCTCAGTGTGAACAGACCCATAGGCTCTTCGGATCTGGAGCGCTCATGTGTAACCTAGCTCTCTTTCTACCATTCTTCATACGTAAACCGTTACATTTGCGTGATAAGCAATCTTTCTTCCCAGCATCAGTGAATTCTTCTGAATAATGACGAGTTTTACGCAGCAAGAGACTACGCGAGATGCGATCGGGGAGAAATGAACATTTCAGTGAACATGCAGGCACGCTCACTGAACACAGCCACCAGTTAGATCCTCAGGAGACGACCTCCCACTCTGCTTTTCATTCATTTGCATATCCATGTAAAACAATAACCCTTCTCCCATAAACTGCATACTACGAACAAATGAAAGCCGTGACCCGTGTTCGAAGTACGTCTACGTGCGTCGAGTCAGTGGCAGAATCTGCAGACTTTAAGTGACGAAGCTGAGGATATGTTACCGCTCACCTGAAGTTTTTTTCAATTGCAGTCATTCAAATACTCGTACATATACGGCATAAGCGTCCTGGAGAAATAACACTGCACTGGTCCGTAGTCGCATTATGCGTTCTGCCCTACGCTACTATCCTTGGATTTTCTCTCCATTTCTTTACTCAGTATTTATTCATTTCTTTCTTGATTTTTACTTTCTTTCTCTATTTCTTCATTTCCATATTTCTTTTCTTTCTTCGGTGTCTCTTTCTGTCTCCATTTCTTCATTTCTCTCTTTCTTCTTTTCTTTTTGGGTATTTTCTTCCCTTCCAGATTTCTTGGCTGCTCTATTTCTTCTTATGTCTTTTATTTTTTCTTTCTTTCTCCGTTTTTCATCTACTTCGTTTCTTTTCGTCCTTTCTTTCCTTAAACAATTTTTTGATTCAATACCACAAGGAAAGCCTGGAAAGCACTACATTTCTCTATGCGTATTCTGAAGAAATCTAACCGAAAGTCAAAAGAATTAGCGTACAAAACCCTTGTTCGCTCATTAATGGAATATGGAGCAGTAGGTTGGGATCCGTACAGATAAAACCAAATCGATTCAATAGAAAAGGTCCAACGCAAGGCAGCAAAATATGTCAAAATGGGGAAGGGACATGGTGAGGAGATAGTAAAAGATTTGTGCTGGGTTGCAAGAAAGCATTTATAGGTTCGTTAAACACTATTGGTCCTATAACTGTTCATTTAGCGTCAGTAAGCGTTGCAAGAACGACCTTTAAAGCTATTGGTTCGTTAAAGCACTCTGTAAACTATAGGTCGAAAATCGGAGCTATAAACTGTTAACGAATCGTTAGCCGCCATATTGTACGTATATTTCTTGTTTTTGCATCTGACAGTATTAAGTAATTTCGTGGATATGTTATCATCAGAAGTAAATAAGTGAAATGTAATATACATATCACAGTGAACTCGAGATTCATGTGTGTATCGGAACAGTTTTGTGAATAAAACAATGTTATTACTATTATAGAATCGTCTGACGTAGAGGTTATGTTTGATATGGTACAACATCTACCAAGACCAAGAATACTGAGAGACAGATCGAATCCTCTAGAAGAATACGATAATATTGATTTTAAGGTTAGATTTAGATGATCGAAAGACACATTCATGGCTCTCTTGCATGAAATAGGGCATTATATTGGAAAACAAATCGCACGCACTAAATTGCCTTGCGCTATTACGCAATAGGAGCGTTTCAGAATGTGATAGTGGATCATATTCATGTTTATAAATCTACAGTTTGTAGAATAATAAGATGTGTGACTGTATTGCAAGCATGAGAGGACAATACGTTACTATGCCTCAAGGAAATTCTGCACAAACAGTAAAACAGGATTTCTTCTCAATTTGCTATTTTTCCAACGTTATTGGTGCATAGATTGTAGCCATATGAAAATTCAAAGCCCTAGTGGACACTTGAATGAGATGTACCGAAACAGGAAGAGTTACTTCTCTATCAATCTGTACCAAGAATCGTTGCATGTTGTCCTGGGTCAGTATTTGATGCCTGTCTTGTGCAAAGTTTGAGAACAATGACTATCCAAAAACACAATATTACCATAGCGACATGCACGTATAATAAGCGAATTATTTACGCCTGCTACGATGGGTCTGTCGTTTTCAATCTTTTCCGTTTAAATATGGAATAGCTAACAGATCGTTAAATATCACATTTGCAACGATCTATACTATAAAGACTGGAATAGTTTAAAGGTCCGTTACTTAACGAGAGAATAGCAATTTATGGAACAGGTTTCTTGCAACCCAGCATTAGGGTGGGAACTTCTCAAATCAAGGCGACGAAAAACCAGACTCACCGCATTGTTTAAGGCACAAATGGGACACAAAGAATGGACCGATATCAATCCTAGATTAGCAACACCATCATACTTAGGAAGGGCTGATCATATTAGGAAGTTTAAATGTAGAAAACAAAGAACGGACGTGGCAAAATCTTCCTTTGTTAACCGCACAATAGTAGACTGGAACAGCTTACCTGCGGCAATCTTTCACGGTGGTCCTCTTAAAATCAATACATTTAAGGAAAGGTTGAGAAGATTAGACTGGAAATGTAATTGGAAGTGCAGTGTAATTATTTAAGTTGTGTCATGTAACTAATTGAGTTAATATATAATTAATTAAGATGGTATGTAATTTGGTTGACGTGTAAATAAATGAAGGTGATATGTAATTATTTAAGATATGTAATTAAGTTGGTATGTAATTAATTAAGGTGATATGTAATTATTTAAATTGGTAATAGTTGGGTGAAATAGAAGTACTTATAAGTTAGATTTACTTTTGCATATCGTAGGCGTTATTATAGAATACTTTTTATTTATAGTCCTAGGTTTATTGCATCTACTATTTATAGATTTACGTTTATTTTATTTTATTTCACTTACGTTTATTTTATTTTATTTCATGTAATTGTAATTATTGTATATTATATATCACTGCCACCGGGTGTATACCCAATTGTAGTGCTAATAAATACATACATACATTCCTTTTTTTCTCTATTAGGAAATAGACGAGAAAGTATACACGAAAAATACGATAGGTGAAGACAAAATAATAAAGGAAATAAAGCACCAAAATGAGAATTTCTTTACTGAATTTACAAACAATGGCAAAGAAATTCTTTAATATTTAATACAAAATACGTTGAACCAGGAACTTTTCAATAGTCCACCACTTGTCAACAACTTCGCCGCTCTCCTTAATATTATTTCCTACGTTCAGGAAACTACACTTGCTTTCTAGCTGGAGCTGGAACACCGAACTCTATTTACAATGTTGTCAAATTTGTTTCTCTCTCTGCTGCTGGAGTGTAAATTAACGGAAGACAGGAAGACATTTAACAAAACCTCACCCTGCGTGCATGAATGTGGGGTGGCATCCGTAAACAACCACTAGGCTTACTCTTCCATTAGTGTACCAGTTGGCATGGTGCTAAATAATTACTTCTGGAATTACCACAAGCCCACAAGACAGATTCGTTTATATATTTAATCTACCAGAGAGCTCAGCACAGCTTTTCGAGTTCATGAGTGGATGCAACAGTGATCTATGGAGTCTTTGGCATGTCAAGCTTTTATAATGATCGTTTCGTTGTGTAGATTTGGGGTTCTGACATGTACTGAAATTTATTTTGTCCAACGTTTCGGGGCAAATTTTAGGCTCAAAGAACCAAATTTAGTCTCCCATGATTCAATAATCTAATCTGCCTTGATATCGTTGTTACGTTTTATGAATTCCTTGGTTGTATTGTATTTATTTACATCCCATGGTATTCTAACATCGCTTCATAGCTAGAATATGGAATATGTCAAAAAATCTTAATAGCAGTAAGTTACAATGTCTTAATTCAAGTCACAGTCTGGTTGAAATAAATGCAGAAGGCTTTTACAATACACTAGAACACTGACGTTGGATTTTATAATGCGGATTTATTTATGTACTATTGGCGACACTGACTGTTAGCTTCCGCCATCTATTCATAGAAGTAATAACTAAAGAAGCGACACTTACACGAACAAGTTATCGAACACTATCGATTAGTGAAGTCAGATACCTTTGAACGTCAGTGTACAACATAAAGCGTTAATATCGATACTTAATACAAGACAAAAATATTCATGCAGTGTTGTTGAATGTCATAAATTCAGCTACAGACTAGGAATGAGAAGTTAGGTACTTCTTTATTTGGCCCTAAATAATCTTATGTTTTAAGTTTGTTTTTCTTATATCCATAGGGAGGCTGTAAAAATTTTACTGCTATATAACACACTCCTTTTTGATAGCACTATAGATTTGCCGATGGAGTATGAAAGTTATTTTTTGGGCGAGTATTTATGCTATGAACTGTTGAATTATTTACAAAGTTTGCACAATTGCATACGGGGAAATTTATTAATGACAAAATATGCTGACAAGCCATGGGCATTATTTGTAGTTTTTTTTTTTTAAATGGTCCTACACGATTCCCAAGATTTCGCACCTGTTATTATTCTAATTATTCGTTTTTGTAGTAGGAATATACTGTTACTATCTCTAGAATTTCCTCAGAATATTATTTCAAAACTCTTTACCGAGTGGAAGTATGCAAAGAACATTGCTTTTAAGATATTCGTATTTACTACCTCTTGCATAGATCTAATAGCAAAACATGCTGAATTTAGTTTGAGAGTAATTTCTTTTATGTTACTTTTCCAATTTAACATACTATCGATTTGTAAGCCAAGGATTTTTTTTCTGTTGTTAATTATTCCGCTTGAAATTTGTGAGGTTGAATTTGGGCAGAATTTAAATTGCATTATGTTAGTTTTTTTACAATTTAATAGTAATTTATTGGCTGAGAACCAACCACATATTTTGAGGAAAATTGCCTCTGTTGAAGACTGGAATGCGCTGGAGTTACTGGCTGTAATAACTATACTTGTGTCATCTGCAAATAATATGGGATGACCTACATCTTTTATTAAGGGTGCAAGATCATAGAAAAAGTAGGAGACCTAAAATTGACCCTTGTGGAATTCCATTATTAATAGTTCTCCATGTCGAAGCAGATTTCATAATGGTGATATCTCACTAATCTTTCACAACTTGCAGTTCCTAGCATTTTTAAAAAAATAAATACAAATGGGAGTATACGAAGTGTGTTTCAGTGAGATTCGACTACCTAGTTTCTGGTAAGTCTTCAAGAGTTCTTGTATTGCTAGTTGATAATTATTTGTTTTTGTTTTTACTGCCTTAAGGGACCACAATCACTGACTTTAAAGTCTTCCATGCTCCTTGTTTATTAACAGCATTTCACTTCTTTCCGAAGTTTTAGTCTTTAAAATGTTTTCTGATTTGTAGCCCAGCAAATATATTCTTTCTTTCACTTTCACTTCAATGAGTCAAAGGATTACAATTAACTTTACATTGTCCTGGGATGTAATTCTGAGCACAGAAGTGTATTAGAATTGTAGATGAAGTTCTCAGCCTTTCATGGAAATGTTCAAGCAGTAACCTATTTGATTCGACCAACACTGCCATTTAAATTTTTACAAGTTAGCTAAGAAATTGTGCGATATTTCATCCCATCACATTGACGTCTTAGCAATATAACTATAGAGGCTCAAGTCTAATTAAACCGCTGGGTTTTGCGTAGGACTGCGTCAAATGTTGAATGATTAATAAGAAGGCTTGTTTTGAGCAAAAGTGAATTGTGACTCTGGATATCTAGTCACAACTTCGATATTTGACCCAAGAGATTGTTCGACGGCTCGAGCAGTGGTTTCTTCTTGCCCTGTTGAAACTGTCTATCTCGCTCGGTGTTCGTGATTTTGGTATTGTTCGATTTTTTCTTACCTACTCTTGCCTCCTGTTGAAATTTTCGTCATTTCTTGTTACGTTCATAAGTAGGGACTGGATTTGTAGGTTTTTCATCTACTTTTTTTCATGCTTCTGAACTTCTAATTTCATCAGTACTTTATCGAATCATGATCGTAGGAGTCGTTTATGTGAATTCTGTTGAACCTAAACAAACTTAAATTGGATCTTAGTGCCTAAATTGGATCTTAGTACTCCTGTTGATAAGCGTTATCTGTCTTTACTGCGTTATATATTGCTTTTTTTTTTTGAGAGAAATATCAATACATTTGGAGACAGAGAGAGAAGAGAGAGAGAGAGAGATAGAGAGAGGAAAAACACACTCGACGTGGAGGAGGTTGCCTGTCCCTGAGGAAAAATCTGTACTCAGCAGTGACAACATCTATGGCTCTCTTACTTTCCTAAAGGCACATTTCAGTGACCTTCCGAAATATATCGAGTTCTTGGAATCTTTGTAGCTACAACTGAAAGATGCAATTGGTGTCATTGACTCGCTTCTGCAGAAACAAGTACCAGGACCCGTGGATGAAGCCGTCACATTAAAACTGAAGAAAGTATTGCGGAAGAATCCAGGGTTTGAAAAAATGAAGAATGTGTGCTCCATTCTGCAGGGGGAAGGCTTCAATTGTCAGTTACAGCGGGTACCTGCTGCAGTGACAGCGATTAAATTTGCACCTATGACGTCATGTGCCGTCAAAAGAGCCATTTCATCCTTCAAATGTATTTTTGAGAGACGATATAAAAAAAACTTCTCAGTCGAGAATCTTGAAAAGTATTTGGTCATATACTGCAACCAGGAACAGCACCAGTAAATAATGTTGTTTTGTTTGTTTGTTTGTTTGTTTGTTTGTTTGTTTCTTTTTAAAATAATTCTTGATCAAGTTTCAACAAATTTAATTCAAAAGTTGTGTGTGTACTGTATCTCTTATCTATTAAAAACTGAAATTTATATACGAGTAGTTATATCAATTAATTGTTACATTAATTTATTTAAACTACAAATAATGTTAAAGGGGAAGGAACACAAATTTCGAATCTTATAAATTTTGATAATTGTTTGGTTCTTGAAAAGGTCAGTTTTGTGGTTCATGTTGCCTTAATAAATATATATTTATTTTTTGAGAATAACTGTAAAGATACATTTTTAACGATCTAGCAGCTTTTGCGACCCCTTTCACAGGTTGGACATAAAACCAAAACACCGGTCCCTATTCATAAGCGATATCGCGTTGCATCTTCAAAATATACATTTCTTCGTTCAAAAAAACACATAACATTAATTTCAAGTTTATTAAGGTAAATTCTCATTATATTAAGTAGATCTCTTCGAGCGGTTTACGACTACACCGAACATGAATATTTTACGTCAACCTGAAGCTGAGATAAATTGAGTGGAATGTTGCCGCGCGGCCGAAAAATGACGTCACTTCTGTGCATCTCATCTAGGGGAGGAAGAGGGAGATGCGAGCGACTTCGTTCCGCATTACCGCTACGGGACTCCTTGCCCTACAATGATATTATAGTATCATAGTTGTAAGTAATTACTTTATAAATTATAGCGGTTTTCGCTGTTCCATTATTTTCGTTTATCGCAAAGCCCGAAGTGCAGCCCCTTTACTGACCAAGTTCGTAGACGTAGTCCTGCATCAAGAAGACCAGATGCATGTGTCACAATAATTATTAATTAGAGACGCTGTTAAATTAACATGCATGTACCAAATTTAGGAATACAGAATGCGGTTATAGTTATATTAAGCAAAATCATAGAATATATTGTTGTTCAGTGAACTGTCAGAAGACAGGGTTGTACCTCATAAGTGACACCAATAAGGCATCACTTATGAGGCAACTAAGCCAGGAGATAATGGGTCAGGGTGGTCAGTTCCTTTTCCCCATCCATTGCATACATCGCTGACTGGTAAGATATTACACTAATCAGACTTCATTTGTATACAATTAGTAAGGGATATGCTACTATAGCTAAATGACAGCTGTGAGCAGTATGGAATGAAGATAAATGCCAACAAGACGAATACCATGGTTGTCGGAAGAAAAATAAAGAAGGTAAACTTGCGAATACTAAATAAGACAGTAGAGCAAGTGGACAGCTTCAAATGCTTGATGTGTACTATAAGCAGTAATATGAGCTGCTGCCAGGAAGTCAAAAGGAGGAGAGCAATGGCAAAGGAAGCTTTTAATAGAAAAAGGAGCATTTTCTGGAGAAAGAACTAAGGAAGAGACTAGTGAAGTGCTTTGTGTGAAGTGTAACATTGTATAGGGCAGAAACATGGACATTACGACGAAGTGAAGAGAAGCGACTAGAAGCATTTGAAATGTGGATATGGAGAAGGATGGAGCGTGTAAAATGAACAGACAGAATAAGAAACGAAGCTGTGTTCGAAAGAGTGGGTAGAGAAGAATGATGCTGAAACTGATCAGAAAGAGGAAAAGGAATTGGCTGGGTTACTGGCTGAGAAGAAACTGCCTTCTAAATGAGGCATTGGAACGAATGGTGAACAGGAGAAGAGTTGGGGCAGAAGAAGATATTAGATGATAGACGACATTAAGATATATGGATCATATGCGGAGACAAAGAGGAGGACAGAAAATAAAAAAATCTGGAGAATGCTGGGTTTACAGTGAAAAACCTGCCCTTAGGCAGAACACTATGAATGAATAAATGAATGAATGTTCTTCCTCTGACACATATTGTGAAGTGAAATGTACTGCCTGATAAGAGATCATGGACCATGAAACAGGAATAAAGGAATCATTCGGTTATTAATTAAGGGGAAGGATCTACAAGAAATCTCTTTTGTCATATTATTTTAAGTAGAGCCTTTATTTCCCTAACATAGTTTCATATCAATGTATGAAGCCTTTTAATACAACATTATCTCTTTTTCCCTTAATGGTACGGTCACAGACATAAAAAAAATACAAAAATGTAGTCTTATAAAGAAAATGATATATCTGCTCTCAACAGTATCACAGAATTACAAATCTTGTCTTAAATGAAAGCTAAAACCTGCTAATCAATTTTTGGATGATTTTTAGAAATTTTAATTTTTATATTTTTATTTTGCATTTTTATGAACAGAAAGAAAAATTGCATGTCTATTTTTACTTATTTATTAATTTTCAATTTGACAATTTCCTCTTGCAGAATTATTTATGTATAATGTGAGAATATGTCCTGAAAATGTTATTCAATTATCTCTATTATTGTCTGAGATATTATATAATAAATGTTGAGAAATGTAAAATAAGCAAACTCCGGATATTGAACGGAGAGGTTTGAGCACAGAACACAGAGGCTATTTAAAAATGACGTAAGAGCAGTTATTTTCTTTCTAACGACCTTGATATTTCGCTCAAATTAAATCAATACTATGAAGTATTTTTAGGCTAAAAATATAAAAAAGTTAATTTTGACACACATTTGGTCATTTGTGTAGGTTCTTCCCCTTAAGAATAATCTTTGTTATATTAGCGATTCATTTATTTGAATCAATGATGAGGCACGTAAGTCACCCATTTCACATAACAGAACAAAGACGTCCACACCTGTGAAGTAACGGCTAGCTCTTCTGGCCGCGAAACCAGGTGGCCCGGGTTCTATTCCTGGTCGGGACAAGTTATCTGGTTGAGGTTTTTTCCGTGGGTTTCCCTCAACTCAATATGAGCAAATGCTGGATAACTTTCGGTGCTGGACCACGGATTCATTTCACAGGCATTATCACCTTCATCTCATTCAGACGCTCAATAACCTAAGATGTTGATAAAGCGTCGTAAAATAGCCTACTTAAAAAAAGAACAAAGACCATTACCCTTAACTGGATAATCAACTAACGGACTTATCACATTTTATATTAGCATCATATATTTTTAACGTTAATGGTTATAAGCTATAACTCAATTTTGAATGTTCTCCAATGTAGTGGTGGTGATGGTAGTGGTAGAGCTTTTAGTTGAAATTCATTTAACGACGCTTTTAGCTACAAAGGTTATTCAGCGTCGAAATTGAACATGGTCGAGAAATGGCCGGAAATTGTCTGAAGCTCTCAATCGAGTGTCGATTGTACGACACGGCCAGTTGTTCGTTAAAGTCTATCGCCTTGGGTCGATTTAGACCAGGGATGGGCAATATGTTCCCGCGCGGGCACTGTATACACCAGCCCTTCATTTCTCTCCCCACAAATCTTCTGTCTGCGTGTACATACACTAAGCAGAAGTTGAGCTCGGTACCATATCGTTCTCATTATGGATGTTTAAAGTGCTGGAATATAGCGAATAAATTGTAAGTTTCGTTTTAATATTCAATAAATATGGGAACAAGACAATTTTGTTATGAATAAAGGCAAATCTCAATGCCTCAACTCTTCAGTTGAGATTTATATAAAACATAACATCAGACGACATATAGATCTTGAACACAAGAAGGATTTTGTCGAATATAAACTTATGGATAAGCGTTTAAACAGGATTGTTAAAAATGGTTTATATTAATAAAATAGTTGTTACATGCGATAGAGCAATGTGTTATTTTAACGTAGCCTATTTGTTGTTCAGGTTGAAATAATGAGAAAGTTTTCAAGAATCTACAAGAATAATTTGTTAAAGGAAAAGCCAACTCACAATCACTACTAGTTGAAAATGCAGGTCGAGCAATTTATTGCAATTCAAACATAGAGGAGAGTCATACAGGAAAATACCCTTTTTCATAAATCAGGTAAAACCGGGAAGGAATTCTTGAATTATTATCTAATGACAAGTCTTCTAACTTAATATCGCAGCTAAAAAGCTGGCAATCTTTGAATCCACGCATGTATGCGAACATTTTTTTTTCTAAAATAAACCTGATGAAAAATATTGCGCTTACACGTCTAACAGCCTATCATCTCGTAACTGCTTTACGTGTATGCAGTTTATGCATGGTTGCCCGGAGATTGAAACTTTAGCACACGTCTTGGGATTCTGTGAACAGGGATTTTCTCTTGAGGAACTCTAGACATCATCTTATAAGATCAAAAATTACTGCCGCATTAAGAAATAAGGGTTGGATTGTAGAAGAAGAAATCTCCTGTCTAGCTGAAAATAGGTCAACGAGACGAGTCGATATTTTAGCGTACAATGCTGACACTAAACAGGGCATCATTGTGAACTCCAGGATACGTTTTGAAATAGGATGTCATCAATCAGCCGAGGTCCACTATGAAAAGAAGTCGATCTATGAGCCTACGGTCAACTATTTCAAGCTGAAATATGCCTTAATTCACGTGATCGAGGGACTATACCAGCTTTTTTCGAAGAATTTCGACGGTAGTTTGTTCTGCCAACATCTCTGAGGGAAGACATTGTGATAACTGTGTTAAAAAAGTTCTGTCAAATCCTGATTAATCACATGGTGCCACATTAATAGCAATTGTAATTTTTCATGTCCTTTTGTTTCTTTTTTTAAATTTAATTGCCTATATTTACATATGTATATTTATATGTTTTAGGATATACTGAGTCCGTAAGGGCTACCCTAAATGTGGGGGGCAGTTTGTAATAATTATTCATCCTAATATAGGCAGACTCGTTCTGACAAAAACAATATAGGCTGTCTAGAGGTAATAAGTGATTATTTATAAAGAGTGCTAAGGCATAGTGAGCATATAAATGCCTATATTAGGTAGGTCCATTTATCTTGATTTGAAATGTTTAATATAATGGCATGTCGCACTAGTTTTGTACATTCCTAAACGGAAGAAGCCAAGTTCATGTGATCGGAAATATTGTGGAAGGAGTGAACTGAATGACGTTTACCTCCCCTCCGTTATGTCCATGCCTGCTTTAGACCCACAAACCTCAAACAGATCTTCTGCACAAGTATGGTAGCCGCAAGACGTCCAAGGACGACTGAATGTTCATAAAAACGAAAAGAGAGAGAAACCACGAGAAGAGAAGTCGTAACAGTAAGACATGTGATTCACATTCGCAGAGAAGTGTTTGTACACAATTCAAAGCTTACGCTTACAGAATTTGATGTCACATACGTACGCGTTCTGTGTCGTACTTGTCACTTTTCATCGTGGCTACCATATTTGTTTGCACTATGACATAGACACTGAGTGGCTCCTTTCTAGGTTATTAAATTTCAATGTTAATTCAATTACTACAGTAAGCTTAATAATGAAAATATCACCTGACATATTTACTAAAGTTGATGAAGTATCGTACTGTTCTCAGACCGATACAGGTATATTTTAACAATTGACATGCTAAGTGTTGTGGTCCAATTGCTAGCGCGTTGTCCTTCCATCCAGGTTCGATCCCCGGCCAGGTCGTGATGGAATTTATGGTGGACAAGCAGATGTTACAGAAGGTTTTTCTTAGGGTACTCCCTTTTCCCGCTATCATTCCATCAACACTCTCATTTTATCTATCATCTGCAATAGTAAAACTAGGCTCGGGAATAAGTCTTGGGGGTACGGGTTTCCGATGCTGATAAAGGAAAGACATGGAGCTCCGACCTCTGGGGATAATGAAGCTAATCGTATGCGGATGGGATCTCGCTCTATCAGAGCCTGAGAAAGATTTCCCATCTTCTGAGTCGGCTGATCAGGAATGGCTTGGGACTTCGGACTCCTGGGGTTTATTAGGGTATTCGTCCATGAAATGAGACCTGGCTCTGTTGGGGGCTGAGACAGGATGGCCCACCTGTCAGCGACGGAATAACGAATACCATCCGGCCACCTGTCGGACTTGAACAATCATAACATATTAGAGCAGTCATGTCAACTGATGCCCATATGGGCAAGCGTGCGCTTTAGTGCTCAGAAGAGCCTGAGCGCTTTAAAGCGGAAAAGAAAGAGACTGACGAGAGAGGTAGTATATACCTCTTGGTCGAGCTACATACAGGGATGGCCAGCACTGGTTTAATAGATAAAGGGAAGATAATTTATTAAAACTGTATCCATGTTAATTTTTAGATTTGTCTGAGAAGTATAAGTGCATTATAACTAAGAATTTAAGGTTCAATTTTAATGCTCATTTTTCACGAGTTTCCTGGTTATTCCAAAGCAGTATTTTCTCAACTTTTTACAGAAAGGTGAAATTTTCAGATATTTTTATTTAGTAGTCTTACAGGTACTCAAACAATGTTATCGTAAATCTAATATCCCTATCGTAAATATGTATTACTGAAGATACGTATTGAAAATTTTGAAAATATTCGGTTGAAAAATGTTTGTAAGAAAATGAATTAACAAAGGAACTACTGTTACATCATAAACAAAGATCCATATGTTGTAAAAACGTCAGCTCTATAGCTTCAGCAGATTTCGAGAAAATAATTTAATATTCTGGTGATAGGAAGTTGCCCATCATTATCACCTTAAAAGCATAATGCGATAAGGGTTTTGTTATGTAATATTAGTTACAGTTGAAACATATACCTAGGTAACTTTGCTTTGTACTGTAATATTGTTTTGATTAGTTTATTGATTACTTTTATAAGGCTAAAGAAACCATCAATATCAATTCCAACTTACCATGTTATACTTAATCTGTTTCTTTGGGATATCACTTTCTTTATGGATGATGTTTCATTCACTTAATATAGTATAGTTTTACGGCTATGAAATTTATGTTAATATTCCTTCGTAACTCTTTATTATGTTATTAACTGCAATATTAAGAAACTGGTGTTGTACTTTGTTTTACAGACAATATAACTTAGCTAATATCAAACAGCAAATAGCCATATAAAATAACAACATAAAATTTCACGTTCTGTTTGAAGTTTGTACACTACTGTTTTATTAATCCAACAGGCTCCTTATTCATATACATAATCCTTGCTCCTTCAATACCTAGCGCTTGATGCCCGCGCACGACGCCAAGGTCAGAAAAATGCGTTTGCTTTGATATCACTGTATTAGAGGGTGCATAATGGGCCAAAGCGTGCCTAAATTTGCGGACCCGTTCCTTGTTCAGCTCTCGTAAAGTCAAGCTAAGTCATGCTAGGTATTGAACTCACTCTGGTTATGCTTATATGGTTTCACCATATCAGTCTGGCTGCCATATTTTTTGTACTGTGACATAGACACTGAGTGTCTCCTTTATAGGTTATTAAATTTCAGTGTTAATTCAATTACTACAGTAAGCTTTATAATGAAAATGATGTCCTTCCATCCAGGTTCGATCTCCGGCCTGATCGTGATGGAATTTAAGGTGGAAAAGCAGATGTTACATAAGGTTTTTTCTCGGGGTACTCCCGTTTCCCTATATCATTCCATCAACACTCTCCAACGTCTCCTCATTTCATCTATCATCTGCAATAGTAAAAATAGGCTGGGTGAAGTCTTGGGGATAGTACGGGGTTTCCAATGCTGATAAAGGAAAGGCATGAAGCTCCGACCTCTGGGGATAATGAAGCTAATCGTATGCGGATGGGATCTCGCTCTATCAGAGTCTGAGGAAGATTTCCCATTTGTCAGAGTCGGCTGATCATGAATGGCTTGGGACTCCGGACTCCTGGAGTTTATTAGGGTATTCGTCCACGAAATGAGACCTGGCTCTGTTGAGGGGTCGGCATCGGTAGCGCAGTTGGTATAGCGTTGGCCTTCTGTGCTCGAGGTTGCGGGTTCGATCCCGGCCCAGGTCGATGGCATTTAAGTGTTCTTAAATGCGACAGGCTCATGTCAGTAGATTTACTGGCATGTAAAATAACTCCTGCGGTACAAAATTCCTGCACACCGGCGACGCTGATATAACCTCGGCAGTTGCGAGAGTTGTTAAATAAACCACAATGTTTTAATTTCTATGGGGGGCTGAGACAGGATGGCCCAGCGACGGAATAACGAATACCATCCGGCCACCTGTCGGACTTGAATAACCATAACATATTAGAGGTCGCATAATGGGATCTAGGTCATTTCATAATCGGAAATTTCGTCACCGTTTTAGTTTGTCACCTATTTTTCGTCATTAGGTTTTGGTCATCAAATATATTTTGTCATCATGTTTTTCGTCATTGAGGAGATTTTGTCGCTGAAGATATGTTGTCTTCATATATATTTTGTCATCTTTTTTATACTGAGGGGATTTCGTCATCAAAATAATACAGAAAAGTAATCTTTTTATTATGAGTCCAAAACCATCACTGTATAATTATTTTAATGCTCTGTGCTATTATGGATTTTGAAATTGCATACATTCATCCTATTTTTATGAAGTTTCAATCAAAATTTCCACTGAAGTTGTGACCTATGGCACATAGGTAACCACGGATGTTATCTTCTGTTCTATAGGCTTCATACCTATTGACAATTCGTGCAATTCTCTTATCTAAGGACATGTATTTCTTATTTTTCCTGGCTGGAGACTGACCTGCTTCTAATTTCTCAATGCCCTGATGTATCCTTGCAGTCTCCTCCTGTAACAACTGAAGAACATGGTGAAAGGAGGGATATGCTTTGCCCATTAAAGTACTGAGACGTCTATGCTACGCTTCGCAAGTATTTGTTGTTCTGGGCAGGTTTTCCCTGATATGAATGTAACAATTCCATGTATTTGGAGGGAACATGGGCTGCTGCCTGTCTCTGCCACGTCTACGACTCATGACATAATTATCCTCGAAGTAATTGAAGATTGGGGTTTTCTTGGAGAATATCGAAGCGTTTATTACATCATTCTCTGGTACAAAGGCCAAGTCCCTCTGTTTGAATACGTACCATTTTATATAGGTATCATCAAAGGAAGCGACGCGAAGGAGGGAAAATTGTGGTGGCGAATAGTAATCAGGAAATTAAATTGGTGACAAAATATGGTGGTGACAAAAGTGATTTGGTGACAAAATATGATGGTGACAAAAGTGAATCGGTGACAAAATGTTGCAGTGGCAAAATGTAATATGTGACGAAATTACCGGGTGACGAGAAATCGGTGACGAAAATTCCGGAACCCCGCATAATGGGCCAAAGCGTGCCTAAATTTGCAGACCCGTACCTTGTCCAGCCCTCGTAAAGTCAAGCTAAATCATGCTAGGTGTTGAACTGACTCTGATTATGCCTATAAGGTTTCTGGTTGTATCTATACAGTCACAGAGATTTATTTAGTGAGGGATAGTTTAAATTAAATAAAAAGTTCGTTATACTGTTTTGTTCGTTTGTAGTTATCGAGAATAAAATGTGTCTTGAAACAACTTTAACACTCCATATAAAGTAAACAAGTAAAAATTTATTCAGCACATGAAATTACACATTCCTTGGTTTAGCCATTTATTAGTCACAATAACTTGTGTGCACTAGTAATGTTGATCCGGTAGTTGTTTTGCTGTCCGCAAAGCGCTGCGCTCCTGAGATAATAGTTATTGTTTTAATAATTTATTTTAATTATTTATTAGATAATTGTTTCATCCAAAAGGTGTACAACTGAAAGCGGAAAATAACACTAATGGGGAGACAACCTTGTAGCTTTATTTATTAAGGAGATAAGAGTGTTTGTTTAAAAGGTACTGTGTATTTATTATTCAATATTTCAATTGAGGCGTTTAGTTGCAAAATCAGATATATAACTAAAACATAATTTTTCAGTATGAAGGAAAAACGTTTGCAAGGAACCAAGGATTTGCAACCAATACTATTCTTTCATCATACAAATCCATGTGATGTATCTGACTTTGGAGCATAACAGTGCTATAGCAGTTGTAGACTCATATGAAGATATGAAATATAACATTAACTCATTTTCGAAAAAAAGTGATGTATCTGATTTTGTAACTCACGCCTCAATTAAGCTCGTCAAGACCTTTCCAAAAATGTATCACAGTGGGTCATTCTAATGAACAGAACGTTAATAAACGGAACATTATTGGTGCCTTGGCGGCATGGTTTATGTGCATAGTATGAAGTTGTTTGAGTTTAAGTTGGTGTAAACAAACGTAGTACATTGCAGATGATACTCAAGGTCGCGTAATCCATTACACGTAGATTTAATTTCATTACGTTGAACACTGACGACTGAGTGAGTGGTCTGTGCTACATTTGGTTTCATGCGTTTACTGTAACCTGGGGTATCTGCAATGTAGGCCTACTACGTAATGTTTACATATGATGAAGGATGAATAGAACAGAAAAAAATTCTCTCCGGCACCGGGACTCGAACCCGGGTTATGAGGTCTACGTGCTGACGCTTTATCCACTAAGCAACACCGGATTCAGTTCCGATGCCGGATCGAATCCCCTCAGTTTAAGTTCTACCGCTCAGTTTCTGGAACTGGAACTGGATAAAGCGTCAGCACGTAGAGCTGAAAACACGGGTTCGAATCCCGGTGTCGGAGAGAATTTTTCTGTGTTCTATCCATCCTTCATCGTATGGTAACGCAGAATTCCTGCACGGAAATATCATATGTACTTCGGTACATCATAATAATATGTGTTGTTTACACCAATTTAAAGTTAAACCACTTCCTTTTTACATACGGTACTATACACAGGAATCACGCCGTCAAGGCATCAAATAACATTCCGTTTATTACGTTTTGTTTATTAGAATGGCCCACTGTGATATATTTTTGGACACGTCTTGACGAGCTTAATTGAAATACTGAATAAAAAATACATAGTGCCGTTAAAAAATAAATTGTATTGTATTTCTGGTGGTGTGGAAGAGAAGGCCTGATGGCCTTAACTCCACCAGAGTAAATAAATAAATAAATATATATATAAATAGATAGATAGATAGATAGATAGATAGATAGATAGATAGATAGATAGATAGATAGATAGATAGATAGATAGATAGATAGATAGATAGATAGATAGATAGATAGATAGATAGATAGATAGATAGATAGATGGATGGATGGATGGATGGATGGATGGATGGATGGATGGATGGGATGGGATGGGATGGGATGGGATGGGATGGGATGGGATGGGATGGGATGGATGGATGGATGGATGGATAGATAGATAGATGGAATAGATAGATGGAATAGATAGATGGAATAGATAGATAGATAGATAGATAGATAGATAGATAGATAGATAGATAGATAGATAGATAGATAGATAGATAGATAGATAGATAGATAGATAGATAGATAGATAGATAGATAGATAGATAGATAGATAGATAGATAGATAGATAGATAGATAGATAGATAGATAGATAGATAGATAGATAGATAGATAGATAGATAGATAGATAGATAGATAGATAGATAGATAGATAGATAGATAGATAGATAGATAGATAGATAGATAGATAGATAGATAGATAGATAGATAGATAGATAGATAGATAGATAGATAGATAGATAGATAGATAGATAGATAGATGGGTAAGTAAGTACGTAAGTAAATAAGTAAGTAAATAAATAAATAAGTAAATAAATAAATATGTAAATAAATAAATAAGTAAATACATATGTAAGTAAATAAATAAGTAAGTAAGTAAATACGTAAGTAAATGAATAAGTAAATAAATAAGTAATCAAATAAGTACCTAAGTAAATAAGTAAGTGTAAATAAGTAAGTATATAAGTAAGTAAGTAAGTAAGTAAGTAAGTAAGTAAATAAATATCTAAGTAAATAAGTAAATAAATAAATAAGTTGAATAAATAAATAAGTAAATAAGTAAATAACTAAGTAATAAATAAATAAATAAATAACGCTACAAGGTTGCCTCCCTGTCAGTATTATTTCTTCTTTTCAGTTGTACACCTTTTGTGTGAAACAATTATTCATTTGGTGCTTGCGTACAAAGTTATTTTGGGTGGTCAGGATAAGTAGAACATTCTACTTATCCGATTCAAGCAGAGTGAAACTTCAATTCTTTTCACATTTACATTCCTATCAGTTTCATCTTCGTGAACTATTGCAGAAAAAGTATACACTAACATTTTATTTCTCCTGAAAAGAGATCATGTCTGATGTGTTGTGCTCCCGTCATCTTTTGATCAAGATATATTTTGTACTCCACAAAGACATTAATTTTGTCGTGTCGTGCATTTCAAGTACACTATTACACGTGCTGATAACTGACGATTGAAGGGCTGCCTAAATTCCTCTACCAAGATGGATATCCAATTACTGAGACCTTTGTCTTGGATAAAAGGTCTGATGTGCTGTAGTAATGCGCATGATGTGGGGAATCTATTCAAGTTTATACATGCGCGCACAGCGCTGCTGGTGACAAGGTTTAGCTGTGCATGATATGTCTCTTAGACATATGCAAAGTTGACGGATGCTTACGTAAATGTGTTGAATGGATTTAACGAGCAGGATCCAAAAAGTAAACAACGTGAAGCGAATTACATGTTCTATTTCACTGTACGTTGTGTCCTGGTGGTTAAGGATTCTTGCTATTTCATCCGAAGTTCACGACTCATATTCGGAAAATAAAATACATAGAATTCCAATTATCCGGACTAATAGAGGGTAGTGTATGATCCGGATATGCAGGAATCCGGATAACTGAGTCAGAAATGAAAATAGTCTAGAAAAAACAGTAGTAAGCTACTGCATGTATTAAAAGTGCAAAATGACTATAGGCCTACAGTGTATAATGACTATTACACTTCTACTACGTCATACTACTTTTGACCAATAAAACGGTACGGAAGGACGTATTTCAACCAATCATGGCTGTTTATCGCACAGTTTTATCGCGTCCCTAGCATTTGTTTAATTTTGTCGCGTCCCTAGCATTTGTTTAATTTTATCGCATCCCTAGCATTTGTTTAATTTTATCGCGTCCCTAGCATTTGTTTCTTTGTTTGCCAACATTTCAAACTGCGCTGGTCTGGACGTCAAAAAAAAAAAAAAAAAAAAAAAAAAACAGAAAATTACAAACTACTCCAGTCGATGCACAGCACTTTCAAATATGACTCGCATTGGCATTCAAGAACAAGAATTAATAAAGATCACTGGTCATACCTATGCATCTTCCCTGAAATCCTATTTACAAATAAATGAAGAGCACCATTCGGAAATCCTGAATAAGTTGAGGAATACACCATGTACATCTACGAGTTGCACTTCTTTTACGCACACGTCTAATATAAAACACTAACACCAACCACTAAAACATTCAAATTTGAAAATTGTACTTTCATTAATTGTTTCTTTTAAAATTATTCATGTTTATTTTTTATGTCATCATCGTTAATTAACACTTTTCTTGTTTATTTCATCATCCCTAATTAAAACTTTTCTAACACTTGTTTATATTATTTAGGTTATGTTATAGCTTCTGCTATATGATATTATGGATAGTCACGTATCAGAGATTGTTTAATACTAAGATTTATTGAAAATCATCCGTAAAGTGACGTTGATTACTGGGATCCGGATAATTGAAGTGGAATGCAACTGTTTTAATAAAAATGAAATTGAATCAACAAAGCCTTCTTGACTAGTAACTGTCTACAGAGTTCAATGAAGATTCCATAGTTGGCATACCTGATAACATCACATAATTATAACACACCACTGCCATCTAGCATGCATCTAGCGTAATATTTGTAATATTGAGATGGTACAATAATACATTAATTGAAGGCAGTTGTATTTTCGTAAGTCAATTAATATTTTATCGTATTGGAGTACTTCGCTACTTCTAATCTTTATATACTTTCTTCTAATCGTGTAATAGTCAATTAAATCCCACTCGAGTTTTGATTTTCTCTAGATAAATCAAAACCTCTAGTGATATTACTGTTAAAAAAGTTACACATATTCAAACAAAATGGAATTTTAAATGGATTAAAATTATAAGAACTCTTCATATTTCATACGGAATAGAACTTTACTTACGTATGTTAGTACAGTACTCTACACGAAATAAAAAGCCTAAACGTATGCAACTTTCTTTAAATAAACAAATTCAAACTGTCCTGAAACGTGATCCGTATAATTGGCGAATCGAATATTGGAGTTCTACCGTATATATTAATACATATACGGTCTTACTAATAAACCGTGTCTAATTTTTATACGAAACTTATGCAGAGTTAGGACAGAAAACATCCTCAACGAATTTAATACCAGACTTGGAGAACTGAAATCTATGGACTTAGAATGGAGACTCTTTAACCTTCCTGCTACCAAGGTTTTCCACAACTTACTACTACTAAGGGGGGTAATATAATTGCCTCAATCAAAATATACATCAATCATCGTTAAGCATTTGGAATATGAACAATTTTATGTATTATTGATTATACACTTTAAAAAATGTTAAAATACAAAATAATCATCATATTTTTTTAAAACTCAGGATGGTTCAAAATTCCTGTTCCATTTTGTTGAAAAATGCACACCAAAATTAATGAACTTCAGATATGTTACTGGTGATACTATATAGGTTGGATAAAAAGTAATGGCAACACTGCTGTCACATGACGATGGTGCGTTCGAGAGCTGCCAGCTGTGTCGACATGAACAAGGACTGTTAGATGAGTTAGTGCAGCCAGCGGCGACAGTACTCTGTCAATCTACTGCAGTGTGTAGAACGTTGACTTTCATAGGGATAGTGCGAGCGCCCTAAGACCACGTTTACAAAACTAGAGCAACGTTCCTGGATCAAAATTGAAGTGACACAAAGTCGTAGTGAACAGGGACTGTGTGAAGCATATGCCGATGCAGCGTTGCCATATCGCACAGTGGCACGATGGGTTAAAGCGTTCAGGAAAAGCTCCGTACAGGACGACCCCGCGTGGTTGACAACACAGTTCAACTCCTTCCTTCCCTGTTGGATGCTGATCGCCGATGGACTGCGCGTGAGTTAGCATCCGAAGTCAGAGTATGTCACAAAACTGTGCTCCACATTCTGCACGACATTCTGGGTTACCGCAAAATTACAGGGCGTTGGATACCCCATGAAATTTCCGAAGTTTAACAATGGCACCGCTATGCAGTCGCACAGGCCTTGTTGGACCGGTACCAAAGGAAAGGTGACGACTTTCTTGGACGAATCGTCGCTATGGACGAAACCTGGTCTCGCTCATACGAACCAACCAAACTTGAAAAGTCAATCAAATGAATGGAAGCACCCATGTTCTTCTCGTCCGAAGAAAGTGCGCCCTACTCGAAGTGCTGTGAAGGTGATGTTCATTGTGGCGTATGACATTGATGGGGTAATATTGCACCACGCTGTACCTCCAAGGCAGACGGCAAACGCGGACTACTACTGCAGTTCCTGCAGTACCACCTTTGTCCAACCCTCAGAAGAAAACGACGACACTTGGTGGTACAGAATCCCATCATTCTTCATGATAATGCAAGGAGTCACACCGCTGTTGCTGTCAAGGACCTCTTGCGCCGCTGGCAATGGGAGATTCTGGAACATCCGCCGTACTCACCCGATATGAGTCCATGCGATTACGATCTTTTCACCAAAGTGAAAGAACCACTGCGAGGGACCCTGTACAATACCAGAGATGAACTTATCTGTGCTATAGGGGGGTCAGTATGGAACATCAACAAAGATGGAAGTGCTGATGGTGTACAACGCCTTCCAAACTTTTGGCAAAAGGTAATAAATAAGGGGGGCGACTATATAGAAGGTACGTAAAAATTTTGTACCCCTGTGAATAAAGCCATGTCAGAAATATCGAACTGTTGTCATTACTTTTTATCCAGCCCTAGTATAAGATAACATATAATTATAGTAAATTTAAAATTTCCTCTCTTCTATTTCAAGACAAGCTTCTTAATATTACATAATTTTGACATGATGGAAAACACATTTACAAAGATTGAATGTCACAGTACTATAATATAAATTGGAAATCATTTCAGTTAGTTATTGAAAATTAAATATTAGAATACCATACATATTACCATGAGCAACTCAATAACATTTGTTTATAATAAAATAAAATGGAAATTAATTTATGAAAATAAATAAACGAAAGTATGAAAATAATAATAAAACCTCGGAAAAATCTCAACCAGGTAATCAGCCCAAACAGGAATCGAACCCGCGTCCGGACTGGCAGGCAAGCACCTTAGCCGACTGAGCTATGCCGGTGGCTCAAATTGACTTTTAAAAAAGAAATATATAGGTGTAATATAATGTAATGTAATAAAATCCACCACTGTTCTGCGTTGAACTGAAAAAAAATGAACGCCTTTCTGCACTCATGAAACCTACAGATTGCAACTGCTACTCGTACACTGGGAAAGGGATGTAGTAGGGTAGAGTAGCATAAATCGCATCGCTTCTTAAATGGCACCACTGCTAGTTTGAAACAAGTTACTGTAGTAGTGTGGGATCAATGGTATTGTTACAATCTACCATATGAACTTCCACCATGTCACTTGATTTCTGCCACTTCTTTGTGTCAGCAACGTGGTGATAGTGTATTTAATATAATCGCTCAGGTGGATGTATATTTGGCCAACATTTTGTAACTAAATTTGTATGCAAAGGAATCCATAATCTTAAGATGTTATTGGTTTAAAGAAATATTAAAGAACATTTAACTTAGTAGGATTTTCGAACATGCGGTGATTATAGGCTAGAATGAAGACAATAATAACTTATGACTAGACATCGGATTTTTAGGCACTAAAATTGCAGTTTTAGGCGCCTAAAATAAGCTCAAAATTTGTAAAATTAGGCTCTATTTTAATGAAAATAGGCATTTTAGGCACATCAAGGTATCATACTTATTTCTTTCACTGAAATTTTTAGTTATACACTAAAATACGCACAAAAAAGTATGTTTAAACATTAAAAAAGAATACTATATTATATTTATAAACAGAGCTGCACAAATTTAATATATTGAAACTAATGAAATAATGATTATTGATATCAAAATTACTCATTTTAAGTTATTGAAATTCAGTTCCATGCTCAGACTTTATTATAATTATCTGCACAGTACACCACCACAATTTTTTCTAAATTCTCCACAGTTAACCTTTGCCTTTTGTCACTGAGAATCATTTTGAAAGCAGAAAAACTTCTTTCAACCGAAACTGATGTGAGAGGCGCAAATTTTAAATTAGGTACAATAGAAACATCAATACTTACTGGAACATTTACACTTCCCCCGATATCACTCTTGATACTTTTTCCAACAGTGAAAATCCTACATTCTTATTTAATACGTTGTCCCACTTATTTTTAACTTTTTTCCCAGTTTCGTCCAAAGCAGAATGTATGTTCACTTGAGCTTCCTTTACTATTGCTATTTGGATACAAAGAGATTGTTTTTCACGTTCTAATTGTTCAATGCTTGCAGGTATGAAAGAAAAGTTTGATGTTATGTAGGCAATATCGTTTTTCACTCGTGAGTCATTCAGACAATCTTTCACTGCTTACACACACACGCTGCACTATCAGTTTCAGGTAATTTATCAATAACTGTGACCACTTCTTTAAAATACTTAGAATAATACACCACTGACTGAATCCAGGTTCCCCATCGTGTAACAACCGGCTGAGGTGGGAGTGGGATATCTGGAAAGTTCTCTCTGAATATTGAAATCCTGGATGGGGCTTTACAAAAGCATTTTTTTGTGTTAGAAATAAACGAATTGACAAGAGGAAATTCATTCCGGATTGTTTCAGAAACCCTGTGAAGGCCATGTGCTAGACAGGTTACATGCGTGAGGTTAGGATAAAATGTTTTAAGAAGTGGAGCTGCAGCAACCATGTATGAGGCAGCATCAGTACAAAACAACAGAACTTTAGAATCGTCTATATTACCTGAGTATAAAGACTGTAGGCCTTTATTTACAAAATAAGCAATGGCTTGGCTATTCACTTTCGAAAGTTCCTTAACACATACGAGGTGTGGAATCGAAGGTCCATCAGGACTAAGTTTTCCTACTACCATATTTGCTATATATCTATTCATAGGATCTGAGGTTTCATCCACAGAGACCCATATGTAAGAATCACCTATATCCTCCCGAATGGAAGCTAAAGTTTCCTTGTATATTCTGTCTAAGTAATTTTTTCTTAGGGTCGACTCAGATGGGATATTTTGTTTGCAGTATTTTTGTAAAAACTGTCTTAAAACCGGATTTTCAATTGCATTCCAGGGAATGTTAGCAGCAACAAACGCTCTGGTTAAATCAGCATAGAAATTGCTGCTGAGATTGGATGAAGTAGGCTGTGTTAATAAAGTTTGTTGCAGTTGATTTTTCTGCTGAGCTTTAGCCTTATGAGCCGCTCCTTGCACATGCTGCTTTAGGTGGCACTTCTTTTCTTGCGAAATCTAAAAATGTAAAGTAAACTGAATTAAAATAAAATCCTAATTGTTGTATTGCCGTATTTCTATCACAAAGTTAGTGGGTTCGAACAATCAAAATTTTAATGACCTGCAAATACTTTAACTATCGGAATTTAAAAGGTTAAAGTGTAGTGGTCTTAAAAAGAATTATACCTCAGGATAGCTCAGTCAATGTATAAATATTATAGGCCTACTCATTAAAATTAATAGAATTTATATATTTCAACTATTGTTACATACATGTTTGCTATAAATCTTGCAGAATATTATTTTTCCATCATAAGTGAATTCTGAATATTCTGTTAGCCATTGCCGGATCAATGTAGATTTTGCACTTATATTTTTCGGCATTATCGCGTTAAACTTCACAGGAAAACGTCCTACCGCTCAAAACTTCTCAACACAAATAAGGTGAGGGAAAGAGCAACTGTTAACGAGCATTCAAATGAACCGTTGTTATTGAGATTCAATTGGACAAAAATACAAAGTTCCACTTATTGTTGCATTTCCTGGTAGTGTTAACACTAGGAGGGCCATTCTTTTAAATATTTTGTAACGGTTTACCCTACTAATTCGCAGTTTTACGACTTTTCATAAATATTTCAAAAACACTCTTTCTCCAAAAATTGTGATTTTATGACACTCTGAAGGGCAGTACAGCTAATCGGTTTCAGACCGAAAACAGTCATTTTTATAGTATAGTATATCTCTGAATCGGTAGCAGCACATGTTGTGATTGTTGCCTGCTTCAAAACTAAGGTTGGTTCTTTGTCGGCATTTATGCCTCCAAACATGTTAAAATCGGTGAAATCTATTGCGAGTGTCGTGAGATTCAAAACATTTTGTTTCCTTTATCAATGGTTTCATGGCCGGTGTGAAGCAAACTTTCCACTTTTTAAATGCCTTAAATTTCGCAGTGAATGCATGTATAAATTATAAAAAGTAAGAGGAAAATGCGAAACTTTACAGTGAGTTAGGCATTTTTAGGCGAATATTAACAAATTAGGCTCTAATAACCGTTTTAGGGCATTTTAGGGCACTATAAAACTCTTTGAATACCTTTCAATTTCCATGAAACACAAATATTAATAATTATTTTTACTTTTCTCCTAAAGAAACAAAATAGGCATTTGCCCTAGAATCCGATGTCTGCTTATGACGTAGTTTCTCAATTCGCACCACATCGTAGGTGCCTAATTCGCACCGGAGCGATATGAGCAACTGTAACAATTCTTGCCGTACAAAATAAGGCCCAAAAATTTTAACTGAACGCGGAATGCACCAGGTGGGTGCAATATCAAGTGGTGAAAAGGGCGTTAATACAATAACTGTGTGATATACAAGCGCACCAGATATTTTGTGCCACCTATGATAATTTTTAAACGTCAAACAGAGCAACCTACATTATCAGCTGATGTTCTTCCAGGATCATTATTTGTTTGCTCTGATTCAAGTTACATCAACAGTGAACTATTTGTCGAATAGCTCAACAAACATTTTATTTGCCACTCAAACCTGCCATAGAAAAAAGTGCTGCTTCTGTATGTTCACTTATACGACCCATTCCAAAAATTTAGAAGCTAGATTATCTCGGGAAAATGATATGCTCCTATTTCAGCTTCCTCGTAATAATACATAGGTTCCAACCTTTAGATCAGGGATGTCGAACAGCGCTCTCAAACTGTGAAACGATTAATACTGTTTCCTACCGTAACTGAGCTGAAACGACAGTCGGTCAGCTCGCTGTAGCAGTGTTCTGTACGCAGTGTGCTTATCAACTCTGGCGGCTGGTATGGATATGGAACGACGATTCAATAGTGAGTGGACAGATAAATATTTATTTATCTTAAAGGACGGAAAGGCACATTGCTTAATATGTAGGAAAGAACTTGGATACATTAGCCATCATAATATTAAAAGGTATTTTAATTCTACACGTCATGCTGAAGCTTATGGACCAGAAAATTTATCCGGTTTCACTCGTGAAAAGGCTCTAGAAGAATTAAAAATCAAGATTGAATTCAGAAAACCTTCCATCATCACCATCGGGTGTCAGTAGAATAAGCTTGGTTCGTGCTAGCTACAAAATTTGTGAAATTATTGCAACGGCTTCAAAGCTATTTACTGACGGAGAATTTGTGAAAGGCTGTCTCATAGCTGTTGCAAAAGGGATATGTCCGGAATAAGTTAATGATTTTAAATCTAAATGTTTGTCTCGTAATATTGTTGCAGAGCGCTATCATAAATGGAGATAACTTGGAGGAACAACTGATAGCAAGAATGAAAAATTTCACTTATTATTCACTTAGCTCTTGATGAAAATACCGACAGGAAATATACGGCGTAGCTAGCTACAGTATATTCATAAGGAGTGTCGATTCAGATTTCATTGTTCATGGGGATCTTGTAGATGTCATTTTACTAAAGGATCGAACTCGAGGAGATATTTTTGAATCTGTAACAAAAACTATCAACAAATTTCAAATCACGCTAAAAGTAATTAATTTTATACATCAAAACAGTTTACGTTTCTGCACTTGAAGTTGCACTGCTACAACACATACACACAAAGTTGATATTTTAAACATGATATTAACGACATTATTATTATGATTTATTTCCGTTACTAACGAACAACATTCATGGAATGACCCAGTAGATAAAACTCTATTATTGTTATTATTATTATTATTATTATTATTATTATTATTATTATTATTATCATCATTATCATCATCATCATCATCATCACTATCATCATAATTCATCCTCATGTAGGCTACATTCTTTGTTTATCAGAGTTCATCAAGTGTAAATCTAAACTAAGTTCCTAACCAATTGGTAAGATGTATAAAAGTTATCGAAGTACCAGCCGCCGCAGTTTCGCTTTTGTTTACTATCATTCGGCCGACTGCCTGCTACGTGTGTTCAACCTTTGCACGGTAAGGGAGGAGTGAAGGCTCTGCAGTTCACAACTCGAGAGCGCTGTTCGACATCCCTGCTTTAGATGTTTCTATCTTCAAACCATTTCAGACAGCTAAATCATGAAACAGTTCTTAGGTGGCTTCGAGATAATCGTGAAGAAAAGGTGACGCAGTTTACATTTTGAACTGCCTGGTGAAGAACATGGCAAATGTGTAACAATAAAAAACGCATTCAGGAAGTTTAAATGTCAGGTAATTTATGCTCTGTTTTTTCAATTTCATTTGAAGATGCGTTACTCTCTTTCATTAATTTCAATAAACTTGTAATATGCATTTGTTACATTATTTATATTAAATACTGTTCAATATGTTCAATATTAAAAGCTTTCCTTCTTCCTGTTCCCTGCAGTTAAAGAGGTGCGATTTAACAAACCGCAGGTGCTATTTAGGAAAATAGTTGCCTACATGGCACCATTGACACGTGTTTCGAAAATGCCATTCTAATTCAAAAATATTAAATCAAATTCAAGGATTCTTTTTTACATGGAAGGTAAATGTTCTGGGAATGTATTTCTGTAAAGGAATGCAGAAAATAAAAATAGTATCTATACTAATAATAAATATGTAGCCGAAATTTTACTGGTAATTTTCGATTTTCCAAAAATATTTGGTCCTAACATATATAATTAACCACCCTGAAACCGAAAATCGCTTTTTTGACATTTTTGTTTGTATGTCTGTCTGTCTGTCTGTATGTCTGTATGTGTTACCTTTTCACGCGATAATGGATGAACGGATTTCGATGAAAATTGGAATATAAATTAGATTTTAGGCTATATGGCATTCAAAATACATTATATAAAAGGGGGGCTATAAGGGGGCCTGAATTAAATAAATCGAAATATCTCGCTTATTATTGATTTTTGTGAAAAATGTTACATAACAAAAGTTTCTTTAAAAGTAATTTTCGATAAGTTTTATTCCTTGAAAAATTTTGCTATGACTGATATTTAATGAGATAAATGAGTTTTAAAATTAAAATAACTGCCATCTAAGGCCGTATAATGAAATAAAAAACAAATGACTTCGTCTATAAGGGGCCTTGGACAGCAACAATCGAAAGCTATAAAAGATAGCCTACAGAGAATGTTTCTTTGTTTGTATGAAATAATATCGGAAGCTAAATTAACCGATTTGTATAATTAATTATTATTTCACCATTGGAAAGTGTAGTTTCTCTAGATGGACATAATGCTATAATGTTATTACAGTAACTTCTGAGATAATATAATGTAATATGATATGATATAATATAATATAATATAATATAATATAATATAATATAATATAATATAATATAATATAATATAATATAATATAATTAATATATGTAATGTAATATTATATAATATAATTTAAGTTATTTGAAGGGTTCAGAACCATAGTGGGCCAAACGCCATTTACTGAATACGTAGAAAACAAGGGTTAAAATTAAGTTATTACCATAATTCAATGGAAACCTATAACAAGTAAAATAAAGTATACACATTAAATCTAAATGATGTCAATGTTCATTAAACTATGGTTGCATGTAATAAAAATTAGAAACATATTAAAGGAATTGTCATTGCACCAATGAGTGTCTCTGGACCAAAATGATCGCATTTTAATTGTTTGGATCCAACTTAAATTAAGTAACATATTAAACGATTTATCCTTCTATCAAACACGAATGTTCCCTGGATCTAATGTCCTATTTTAATTATGTAATTACTTTATATTTATTTCTAACGGGTGCAGCTGAGCGCACAGGTATGGCTAGTTGTTCAATAAAAATTATAAATGCTAAAGTGGTGCGATATACGCAACCATACCCTAAGTAGCATTTGTTTATACCGTCCGACTATCAATGCACTCGAGTGTACCTCAACTGCCAATACTATAATGTGGAATTCTCTTCTGAAGCTGACAACGTTCGTGATGAAAGTGGACTTTTAGGTGCGTAAACAAGGGTGTCTGCCTGCGCTGAGCTGGCAGAGCGCGTCGAGGCCGCTGTGTCAGCGGGGAGCATGAAAGACTGCGGCCAATTACGCCGACGTACAACTGATATTTAAACGCTGCAGCACCGTCAAAGCAAATCCAGTTTACGTAATCAGATCCCTGCAGATAGGATACTCCTGATTTTGACTACAGTCTGGGAAACAGAGCCTATCAACGGCACTGACATCGATAACGCTCACAGTGCTGTGTGTGAAACGACAGCAGTTCTAGGTTCCAGGCTACAGAATTTGTTACTTTGACTAGGAAACTCCAGCAACTAGTAATAATGATTGATTTGACTTTAGCTTCAGATACGCACACTTTTTCATTGTCAATGCGGTGACCTGGATAAGAGCAGGCGTCGTATAGTCCCATACATTATTATGATGAGTTGCCAAGCTAACTTACTATTATGATAAGTGTTGTATTGCATGTTACCACGTATTCACATTTTTTCTGTTCTAGAGATATTTGACTTGTTTTATATTTTTGTTTTCGTATTTTCCCATAATAGTATATCTATCTATACTAATAATAAATCTGTAGCCGAAATTGTTCTGGTAATTTTCGATTTTCCAAAAATAATTGGTCTTAACATATATAATTAACCACCCTGAAACCGAAAATCGCTTTTTTGAAATTTTTGTTTGTATATCTGTCTGTCTGTCTGTCTGTCTATATGTTTGTTACCTTTTCACGCGATAATGGCTGAACGGATTTCGATGAAAATTGGAATATAAATTAAGTTTGTTGTAACTTAGATTTTAGGCTATATGGCATTCAAAATATATTATTTAAAAGGGGGGTTGTAAGGGGGCCTGAATTAAATAAATCGAAATATCTCGCTTATTATTGATTTTTATGAAAAATGTTGCATAACAAACGTTTCTTTAAAAATAATTTTCGATAAGTTTTATTCCTTGAAACATTGTGATAGGACTGATATTTAATGAGATAAATGAGTTTTAAAATTAAAATAACTGTCATCTAAGGCCGTATCATGAAATAAAAAACAAATGACTTCGTCTATAAGGGGCCTTGGACAGCAACAATCGAAAGCTATGAAAGATAGCCTACGGAGAATGTTTCTGTGTTTGTATGAAGTAATATCGGAAGCTAAATTAACCGATTTGTATAATTAATTATTATTTCACCATTGGAAAGTGTAGTTTCTATACATGGACATAATGCTATAATGTTATTACAGTAACTTCTGATATAATATAATGTAATGTAATATAATATGATATAATATATGTAATGTAATATTATATAATATAATTATGTTATTTGAAGGGTTCAGAACCATAGTGGGCCAAACGCCATTTACTGAATACGTAGAAAACAAGGGTTAACATTAAGTTATTACCATAATTCAATGAAAACCTATAACAAGTAAAATGAAGTATACACATTAAATCTAAATTATGTCAATGTTCATTAAACTATGGTTGCATGTAATAAAAATTAGAAACATGTTAAAGGAATTGTCATTGCACCAATGAGTGGTCTCTGGACCAAAATGATCGCATTTTAATTATTTGGATGCAATTTACATTAGTAACATTAAACGATTTATCATTCTACCAAATACGAATGTTCCCTGGATTAAATGTCCTATTTTAATTATGTAATTACTTTATATTTATTTCTAACGGGTGCAGCGGAGCGCACGGGTACGGCTAGTAATGTGATAAGTTGAGCATTATGTAATCATAATTTTCCTTACTGTGTACTTAAAAATATTGTATTCATTGTATGCTTCGTGCTGCACTATTTTATTACTACTATTAGTATTATTATTATTACTATTCTTATTTTTATCATTATTATTATTATTATTATTATTATTATTATTATTATTATCAACAATTGTCTTATTTTTATACTTTGTATGTCTCATTGATTTTGACCTGCTGTTCACATTTTATTATTTTTTCTCCTTTCTTTCTGTATGTTATATATTATGTCTGATTTCTACTTGCACTTTGCAAATTTGTAGTGTTTTTTGTAACGCAGTTTTACTCCTGGTTAAGTGTAAGGCCGTATGGCCTTAACTCTGCCAGGTTAAATAAATCATTATTATTATTATTATTATTATTATCATCATCATCAATAATTGTCTTATTTTTTATACTTTGTATGTCTCATTGATTTTGACCTGCTGTTCACATTTTATTATGCTTTCTCCTTTCTTTCTGTATGTTATATATTATGTCTGAATTCTACTTGCTTGTTGTTTACATTTTATTATTATTATCTTATTCGGTTTTGTGTGTAAAATTGTAGTTTACTTTGTAAATTTATAGTGTTTTTTGTAAGGCAGTTTTACTCCTGGTTGAGTGTTAGAGAAGGCCGTATGGCCTTAACTCTGCCAGGTTAGATAAATTATTATTATTATTATTATTATTATTATTATTATTATTATTATTATTATTATTATTATTATTATTATATATCGAGTCCTACTACGTGTAATTTTAGGGAAAAGAGGGTGAGTCCTGATGAAGAAAAAATATGTAAGAAAGATAAATTCACCGATCTCAGATGATTTTGAAATTACGAAATTTTGTTCCATAGATAAGTAGGCCTAAATTATCTCTACAGAACATTAAGATCAATATTGATATTGCATTTATAACAATTGAATCAGTGGTTTTGAAAAGGACATTGGTCAATGAAACATAACTTTCCATAAAACAATAAAAAATATGTTTTTCTCTTTTGTTTGTAAAATTAACCTGTGAAATGTTTTACAGGAATACAATGCATCAAAAATACACATTGTGTAACGTTTTTAGAATTTTCTCGCCTATAATTGGCTCATAAAACCATTAACAAGTGGGTTGACTTGTGCTCTTTTCAAAACTACTGAAAGGAAAGACTCAAACATAGTTGTAATGTTTTATTTTAGATGTCAGATACAGTGTTAAAATGCTTTAATTTTCTGCTTGGAAATTATGTGCAATGTTTCCCAAGAAATTTAGTCATCCTTACCCTCGCCTGTAATAGTGGATTAGCTGCCAATCTATTCATAAATTGCCATGAAGTTGTCAGGGTTTTAGCTTGTACACGCCCTCAATATTTATTGTAATTGATTGGCATTTTTCTTCACAAGCTTTCTTGACTGGAAAAGTTATGACTTAGGTTTTAACCAATTTAAAATGGCAAACTACCAATCCATCAATACACTGACACGCTTTCATCACACAGGGAAGTTTTTGTTGAATACAAGCATGTAATATTTGGATATGTTAAAATCCATCTTTCTACCTCTTGAGGTTTTTTTCCCTAAAGACTCAGCCAAGTCGTTGGATTACTTCTTTACATATGTCATATATTACCGGTTGTTATGTATGGTTGTGAAACTTGGACTCTTACTTTGAGAGAGGAACAGAGATTAAGGGTGTTTAAGAATAAGGTTCTTAGGAAAATATTTGGGGCTAAGAGGGATGAAGTTACAGGAGAATGGAGAAAGTTACACAACACAGAACTTCACGCATTGTATTCTTCACCTGACATAATTAGGAACATTAAATCCAGATGTTTGAGATGGGCAGAGCAGGTAGCACGTATGGGCGAATCCAGAAATGCATATAGTGTGTTAGTTGGGAGGCCGGAGGGAAAAAGACCTTTGGGGGGGGCGGAGACGTAGATGGGAGGATAATATTAAAATTGATTTGAGGAAGATGGGATATGATATTAGAGAGTGGATTAATCTTGCAGAGTTTAGGGACCGATGGCGAGCTTATGTGAGTGCGGCAATGAACCTTCGGGTTCCTTAAAAGCTATTTGTAAGTAAGTATATGTCAAAAGTAAAAACACCCTCTGTTCAGTGATAAACACCATGATAAATTTAAAGTTAAACAGAGCACAGTTCACCGAACACGTTAAATGAAAACTAAAACTGACCAAACACGTACACACTTTACAGAAGAGAAACTAACACTATTTGCATGTCGGGTCACACAACACCGCTGGGTTTTCCCGCTATAGAGACCGGCCTATCTCCCGTCCGCCTACCGTGACCAGGGCTGCGACTTAAGTTGAAGGCTCTGTAATATTAATGTTATAAAACTGACAATATTGTAAAAATAATGGGTATTCATAATATATGTATAAAATTGTCAGATTGGCAACACTTACAACCAATTTCTTCCCATAATTCCCATCAGAACACAGCTACCACAATCTAACCGAATGCGAGAAACTAAGTAACTTCTATGAGGATACAATTTCCATCATGAGAGTTAAACCCCCGCTCAGGACTATATTTGTTGTGTATGTATATGTATGGTAGGTGTGTGTGTGTCTGTCTGTATTCATTATGCAGTGTATATTATACTGCTGGTTGAGGTTTTTTCCGGGGTTTTCCCTCAACCCAATATGAGCAAATGCTGGGTAATTTTCGGTGCTGGACCCCGGACTCATTTCACCGGCATTATCACCTTCATCTCATTCAGAAATAACCTAAGATGTTGATAAAGCGTCGTAAAATAACCTACTAAAAATATATTATACTGTCTACAGCGTACAAAATAAAGAATGAAGTTAAATTGTAAAATAATCATAATATGGACCTTTTTTAAATGGTAGCCGTTCATTTCGATACAGGATTAAGTTCTTTTGTGCATATTATCGCACTATAGACTATTGTACCTAATTCCAATTACCAGTTTCGTCCTTCGTACTAGTAACTTATGTTGAAATAATTCTATACCTAGTCTGTAAAAGAGTATCTTACATACTGTAAATTCACTCTTCACTTCTGCACATCCCGCTCAGATAAAATTACTTAGACATGCTATATACTGTCCGTCCAAGTGGTTTTGTCGCAGGGTCGTAGAAAGGGGGGAAATCACATGACAATTAATTACTTAACGAGGCCCTTTTATTTAAGTTATTTTAAATAGTTACATAATATTACGTAGACGTCCAGTTCGTAACAGAAATTAAGGTTTTCAGAAAAGAGCTAAGACAGCCCAGCCACTAGCCTTTACAGAGGGGCGAGTAGAAGCGGGTGGGAGTAACTGGGTTTCAACGTAGGCAAACGAACGACAGTACATGTGCGAAAATATGATTCAGCATTGAAAGCTCTTTCGTTACTGGAAAACGCGAACATATTTCTGGAACGTACTACATTCACTAACTCAGTACTGTTTGCTATGATCGTAAGGCGACTTTGAGTGCATATGCTGCCTTGGTTCTGTGTGGAGGACGGTTGGAAGTTTACTAGTAGAAGGGGTGGGAATGAAGTACATTCAAAAACTCAGGTACAATAAAAATTGAAGTAAAAATAAAATGATGTCCCTGTATGTGAAATTGTCTGAAATCTTTGAAGTTATGTTATGTAAATTTTGTTATTATTAGATATTATCTTATCATTAAGTTATTTCGTTTAAAAAAGGTTTTAGTACTATGTGACTGGCTATTCCCAGTAAATCTGAATGAAAAATACAGTTATACAAGCATCACAACAGTTGCAGATAGAAAGCACACGTGGGAGTCTAAAATCCAGCGTGGTAGAATTCCCCACTCTAAAAAACAGATAAAAATGCTTCATGACGCTGGATTAGAGATGCGTTTGTCTCCCATAAGGCAGAAGGCTTTATTCCATACGTAATTCAGTAGTGAGCTGTAACAAATGACCGTAAAGTACTTACAGAGAAACTGATTATCAAACAAAGATGTATTCCTTTTTTTTAGTAAAGTAGGAGGAATTATCCATAAAATTCCTAAATAAACTGCAACACATAATTATAAAATACGCCCATTTACATAGAGAAACTGGATATATGAAATTAATTATACATAGGTGGTCTTATTTAATAGTATCACACATTTTCACGGTTTTATTTTAATAGAAGCGCACATTTAAATGGTTTTATTGTAATAGTATCGCACATTTCCATGGTTTTATTTTAATAGAAGCGCACTTTTCAATGGTTTTATTGTAATAGTATCGCACATTTCCATGGTTTTATTTTAATAGAAGCGCACGTTTAAATGGTTTTATTGTAATAGTATCGCACATTTCCATGGTTTTATTTTAATAGAAGCGCACGTTTCAATGGTTTTATTTTTAATAGTATCGCACATTTCCATGGTTTTATTTTAGTAGAAGCGCACGTTTAAATGGTTTTATTGTAATATTATCGCACATTTCCATGGTTTTATTTTAATAGAAGCGCACGTTTAAATGGTTTTATTGTAATAGTATCGCACATTTCCATTGTTTTATTTCAATAGAAGCGTACGTTTAAATGGTTTTATTGTAATAGTATCGCACATTTCCATGGTTTTATTTTAATAGAAGCGCACGTTTCAATGGTTTTATTTTTAATAGTATCGCACATTTCCATGGTTTTATTTTAATAGAAGCGCACGTTTCAATGGTTTTATTTTTAATAGTATCGCACATTTCCATGGTTTTATTTTAGTAGAAGCGCACGTTTAAATGGTTTTATTGTAATATTATCGCACATTTCCATGGTTTTATTTTAATAGAAGCGCACGTTTAAATGGTTTTATTGTAATAGTATCGCACATTTCCATTGTTTTATTTCAATAGAAGCGTACGTTTAAATGGTTTTATTGTAATAGTATCGCACATTTCCATGGTTTTATTTTAATAGAAGCGCACGTTTCAATGGTTTTATTTTTAATAGTATCGCACATTTCCATGGTTTTATTTTAATAGAAGCGCACGTTTAAATGGTTTTATTGTAATAGTATCGCACATTTCCATGGTTTTATTTTAATAGAAGCGCACGTTTCAATGGTTTTATTGTAATAGTATCGCACATTTCCATGGTTTTATTTTAATAGAAGCGCACGTTTAAATGGTTTTATTGTAACAGTATCGCACATTTCCATGGTTTTATTTTAATAGAAGCGCACGTTTCAATGGTTTTATTGTAATAGTATCGCACATTTCCATGGTTTTATTTTAATAGAAGCGCACGTTTCAATTGTTTTATTGTAATAGTATCGCACATTTCCATGATTTTATTTTAATAGAAGCGCACGTTTCAATGGTTTTATTGTAATAGTATCGCACATTTCCATGGTTTTATTTTAACAGAAGCGCACGTTTCAGTGGTTTTATTGTAATAGTATCGCACATTTCCATGGTTTTATTTTAATAGAAGCGCACGTTTAAATGGTTTTATTGTAACAGTATCGCACATTTCCATGGTTTTATTTTAATAGAAGCGCACGTTTCAATGGTTTTATTGTAATAGTATCGCACATTTCCATGGTTTTATTTTAATAGAAGCGCACGTTTCAATTGTTTTATTGTAATAGTATCGCACATTTCCATGATTTTATTTTAATAGAAGCGCACGTTTCAATGGTTTTATTGTAATAGTATCGCACATTTCCATGGTTTTATTTTAACAGAAGCGCACGTTTCAGTGGTTTTATTGTAATAGTATCGCACATTTCCATGATTTTATTTTAGTAGAAGCGCACGTTTCAATGGTTTTATTGTAATAGTATCGCACATTTCCATGGTTTTATTTTAATAAAAGCGCACGTTTCAATGGTTTTATTGTAATAGTATCGCACATTTCCATGGTTTTATTTTAATAGAAGCGCACGTTTCAATGGTTTTATTGTAATAGTATCGCACATTTCCATGATTTTATTTTAATAGAAGCGCACGTTTCAGTGGTTTTATTGTAATAGTATCGCACATTTCCATGGTTTTATTTTAATAGAAGCGCACGTTTCAATGGTTTTATTGTAATATTATCGCACGTTTCCATGGTTTTATTTTAATAGAAGCGCAAGTTTCAATGGTTTTATTGTAATAGTGTAGCACATTTCCATGGTTTTATTTTAATGGAAGCGCTCGTTTCAATGACTTTATTGTAATAGTATCGCACATTTCCATGGTCTCTATCATCATATCCCACCTCCCTCAAATCCATTTTAATATTATCCTCCCATCTACGTCTCGGCGTCCCAAAAAAACATTTTTCTTTCCAATCTCTCAACTAACACTCTATATGCATTTCTGGATTCGCCCATACGAGCTACATGCCCTGCCCATCTCAAATGTCTGGATTTAATGTTCCTAATTATGTCAGGTGAAGAATACAATGCGTGCATTTCTGCGTTGTGTAAATTTCTCCATTCTCTTGTAACTTCATCCCTCTTAGTCCCAAATATTTTCCTAAGCACCTTATTCCCAAACACCCTTAATCTGTGTCCCCTCTCAAAGTGAGAGTCCAAGTTTCACAACCATACAGAACAACCGGTAATATGACTGTTTTATAATAATTTCTAACTTTAAGATTTTTTGACAGCAGTGTAGATAACAAAAGCTTGTCAACCGAATAATAAGAGGCATTTCCCATATTTATTCTGCTTTTAACTTCGTCCCGAGTGTCATTTACTGTATATTTGTTACTGTTGCTCCAAGATATTTGAATTTTTCAACCTCTTCGCAGGATAAATCTCCAATTTTTATGTTTCCATTTTGTACAATATTCTGATCACGAGACATAATCATATACTTTGACTTTTCGGGCTTTACTTCTAAACCTATCGCTTTACTTGCTTCAAGTAAAATTCCTGTGTTTTCCATAATCGTTTGTGAATTTTCTCCTAACATATTCACGTCATCCGCATAGACAAGAACCTGATGTAAGCCGTTCAATTCCAAACCCTGTCTGTTATCTTGAACTTTCCTAATGGCATATTCTAGAGCAAAGTTAAAACGTAAAGGTTTTAGTGAATCTCCTTGCTTTAGCCCATAGTGAATTGGAAAAGCATCAGATAGAAATTGGCCTATACGAACACTGCTGTACGTTTCACTGAGACACATTTAAATTAATCGAACATATACTTTGTATACATATACTTTTATTATTATTATTCCCCTGGTAGAGGGGAAGAGAAGACCTGATGACCTTATCTGTACCAGGTTAAATAAATAAATAAATAAAATTATTATTATTTTTTTTTTCATCAGGTAACTTTTTTCAGCCGGAGAACTGAGTGTAACTGACAATGAACCACTTTGTTACGTTTACTGAAAGATTATGATGCTACTCAAGCGTCTTGCGAATGATGCGGTGGTCTTCTCTGTAATGCATTCAGTTATCTTGCTCCGGGAACGGTAGGAAGATGTTCAGTAAACTTCTTGCGTAACATTTCCTGCAGCACAAATGGTAATTGATGAGATGGTAGCCTTTATGTTTCACATGCGTCGCATTTCTGTTTTCAGAGCCATATATTTCAACAGCATTCTCTCAACTTTTTCATTATTTTATTCTATCTCCTGGGATAGCTACATCAATAATGCAGTATGTTTCGACGCTATTGTCACGTACGTATTATGTTGTCTGTTTTTGCTTCTATTTTTCTGACAGTTTATACTGTAGAAACCCTCTATATTCTTTGTCATGACAGCTTTTGCGTCATGCAGATACCAGTGTTCAGCTACTGTTTTTGTGAACATATTTCATATTTCATACAGTATTATTTCGCACACATTATTAGTCTCCACAATAACAGATATTCATTGATGTCTCAGCAAGATACGGCTTAGGTGGGGTATGTTACAGCAATATTTTTAATGCCAGATCTCTGCTTAGAAATAATAATAATATAAACGAATAAAAATAATTTATATAATTTCTGATTGTAGCGAATTGCACGGTAAACTTTTCAGTGTAGGCTTAAATAAAATTTTTAATTACAAAGATTTAATCTATATTATTTCATTGAAATAATAATAATAATCTATACTGATAATAAATCTGTAGCCAAAATTTTTCTGGTAATTTTCGATTTTCCAAAAATAATTGGTGTTAACATGTATAATTATTCATGCTGAAACCGAAAATCGCTTTTTTGAAATTTTTGTCTGTCTGTCTGTCTGTCTGTCTGTCTGTCTGCCTGGATGTTTGTTATCTTTTCACGCGATAATGGCTGAACGGATTTCGATGAAAATTGGAATATAAATTAAGTTCATTGTAAGTTATATTTTAGGCTATATGGCATTCAAAATACTTTACTTAAAAGGGAGGTTATAAGGGGGTCTGAATTAAATAAACCGAAATACCTCGCTTATTATTGATTTTTGTGAAAGATATTGCATAACAAAAGTTTCTTTAAAAATTATTTCCGATACGTTTCATTGCAAGCAAAATTTTGATGGGATCAAATTGCACCAAAAACGGATGTTCTCTGAACCAAATGATCATATTTTAATTATTTGCATGTAATAAAAATTAAGAAATATGTTAAAGGAATTATCATTGCATTAAATGAGTGGTCTTTGGGCTAAAATGATCGCATTTTATTTATTTAAATACAATTTAAATTAAGTGACATATTAAACGATTTATCCTTCTATTAAACACGAATGTTCCCTGGACCAGATGTCTTATTTTAATTATGTAATTACTTTATATTTATTCCTAACAAGTGCAGCGGAGCGCACGGGTACAGCTAGTAATAATAATAATAATAATAATAATAATAATAATAATAATAATAATAATAATAATAATAATAATAATAATAATAATAATAATAATAATAATTCGTTTACAGTGTTTTGCCTAAGGCCAGCTCTTTCACTGCAAACCCAGCATTCTCCAATCTTTCCTATTTTCTGCCTTCCTCTCACAAGCAAACATTCTGATGGGGCAGATAAAAAAAAGTTAATTCTTTTTTCACCATGTTAATAATGTCAAAAGAAATGCTTATAGAAAATTTTGGCCACACGACCGCAATATTACGAGGGTGGTAAAAAATAAGTTCGCCAGGAGTCGTTAACAGAAAGAAAACACAGTTTCATTTGAAAAATTTATTGAAACAGACACAGCAATTGTTGAGCTATTTTTCAACATATTCCCCACTGGAATGAAGATATTTGACACATGATGCGATCCACAGAGAGCTGCAGACGGCTGTCAAGCGTTGGTTACGATCCCAGGCGGCTGACTTCTACGATACAATGATACAAAAATTGATCCCGTGGTATGACAAATGTCTCAATTCCAGTGCGGGATATGTTGACAAATAGCGCAACAATTTCTGTATCTGTTTCAGTAAATATTACGATGCAATTATGCTTTTTTTTTTAACGGCAGCAGCGAAAATAACTTTTTTGACAGCATCGTAATTACGATCGAGTGGCAAAAATTTGTATAGCATTTTTTTTGACATTATTAACATGGTGGGAGAAAAAGAATTAACTTTTTTATCTGCCCCCATCAGAATGTTTCCTTGTTAGTCTTTGCATAAGATCCATTTATTTTAATGTTATCTTTCATCTGATATAATTTTATGACCAAAACATTTCTTCTGTTCACCATTTCTTCCATTGCATCCTTCAGTACGCAGTTTCTTCTTAGCCAGTGATCCAACCAATTTATTTTTCTCTTTCTCATCAGTTTCAGCATTATTCTTTCTTCATCCACTCTTTCTAGCACAGCTTCATTTCTTATTCTGTCTATTTCACACGTTCCATTCTACTTTCCGCCAATTTACACGGAGGCCAATAGCTGGGATACGTTTCCCTTAAACCGTAAACGAGCGGAATTTTTACGGATGTATTAATCATACAAAAAATAAAACATCGTGTTCAAAAGAAAATTGAAACGTATGCATTTACTTGCAACTGGTAACTGCCTATTATGTCGTAACTGCATTATGTTTATGTAGAAATTGGAAATTTATCCTATGAAGAAGTGGAAAAATTCAAGTAGCTTTGAGCAACAGCAACAAATATAAATGACACTGGGGAGGAAATTAAATGCAAAATAAATATGGGAAATGCCTGCTATTATTCAGTTGAGAAGTTTTTATCATCCAGTGTGCTATTAAAAAACCTAGAAGTTAGAATTTACAGTATAAAACAGTTATATTACCGATTGTTCTGTATGGTTGTGAAACTTGGACTCTCGCTTTGAAAAAGGAACAGAGATTAAGGGTGTTCGAGAATAAGGTGCTTAGGAAAATATTTAGGACTAAGATGAGTGAAGTTACAGCTGAATGAAGCAATTTACACAACGCAGAACTGTACGTATTTTATTCTTCATCTGACATAATTAGGAACATTAAATTCAGACGTTTGAGATGGGCAGGGCATGTAGCACATATGGGCGAATTAGAAATGCATATAGAGTGTTAGTTGGGAGGCCAGAGGAAAAACCACCTTTGGTTAGGCCGAGACGTACAATAAATAAGTGGATAATTTAAAAATGGGTTTGATGACGGTGGGATAATGTTAGCAGTCTGTGTCCTTGCTGAGGTAGAAGAAAAGGCAAGACTTATCAACCATGGCATTGCTGCAACTCACACTTCTCGTTTTGCTTAGAACGGTAGTGGATAATACGAAACGGTCTGTAATTAGGCATATAGGCATAGGAGAATGTGAATATCTCATTGCCTGAAACAAGGAATCCGTGTTATTATGTGTAAGCCACACTCGAGGTAGGTTTCTACAGCGCGTTAAGTCATGGTTTTACTGGCGTTGATTGTGGTGCCATATGTGTGTAATCCATTTGGTATACAGCTTTATCGGATGTAAAATATCTCTGGAAGTTGGCAGACAAGACACATCGCAATCTCATCCATATCAGTGATTACTAGACAGGTCGGTTGAAGTCTGCCTGAAACATCATAGCCCATGACAGTGGTTCCCAAAGTGGGGTTCGTGATCTTCTGGGGAGTCGTGTAAAGAGCTGAGTGGGAAGGGAGTGAGATGATTTTCAAAAACCAGTAAAACAAAAAAAAGCCTTCTTCTACTTCATTAGTACTACAGCCCTAGAGAGCCTTGACTTCATTAATGATCCTCTTCCATCCTTCACGATCTTCAGCCTGCTTCATCCAAACCTCGCCAAATCACATTCCACACAATCCATGCAACGCGATCGTTGTCTTCCTTTCAACCTTGTTCCCTCTATTTTTTGTGTGGTAACCATCTTAGCCTTCCTAAGATTCTCCATACGTCCAACATGTCCCAAACAACTGAATCTGGATATTATAATGAAGGATTCAATATCTGGCTCTTTAAACATATTGTACAGCTCCTTGTTGTATCTGTTTCTCCAAGTATTGCCCATCTGTACACCTCCGAAAATTCTTCTCAGTATCTCTCTTTCGAAAATTGCTATTTGTATACATGTGTCTTCTTTTAATGTCCATGATTCTGAGCCGTATGTTGCCACTGGCCTAATTAGAGTCTTGTATATCTTCACTTTTATTTCTCTGGTTACTATTTTGCTTTTAACCACGGGTAAAAGCGTATAGTAGTTTCTATTGGCCAAATTAATTCTTCTCTGAATTTCATCTTTCAATTCATTATTATATCTTAATAACGAACCAAGATATGCAAGTTCTTAAACTTTCTCAAACATATATCCTCCAATTAGTATTTCATTCCTGTTCTTGTTGGTATTATTCTGAAGTTTATATCTTCTAAAATTTTGCATGTACTTAGATTTTTTGACATTGATCTTGAATCCCAGGTCCTTAGTTTGCGCATGCTATTAATGTTTCCTCTACATCTTTTAACCTTCTCCCAGTAATGACATCATCGGCAAAAGCTTATTAACATATATTTATGTTGCATTTAGAAACATAAACGACGCAAAAACATAAAAAATATTAAGAATCAGTAGTTACAAATGTAAAAATAATAATTAGTGTGATAAATGGGCCTGTTCTTGAGAAAGTAGCTTCTCTAGTCTGGACTCTGTATTATATTCACAAATTGTTATCATTTTCAATTTCTCGCTTTTGTTTTAGTGGGAATCATAGACTAGAAACTTATTTTTCTATATATGATATAAAAATATTAAGAGCTTTTTTCTTGCGAACAAGAGGTATTCTTGCATTCTATTGTTCCAAAACTGGTTTACACTCTGCGAAAAAAGTATATACGCCTATTTTCAACTTTACATCAGTAGTTACATTATATATATATATATATATATATATATATATATATATTAATTGCAACCAGTTAATCCAAAAGAAATGGTAAATTCTCTGTTCTCCGCTTTACCTCTTCTTCTGCGTGGTCTCTACCTTCCAAAACTATGAAAATTCGGAAGCAAAATAGAAATAGCTCGTCATATAGTCGCAGTAATTTACTTATTTTAGTAAAGCGTTTTTCCTTCGATACTGAGTGAAGAGCCTCATTTGTCAGTTATCTAATTTTTCATTTCTTGATAGTGTAAATTATGTAATCTCTCCCGATGCCCATTTCTTCCTTTGTCTACCTAAATCTCTATCTCCCTTCGAGGCGTATCTCATAGCTACTGCCTGTTTCTATTTATTGACACCTTTCCAAATATTCATTTTGTCCCTCATTTGACGTTATTTCGTGTAATAGTGATTCCACTCGTAATTCTTGTCTCACATCCACATTTATTTTTGTGTCTAGTAGGGCAGGCTATATCCAAAAGCATAGCACTACTAAAAAATTTCATTTCATCCTCTTGAATTTTTGCCTTATTTTTTCTTCTCTTACTCTGGATTCATTTCCACATATGAAACAGGTCTCTGCACTGCAACGAGAATGGAAAAAGTTATGCAAGTAACTTTACGTGTCATATTTCTTTTATTTTAACATCTTTGAATATTTTTACGTATAGGCCTACTTCTAAGCATATTTCATTTTTCATATTAATCTATGTATCCTTCCTATGAGACATAGCATCCTAAACATCTGAAATGTTTCACTCGTTCTATTATTTTATTTTCGATATCCATGTTTTTTCTCACTGGGAATTTGCCTATAAATGCTATGGTTTTCGTTTTATTCACTGATATTATGAAATTATAATTTTAATTGATCCTAGAAGTGGAGTATCATTGTGTGTTTATAATTTCAAATTCAAACCAACTCTTCTGCTAAAATTAATATATTTCTTGTACATCATTCCCGGATAAATTGACTTGTATATATCTGGTAAAGAAATTCGTCCGAGATTTAGGAGAAATCCTGTGTAAGAAGAGAAAGATAGGCAGATGTCACACTCGAAATCGGTTTTTCGTACTAAATATGCCGAAAATTTCATTTTCACGAAAATCTCAAATTCTGTCTTTTGCAGCATAGCAATTTTCTCTCTAATGAGAAAGAGAAAAATTCTCTACTCCTTCATGTGTGCAGTAGCATCCTTAGTCGCAGATTGTTTTTATCGAATTTGTAATTGAATTCATATATCACATTAGCAGTATTCTGGTCGTTGCGCCTCCAAGTCTGCTATGTGCTTTAGAAAGAATTTGCAGGAGAAAGAAAATAGCACTGTCACTTTAATTCCCTTGATTTTCAAAGTTACATTTAGTAAAATTTAATCATTTTTCTTGTAATGATTAAAATTATACTGAAAATAGCTTCGAAAATCAAGGGTATTAAAAATGACAATGTTTTTTTTTTCCCTTCCCCTCCAAAATCTCCTTAAAAACACATACTAGCGGATTTTGGAGGCGCAGCGACGATATGCCTAAATATTTCTCACTGTTTAATGACAAAACATTAAATTTCTTGTATCTCAATCACAAATGAAATCAGGACCCGTAAATTTCGTCTGTTCAACTTCTTTTGTTTCCATCTTTAATATCTAATAGTACATTATGAAGTGATATGTGATACTTACGTGGTTTTACGTGATCTACCGTATTCGTCTGTGTTGGAAAGAATGTACGATTTTAACACTTTGTCATTTACGTCATGCTGATAATGAGTTACCTCCAGTCACATAATAACGTCTAATACACTTTCAAGACAATAAATTTTATCAGTTTCACTATGCTACCATCTAGCGACTGTAAAAGAAGTCACGTTATAACCCTGATGGAAATACATTGAGTAATACCACAGTCTAGTAGATACAGCCACGAAGCTTGAGGTGATTTTTTGTATTTCTTACGATACAGTGCTCCAAGCGGTTAGCAACTGAAAGTACTAGGAATAATAGAATGTGCGATAGTAGCGATCCTAGTGGCTGGCAACTAAAGTTCAACTGATATTGGATGCATATTCCCTATGTATTGAGCTTCGTGACTGTATGTACTAGACTGTCGTAATAGCTTGCCGCAGCACTTCCATCTATCGGTCGTTACCAAAAAATTCATTTTTGATAGTGGAGATCCTAGTGGTTGTTCTCTTTTATATGCTATTATTTCATAACGTGGGAATGGCCAACCTGATATGCATGTGATCAGGGGTTGTTATATATTAATTGTGAATCCCTTACAATGGCTACTTTACAGACTATTTGTGTATATTTTCTTTGTTTCTGTATTGCTATCCTGTATCCAGTAGTATTTCTGAGACTCTATTATGTGAATTTAGGGACTATATTACAACAAATATTAGTAACGTTATTTTGCTAACATTTTTGAGATCTGACAAGTTTTTTTGAGGAACGTATACGATTGTTAGTCTGGGTTTTGATGTAAGCTGCATGGAAAGAAGAGAATTTGATTTACAGCCACTTTTAATATCTTAGCTTTCACGACGGAGAGAAGAAATATTGTTACTTGGAAACGGCTTTCTAACGGCTCGATTAAAGTGGTGAAGTAGTAGCAGTAGCTTGAAAGCTATACAAAAACAAGTAAGAAGTTCATTGCAATAAAGAATTCACCTAAAGAAGAAAGACTACAAATTCAATAGGTTAGGTACGGGGAGTCGTTAAGGCCTCCTGCACATCAGCCTAAGAGGCTTATTACAAATTTAATAAGTTTAATATCAAACATATAGTATTGCTAGGGTTGCTAACTGTTTCTTGAAGAAAATACGGGAGGCTAAGTGGTCTACAATATTTCACATAGAATTGACAAATTATTCAATCCATACATCTTGATTACACAACTTTTAACACTGTATCACTTCGGAATATGTATGGTAAGACTTTCCTATGTTAAATTTCAACGTACCTCGTTTACATGTTTCGACCTATTTATGGGTCATCTTTAGAACTGGTCGTTGTTGATCTTGGCGCCACTTGTTCTGTTTCCTGTGAGGGTGTGTTCCTGTGGTATAGTGTAGAGTAGAGTCAAGCACATTACAAAGAACACATCACAGCCATAACAAAATTACAAAACACCTCCACATATGCAGAACACATCACAAATGCTAACCACACCCACAGAGACATCAACACAGACATGGAAATACTACACATCCAACTAAAAATCCAGAAACTAAACACACTAGAACAATATGAAATATACAGACACACAAAAACACATCCCAACGAAATTCTCAACACACAACTCAACTTCAAAGCACACACACTCTTTGACTCTACACTATACCACAGGAACACACCCTCACAGGAAACAGAACAAGTGGCGCCAAGACCAACAACGACCAGTTCTGAAGATGACCCATAAATAGGTCGAAACATGTAAACAAGGTACGTTAGAATTTAACACAAGAAAGTCTTACCATACATATTCCGTATTCAATTCAGTTAGCGATACTAAAAACAACTTTGTACTATATTTTAGTAGTTATGTTTAAATTAAGAGTATTTTGAGACTTTTGCCTCGCGTAATAGTTTCAAACAAATTGTAAAAATCCCCTACATGAGTAGTTGAAGTTGACTGTGATTTGCTGTTCTGATTTGATTAGATGTGTCGTGCTCCTGTATCGAACATCTGTTCACTTACTGTTCATAAGAGAAAATACTCTTTGCATGAGCTTTGCTGCCTGGTAAGCTTACAACACATCTCAATATATATATATATATATATATATATATTTTTTTTTAATTTGTAACTCTAACATTGTTTGATTTTAAAGTAGTGAGCTCTGAAACTATTTCTGGCAAGTATTGCCTTCTACACAGACTGCACATTTCAGAGCATCTCTGGAACAACAGAATCCATAATATAAATCACCATAAACCAGTGAAAATTAAATGTTTCAAAGAAATTTTTACATTATTTAAAAATAAGCGAGAAACAGTCTCGAAGAGAAGGGAAATACGGGAGTTGGTAGACTGTTAAAAATTAGGGCTAAATACGGGAGATCCTGGGAAATACGAGAGGGTTGGCAACCCTAAGTATTACATAATATGATAATAAACGATTACAGTAAAGCGAAATGATTGCAATGCATTATATCATTACAGAATTATGTGTAGAGTAGTTACGCCGTGTCCCAAAGCTTAACTCTATACTACATGGTAGTGCCTAGTAACTAGATGACTTGTGAGCTAGAGAGCTTTTGACTTGTATGCTTGAATAACGGCCTTCTTTATACTATTTTTCTATAAATCATGTCATTACGGTGCAGCAGTGAATTAACAAAGCAATGTCCTCAGTTTCATGATGAATTATGTGGAAGTATTACGATAAGTAAAAAATGATAGTAACAGTGTCATTGTTTAAAGTTAACGTGTTATTCTACATTATGCTTTCATTATATTGTACTTCCAAAGCATCTACAGATTGCATAGCTCCAAGGCATCCATGTTTATTTAGTGAACAAGTCATCAATCGGAATGGGACTGATTCTCTGGCACGACCACAGCAAAGGAATAAGGTTTTGAGATAATATTAAAATGGATTTCAGGGAGGTGGGATATGATGATAGAGAATGGATTAATCTTGCTCAGGATAGGGACCAATGGCGGGCTTGTGTGAGGGCGGCAATGAACCTGCGGGTTCCTTAAAAGCTAGTAAGTAAGTAAGTAAGTCATCAATCGAGCCATAATTTTCGTCTACATTACAGCAGAGTCCGTAAAGGCCAGCTTCTGTCTGATGCTTTTCCAATTCATTGCGGGCTAAAGGAAGGAGATACACTATCATATTTACTTTTTAACTTTGCTCTAGAACAGCGGTGACCAAAACTCGAGCTGCAGTGATTACATGCGACAGAGAGCCTATGAAGTAAGGAGACGGAGGAAAGGTACTTGGTATGAAAAATACAACCAGTGGTGGTTCCTGTACTAACATCTTGATCAATCCCGCGGATAAAAATCAAGCTTTGCTGTATCAATAATGTCACTGCTGTCATCAAGAGCCAGTGAATAATATACGATTTTTCTTGCTTCTTTTTTTAACCTTGCTCTTGAATATAATCAGATTTTCTAAATTCTTCTGTCAGTACTTCGTCGAGAAATTCGTAGTTTTTCAAAATTAAAAACTTCTTATGGACAAGTTATTTAAGCTATTTTAATCATTACCCTTTTGAGAAATTCTGTTCTATTAAAAGGATTTAGAGCACGAGATATTTCAAACCCCATTAGGTAGCTGACTTCCTTACATTTTTGTATGATTTGAGGCTTTCTCGGCGTTGGTTCGCTAATATGTTTTCGCGGGATATCAGCCGAGTTAAGATTTTGGAATGCTCCAAGCTTTCGACTGCTATCTCTGCAGCCATCTTCAGGGAAGTGATGTCCGAACAGAAAGTCGAAAGGTTATATAGATGTGGCTGTCTCAGGTGAAACGGGATTGGTTGGCGGATCGGCCAATCCGGGGCCGGGAATTGTCATCGCTCGTAAGCTCCGCCCCTCCCGGGATTACTGCGTGAAGTTTGGCGGGCGGCGAGCCCTGTTCCGCCGGTTGGAATCGGTTGCCGTCCTCGGTCCGTGATCTTCATGACCTTGATTGTAAGAGGGCCTGAGTTGGTCTAAGGCCGGTGTCCATGCCTGACTGAGCTGGAGTCCACTGTCTCTGTTAAAGTTGTTTTTCTCCAGCTTGATCTCTATGGCCTCCTTGATTGTACGATCCCAGTAGTGGCTTGATTTGTTAATGACCTTGGTGTGGTCAAACAGTATTTTATGCTCCTTTTCTATGCTGTGTTGCGCCACTGCAGATTTTTCCGGGTAATACAGCCTCAGGTTCCTCTTATGTTCTTTGATTCTGTCTTCTATTGTGCGGCCAGTCTGCCCTATGTATACTTCGCCACACTCGCATGGAATCTTGTAAATCCCTGGAGTCCTTAAGCCCTGACTGTCTTTAACCTGACGTAGATGACTCCGGATTTTGCTCTGTGGTTTATGGATGGTTTTGATATTAACCTTCTGGAGGATTCTGCTTATTTTGTGTGACACGCTCCCGCAGAATGGAATGAAAGCTTTCTTTGTCGGTTCTAGCTTGCTGTCTAAGTCTATTGTGTTACATCTCGTGGTAACTTGTTTGAGGGCTTTGCTGATGTCTCTCCGGCTGTAGTTGTTTTGTTGTAGTGTTCTACGAAGATGGTCCATTTCTGCAGGCAAGTTGTTGATATCGGAAATGACTATGGCGCGATGTAGTAGACTAGTCCGTCCTGACTAGTCTACTACATCGCGCCATAGTCATTTCCGATATCAACAACTTGCCTGCAGAAATGGACCATCTTCGTAGAACACTACAACAAAACAACTACAGCCGGAGAGACATCAGCAAAGCCCTCAAACAAGTTACCACGAGATGTAACACAATAGACTTAGACAGCAAGCTAGAACCGACAAAGAAAGCTTTCATTCCATTCTGCGGGAGCGTGTCACACAAAATAAGCAGAATCCTCCAGAAGGTTAATATCAAAACCATCCATAAACCACAGAGCAAAATCCGGAGTCATCTACGTCAGGTTAAAGACAGTCAGGGCTTAAGGACTCCAGGGATTTACAAGATTCCATGCGAGTGTGGCGAAGTATACATAGGGCAGACTGGCCGCACAATAGAAGACAGAATCAAAGAACATAAGAGGAACCTGAGGCTGTATTACCCGGAAAAATCTGCAGTGGCGCAACACAGCATAGAAAAGGAGCATAAAATACTGTTTGACCACACCAAGGTCATTAACAAATCAAGCCACTACTGGGATCGTACAATCAAGGAGGCCATAGAGATCAAGCTGGAGAAAAACAACTTTAACAGAGACAGTGGACTCCAGCTCAGTCAGGCATGGACACCGGCCTTAGACCAACTCAGGCCCTCTTACAATCAAGGTCATGAAGATCACGGACCGAGGACGGCAACCGATTCCAACCGGCGGAACAGGGCTCGCCGCCCGCCAAACTTCACGCAGTAATCCCGGGAGGGGCGGAGCTTACGAGCGATGACAATTCCCGGCCCCGGATTGGCCGATCCGCCAACCAATCCCGTTTCACCTGAGACAGCCACATCTATATAACCTTTCGACTTTCTGTTCGGACATCACTTCCCTGAAGATGGCTGCAGAGATAGCAGTCGAAAGCTTGGAGCATTCCAAAATCTTAACTCGGCTGATATCCCGCGAAAACATATTAGCGTTCCTTACATTTATTTATCTCAGCTTTCTCTTCCTGGCTATAATTTAAGACATGTCAATTCCTGGCGTTTAACAGTTCGTTGGTACATCATATTGAATCAATTTTTGTACAATATTATTATTAAATGAATGACTAATAAATAATTACCCTCATCTAAAGATTAAGAGGACTAAAATTGAGATAAAACCTAATAATTTTATCCTTCTAGGGAGAAGATCTAAAAATATCAATATTCATGCACGTACAGGAGAATTATAGAAACACATACTTAGTGGTCAGTAATAATAATAATAATAATAATAATAATAATAATAATAATAATAATAACAACAAAAGTTCTCCTTTGTGATTTTTTACGAAACCACCTCTTACTGCTTGTAGAAACAGAGTTTATAGAGCGATATGATACCGCCACTGCTTGCCTACAGTACCTGAATGAAATACACAGCAACGTACAGGAAACCCATCGTACCCGTTTGAATGTCTGTGATTACACGATGTAATCACGACACCCGCTTTGGTCACCGCTGCTCTAGAATATGCCATTAGGAATGTTAAGGATAACAGAATGGGTTTGGAATTGAATTGGTTACATCAGCTTCTAGTCTATACGGATGACGTGAATATGTTAGGAGAAAATCTACAAACGATTAGGAAAACAGGGAAATTTTATTTCAAGCAAGTAAAGAGATAGGTTTTGAAGTAAACCCCGAAAAGACAAAGTAGGGTAAGGTTGCCTAATTCCTTGATATATTTAATAAAGTCTATATTTATGCCAAAATTGTAATAAAAATTTTCAAATAACACCTAAATGACTTTATTTGGACCTTTAGCTACAGTTTTTACAACATTCAGTGTCAACAGTTTCACAAGTTTGGTCTATAATATATGATTCTTCATATACAGTGGCTCCTAATTCCGTGACAGGGATCCTAATTCCGTGACAGTGGTTTCCTAATTCCGTGAGTGATATCCTAATTCCGTGATACTAAAATAATCCTCATTAACTGCTCAGAAAACAAACCTGTATTTAGAAAAACACTTTAAAGTCATGGTATATTGTTTTAATATAGATTAAGCAAGAAATTATAACCTAGAAAAAGGGCCTAAATGACAAATTTCACAGAAAATATTGTGTAACTACAGGAATACATATTACATATTGATATATTATAATCAAAACTGAAAGTTAAATTCAATATTACAGTTTCTTTCTAAATACTCCCGAATGCCACACAACTGCTGGATTAAAACATAGCAGAAATTTTGGACCCAAAATATATAATGCATTAATTAGAGCTTATCCTGAGCTAAGTATACTTAACACACATAGATTTAAGAAACAAATCAGATTAATTATTTAATTGTTTAAGCTAATTGAGTTAAAAATTTATCTCTAATATTCATGTACTTTTGTATTTTCTATTTGTATATAGACCCTATTATTACATGCTGTATGTATTTTACCACTTATTAATGTTATTGTGCTTAATGAACTCTCTTAATTTTGTGATATATTTTGTATAACTGATCTGAACTGCGCCCGAGCACGAGCTTCTGCTCTTTCGGACTCTAATGCCTAATGTAACTCAAGTGTATAGTATTAAATAAATGAAGTGAAATGAAATACAAAATTAAATTTGAATAAATTGAATTATAACACAATTATTTATCATTATTTATTTTCCTAACAGCAGTAATTAAGTTAAATATATGCCCTATTATTTTATTATAATTATAATTTAATGTTTTCTATAACTTATTTCTATTATTATTTCCACGAACTATTTTCTTTCATACACATTAATTTTCACAATTTAGCGTTGACATCACTGGTCGAGTGAGCCAGGAACGAGAAATATGAAAATAAATCCGAAAATGGGAAAGTTCCTGTAGGATTGTTATTGTCTCACAATGTATAAATAAATCGTGCACATTGATTCAGCTGACTATAATCTACAGTAATGTATCATTTTTATAATGCTATATTAATTCTTACCTGAAATATAAAATGTTTCTTTATGAGCGGTCACAAGAGAAAGAAAAACTTACTGGTCAACCACCTTTCACTGAACAAATGCTTCTGCAGTCAACTGCTTCTATTCAAAGGGCGGATAGTCAATAGAATTGAAAAGAAGACATCTCCTGGCACCTGTTAGGTATTTCATAAACTTAAAAGTCAGAGACCACAACTCCATGGCAGTCAATTGAAATTTTATCACGGGATTAGTGATATCACGAAATTAGACACCTTTACCCTATATGATTATGTCTCGTGACCAGAATATTGTTAGAAATGGAAATATAAAAATTTCAGTACGCATTAGGCCAGAATACGGTTCCTAATGATAATGGTCTTAATTCAATTAGATGGACGATTAATGAAGTCTTCAGTATTTACAGCATAGCCTACCTTGTTTTTTGTATGCGGTGTTACTTTCTTGCGTGTTTTGAGTGTTTTATTTTCTTGCATTAAGGGAGCGGGAATTAAATCTCTGCAATCCACTTACCAGCGAGATTTTACGTCCTCCGCGTGAGCTATGTTGTGCTCATTTTAAAAATTAAGTTGTGCTGTACTTTCGGGACAAGCAAAACAAATTACTTTTACACCCACAAATCCAGAGCTTGGATATTTTCAAGTTTAATGTGTTGTAAATAATGTCGTTGCCATACCAACAATCTCCTGCCGACATTTGTTCGCGAGACTTCCCACATATTCTTTTTTATTTTACTCGTTAATGCATTAATTTTCGAGCAGTGACAAAATTGTTGTCTTTGATAAACGGCTCGTGTGACTGATCCTGTTTACTGGCACTTTAAACATAATTTCGCCTCCAGAATAATTTAAAACGCAATTTTAAAACAAATTTAATTTTAAACCACGGAACGTCGGTACTGAAATTTAATGTAGGTTAGGTTAGTTCACTGTGGCTACGGGGGTTAGGACGTCCTTTGCACGTCGGTATTACTAAGGCCTATTGTGCATCCCGAACTGTATGAGATGAATGAGGATGAGGGTGTACCAGCCCACCGGCCGCATGCGACCTCTCACCCGCTCACCCATTGGGAACCTCCTACCCTTCCCCGCTCCAAGTTCATACCGCCAAGGTGACCACGCAGCAAAGGATCCATTCCAACGGCTCTTCCAAGGTGTCGAAGCGCCCTTGGAAGTGCTCTTAAAGAATGAATCCTGGGAGAGGAATTGCGGAAGGCTGGGAACTGTTGTTGTTGTTGTTGTTTTCTAATGCCCGGCGTTTGACAATAAAGTCATTTGACCTCTTGCACTCCAATATTTTTCAAAGATATTATCATGGTCAGCCACTGAAGCACAATTTTGAGGTGTTCCGAATCCATTTCTTGGTTTCAGTTGCGCAATGGGCAGTTAGGGGACAGATATATTCCAATTATATGCAGGGGTTTGGCCAAACAATCATGGCCTGTTGCCAATCTAAATGCACCTACAGCAGGGAATTAACTGTGGATTATGATGCAGAGCGTTCCATTTCTTCCCTTGAGATTGTATTATCAAATTTTGTTTGTTGAAGTCTAAGTATGTAGATTTAATAAATCTTTTCACAGAGTAATACGTAGATTTAGTAACAGGTCTGTAAGTAGCAGTGCTGCCCTTCTTTGCTAAAGCATCCTCATTCTCGTTTCCCAGGATTCCACAATGGGATTGTATCTATTGGAATACAGTTCTTTTAATTGAGTGAGTCCACACCTGTGGAATAACGGTCAGCGCGTCTGGCCGCGAAACCAGGTGGCCCGGGTTCGAATCCCGGTCGGGGCAAGTTACCCGGTTGAGGTTTTTTCCGGGGTTTTCCCTCAACCCAATACGAGCAAATGCTGGGTAACTTTCGGTGCTGGACCCTGGACTCATTTCACTGGCATTATCACCTTCATATCATTCAGACGCTAAATAACCTAGATGTTGATACAGCGTCGTAAATAAAATAAAAAAAATTGAGTGATATTAATTGAGAGAGCATTTTAGTTATTTCTGCTGTTTGAGGGGAAGGTGTGTGTTTAGAGACTATTGATAGAATAGCTGCTTTGGAGTCTGACATGAGCGGCTGAGAACTAGAGATGAACAAAACTAACTGCCGCTCTCGCTCGCTCTGTTCCTTGTACTTGTCTTTCGAGTCTCGTCTCGTCTCGTCTCGTAACTCTCGTGCTCTACGAGTCTTGCTCATCATTCTCGAAATAGCACTTGGTCGGCGTGGAAAGATTTCGTAACTTTGAATAACATACATCATTGAAATAAATAACATTAGAGATTTTGCAGTGTAGGCTTTCACGGCCGGAGTCTATAGATGTAGATTCATTTTCCGGGCTGAGAGGCCGTGGTCTATTAGTTGGTTTTATACCAGACGTTTCGTCTGCAACTGCGGCAGACATCTTCAGTGGAGTGGTATCCGAGGTCGCAAGACTCTTCTCGGCGTACCTGAGGCAACTGATCCTGTGTCTGGTTGTGCGAGCGTATTTATAGTGCGGCTCGCGGGCCGAGGCCTGTTGTCGCTGCGGTCCGCGCCGCTTTGTTCGCTGCTCCCGTTCTGGGTTCCGTCCTTTTGTTGTAGTGGCTTCTTATCTGTTCTGTTTAGGACCGGGTACCAACACTTGTTTAGCTTTACGCCTTCTTCCTTGCGATTAAAGTTGTTGTTGTGTTTATGTATTTCGATCGCTTCTCTATGTAGACGGGGGAAGAAGTGCGTCGTCGTGCTCAAGATGTCCGTGTCCTTGAATCTAATGTTGTGATCGCCCTCTTGATAGGCATGTGCTGCCACTGCCGATTTGTCGATCTGTCCTAGGCGGCAATTCCTATTATGTTCTGTCAGTCTCGTCCTGACGCTCCGCTGTGTAGTACCAATGTAGACCTTCCCGCACGAACACGGAATCCTGTAAACTCCGGCGGACAGCAGCTTATCTCGTTTGTCCTTGGATGACCTCAGCATGTTCCGGATTTGCTTGGTCGGCAGGAAGGTCGTTTCCACTTCATGACGCTTCAGCACCCTGCTGATCCGGTCCGTCAAATTCCTTAAGTAGGGTAGGAAGACCGTGCCCTTCTTAGTCGCTCGTTCCTGTGACCGCATCGACGGTGTTACTCTGGGACGCATGGCTCTCTTTATCTCCGGCCTTGAGTAGCCATTGGCCATGAGTGCTGTCGCTACATGGCTCAGCTCCCGTTGGATGTGTCGTGGCTCGGCTACCCGCCTGGCCCTGTTGATCAGGGTTTTCATCATGGCCCGTTTCTGGCCGGGATGATGATTGGAGGTCTTATGCAGATATCTGTCTGTGTGGGTCGGCTTCCTGTAGACGTCATGACCTAGGGTGCCATCTGTCCTCCTTTGTACCATAACGTCCAGGAAGGGTAACCTACCGTCCTTTTCCGTTTCCATAGTGAATTGTACTTGCGTATGGAAGCTATTCAACTGCCTCAGGAAATCCATCATTTACTAAAGTACCGGTCAAGGACACACTGGAGCTGCTACACAAGTTCTACCCGCAAGATGTAGTGGACCTGTTTCACCAGGTTCTGACCACAACGTATTTCCAATGGAATTATGAATTCTATGAACAGCTGGATGGTGTGGCTATGGGGAGCCCGCTAAGTCCGATGATAGCCAACTTTTATATGGAGTTTCTTGAAGAGTCGATCCTCGAAGCCGCGACACTTAAGCCTTCATGCTGGTTTAGATACGTCGATGATACGTTCGTAATCTGGCCCCATGGTGAACGATCATTGATGGATTTCCTGAGGCAGTTGAATAGCTTCCATACGCAAGTACAATTCACTATGGAAACGGAAAAGGACGGTAGGTTACCCTTCCTGGACGTTATGGTACAAAGGAGGACAGATGGCACCCTAGGTCATGACGTCTACAGGAAGCCGACCCACACAGACAGATATCTGCATAAGACCTCCAATCATCATCCCGGCCAGAAACGGGCCATGATGAAAACCCTGATCAACAGGGCCAGGCGGGTAGCCGAGCCACGACACATCCAACGGGAGCTGAGCCATGTAGCGACAGCACTCATGGCCAATGGCTACTCAAGGCCGGAGATAAAGAGAGCCATGCGTCCCAGAGTAACACCGTCGATGCGGTCACAGGAACGAGCGACTAAGAAGGGCACGGTCTTCCTACCCTACTTAAGGAATGTGACGGACCGGATCAGCAGGGTGCTGAAGCGTCATGAAGTGGAAACGACCTTCCTGCCGACCAAGCAAATCCGGAACATGCTGAGGTCATCCAAGGACAAACGAGATAAGCTGCTGTCCGCCGGAGTTTACAGGATTCCGTGTTCGTGCGGGAAGGTCTACATTGGTACTACACAGCGGAGCGTCAGGACGAGACTGACAGAACATAATAGGAATTGCCGCCTAGGACAGATCGACAAATCGGCAGTGGCAGCACATGCCTATCAAGAGGGCGATCACAACATTAGATTCAAGGACACGGACATCTTGAGCACGACGACGCACTTCTTCCCCCGTCTACATAGAGAAGCGATCGAAATACATAAACACAACAACAACTTTAATCGCAAGGAAGAAGGCGTAAAGCTAAACTAGTGTTGGTACCCGGTCCTAAACAGAACAGATAAGAAGCCACTACAACAAAAGGACGGAACCCAGAACGGGAGCAGCGAACAAAGCGGCGCGGACCGCAGCGACAACAGGCCTCGGCCCGCGAGCCGCACTATAAATACGCTCGCACAACCAGACACAGGATCAGTTGCCTCAGGTACGCCGAGAAGAGTCTTGCGACCTCGGATACCACTCCACTGAAGATGTCTGCCGCAGTTGCAGACGAAACGTCTGGTATAAAACCAACTAATAGACCACGGCCTCTCAGCCCGGAAAATGAATCTACAAACATTAGAGATGTTTAATTGACACAAAAAGATAAAACAGAACAGTATCATAGTTAACAAAATGTTCTGATTCTATTATCAGATATTATCTATGGTTATAAAAAAAATCTCAAATAAATTTTCATTTGTAAGAAATATAAAATATAACGTTAAATGAAGCGTTAATATTCTTTTACTTGAGATTGTACACTTGATCTCATACATACGAAAAAAAAAATCCTAGCCTTTTAATAAGGGCCTAGTAATTAAATAAAGATTGGAGAACGGATTATTATACACTGAAAGGTAGAGATGATATTTCAAATAGGCTACTTGATTGTTTATGCATACATAACAGTTGCCAAAACAGATAAAAGTTGTCTGGTGTAAACAACTGTGACGATTCAAGGCTGCTTGAAGTTCGAGAGTTAACTACTCTCGAAGTCTTGATCGCTTGATTCATTCACAAACAGTCAACGCGTCGTCGGAGATATTGCGTGCGGGTTTTCGGCTTCGCGGGCGCTGTTAGTCTTGATTTCTCGATCGTTGTTCAACTCTACTGGGAACCCAGGAACGATTGCGAAGGGGACGCCCCCTCCCGTAAGCGGATGAAGACATGCGTCTTGACCTGAATATGTCTATTGAATAAGATGAGGAAGATGAATGATATGGTATGAAATCTAAATTCTTTTTCTACACGGGAGGGGAAGGGAAAATGGACCGTGGCAATGAAAATTACAACCCGGCATTTGCCTAAGTAACATGGAAAACCACAGTCAGGTTGGTCAGTTCGGGAATCGAACTACGGACCTCCCGATTTCGAGTTCCATGCGATACGCATGAGCAACTCGCTCGGTAAATTTAATGCAATTTAAAAATATTACGTCGTTGATTTTATGAAACCTCTTATGGACGGCACAGAAAATGATATTTCAGGAGAAAGAAAAAATTAATTAAACATCAATAGGCCTATACTGATCCTCGATGTCATTTATGTGCGTCACATTCATGAAAGTTTTCGACAAAATTACTTCATATTCTCATGTAGATCAATTGATTTTAATTAATTCTTTCTTCCTCCTGAAAAATAATATTCTGTACTGTCACATAGGAGGTTTCATATAATCAAAGACGATTAAAGATATAGGATTTAATTACGTTAAGTACAGTAATATAATTGTGTTGTAAATTGACCCATTTCAGCTTAAATTGTAATAAAATGTTGGTATATTTAAAGTTCGTAAGCTTATGTTCTGATTTCGTGATCTGGCTAATTTTGTGATATTTCTTTTAAATTTATCACGAAATTATACCAGCAACAAATGTAACTTCAATGGTATGGTATAAATGCCAGAAGATGTACTATAACATAGATTTTGTTCACTGCGCTCTTGCAGTGACATGAGCGGATTTTTTTTTTTTAATTACTTGAAGAGATATGCGATCTATAGCTTTGAATTTGTGAGTGAATATAATTTCCGATTTGCTTGTTAAAAGAAGAGATTTTTGCTGTGTTTTGTGGCCCAAAATGTTTTCAATGTTTAAGTAGCGGAAACAAAATTATCATCCCTCACGTGCTCACTGTGAGTAAAAATCTAGAGAAACACAGTCTGTCCAGATCTGGAGAGTGGCACTCTGTGGATCTAGAACTGGAGAGGCGCACTGTGAGTAAAGATCTAGAGAAGCACGCTGTCTGTCCAGATCTGGAGGAGGGCGCTCTGTGGATCCAGAATTGGAGAGACGCGCTGTGAGTAAAGATCTAGAGAAGCACGCTGTCTGTCCAAATCTGGAGAGTGGCACTCTATGGATCCAGAATTGGAGAGACGCGCTGTGAGTAAAGATCTAGAGAAGCACGCTGTCTGTCCAGATCTGGAGAGTGGCGCTCTGTGGATCCAGAACTGAAGAGGTGCGCTGTGAGTAAAGATCTAGAGAAGCACGCTGTCTGCGAGATCTGGAGAGAGGCGCTCTGTGGATTCAGAATTGGATACGTGCGGTGTGAGTAAAGATCTAGAGAAGCGCGCTGTCTGTCCAGATCTGGAGGAGGGCGCTCTATGGATCCAGAATTGGAGAGACGCGCTGTGAGTAAAGATCTAGAGAATCACGCTGTCTGTCCAGATCTAGAGGAGGGCGCTCTGTGGATCCAGAATTGGAGAGACGCGCTGTGAGTAAATATCTAGAGAAGCGCGCTGTCTGTCCAGATCTAGAGGAGGGCGCTCTGTGGATCCAGAATTCGAGAGACGCGCTGTGAGTAAAGATCTAGAGAAGCACGCTGTCTGTCCAGATCTAGAGGAGGGCGCTCTGTGGATCCAGAATTGGAGTGACGCGCTGTGAGTAAAGATCTAGAGAAGCACGCTGTCTGTCCAGATCTAGAGGAGGGCGCTCTGTGGATCCAGAATTGTAGAGACGCGCTGTGAGTAAAGATCTAGAGAAGCGCGCTGTCTGTCCAGATCTAGAGGAGGGCGCTCTGTGGATCCAGAATTGGAGAGACGCGCTGTGAGTAAAGATCTAGAGACAAGCGCTGTCTGTCCAGATCTGGAGGAGGGCGCTCTGTGGATCCAGAATTGGAGAGACGCGCTGTGAGTAAAGATCTAGAGAAGCGCGCTGTCTGTCCAGATCTGGAGGAGTGCGCTCTGTGGATCCAGAATTAGAGTGACGCGCTGTGAGTAAAGATCTAGAGAAGCACTCTGTCTGTGCAGATCTGGAGGAGGGCGCTCTGTGGATCCAGAATTGGAGAGACGCGCTGTGAGTAAAGATCTAGGGAAGCGCGCTGTCTGCGAGATCTGGAGAGAGGCGCTCTGTGGATTCAGAATTGGAGACGTGCGCTGTGAGTAAAGATCTAGCGAAGCACGCTGTCTGTCCAGATCTGGAGGAGAGTGCTCTGTGGATCCAGAATTGGAGAGACGCGCTGTGAGTAAAGATCTAGAGAAGCACGCTGTCTGCGAAATCTGGAGAGAGGCGCTCTGTGAATTCAGAATTGGAGACGTGCGGTGTGAGTAAAGATCTAGAGAAGCGCTCTGTCTGTCCAGATCTAGAGGAGGGCGCTCTGTGGATCCAGAATTGGAGAGACGCGCTGTGAGTAAAGATCTAGAGAAGCACGCTGTCTGTCCAGATCTCGAGGAGGGCGCTCTGTGGATCCAGAATTGGAGAGACGGGCTGTGAGTAAAGATCTAGAGAAGCGCGCTGTCTGCGAGATCTGGAGAGAGGCGCTCTGTGGATTCAGAATTGGAGACGTGCGGTGTGAGTAAAGATCTAGAGAAGCGCGCTCTCTGTCCAGATCTAGAGGAGGGCGCTCTGTGGATCCAGAATTGGAGAGACGCGCTGTGAGTAAAGATCTAGAGAAGCACGCTGTCTGTCCAGATCTGGAGGAGGGCGCTCTGTGGATCCAGAATTGGAGAGACGCGCTGTGAGTAAAAATCTAGAGAAGCGCGCTGTCTGTCCAGATCTGGAGGATGGCGCTCTGTGGATCCAGAATTGGAGAGACGCGCTGTGAGTAAATATCTAGAGAAACACTGTCTGTCCAGATCTGGAGAGTGGCGCTCTGTGGATCCAGAACTGGAGTGACGCGCTGTGAGTAAAAATCTAGAGAAGCATGCTGTCTGTCCAGATCTAGAGGAGGGCGCTCTGTGGATCCAGAATTGGAGAGACGCGCTGTGAGTAAAAATCTAGAGAAGCGCGCTGTCTCTCCAGATCTGGAGGAGGGCGCTCTGTGGATCCAGAATTCGAGAGACGCGCTGTGAGTAAAGATCTAGAGAAGCACGCTGTCTGTCCAGATCTAGAGTAGGGCGCTCTGTGGATCCAGAATTGGAGTGACGCGCTGTGAGTAAAGATCTAGGAAAGCGCGCTGTCTGTCCAGATCTAGAGGAGGGCGCTGTGTGGATCCAGAATTGGAGAGACGCGCTGTGAGTAAAGATCTAGAGAAAAGCGCTGTCTGTCCAGATCTGGAGGAGGGCGCTCTGTGGATCCAGAATTGGAGAGACGCGCTGTGAGTAAAGATCTAGAGAAGCGCGCTGTCTGTCCAGAACTCGAGGAGGGCGCTCTGTGGATCCAGAATTAGAATGACGCGCTGTGAGTAAAAATCTAGAGAAGCACGCTGTCTGTCCAGATCTGGAGGAGGGCGCTCTGTGGATCCAGAATTGGAGAGACGCGCTGTGAGTAAAGATCTAGGGAAGCGCGCTGTCTGCGAGATCTGGAGAGAGGCGCTCTGTGGATTCAGAATTGGAGACGTGCGCTGTGAGTAAAGATCTAGAGAAGCACGCAGTCTGTCCAGATCTGGAGGAGGGCGCTCTGTGGATCCAGAATTGGAGAGACGCGCTGTGAGTAAGGATCTAGAGAAGCACGCTGTCTGCGAAATCTGGAGAGAGGCGCTCTGTGCATTCAGAATTGGAGACGTGCGGTGTGAGTAAAGATCTAGAGAAGCGCTCTGTCTGTATAGATCTAGAGGAGGGCGCTCTGTGGATCCAGAATTGGAGAGACGCGCTGTGAGTAAAGATCTAGAGAAGCACGCTGTCTGTCCAGATCTGGAGGAGGGCGCTCTGTGGATCCAGAATTGGAGAGACGCGCTGTGAGTAAAGATCTAGAGAAGCGCGCTGTCTGCGAGATCTGGAGAGAGACGCTCTGTGGATTCAGAATTGGAGACGTGCGGTGTGAGTAAAGATCTAGAGAAGCGCGCTCTCTGTCCAGATCTAGAGGAGGGCGCTCTGTGGATCCAGAATTGGAGAGACGCGCTGTGAGTAAAGATCTAGAGAAGCACGCTGTCTGTCCAGATCTGGAGGAGGGCGCTCTGTGGATCCAGAATTGGAGAGACGCGCTGTGAATAAAGATCTATAGAAGTACGTTGTCTGTCAGATCTGGAGAGGGGTTCTCTGTGGATCCAGAACTGGAGAGATGCGCTGTGAGTAAAGATCTAGAGAAGTACGCTGTCTGTCCAGATCTGGAGGAGGGCGCTCTGTGGATCCAGAATTGGAGAGACGCGCTGTGAGTAAAGATCTAGGGAAGCGCGCTGTCTGCGAGATCTGGAGAGAGGCGCTCTGTAGATCCAGAATTGGAGAGACGCGCTGTGAGTAAAGATCTAGAGAAGCACGCTGTCTGTCCAGATCTGGAGGAGGGCGCTCTGTGGATCCAGAATTGGAGAGACGCGCTGTGAGTAAAAATCTAGAGAAGCGCGCTGTCTGTCCAGATCTGGAGGAGGGCGCTCTGTGGATCCAGAATTGGAGAGGCGCAATGTGAGTAAATATGTAGAGAAGCATGCTGTCTGTCCAAATCTGGAGAGTGGCTCCCTGTGGATCCAGAATTGGAGAGATGCGCTGTGAGTAAAGATCTAGAGAAGCGCGCTGTCTGTCCAGATCTGGAGGAGGGCGCTCCGTGGATCCAGAATTAGAGAGACGCGCTGTGAGTAAAGATCTAGAGAAGCGCGCTGTCTGTCCAGATCTGGAGGAGGGCGCTCTGTGGATCCAGAATTGGAGAGACGCGCTGTGAATAAAGATCTAAAGAAGTACGTTGTCTGTCCAGATCTGGAGAGGGGTTCTCTGTGGATCCAGAACTGGAGAGATGCGCTGTGAGTAAAGATCTAGAGAAGTACGCTGTCTGTCCGGATCTGAAGAGGAGTGCACTGTGGATCCAGAACTGGAGATGCGCGCTGTGGGTAACGATCTAGAGAAGCACGCTGTCTGTCAGTTCTGGAGAGGTGCGCTCTGCGGATCCAGAACTGTAGAGGCGCGCTGTGAGTAAAGATCTAAAGCAGTGGTCGTCAGCACTCACTGAAATGTGCAATGAGTACGCGGTGCCGTCCCGTGTGCACCTTCGTGTAACAGGGAGAGATAGAGAGCATAGCCGCTAGCAGCTACGAGAGCACTATAGTGCACTGCGTTTTCCGCGGGTAAGAGAGGCTAGCCCCAGCGTGCTCTGTGCTGACGACCCCTGATCTAGAGAGTGTTGTCTGTCCAGATCTGTAGAGCGGCGCTCTGTGGATCCAGAACTAGAGAGACACAACTGTCAATGTAAATCTATAGATGAGCGCTGGTCCTTCTTAGATTTTTAAAGTAAGATTCAGTTTTTTATATTTCACTAACATATTCAGTCGTCACGAGTCCAGAATTGTCTTTGTCCTCACACGCAATGGTACGGCTTGGGAAACACAATCACAGAAAAAGACTTAGAAATTTACTGTATTCTTCTTTTCTCTTAGTCTGTGTAATCTCCCCTTTTATCGACTTACCACTGGTCGTAAGTGAGGGTGATTTATTGTTTCACACACTAGACATTTCACAAATGCTGACCTCTCTGGTCATGGATCGGCATGACACAGGGACACCGCTGAGACATCGCAGTATAACCACAAGACAACGGACAAACATCCAGTCCCGTGGAAGAAAGATCAATTTCGTTCATTGTTCACACTGGGAATTGGACCGTTTGGTTGGGGAAAATGCACACGTTATCCACATAACAACAACGACGGAAAATGTACTCCAGTGTATGTTTAAATTGTATGGAGATGTGGAGAAATTCTATTATAATTATTAACTTTTAGCCAATGCGAATCACGTCAGCATTTTACTTCAAACCGAGTCAGATTCTGTTGATCACTATTTTTTAATAATTGCTTTGGTACCATAACTTCAATATTATCTCATCCTTTAATCAGATTGGTATTAGCTAAGGTTGTATAGTCAGGAATTTAATTTTATTGGGGACGTCGAAAATGAGGAAATATAATATATATACGTTTTGGTTGTGATTAAAGCTTCGTAGAAGCACTTCGCTCAAAATAATACTGGCTATAGAGAGACGAGAGAGAATCATGACCCTTTCAACACTGCGGATCTCGAACTATGTGAAGCGAAAATCGAAACAAACTCCGTATGAAAATATTCTTCTGTGATAGGCCTATAGCTTCCGTAATCGTTCTCGGATGATTAAATTTTAATACATGCTTAGAAGAGAGTCACTTGCAACAGCAGACCTTGTACAATTTCATCAGTGTTTTAAACTAATTGAGTGGCACTACACAACACATGCTTACATTGTACGTACAGGCACTTTGAGAGACTCCAGGTTGTGCAACGATGTATGCACGATACGCAGCGTTGAAGTAGGTGAGTGCGATTAACAACTTGGATCGAATAAAATTGACCTTTAAGTTCATCCCACAGAAGCACGATACGAGAAGGTTGAATTCATAGTGCATATCATTCTGCATTTGCTTTTCTTGGGAAAGATCACATCAAAATTATAATTGAGGTGTGACAGCGGTTTGCAGTTACAGCTCCGAGCAGTTACAGCTCCGAACTGTGACAGTTCCAGAAAAATAGCTGTAACAGATAGCGATTTTATCACAGTGTGATTTTTGTGTTCGAATGATTCTTAGCGATTGTGAATGTTCCTCATCACGAGCCGACAGATGTTTATGTTCACCGCTCTTCTGCGAATTGAGTCGGTGCCATGTCTTATATCAACAATAGTGATTAGCGCGGCGAGTGTACTCAAAACATAACACGCTCTGAGGTCTGTTATTCCAATGTGCGGGAACGCATATTTGCCCAAAAATGGAACTGTAGTCACTAGACTGTGGAAATTAATTCTATTGCATGCTTTTATAGATTTGGCATACTGAAGAAGTAAAAGTGGATCTTTGCCGATGAAAGGTTTCGCGTTAGAATGACGTTAACTTTATTTTGCATAATGCATATTTCGAGAATTCTCTTTTTAAATGCATATATATTTATTTATATTTCATATTTAATATCTTTCCTTGTTTTATCCGATTATTTATTTATTTATTTATTTATTTATTTATTTATTTATTTATTTATTTATTTATTTATTTATTTATTTATTTAATCTGACAGGATTAAGGCCATAAGGCCTACTCTTCCATCCTACCAGATAGCACATATAAATATAAAAAAGAAATGAAAACTCTGATGAAAATGAAACAAATTAAATTAAAGCCCTATAGAGGGTCAACAAGGTCAAAAGAACACTATAGATTTCTCATCCAACTAATACAAAAAAGAAGGAAAACGGAGATAGCAATGACGATAGGGATGATGATGATAATAATAATAATAGTAATAATAATAATAATAATATTATTATTATTAAATACATTACAGATTACTTGTCAATTTTGCAACAGCATAGTTACAATATTTATTATACTGTACGTATGTCATGGGTTAAGTCGAAGCTGCGCAATCTGAGAGGTGTTCAACAAGCAATTCCATGAACTAATTTAAATTTGAATTTTGATATTGTCCGACAGTCTCTGACATGGTCAGGGAGAGAATTTCAGAGGCGTGGAATCGATATGCTGGAAGATGATGAGTAGAAGGATGTTCTGTGCAGAGGAATAGAGAGAAGGTACATGTTCCGGGTTTGAGGTAGTGAAAGGAAAGCAAAACGAGATGCTAGGTAAGAGGGTGTGGATGATTTTAAATAGTAATAAGAGGGAGTTGAATCTTCTTTCTTTTATTATCTAATTTCAAAATTTCTAATAAAAATAAGAATAATTTCCAAGAAATATAAAACAATGTGTCAGAAATAAAACCAATAATTAGTTATTTACTGCTGAGAACATGAAATTGCTGCGACGACAATGGATACCTTGCACCTAGTATATAAGTTGGTTTGTTTTCCACTTTAACATCAGAACAGCAACTGCTCTATGTACTGTACATAGCTACTAGCCGTATACGAGTAAGTGAGTAAGTGTAATTCTTCAGAACACAGAGAGAAAATACACGTCGCTTACAGCTCATGCATTATGTCCAGACACTCCCCCACTCTTCCTACAGAGCTGCGCACGAGATCGGATGAGTCTACTTACGAATTATAGGGCAATGGGTTAGTCTTTGCCTTGAACTCTGTAGACACACGCCCGACCTTCCCTTCTACTCCTACCCCCTACACAGAAACATTGTTTCCCTATTGCGCATCGCGAGTGTCTTGACAAAATGCATGAGCTGTACATGTCATTCAGACTTTTAGCCTAATCAGTAGTTTGAGTATCCTCCCCTCCTACTTTCCCCTTTCCCCTTTCCCCTTTGACACAATGGGTTCAGTGTAGCTTCAGTTAGATTTGTTGTCATGCTAAGTGTCATGATAAGTGCTAGATGACTTACTTGCAAGAATTGTGACAGAAGATGAAACATGGTTCCACCATGCAGAGGCAGACAAAGGAGTGGCATCATGCAAATTCACCAAAGAAATAGAAATTCAAAAGTGCACCTTCAGCAGGAAAAATTATGGCTACTGTGGTTTTCGATTCAGAAGAACTCTTGCTTGTGGACATCATGCCACACGGAACTACCATTAATTCTGATGCGTATGTGGCAACTCTCAAGAAACTTCAAGCTCGACTGAGTCGTGTTCGACGACATCGGGAGAAGCAGGATGTTCTGCTATTGCACGACAACGCACAGCCACAATATGTCAGTCACAAGACCACAGACCAGATCAGAAAATTCGGATAGACAACACTGAAACACCCGCCTTACAGTCCTGAAATGCCACCGTGCGATTACCATCTCTTTGGTAAACTGAAGGATCCCTTCGCGGAACGAGGTTAGAAGATGACTCCCTTGTGCACACTGCTAAAGAGTGGCTCAGACGTGTTGGTCCAGACTTTTACCTTGCTGATCTACAGGCCCTCGTTCCTAGGTTACGTAAGGCAGTTGAAAGGGACGGGGTTATGTGGAAAAGTGACATTTTGTTCCTAAAGGATGTATCTAATTCTGCGAAAATAGTAAAGCTGTAGGATAAAAATATAATTTTTAAACAAATGTTATGCATTACTTTTGGAGTTACCCTAGTAATATAGGCTATAGTAATGTCCGTAATAAAAGTGTTCACCCTTTCAGGGCAAAGAAGATGCCTTTTCAATTTCAATTTTTAATTTGATTTCATTCTTATTATGTGTTGATATGTATTTCTATGTTTTCGTGCTATGAATATTAGACGGAATTACTATGTTTGAAGTCTTGTAACAATAAATGAGAATTTCATTTGACTTTAATGAATTTTTACACAATTCTTCTACCCCTCACGAAATTATCAATGTAATATCACGAAATTACAAAGGTTATCACGAAATAACCAACCTTTTAGCTTAAGTTGTAAAAGTGGTTTTTGGCACTTGTTCAAGAACGTGTCCAATCTTTTATGTCTCCAGATTTGTACAGCAAATTATCGTCTTTTAGATGAAAAAAATCGGAATAAGGATATATTGACACATTTGCATTATAAATTAATTTTCATGAAATTATCACGAAATTACCTATGTTTACCCTACATATTTTTAAGGATATTGTACATTTTGAAAGATTACATATTTTTTCACCAATTTTCCCTCGACTTTAAAAAGCTAGAAACTTCTGGACTGGCCCTCCATGAATCTTTGTCGATACTGGAACATGCAACCAATAAACTGAGTGTTGTGCCGGGAGTAATCGGTGAGTGTGTTTCAATAAAATTTAATGATGTATTGAAAAAGAACACCGGTACGCAACTTTTTCACTGTATGCAAAATACTTAAAGGTGAATGTGTGCAGCTCCCTGAGAACATTGTTCCGAGTATCATTCCTCATCTGAAAGACGCGCATTTGTGTCCTAGCTGTAACCTGCAAAATTTTTTCAGAATTTTCCTCATGTCAGTGATTTTTTTTGAAGTGTAAAATTATATTGAACTTTAAAAATAAAACAACAAATGCCTCAAGACTCAAGAGGTCAGCATTTATTATGTGCTAATGAATTTTTGTTTGTAATATTAATAAAACAGAAAATAAAACTTCATTTTAATTTTAATTTTAACACTGTGTATATGCTGGAACTGAAATATATTTTGTTTCCTATACAGGAAATGTTGAAAACAATGCTGTACAATATCACTTTCGAAAAGCTTAGAGTGGAGAATAACCATTGAGCGAAGTCTTCAAGCTGTCCAATAATGATAAGTACAGCTTCTTTGTTATGTCGCACAATGACTGTCCAATTAAAGACCATTTCTACCACATTTGTTGTTTCAGACCACTAGGTTTATACTAGTGAAAGGATATGATGCTGATGATGGTTGTTGTTTCAGAGTGCAGAAAGGAAACTGACCATAGCTTCCTAATTGAAATCCCACATGTCTGTGTTTCCTTTGTTTCGTAGAGCGCCGTGGTTGCTAGGTAATCATGCCATATCTCTCTTGCAAGTTACATTCATTGCATGATGCGATGTAATAAAAGTATTGCAGGTTGTTATTGTATTGAGTGAACATCTTTATTTATCATACAGATTATGTTTTGAGATAGCTATTATGGAAAGACAGCATTTTACTCCAACATTTTTAAAATCTTACTTAATATAAGGATGATTTTAAATGATTTAAAAATATACAATGTCGTTCAACATTTTGTTCCTTCAGGAATGATTTCATATCTTACGCATTCCGAAACAATTTAATTTCAAATGTTATCACTTACTTTCCCATATTTAAAAAGAAAAACAAATGGCTCGGTGTAATATTTACTTCAGAAAGGAGTATTTATCCTGTAAAATTATTTTAAAATATTCAGACTGCAATTTTTATACTACAATAAAGAGGAGGATTCACGTTTGATGGCAGTTCATTTAAATACTATGAATAATAGAACACCACAATATTCATCACTTCCAATAATAATAATAATAATAATAATAATAATAATAATAATAATAATAATAATATTAATACTTACTTACAAGTGGCTTTTAAGGAATTCGAAGGTTCATAGCCGCCCTCACATAAGCCCGCCATCGGTCCCTGTCCTGTGCAAGATAAATCCAGTCTCTATCATCACATCCCACCTCCCTCAAATCCATTTTAATATTACCCTCCCATCTACATCTCGACCTCCCCAAAGATCTATTTCCCTCTGGCCTCCCAACTAACACTCTATATGCATTTCTGGATTCGCCCATACGTGCTACATGCTCTGGCCATCTCAAACGTCTGGATTTAATGTTCCTAATTATGTCAGGTGAAGAATACAATGCGTGCAGTTCTGCGTTGTGTAACTTTCTCCATTCTCCTGTAACTTCATCCCTCTTAACCCCAAATATTTTCCTAAGAACCTTATTCTCAAACATCCTTAATCTCTGTTCCTCTCTCAAAGTGACAGTCCAAGTTTCACAACCATACAGAACAACCGATAATCTAACTGTTATATAAATTCTATGTTTAAGATTTTTTGACAACAGACTAGATGACAAAAGCTTCTCAACCAAATAATAACACACATTTCTCATATTTATTCTGAGTTTAATTTCCTCCGAGTGTTATTTATATTTGTTACTCTTGCTCCAAGATATTTGAATTTTTCTACCTCTTCGAAGGATAAATCTCCAATTTTTATATTTCCATTTTCTTGCAATATTCCAGTCACGAGACATACTTAGTCTTTTAGGGATGTACTTCCGAACCTATCGCTTTACTTGCATCAAGTAAAATTTCCTTTTTTTCCTTAATTGTTTGTGGATTTTCTAACATATTCACGTCATCCGCATAGACAAGCAGCTGATGTAACCCGTTCAATTCCATACCCTGTCTGTTATCCTGAACTTTCCTAATGGCATATTCTAGAACGAAGTTAAAAAGTAAAGGTGATAGTGCATCTCCTTGCTTTAGTCCGCAGTGAATTGGAAAAGCATCAGATAGAAACTGGCCTATACGGACTCTGCTGTACGTTTCACTGAGACACATATTAATTAATCGAACTAGTTTCTTGGGAATACTAAATTCAATAAGAATATCATATAATACTTCTCTCTTAACCGAGTCATATGCTTTTTTTTGAAATCTATGAATAACTGATGTATTCTACCTTTATACTCCCATTTTTTCTCCAATATCTGTCGAATACAAAAAAATATCATCAATAGTCGATCTATTACGCCTAAAACCGCACTGATGATCCCCAATAATTTCATCTACGTACGGAGTTAATCTTTTGAAAAGAATATTGGACAAAATTTTGTACGACGTCAACAAAAGTGATATTGCTCGAAAGTTACTACAGTTAGTCTTGTCCCCCTTCTTAAAGATAGGCACGATTATGGACTCCTTCCAGTACTCTGGTACAATTTCCTTTTCCCAAATTGCAAGTACAAGTTTATAAATTTCGCTAGATAATGCGCTTTCACCCTCTTGTATTAATTCTGCTGGAATTTGATGGATACCTGGAGACTTGTACCTTTTCAGACTTTCTTTCGCAATTTCGACTTTTGAAAGTGTGGGTTCAGGTATAAATGACTCAGCAGTTTGTATTTGAATTTCGTCCCGATCATTTCTATTTGGCCTATGTACATTTAAATAATAATAATAATAATAATAATAATAATAATAATAATCATAATCATCATTCTTGCATGTATTGGGCCTAGTGGCCCACTACGGTCTCTTGCCAACGCTTGAACGGTCTCCCCAAGGATCTCTTGCCCACAGGATGGTCATTTAAAATTTGGCGTGGAATTCTAGAACGAGGCATTCTGATGACATGTGATCTCCAGTTTTGTCTGTATTTCTGTAGGTATTCCATTATCGGTTCAATCTGCAGTTCTTTCATAATGTCAAAATTTCTAATGTGATCCATTCTCGTGTATCCCGCTGTACGACGCATAAATCTCATTTCTGCCGTCGTTAATCTTTGTGAATCAATATTACGAATCGTCCAAGCTTCACTACCAAAACAGAGTATATGTCTGGCCAATTTTTTAATAATAATAATAATAATAATAATAATAATAATAATAATAATAATAATAATAATAATAATAATAATAATACTGTGCACGACAGCCCATACACTGCCAAAGTCTAACAGGCAATTTCTCGTTTCACGTCCACATACCTCACCACAGGTAAACGATCATCCAATCAGTACAGGGATAATGGGTTAACAATTATTCCCCAGCCGTAATAGCCGGCTCACAGAACCGTATTTCGCTATATTTTTCATCTCCTCAAATTCGTCACGATGCTGAGTGGGCATCGGTCCTATACACTGGTCGAAATTTGATAAGAAAATTTCTTTCCACATGAGGGCTCGAACCAGCGCTCTAGACTTCCTTCAATAGTTACGTTGTTGTCACTTGTTTCTTTTCATATTACGAACATCCAAATAGGGTTTCGACGCGATGTTGTGAAATGAATCCTCTAGATTCAAAACCCCCTAAAGACCATTTTATTCAGAATTGAGTTATGCCCACATATTGCCTGCTAAGAATGAATTCTAATGATTTTTGTAGTTTTAATTAAAAAAAAACACACCAAACGTGAAGCAAAACGTTTGTTAAAATTCACTCTTCGGTTGAAAATTCCCTCTATTTTCCACCAGTTACTGTCAAAATCCTTTAATTTGTGAAAGTGGATATAGGGGATTTTGAATCTATAGGATTCGAATGTTCTCTTGTAGACAACAAATTCACAACGGACGAACATTATTGCTTCGGGCAGTTGGGGATTGAATAGATCCGTCGGCTAAACACTGAAACCGTGTGAATCTCTATCCAGTACATGTAGCGAAGCCACATTATTATCCGAGCTGCCTGCTTGATAATTTCATAACGTCCGCCATGGCAATGATGTGACCGCCAATTAAAGTTGAGGACTCTGCAGGAGAGACTGACCCACAAACAAGCATCTTGCTCTGTTTTAATTGAAATTCGCAGTAATACCGTCATGTTGTGATGTACCCTGGCAATGTAATTAAGGCCAGTGTATCATAACAGCTGATACGTTGCGCTCCCAGACCTCAGAGTCAACATCAGCATCGCCCTGTGTCAACGCCCTGATTTCATGTACGGGCGGCCTGCAGAGTCCTATGTCACATACCAAGCGAGACATTTTAAGCGAACTACTCTTAAGTTGAAGTTAAATCTTACAAAGTTAATAAAAACCTATATTTAAATGACTGAAGAGCTTATTTCAATTTGAGTATTTGTTTAATACTCTATTTACAAAATTGAAGTTCATTTTCAGATAGAGCTTCCCCAGTTGCAATATACTCCTTCAGTCGCCTATGGAAAACAGCATAACATGAACTGATTTTGCTAATTTCATATTGAATCTTGTTCATCAGCCCATGACTACTATTCATTATACAGGGTGAATCAAAATTCTGGAACCATATAAATATCTTCCAAATGCTTTATTTTCGATTACTATCGGTGTTTGATACACTATCACCTTTACTTTTTAACTTCGCTCTAGAATATGCCATTAGGAAAGTTCAGGATAACACAGAGGGTTTGGAATTGAACGGGTTACATCAGCTTCTTGTCTATGCACATGACGTGAATATGTTGGGAGAAAATTCACAAACGATTAGGGAAAACGCGGAAATTCTACTTGAAGCAAATAAAGAGATAGGGTTGGAAGTAAATCCCGAAAAGACTAAGTATATGATTATGTCTCGTGATCAGAATATTGTACGAAATGGAAGTATAAAATTTGGAGATTTATACTTCGAAGAGGTGGAAAAATTCAAATATCTTGTAGCAACAGTAACAAATATAAATGATACTCGGGAGGAAATTAAACGCAGAATAAATATGGGAAATGCCTGTTATTATTCGGTTGAGAAACTTTTGTCATCTAGTCTACTGTCAAAAAATCTGAAAGTTAGAATTTATAAAACAGTTACATTACCGGTTGTTTTGTATGGCTGTGAAACTTGGACTCTCACTTTGAGAGAGGAACAGAGATTGAGGGTTTTTGAGAATAAGGTTCTTAGGAAAATATTTGGGGCTAAAAGGGATGACGTTACAGGAGAATGGAGAAAGTTACACAACGCAGAGCTACACGCATTTTATCCTTCACCTGACATAATTAGGAACATTAAATCCAGACGTTTGAGATGGGCAGGGCATGTAGCACGTATGGCCGAATCCAGAAATGCATATACAGTGTTAGTTGGGAGGCCAGAGGCGAAAAGACCTTTGGGGAGGCCGAGACGTAGATGGGAAGATAATATTAAAATGGATTTGAGGGAGGGGGATATGATGATAGAGACTGGAGTAATCTTGCTCAGGATAGGGACCAATGGCGGGCTTATGTGAGGGCGGCACTGAACCTGCGGGTTCCTTAAAAGCCAGTAAGTAAGTAAGTATTGGTGTTACCGGTATTTTTAAGACCAAATGCTCTACCAGTGACACATTCGATTCTAGTCCTCAGCTATCTCAAAAGCCGCCACTTTAAATGCAACTTAAAAATTTTAAATGGAAAGGATGTCATGTAGGTACTCAAAATCATGTGAAATTTTCTGAAAAAAAAAAATCAATGGCGCAATCCGTTTTGAGATATCTCTAATCATTTTTAGATTATTTAAAGAGAACTGTCATAATGACACAAACATTAGTTACTGTATCTACAGATATTTTGTAACATAGTACAGTGCTAAAGAGGCTTTGGAAAAGGTATTTAATGCAATTCTGGTAATTAACTTTTCCTGCTTTACTGTTTGGTTAACCTGTGACAGTTTCAATGCATTGTTGTGATTATTTGAAGCTTTCCTATAACAAATTTCTTTATTCTTGTGAAGGCATTATGGAAAGAGGAAAGAATTGATATCATTCTACATTCTGGTGGGTTTAGCCACAGAAATGTTGCAGCAGACTGGACGAATAGTTCCCTGGACATTGGATTGGTCGGCGTGGACCAGTAGAATGGCCGGCAAGGTATCCAGATTTAAGATCTCTTGATTTTTTCCTTTGGGATTACATAAACAGCTTGGTATATGAAGAGATTTTCCAGCTAATGATGCAACTCTTTTAATATAGAAATAAGGAAATTCACAATTTGTGAATATCGAGTACCTATCGGAAAATAAGTTCCAATTATACCGGGAACCCTCATCCTATACCATCGTATCCTCCTGGGTCTTAGAGTATATTATACATTATACTTCATACATGCATTTAATTTCAAATTTGCCACTACTGGAATCGTTAACGATCACTTCTTTTCTGTGCTTGTCAAGCTCCTGACTTTTTTTGGGACTTACAGGAAACACAAGAGGATTGATTCAATCATTGCAATCAATTCTGGGGCATAAGTTTGAAACGGTGGAAGCAAAAAGGTGTACTAGTATGGCCGTCAAATTACCTATAGTTCATCTCTTTTTCCGGTGTTTATCAGATGTTTTGTTCATATTATTACGAATACAAATTTTTTCGTGCTGTTGTGAATATTTCAAAAGTGTAGTCAAGTTCAGCGGGAGTTATTTTTTATAAATAAGCTAATATTCTGTTCGGCTCAACTGTAGAATATGTCCGTTGATATGTCCCCCTATGCTTTAACATGTGAAGGAATGCCAACATCCTTCTTGATAAAAGAAAGAATGTGGAAATGAAATGTTCAGTCCATGTCACAACCATAGCACTTTTCATAAATATACAGTGAAATGTACATTGATATAATAATCTGCTAGTACTCCTGTTACCTCAACATTCATTCTAATCCGTTTACGTATGACCGAAACCAATAGTAGCAATTTAATATTTCGCAATTGGCGGTATTTCGCGGTGGCTCATGGAATATAAAAGGTGTAGTTTGACGTCATATCCGTCGCACCGATTTCAAGCATATTTGCCTGGATTACTCCGTCCTTTCTTTTTATCCTCTCAGATTGCAATGCATGTTTCAACTATTTATAAATGAAAATGGCGACCAGCAACTCAATGCCAAGGCACCGTAAGACATGGTTTCGTCTGAATTTCATTGTCACTTGTTTCTTCTTTCTAATACGTCGCTTTGGAGGACTATTATTATATTGCGCTTTAAGGTTGAAGGTTCATTTTGACTCCAGAGTTTTGAAGCATTTAAAATGGGAGCCAGATTTTTAAAACGTTGCTTTACGAAATTAAGTCTTTCAAATGTAGGTACTCTATTAGTTTAGAGTTGCTCAAAATTATTCAATCAATTGCGTTCAGAGCACAGTGATGGAAAGATCTTTCACTCGGTCACTTTCTACTTCTTCCGAAGTTGCATTTTTCGTCAGAGCTCTTTCTTCTTCAATATAAATTTCTTACAAATCTTTTCCTGAAACGTATATGCTTCCCATATCAGTACTGTCAATATCCTGCATGTTTTTATTTTGAGAATGTGGACTATATTCCTGCAATCCACGGTGTAGTATTACTGGACCAAGGTCAGTGAAGTCCTGCAGTCCGGAGCCGTGGCGCTACTGTTCCTGCGTTCGTAATACCGCATCGCGATAGTTCACATTACGCCCGCGGCTCCACTCGCCTCGGTCGAGTAATAAATGAATATGTTTGCGCGTATTTCACTTTATGTATGCATCAGTACTTCTGACACTGTGTTTATGTAACCAAGCACTACAATGTTTGCGCAAAACTAACACTCACAGTTCAACTGTACAGTTTACCGTATAGCCTTACAATAGGGTACTATTTGAATGGAAAATTTCGAAGAAATTCATACAACAAATCAAACACTTAAAACTAAATCTAATCAAACAGGAATCTCTGTAGAATTGTAAACTACATAAAAACAAGATTATACAGAGTGAACCGTGAGTGATGTCAATCGTTTCATGGGAGTAGGCCTATTCTTAGAGATACTTCAAACAAAAATGTTTAGTATAATAATTTGTTCGTTTTTGCTTCCTCTTTGAGATAAAAATTGTTTTAAAAGACATTTCGTTGTATATTTTGGGAAAGCAGATGATTTAATTCGCAGAATGCTCAGCCAGTTTAAGAGAACTTACTTACTTACTTACAAATACTTTTAAGGAACCCGAAGGTTCATTGCCGCCCTCACATAAGACCGCCATCGGTCCCTATCCTGTGCAGGATTATTCCAGTCTCTATCATAATATCCCACCTCCCTCAAATCCATATTAATATTATCCTGCCATGTACGTCTCCGCCTCCACAAAGGTCTTTTTCCCTCCGGTCTCCCAACTAACACTCTATATGCATTTCTGAATTCGCCCATACATGCTTTTCCAATCACTGCGGGCTAAAGCAAGGAGATGCACTATCACCTTTACTTTTTAACTTTGCTCTAGAATATGCCTTTAGTAAAGTTCAGGATAACACAGAGGGTTTGGAATTGAACGGGTTACATCAGCTTCTTGTCTATGCGGGTGACGTGAATATGTTAGGAGAAAATCCACAAACGATTAGGGAAAACACAGAAATTTTACTTGAAGCAAGTAAAGCGATCGGTTTGGAAGTAAATCCCGAAAAGACAAAGTATATGATTATGTCTCGTGACGAGAATATTGTACGAAATGGAAATATAATAATTGGACATTTATCCTTTGAAGAGGTGGAAAAATTCAAATATCTTGGAGCAACAATAACAAATATAAATGACACTCGGGAGGAAATTAAAAGCACAAAAAATATCGGAAATGCCTGTTATTATTCAGTTGAAAAGCTTTTGTAATCTAGTCCGCTGTCAAAAAATCTGAAAGTTAGAATTTATAAAACAGTTATAGTACCGGTTGCTCTGTACGGTTGTGAAACTTGGGCTCTCACGTTGAGAGAGGAACAGAGATTAAGGGTGATTGAGAATAAGGTGCTTAGGAAAATATTTGGGGCTAAGAGGGATGAAGTTACAGGAGAATGGAGAAAGTTACACAACACAGAACTGCACGTATTGTATTCTTCACCTGACATAATTAGGAACTTTAAATCCAGATGTTTGAGATTGGCAGGGGATGAAATGCATATAGAGTGTTAGTTGGGAGGCAGGCGAAAATAAGACCTTTGGGGAGGCCGAGACGTAGATGGGAGGATAATATTAAAATGGATTTGAGGGAGGTGGCATATGATGATAGAGAGTGGATTAATCTTGCACAGGATAGAGACCGATGGCGGGCTTATGTGAGGACGGCAATGAACTTGCGGGTTCCTTAAAAGCCATTTGTAAGTAAATAAGTAAATACCTGAATTGTATAGCCAAGTAAAGAGAATGGAAGAGGATAGATTGCCACTAAGAATAGTGAAATTGAGACAACCAGGATGAAGTAAGGGGAAGACCAAAGAAAGTATGAATGAGTGATCACACATGTCATGCAAGAGAAGAGATTGAAAGAATAATTTGGACTGGAATGAAGGTGTTACGAGACGAACAGAAGTAAAATTATAAAAACTTCAGGCAAGAAAGATGTTGTTAAATACTTATATGTCTATTTCATAAAAAGATAGGTCCATGGTTCAGCACGTCACACGTAATAAATTAGAAAATAAGTTTCCAATTTCTTCGGTAATTTTCTTCTGGTAGTCGCTGAGTAACATATATTTTCATGCGTTATAAAAATAGTCTAACATAAACACTTTGCTTCCAGCATACCATTAAATCGTACTGAAAAAGTCTGCTAACTATCTTTATTAGTTTTATATGATATGGATATTACAAGCACTACACAATAATTATGTCCGTACGTTAGGATATCGTAGCTCTAGAACAGCCGTGGAGAAAATGTGACTCGCGAGCACATTGTGGCTCGCAATGATAGCTGTGCATTTATCTTGCTTCCTACCTCCCCCAACCTCACCCTCTCACTCGCTGGAGTCAAACTCCGTTCCACTTGTATTTGTCTCTGACCTGCGAGTGGCGTATCGTCGCAATGTCTCTCTCGAAACCATGGAGGGGACTACCTCTACAAAAACGAAAGTTTCAAGTAGGCTGGGAGGACGCATTTTTTTGCTGCCAATATGATGAGAATATTAAATGTATGATTTATTCACAAGTATTACGAGGAAAACTGCTGTATAAGATAAAACGGCTTTGTATTACATATTACTCATGAAACATTAAAAGGTTAAGTGTTATTATTATCTCTGTACTTCGATCCTTTTTCAGAAGATGTACGAATAATGTGGTTAACCTACAGATTTACAATGTGATGTTAAATGAAAGCTAGATGTAAGGACTTGACAAATGTTGAACTTTTCAAATCTTTGCCAAAAAATAAATATCCGAAGCTTCGTTCTTTCGCTTGCTGTGTTGAAGCCATGTTCACTACAACTTACGTTTGTGGAAAATTATTTTCAACACTGAAAATAGTAAAAACCTAATTTAGATTACGACTGACAGACAAATACCTTCGTGATCAACTACGACTTGCAGTAAGTGACATAATTCCTGATTTTTTAAATCTGTCGCAGAGACATTCTGAAGACAGTTAATTTTAGGTTGTGATAATGTGTCCTATGTTTTCTTCATTACTTACTTACTTAGTTACTGGCTTTTAAGGAACCCGAAGGTTCATTGCCGCCCTCACATAAGACCGCCATTGGTCCCTATTCTGAGCAAGATTAATCCATTCTCTATTATCATATCCCACCTCCCTCAAGTCCATTTTAATATTATCTTCCCATCTAGGTCTCGGCCTCCCTAAAGGTCTTTTTCCCTTCCGGCCTCCCAACTAACACTCTATATGCATTTCTGGATTCGCCCATACGTGCTACATGCCCTGCCCATCTCAAATGTCTGGATTTAATGTTCCTAATTATGTCAGGTGAAGAATACAATGCGTGCAGTTCTGTGTTGTGTAACTTTCTCCATTCTCCTGTAACTTCATCCCTCTTAGCCCCAAATATTTTCCTAAGCACCTTATTCTCAAACTCCCTTAACCTATGTTCCTCTCTCAAAGTGAGAGTCCAAGTTTCACAACCATAAAGAGCAACAGGTAATATAATTGCCTTATAAATTATGACTTTCAGATTTTTTGACAGCAGACTGGATGACAAAAGCTTCTCAACCGAATAATAACAGGCATTTCCCATATTTATTCTGTGTTTAATTTCCTCCCGAGTATCATTTATATTTGTTACTGTTGCTCCCAGGTATTTGAACTTCTCCACCTCTTCAAAAGATAAATTTCCAATTTTTATGTTTTCTTCATTGCACGTACTAAATATTAGTTTGTAACCTTATACTGTATAAAATTATATTTAAGTGCTTGACGTAAGGAAAATGAAAATCTCTTAATAAGTCAGATAGTTGCTTGACTTCCCCTTCGGAAGTCCGCCTCCCATCATAGGTGGTATGCACGTTGCGTTTAACAGTGGCTCGGCGCACGATCACATTTTCGCCACGGCTGCTCTAGAATATCGAGTAGAAGACATTAAACAGAACACATCGATTTTATGTCATAGGCCTATTCACACAGAAGTCTGTATACGTATTTCCAAATCACTCGCAGAAGGTATGCTGCTGTGGTGTTTCTGAAGGTTCGCATTCTCAACTGTCAGCAGCACATCCAGATTGAGCTCTTTGCGTCTCGAAATAATTCCATTTCCTTGTATCCCAGGTTGCTCATTCAGCTAGTGCAGGCAGCTGTGTTACTGGTTGCGTACGATTCCCTCGAGGGTATCATATTGCGACGTTATAGCAGTAAAGAAAACTGTGAGCGATCTTTGTGTATTTACTCCTGTGGAAGCAATAAAATCTCCTGCCGTCCTCATGTAGTGATTTTCAGTTCAAAGAGCGTGAAGTCACGGCATTTTTATGTGACTGACAATTTTGTGGCAGGAAACTGCCATTTCATGTGTCAGTGACGTCCAAGAAAACTCTCAGAAGTGTAGCTTTGACTGCTCTACCGTTACTTCTCAAACTACCTTACAATGGCTAAGGTAGTAGTTGGAGCACAGGCTTGAAGATCCAAGGATCTTGGGTTCGGATACTGTACGTAGGGGAGAGTTGGGTAGTATCGGACATCGGGTAATATCGGACAGTGCGTTTCTTTCATCTATAACCAGATGGTAGTACCTGGATAACATGGTTACGTTTCTGTATGCGCCATAACAGAAACGTAACCATGTCATTCAAGTACTATCATCTGGTAGTAGATGAAAGAAACTCACTGTCCGATATTACCCGATGTCCAATACTACCCAACTCTCCCCTATGTTCATCCGATATGTATTAGGACTCTGCGGTTTATTACTGTAACATTTAAGGGTGGTCTATAGAGAAAAACGCCATTTTTGAACAATAAAATCTATTTTTCAATTGATTCTGAAAATAAGTCCCAATAATCTACTCTACGTGTTTGTAAAGTTTCAAGGACCAAAGTCGATTGAATTCCTTAGTAATGACGTCAAAATTAAAGGTCCGCAATGTGATTTTTCTGTGTTTGAAAGTGTTATACCTGTTAGGTAGGAGATTTAGAAATCACCTCCTATGTTGTTGTTTTGATTCAATGTGAAATGCTTGTTTCTTGTGCGAATAAACAGTATAATTCGTGTTTCAGTTGTTAATTATGCATTTAGTTTTCTTAGTATGCAAATATTTGTTTAAATAAAGTTTCTGTGTACAGTAGTGGGAAAAAAAAACCGGACCGACCCTTGCAGCTGATTTCAGACCCTTGTTCACTCCAGAGCACGATAGACTGGTAACTAAGACTTTCGTGGTTCGAATCCTGCCTGGGAAGGAAACTTTTTTATGTTTCTTATTCAAATTTATCCCCAATACTTTTCGATTGCAGCGATATTTTACTACTTAATTAACTTATTATTCTCAGAACATGAATTTTACCAGCAATCGAAAAGTATTGGGAATAAATTTGAATAAGGAACAAAAAAAATTCCTTCTCAGGCAGGATTCGAACCACGAAAGTCTTAGTTACCAGTCTATCATGCTCTGGCGTGAACAAGGCTCTGAAATCAGCTACAAGGGTCGGTCCGGGTTTTTTTTTTTTTGCCTCTACTGTACATAAATTAGTGTAATAAAGTCAGGTAGTATTTTTATAATATGTAGCTATATATCTAGTGTAAATTGTGTCTATGTAAGAAAACATTGCGTAGAAATAGCTAATAAAAGGTGGAAAAAGAATTATGTAAATAGTGATGTAGGTCTAATTAATTCCAGCAACCCTGAAGAAGTAGGCCTAAATTCAGATTATCATAATGACTATGAAAACACTCCTACAAGAGATCTTAGGTAACAGAATATAGAGCATAATTGTAAAATTAGATCTACAAGTAAGAAACCCACATATATGGCTGGAAACTTCATATAAGGTTTTTATAACAGTTTGTAATCATTTTTTCCATACCAAACTTCAAAGTCGTTTCTCTCTGTTATATAAATATTTTATGCATTTCGCTTCATTAAAATTGCTAAGGATTCTACAGTTTTATAGATATGAAGCTAAATTATTTTCTGTATAGTCACTACACCATGCCAAATAAAGTTATATTTCGATTTTTCTTCCAAGTCTCTAGATTTTAACAAAAAAAAATTGTGTGTAGCATTAACAAAATAATTTAAAGAAATTTGTCGATTATATTACAATTTTTTTTCTCTTTAATGTGATATTACCTTTAAAAATCGATACAAATTTCTCTTCCTAATATATAAGTGGTGCCATATAAAAATTCGTAGACAGATTGAATGAAATTTCCATGAGGAGTAGAATTTTCAAATTTGCATATATATTTTCTGAAAAAATGAATAACTAAAAAAATATTGTGGCCCAAGCAGCAATATTCATGGCTACAAACCAACGAATCTGACCCTGTTCTGAGTGATTCCGTTGCTTTCTTAGTCTCGTTGTATCCAAACCAATTACACTGGTATGCAACCATTTTGCCAGTATTATTATGAAAAATAAATTACATTTAACTGATAACAAAACAGGATGACATTTTATTACACCAATTAAGAGACTTTATTTTCAAAAAATAAACATACATTCAAGGCTTAAACTTACCAGTTTGAAGGAATGGCATACGAACAGGCCTAAATGTAGAAATTAAGCATTTTTTTCAAGTTTCCTAGTAATATTAAGCAAGAAAAATGAAATTTAGGGATAGTCTACGTTCTTCATAATTTTTAATTTATGTTTTTATAACATTTTAGTGATTCAATTACGTCTAAATTACCATCTTCAACGTAGTAATAATAATCTATATATAATTTGAACTGGTAATGGAAATTGCGGGAAAACGACTGAACGGATTTTAATGAATAACCCGTCGTTTTGAAGCTTGGCATCCAAGGATTTTCAGAAAAATAGTAACTTTCAGTGAAGCGTTAGTTTTCCTACATAGTTTTCCTATTTTCCAAAATTTTCTTTCATCAGTTTTGAGAACTAATTGCATTTCAGAATAAAACAAAACACACACACTACAATAAACAATAGGCTATTACACGAAGGCCATGACCTGTAGGATTGCTGACATAGAGTTCAAATTCAATTGGTTATTAAAAACTTCAAGACTTATTAAAATTAATTTAGAGGTCCGATTCTGCGGTGTGTAATTTTCTGAGTACAGCTGTGTATTGGATATTAAAATCTACAAAACTTGAGGTGGTTTGACAACATTATTACCATTAGAAATGAAATATTATTATAGTTAATGCCATGATGTTATAGCATATATATATATATATATATATATATATATATATATATATATATATACATAAACTACAAAGCTTGCGTTAGATAATAATATTGTTATTAAAAATCAAATATTTTTACAGTTATTATTCAAGTGGGGTCGAGTCTTTTTCATATACTTAATGGCGGTGTGGTGTAGATACTTATATGCGTCATTCTCTTCAGTATTGGCTCGAGAGAGCGCAAAAATTACAGTTGCAAAGAAAGACGGTATTACTTAATGATAAAATAAGAGCCCTACAAAATTTTGTAGTCTCCCGATCGTTTCAGCAAGATCTCTTAGCAGGATAAAATGATTTTACTCTCTACATTTCAAGCTCTACATGCAGCAGCTATACCAAGATGCTATGTCTATTGTTCAAAAGCATAGCAAACCTGACTTTTTTTTTATTTTCACCTAAAATCCACAATGACCTGAAATAGCTATTGCTTTACTCCCAAATGAAAGACCAACTGATCGTCCTGACATTGTTACTTGCGTTTTCGCGTTGAAACTCAAAAACTGAAGGTGGATAGGTTCAAGAAAAAGTATTTGGCATTAAAAGAAAAACCATTCCGAGGGGTATGTTTCATTATTACGAAAGCAAATAACTTTCAAAATGTGTGGTATTTTTCATAGAAAATAAATCTGAAAAATGTTTATTTGAACGTCTAATGAACTTAGTGTGCATCATTTGCTGCTAGTAATAATAGTCTGTAATTTGTCTAAGAATATATACTAATTTCAATATTTATTCATTTTTAAGGATTTGGAAAAAAAAACTTTATTTTTTTTTTAATTGGACGTGACGAAACGAAATTACATATGGCTTTCTAACTATCCATAGTAGGGAACTGAAAAATATTCGTATAAAATGGTCAGAGTAACAAAATCTACATCGACATAAGGGATAGTCATCCAATCTCTCCTTCAATATATCTATCATGCCAGTTTCATTCTTCATCCTTGGTGAATTTCATGTTCCAATATTGTGTTTAATAATTAAATTAATTTCAATATATTTGATTATTTCTATGGATTTTCCTATCATGTGAAGTAAGGTGTCTTACCCATCATATACAAATAACTATTGTATATATACCTATATATATATATGATTATTTTTATTTAACAAAATTAAAATTCGTTAAACATTAGATGGCTGTGAAAAAAATTATGTTTCAAAGATAGTATAAGAATATTCATCATAATGTAATAATAATAATAATAATAATAATAATAATAATAATAATAATAATAATAATACACGAAATTTAAATACCGACAATCTAAATTGTAAAAAATTTTAATAATAACCCACCCTTGACAAAATTCTGCGTATGCCACTGGGTGTTGTCATCTTATAGAGATATATAGAGACATTTTCCTGTCATGTGAAGTAAGGTGTCTTACCCATCATAGGCTATACAAATAACTATTGTATATATACCTATATATAAATATATATATATATATATGATTACTTTTATTTAACAAAATTAAAATTCGTTAAACATTAAATGACTGTGAAAAAATTATGTTTCAAAGATAGTATAAGAATATTCATCATAATGTAATAATAATAATAATAATAATAATAATAATAATAATAATAATAATACACGAAATTTAAATTGTAAACAATTTTAATAATAACCCACCCTTGACAAAATTCTGCGTATGCCACTGGGTGTTATCATCTTATAGAGATATATAGAGAGAATGACTCTATACTGAATCCCACACCAACGTCTGCATTACACACCACAAGGCAGAGGGGCAGGATGCCGCCCTAAGAAACGTTGGCATGATCAGTTTTACTCTTCAGTATTGAACAGGCCGAGAGATAGGCCATGAAGTTATTCATCATGATTAATTATAGTTCTATTATCACGATTTTGATAAAAATAAATCTGTTACGATTTGTTTCAATTACAATTTAAACAATGCTGAGCACTTGATTCTAACTGCAGGTCGAATTGAAAATTTTGTAACATTGCTATTTGTTCTGCTTGGCATGGCGGTTGCTTTTTATCTGTTAGCACGATGTAGAAAGCAAGACGAGATGCTGTATGTAAACAGAAAGCAATTTTCAGTGTGTTTTGAATAGCTCCGATGGAAATGGTGCAGGAATCAATCTCCAGTATCTCTTCGTGCGGAATTAATTGGCAGCAGTGTTTTGATTGCTGGCGTCGTTCGGCCCGAGACCAACAGATCATTATCTTTAAACTCGCCGGCTCACCGTTTGTCAAATGGCCAGCGCGTCAACTTTGTAGTTTGTCCTGAATAAACCTCGGAAAATACAGACGAATTTTTTTACTCAACCAAGACCGTGTTTTTTGACGTGGAAAGTTTAAGTGGACATCTATTCGGAAAAAACGTCCGTTACCATTTCTGTAATATAGACGTAACCATGCACGAAGACGTCTGACAGCGCATGTGCAGCTCCCACTCTTGTTGCAACCCTACCCCAAAATACACACACCAGTGCAAAATATTATCAGTTGTCTATTTCTGGTATGTGTATTCTGCATGTTCTTTTATCTTTTAAGAAAGCATGTAAGGAACCATGTGATACAAAAGTCACTTCACAAATTGCAAAAACAGTATTTTTAAATGACAAATTAGAACCCTTGACAAAGACAACAGGGACCACTATAAGGATCATGACAAAGATAACAAGGACAACAATAAGGACCACGAGAAAGACAACAAGTCTACGACAAGGACCACGATAAAGACAAGGACAACGACAAGAACTACGATAAGGATCACAACGTGGACCACAACAAGGATCACGATCAATACAAGAAACGCAACAAAGAAAAAAGGACCACGATAAAACAAGGACCACCATAAGTACCACGCCAAAGACAAGGACAATGAAAAGGACCACGATAAGAATCATAACAAGGACCACGAGGACAAGGAACACAACAAGGACCTTAATATGGACACGACAAGGACCACGATAAAGGTCGCAAGGACAACGATCACTAAAAGACCCCATAAAAGGCAACAGGAACTACAAAAAGACAATGACATGATAAGGACCACGACAAGGACGAGGATAAAGACAAGACAAGGACCATGATAATTATCAAATATGGACCACGACAAGTACTAGATAAATGATCACGATAAGGAGCACGACATGGACCACGACCACGATAAGGATCTTGACAAAGACAATAAGGGTCATGATAAGGACTACGTCAAAGATAATAAGGATTACGATAAAGATCATGACGAATCTAACAAGTATCACGATAAAGACCATGCCAAAAACGACAAGGACCACGATAAGATCACGACAAGCTCAACGACACAAAGCGCGACAAGAATCACGACGTGGACCACAAGCATGTCTTGATCCTAGTCGTGGTCCTTATTCTAGTTCTTGTCGTGGTCTTGTCGTGATCCCTATCTTGATTCTGGTGATCCTTATCATGATCCTTATTGTGGTCCTTATCATGATTTTTATCATGAACCTTATCGTGATCCTGTCGTGGTACTAGTCGTGATCGTTATCGTGGTTCTTGTTGTCTTTGTCATGTTCCTTATAGTGGTCATCGTTATTTTTGTCATGGTACTTATCTTGATCTTCGTGGTCGTGATGCTTGTCCTTGTGGTGTTCTTTATCATGATCTATGTCGTAATCCTTATCGTGGTCGGTTTTGCATTTGTCGTGGTCTTTATTCTTCCATATTTGACATTTAAAAATAATGTTACTTTTCCAATCTGAAAAATAACAAAACACCTATAGCACACGCAGTCTTCATTCCGAGGTATTAAAAATCAGTATGAAAGTCCATTTGATCGCATAGTTATTCAGTACCTTGTGTATCGAGCGGCATGAAAATTATATTTCAGATGATCTGTAGGTTTTCTAAAGCCTTCTTGAGGAGGGTAAAGGGTGGGGAGACCTACGACTTAAGATGATGATCCCAGAGGTAAAACCTAAGGAGTGTGAGATCTCGGAAGCAGACTGGACACATTGAGCACATTATGTGACATTTTTATTTTGAACTTACATTTCGTATGTATGGAGACTTTTGGGACATTCTGTATGTATATATATATATATATTAATTAATTAGGACGTAAGTGTCAAATTAAAATACATTTTGGCATGATTTTGCTTATATCCTTTATATAATGGAGACTCGAATATGCTCATAAAGTGAAACAGAGGAGAAAGTTTAAAAAAAGTGAAGATAATTTTGTAATAAAACTTTTTCCGGATGGAAGACAGCCAACATGAGAACACTTTTTAAATCACATTGAATAATTAAATGCTTTAAAAGTATTATGTTACTGCTGAGGATCATTTAAAGGTCACAGAAAATTAAATTTTTAATTTTAGTTTACTCTCAGTGTTTCAAGCACACTCGCAGTTGTAATTTGCTTGTGATCTGAAATACTAGATGGTTAAAGGCAATATTAGCACATTCAGAGAAATAGAGATTGGATTACATAAAGAGAATTATTTGGAGTATTACACTCATGACATAATTATCGAGGTTTGGGCTCATTTCTATTAGGTTACATTCCGAGTAATGTAGTCGATTTTGGTGCTGTAGTCTGTGCACATGATGTTACTATCTCCAAAGTTCCTCCATAGGTGACACAGAAGCATGCAGAAAACAACAGAGATAAAGTATTGCTAGACTTTCTTGATCTCGACACTATAACTAAGGTAATGTTGTCTGCACAACGCATCGAGAAATCGGCAGAAGGTGCGTTTTCTTTTCAGGTGAGGATTCAATTCCCGCTTGGGTTGATTACCTAGTTGACTTTCTCCTGAAATGTTTCCCAACTCTCAAGCGAATATCAGGTAACCCCATGGCGAGTGCTCAACCTGATATCGACTAATACCGTTTTTCCATCACCAATTTCAACGTCGCTAAATAACCTAGTAGTTGATGCAGCGTTATTAAATAGTCGACAAAGCCCCGATACCTTTATCCACGGTAAACATCTATTACTCAATTTTGTATGAGGAGAACGGATCCCGAGTCTTTCTAAATGTTATGACGAGATGAAATATCTAGCATTTATCTGGTTATAATCTGTTACTCTTCCGATCAGTGGCGTACACAGAATTTTGTCAAGGGGTGAATCATTATTAAAATTGTTTACAATTTACATTATCGGTATTTTAAATTTTTTGTGTATTATTATTATTATTATTATTATTATTATTATTATTATTATCATTATTATTAGTGAACGACATGGATTGGATGGAGAGAGAAGAGTGGAGAACAAGAATAAGACTTTAAGGGTGCTATTCATAGACATTTCGCTAATCCGCGCTAAAAGCGTGCTAAACTAGCCCCGGCTATCGAATGGTTACTTGTACGGGATTCATATCATATCATATCATATCATATCATATCATATCATATCATATCATATCATATCATATCATATCATATCATATCTCGCTAACACTTGTTTATGAATACGAAAAACGTTAGTTCGCTGATCATTCACCGGAAATCAGCGCTAAGAATGTCTATGAATATGGCCCTAAGACTTTAGGCACAGAAAGATGTGTAAGTATTAAAAAACTATAGGGCAAAGGTTGGTAATACTGTGATAGGAGTAATATTGTAATAGTTCTTTTTGAGAATTTATTACAATTTTACTGAGCGAGAGAAGAACCGGTTTTTTGCAGCAACTTGTCCGCGAACATTCCCCTAATACGTTTACGCAAAAAAAACCGATCTTCCTCGCGCTCAATAAAATTGTAGTAAATTCTCAAAAAGAATCATCACAATATTACTCATATCACAATTTTACCATCCTTTACCCTATATAAATAAAAGATTATTATTATTATTATTATTATTATTATTATTATTATTATTATTGCCTTCATGGCATGTTACGGGGATACCCTTTACTATTATTATTATTATTATTATTATTATTATTATTATTATTATTATTATTATTATTATTATTATTATTATTAAAATATGAACTGTCAGATGCACAAAACATTAAACGAACATTTCACAATAAAGTCAGAACTCAAATTAATGAACGGGTGAGTACCGCTCTTAAAATGGATTTAAAATCGACAATGCACAATATTTAACATTTGCACTACAGAACTGTCAAAACAGTCTTTTCAATATGTTTCACAACAACTTAAATTTGACATTGTGTCGGCTTCATTTTACAAGTTCGGTACTAGGCAGATGTCTCTAAAAAATAAATATAGCATTCTAATAATTCAAACGTGCAGCAGCACCAAAAGATTATATTGAAGGAGGGGTAGAAGGAGGTCTTATGTCGATGTAGATTTTGTTAATCTGACAGCAAAAATTAGAGAAGGAAAAACGATTATGGATAAAAAGGATAGACCTATTCAAATCTAAATATGTAATTCAAAAAAATAAGTTCGAGAGGGGGTTAAAACTCGGTAACCCCTTCCTTGCGTACGCCCCTGCTTCCGATAGACCCAAGACGGGTCATGTCACGTAACTTGAGATTTTCACAAATTTCGCCATTTCTTATATTTTTAATCTGAGAACATAAATTGCTTAGCCTCTTGTTGGAAGTTATTTTACCGAGGTCGTGTCTCACAGAAAGCACCCCGGCAAATGGCTTGCATTGAAGTAATGTCTGAAGTTTCAAAGTTCGATATCGTAGACTAAGCTTCGACGTCATGAACTCAGATGACCAGCTATGAGAAAACTGCAAGACGTGGCGCAAGGAAGGAAAACAATAGCAAGTAAGATATCTCTGAGCTGTTACAAAATAAATTATGCGAAAAACAGACTCTACATATTTTTCCACTGTGCAACAGAATTAGTGAACAGAGCAGTAGAATTCTTGACTCAAGAAAATTTCTCTCCGCTCCACCCATCCTTCATCATATGGTAATGCGGAATTCCTGCACGGATATATCGGTAGGGTAAACATTGGTAATTTCGTGATAATTTCATGAAAATTAATTTAAAATGCAAATGTGTCAATATATCCTTATTCCGATTTTTTCATCTAAAAGACGATAATTTGCTGTACAAATCTGGAGACATAAAAGATTGGACACGTTCTTGGCAAGTGCCAAAAACCACTTTTACAACTTATGCTAAAAGTTTGCTTATTTCGTGATAACCTTTGTAATTTCGTGATATTACATTGATAATTTCGTGAGAGGTAGAAGAATTGTGTAAAAATTCATTAAAGTCAAATGAAATTCTCATTAATTGTTACAAGACTTCAAACATAGTAATTCCGTCTAATATTCATAGCAAGAAAACATAGAAATACATATCAACACATAATAAGAATGAAATCAAAGTAAAAATTGAAATTGAAAAGGGATCTTCTTTGTCCTGAAAGGGTGAACACTTTTATTATAGACTTTACTATAGCCTATATTACTAGGGTAATTAAAAAACTAATGCATAAAATTTGTTTAACAATTATATTTTTATCCTACAGCTTTGCTATTTTCACAGAATGTAGATGAATTCTTTAGGAACAAAATGTCACTTTTCCACACAATCCCCGTCCCTTTCAACTGCCTTACGTAACCTAGGAACGAGGGCCTGTAGACCAGCACGGTAAAAGTCTGGACCAACACGTCTGAGCCACTCTTTAGCAGTGTGCACAAGGGAGTCATCTTCTAACCTCGTTCCGCGAAGGGATCCTTCAGTTTATCAAATAGATGGTAATCGCACGGTGGCAGTTCAGGACTGTAAGGCGGGTGTTTCAGTGTTGTCTATCCGAATTTTCTGATCTGGTCTGTGGTCTTGTGACTGACATATTATGGCTGTGCGTTGTCGTGCAATAGCAGAGCATCCTGCTTCTCCCGATGTCGTCGAACACGACTCAGTCGAGCTTGAAGTTTCTTGAGAGTTACAACATACGCGTCAGAATTAATGGTGGTTCCGTGTGGCATGATGTCCACAAGCAAGAGTCCTTCTGAATCGAAAAACACAGTAGCCATAACTTTTCCTGCCGAAGGTGTACTTTTGAATTTCTATTTCTTTGGTGAATTTGCATGATGCCACTCCATTGTCTGCCTCTGTCTCCGGTCCAAAATGGTGGAGCATGTTTCATCTTCTGTCACAATTCTCGCAAGTAAGTCATCTAGCACTTAGAATGATAACAAATCAAGCAGAAGCTACACTGAACCAATTGCGTCTCCCTTTTCTTTTTTGTTATCACATCTTAGCTTCAGATTTCTAAAGTTCGTATTGTAATACAATTTTTAAAATAGTATAAAATGTAACGTTTAATGCTCAACAAAATTTCGCCTCAAACAGCTAAGATTTCTATCAGTAAAGCTAAGCCTATATCGCGACTACAGCTGTATCTAAAATTCCAAAAACATTTCCTAAAATTTCGTGAAGATACAATAAATTTTTGTACCAAATATCATATGATTACCTTTAGTAATAAGCGTGTAATGTAATCACAAACATCCACAAAATTTGTACGCCTGAGAAATCGAAGCAACCTTGCTCTCTCCAAACATAAAAGCTCACTGAAGCAGCTACAATAGTCACACAAAGCGTAGCTGTATGTTTCTGGAAACTGGACAACATATGTAATCCCTTGGCGGCAATTTGAATCTCGTAACACTATTGGTTAGTTCACGAAAGAGCAAAGGAAAAGTATCACGAAATAACCACTGCCACGAAATTACCAATGTTTACTCTACATCACAATAATATATGTGTCAATAATCACTCAGTGATTTAAGACGGCGCTCATTTCGTCGGATCCCGGCCACTTAGTCACTCGTAATGAGTGCACCTCTGCACATAGTGTGTTGGACATTGTGCCACTGTCACACATCTCTGACACAGTGCATGAGGGTTGGCCACTAAAGGAAACTAAGAGGTGGTGCTCAAACAGAGAGGATTCAATCCTGCATCGGAACTGGAATCCGGTGTGGCTTAGTGCAGTGGTTCCCAATCATTTTTGACTGACGACACACTTTACTGAAGCCCACGATATCGCGACACACTTGTTTTTAATGATAATAAAAAAAACATAGATATTCACACATATTTCGGTTCCATGATGGAAAATGCAACAAAAAGATGCCGGAACGTCGTCCCAGCTCGTTCCGCCAGAATAAATCACTGGTGACAACTTCTATGTAGTGTCAAACATCCAGTGTTGCAGATAGGTCGACGTTAACACGCAATCGAAAAAAGAAACAAGCAGCAACTTGAGTGGCATTAGAAAAAAACAAAGGTATGTTTCAAAAATCCCAATCTATCTATCCTGGATGTCCGATAAAAGGTTTTTATTGTCGTTTTTGAAAACTCGCCTATTTAAATTAATGTGAAGTCTGCGCTTGGTGGGTTGCACAGAGTTTCTCTATACGTGGCCTTATGGTTGACAGGCCAACACGTAAATCATGTTCAAGATGCAGCAGTCTTTTCTCTAGTTTATATTTGTAATTTTTAGTTAAAAATTGGGGGAAAAAATTCTGTTCGAAGCAACTAAGAATTAACACATTATTACCTTAAAAATACTATCCAATTGAAGAAATGAGACTTTTGAATAATTCATTCTCTGTCTGTAATATTCTTTCACCCTTAAAACTAAAGAAAAAAGTTATTTCCCAAACAATTTTAAATCAGTGCAACTCTGAAAATATTGAGAATTGGATCCATGTTTATATGAAAGTTTTTGATCAAAATGTATTCCGAAATATGCTCCGAAAGTGACGTAACGCCTCGTGAATCAGTTTGTATATACGTATACCTGCATCCACATTATCATAATTGTGGTTGTTATTGCATGTTACAGGGTATTATGTTGAAAGTCCAGACCTGTGGAGTAACGGTCAGCGCGTCTGGCAGCGAAACCAGGTGGCCCGGGTTCGAATCCCGGTTGGGGCAAGTTACCTGGTTGAGGTTTTTTCCGGGGTTTTCCCTTAACCCAATACGAGCAAATGCTGGGTAACTTTCGGTGCTGGACCCCGGACTCATTTCACCGGCATTATCACCTTCATTTCATTCAGACGCTAAATAACCTAGATGTTGATAAAGCGTCGTAAAATAACACAATAAAATAAAATAAATTATGTTGAATAATATGTGTTAAATTGTAATTGAGTATTGAGTATATTATTATGATGTATAATTGAGTGTTTACAGATCTATATTAGTATTGTTCTATTACGTTCAGCTGTTGACTTTTAGGTGCGTTGTGCAGTAACTACGTAATACTGCTATGTTATTGTAATTGTGCTTGTTACTGATGGTGTTCTGCGTACTTTGATGTGTGTAATGTGGTTTTCTTATTCCTTTAATATGTCCGTTATATCTTACTTGAAATGACGTGTCAGTCAGTCTTTTATTGATTTATACTTGGCGGTACTTGTATTAATTCTTCACCTAACATAATTAGATGAAAGAGTACAATGAAAGAGTAATGGAACGGAGAAAAATTCTCTCCGGCGCCGGGATTTGAACCCGGGTTTTCAGCTCTACGTGCTGATGCTTTATCCACTAAGCCACACCGGATATCCACCCCGGCGTCGGATAGAATCGTCTCAGTTTAATTTCCAACTCTTGGGTTCCTTCTAGTGGCCTCCCTCTGCACTACGTCATAGATGTCTATGAACGTAGGACTGAAGTCCACACATGTGCTGAGGTGCACTCGTTATGAGTGACTAGTTGGCCGGGATCCATTCCATTACTCTTTCATCGTATGATGACGCAGAATATTTGCATGGAAATATCATATGTACTTCGGTACATTAAAATAATATATATGATATGCGTAAATCACTTCGTGATTTAAGACGGCGCTTATTCCGTCGGATCCCGGCCAACTAGTCACTCATAACGAGAGCACCTCAGCACATGTGTGGACTTCAGTCCTACGTTCATAGACATCTATGACGTAGTGCAGAGGGCGGCCACTAGAGGGAACTCAAGAGTTGAAACTTAAACTGAGACGATTCTGTCCGACGCCGGGGTGGGTATCCGGTGTGGCTTAGTGGATAAAGCATCAGCACGTAGAGCTGAAAACCCGGGTTTAAATCCCGGCGCCGGAGAGAATTTTTCTCCGTTCCATTACTCTTTCTCCTTATGATGACGCAGAATATCTGCATGGAAATATCATATGTACTTCGGTATAGTAAATAATATATAAAATAATATATAACATAATTAGGATCATTAAATCCAGATGTTTCAGATGGGAGGGTAGCACGTATGGGTGAATCCAGAAATGTATATAGAGTGTTAGTTGGAAGACCTAAGGTAAAAGTACCTATGGAGAGGCCGAAACGTAGATGGGAGGATAATATTAACCCCTTCAGGCCTGATGTACATTGTAGTGTATATTGTTTATTTTTTTCTTTTTTGGAATGTCTTCGATACTTTTAAATATTTTGAAAAATTCAATGTGATAGAAATGGAGAATATTATTTTTGAAACATTTCTATACCTGAATTAAAAATAAAATTTAAAGTTTTGGGGCCCCAGGAGTCAAAATTGTCCCTAAATTTTTATTTTCTGTGACGACTTGATTAGGGAATTTTGAATCCCCAGAATGATTATGTATTATGAATGTATTATGTGACCAGTTTTTTTTTTTCAAATTTGTTAAATATAAATTCAGGTCTGAAGGGGTTAAAACTGATTTGAGGGACCTGGAATATGATAGTAGGCACTCGATTAATCTTGCTCAGGATAGGGATCTCTGGCGGGCTTATGTGAGGGCGACAATGAACCTCCGGTTTCCTTAAAAACCATTTGCACTGAATTGCTTACTGTCCAGTTAGTTCACAGTATTTTGCGTAATATTTATTCGTTAAAGCATATTGTTTCCGCTGTATGCACTGAACAACTGACCTCCCGATACGTACTTCATATAATACCTCCTCCTTAAGATCACTGTGATCGGTGGTTGTCTTATGCTGAGTGTAAACAGGAAATGCATGACATAACTTTTTATTGTTAGGGTTCTGAAACCCCTAGCCTTGCTTTATACTGCGTGTTCAGTTCAAAGTGTGTCATGACTCGCTGTATGCCGTCATGTGGCTAGCCGATGAGCATAGAGAATTCAGTCTTCCTACACTTCCGCAGAGGCGTATTACCTATGTGCCAGAGAAGTTGCCTAGCAAGTACGGCGTTTATTCTGAAGGGTACTTACCGATACGTACGGTAACGCCTGTAGTGGCAGGAATGTGAACTGTTTGGAAACACGTACTGAGGTGAGTTTTTTTTCTTACTTACTGTGGGGATATGGCGAGAGGGTTAAGACGATTACTTACGTATTTGTTGACAAACTTCGACGGTCAACATGGACACGGAGCATTTGATTTGTATTGTGGAATGTTGCCGTACGCAACCGATGATAACAAATTCACTGCGTACGACTTCCCCTCGCAAAACACAGTTCGAAAGAGATTATGGTAGCATACAGACTTTACAGACCGCCATCTGTTGCTACTACGTTCAAGTTATACCATACACGTTCTCAAGTTCAGATTGAAAGCCTTAATCAATAGGCAACTTTTCTGACATAAAAGCTGAAACTCGCTTCAAATCGCTGACTCACAACAGTGACGTCATGACACACTTTGAAATGAACACCCAGTACATACATTTCATTCAATAATAGACCAACAGATACAGCGAAAATAATCTGACGTAATGAGAGGCCTACGTAAAGTTGAGTACGGCATTACTTTTGCTTTGACTATAGCAAGAAGTCGGAACAAAAGCATTTATTCGTTTCGTATAAATGAACTCGATACTTTTGTCGCTAACTACGCAGCTGTAGTTTTTATTGCCCATATCTAGTCTTTTGTGTCTCTTCACAAAGACTCGATACTGTTCATCTTGTATTGTTCAGTGAATTAAGGGAGCGCTTGTAAAAGAAAATTCGATTATCTAAAACTTTACGTGATTAGGTTAAGTTATTCCTAGTTTAAGAGCTCGCGGCATGCAGTTCGTAGAGTAATTGGAAGATAGAAAAGAAGAAGAAAAGACGCTTTTAACAAACCTTTCAAATGAGCATCCCGTTTTGCCCAGTAAGTTGTAAGCTGCTGCGATTAATAAAGAAAAGAAAAGGTTTCACCATCATGACTAGCAGGTTCTGGAACTCCTAATGAACACACAATCGAGATATTTTAGCTGAGCTCGTATTATCATCACTTGAAGAAATTATCAATAAATGAGAGAACTTTCTGTGATCTTTTCAACCAGAAACTTAATTATGTTATTTGATCTCGAATAAGCTACTCACCCCACTTTTGAAAGACAAAAATAAAAATAAAACAAATACAAATTACAAAAATAAAATCTTCAACAAAATATGTATTCACGACAAATTAAAAACAAACCTCAAACACCCTTAATCTCTGTTCCTCTCAATTCTTTGTTATATTCATCTAAAAAGGTTCGTGGACCGGGTATACCGTATGCAGAATGGGAAGCCAGTATACAGCATTTTAATATCTGCAATCGTCTTCAGCTCCTTCATGTTGCACATTTACATTATATACGGAATCCTGAAGAGGAGAAAAATGCGGCCCTTGGAAAACTTAATTTTACTAAATCGTCTCTTCCTCCAAAGACCAGTGGGAGGAAACTTAGAGAAATTCTAAGAACGAGATCTTTCCAAGCTAGGTGTCAACTGCCACATAAAGGGAAAGGAGTGATTATGTATGCTGAATGCCCTTAAGCTAATTCATGGATGTGCAGCAAAAAACCTCTTTCAACATCTGAATACATCATTGTAGTGAAGCTTTCTTGCAATCTTATACCTGTAAGATTCGTTCCTGGCAGATCCTTTAATACTGTAGGTATACTCACTGCAACGAGACAGAAACTATTGATCAAGTATTGGGATTCTGCAGGAAAAGCGACTGCTACGGAACAATAGACATCATAGACGCAGACGTGGGCATTTCAAGAGATGCGCCGTACTACTCTGATTGCTGCAACACGCATCACCTATTAACGTAATACTCAGCGGTGGATCGCGTGAAGTATTGAAACACGGAAAGTTAAGTAATTACACAGGACAAAAAGAAACACAGTTTTCTACAAATGTTATTTTTATGAATAATGACAATGAAAGGAAACAAATTTTCCAAAACAAATACAAACTATTTTACAAAAATCTGAAACATAACTGTATTTCTAATTTAAACAATTACTGTAAAAACCTTATAAAATGATATAAAACGTACAATTCCACAACCTATTTGTTTTGAAAGGGCATCAGTCACTAATTTGCATCCTTTGAAAATAAAATTAAGAAATTAAGGAAAAATAGATTCTTAACAAAATATCAAGCACATTACTAAGAAACAGAAAAACAACAATTAGGCTATTTTTTAAACCTCTTACTGTAATTCTTTGTTGTTTTTGTCAATTTACGTCAATTGACTCATGCCCTTAAAAGAAAGGATTCGTTTATTCTTCTTCGTCACGTAAATCAGCAAATGTTTCAAAATTTGGAGTTATGTCAGACATTGCAATTGTGAGCTGATAGAATAAATTTTCGTCTGAAATGCGTGATCTTGATTTGGATTTTACAATGGCCAACTGAGAAAACAACTGTTCACAAATAAAGGTTGAGCCAAACATAGAAGCAATTTTCATAACAAAACTCCGAAGATGTGAATATTTTACTTTGCAAAGTTGTTTAAGCTTATATACATCTAAACCAGCCATATATGTGCACTTGCACTTGGGGTTTCGCGGCCAGACGCGGTAACCGTTTCTCCACAGGTGTGGACTACTATTATTATAAAAAAATTAAATAAAAAACTTTTGTTCCATTAAAACGAGCCTTTTCATAATGTCGCTCAACGTGCTAGTAAAATTTTGCAGCATAATAAGCACCTAACGCTTTCCCCTTCTTCGCAACAAAAGAATTCATTTTCCCATTCTTTGTGGAAACAATATTTTTGGAATTTTTTACTTCAGGAGCTTCCTTAGAGAGCGACTTTTTTTTAGTGAAATCCACCGCTGACTGCCAGTACTTCAACCGGTCGGACAGGTACCCCAGCTAGGGGTGTGAAGGGAGGGAGATCACGTCCTTGCGTTCGACTCCGTTCGACATGTACTACTGATGCCCACGTCTGTAGAGTGAGGACAAGTATTGCAGAAGTCCTAAGACACCTTGGTTGGGAAGTTCATGAAGAGATCATTGTATTTCGGCCGTAGATTCCAATAGGCGCGCGGAACTATAGCCATCGACAGGGTTAAGGATAAGGCCATGGTATTAAATCCAACCATCCGCTTTGAGAGAAACCTCTCACAAGCGAACGAGGTCAAAAAAAAAACACACACACAAGAAATATATGAACCATGCCTACCTTTCCTCTCTTCTAAATATATCATACCTGTTAATCAGTGGCTCGTCAAAGGTATGTTAGTTGGAGCGAGAGATTCCCTTCCACAGTCTACCTACCAACTATTAGTGAAATTAAAATTCCAAGTCATTTAAATACAAAACATCTTGATACAAATTCTTAGGAACTCTTTATATCATTCAATATCATTTATATTTCCAAGGAAGATAATTTTGTGAATATAAAATTTTGGCAATAAGCGAATCCCAATTCTAAAATTTAGTATTTTTTTTAATTAATCGACTTAAAAAAGCATAACTGTTCTGTATTCAGGATCCATGGGGTCACCCTCATTGGAGGGCTGATGATTTTATCAAATCCTTCTCTCTTTTAGTGAATGATTTTATTCTTCGTGGGAAATTCTGCTGTAGTCTCTATATAAAACCACTTATGAACTCATGATTAAATACCAGATTAAGTTAAGACAGATGTGCCCATTGTCCTATGAAATTTTATCCAGGCAACTTTCCTTGCATTATTTCTTAATCTTGTTTAAATTGAAATTTATTAATTTTCTCATTTATATTTCATTTTTCTAACCAGTATCACACCCTAAGTATTGGAAGTGATAAGTTCGTTCTAATATATTGTTTTAATGCAGTTTCTTCACTTCTTTTGAATCAAGTCCACTCGCATTCCATGTGGCTAACTTAAGTCCATCAATAATTTCGAGCAATTTGTCCTGTAAGACATTGTGAAGATTCTGAGTATTTTATACAGTGAAGGAGTACCATTTTTTTATGTCTCCATTATAGTACTTAATTTGTTAAATATGCATAAGAAATTTCTATATAAGTCAACCCTGTTGAAAATGTGACGCGCGAGCACATTGTGGCTCGCAATGATAGCTATGCATTTCTCTTGCTTCCTACCTCCTCCAAACCCCACCCTCTCACTCACTGGAGTCAAACTCCGTTCCATTTGTATTTGTCTTTGACCTGCGAGTGGCGTATCGTCGCAATGTCTCTCTCGAAACCATGTACCTCTACAAAAACGAAAGTTTCAAGTAGGATGGGAGGACGCATTTTTTGCTGCCAATATGATGAGAATATTAAATGTATGATTTGTTCACAAGTATTAAGAGGAAAACGGTTGTATAATATAAAACGGCATTATACTACAAGTTACTCACGAAACATTAGAAAGTTAAGTGTTATTATTATTATTATTATTATTATTATTATTATTATTATTATTATTATTATCATCAACATCATCATCTCTGTACGTCGATCCTTTTTCAGCAGATGTACGACTAATGCGATTAGATCTTCGATTTGAACTCACAGATTTACATTGTGATGTTAAATGAAAGCTAGATGTAAGGACTTGACAAATGTTGAACTTTTCATATCTCTGCCAAAAAATAAATATCCGAAGTTTCGTTCTTTCGCTTGCTCTGTTGAAGCCATGTTCGCTACAACTTACGTTTGGGAAAAATATTTTCAACAATGAAAATAGTAAAAACCAAATTTAGATCACGACTGATAGACAAATACCTTCATGATCAACTACGACTGGCAGTAAGTGACATAATTCCTGATTTTGAAACTCTGTCGCAGAGATACTCTGAAGACAGTTAATAGGTTGTGATAATGTGTCCCATGTTTCCTTGTTCATTTCTTTCTTCGATACACGTACTAAACATTAGTGTCACCTTATACTGTATAAAATTATATTTATGCTCGACCATGCCGAAATGTAGTAATTATACACCTGGTAGCAGACCTTTAATGCATGTCATTAAAGTACACCTACTCATTAAAGGTCAAGTCTTTCAGCCAATGACGACTCAGGTTACAACTGTTCAGCCAATGACAGGTCAGCTTTCTACCGTTATGAAACCGCAAGTATCGATTATTCTCGGATATGCAATCGAAAGAGAATTAGCGAAAAGTCACGGAGGCTGGAAATCCAATACTGTCGCAGAAGGTTATGTTCTGTTACTGTAATAATTAGCGTTAATTGTAAATAATATTCAAATAAATTCAATTTGTCATCTCGTTTTTCAATGTCTAATTTTATTTCAATGTTATCTCTGTAGGTTCTTATGGCCTAGCAAGGTCAATGTGGACATCTGTTCCTCGGAAAAAATCAATACTTTCGCGTCTGCGCACATCTCACAACATACGGGACATTGCTCCAGGTCAGATACAATAAAATTAATAATATCAAGTTAGAAATATGGTCGAGCATAAAACGTCGTATGAAACTCGCCTATAATGGTAATTAAGAAGCTCGTAAGAAAATTATGAAACTCGCTTGCGCTCGTTTCATAAATATCCATACTCACTTCTTAATTACCTTCATTATAGGCTCGTTGCATAATGTACTATTAAGTGCTTGACGTAAGGAAAATGAAAATCCGTTAATTAGTCAGACAATTGCTTCACTTCCCCTTCGGGTGTCCGCCTCCCTCCATAAGTTCTATGCACGTTGCAGGTTACACAGCGGCTCGGCGCACGATCACATTTTCTCCACGGCTGAAAGTTAACAGTAATTAAACAATTGTTTGAGTTAATGTGTATGAATAAACAGAGTTTTCTCATCATAATACGCACACATTAATAAAAGGACAGAACATTAAACGTCAATTCATAAGCGCATTATAATTTATTTGTTTAGTTATTTCATAGTTTGATTGTTCATTTATATATTACATTTAATTTACTTAGTTTGTATTCATTTTACACTATATCGATACTCCGAATTTACTGTACTGAATTGATGTTCATCCCTCCCCGTGTCGTTATATCGAAGGGACAGGTCAGAGGCTCAAATAACTCATGTCCCCTTTGACGGCCCACCAGATTTATTACTCATTGCATTGCACGTGTTATGGAATCGTTTAAAAAAATATCACCCCAATTTGTCCTTTATCCCCCAGACCTGTAATTAAATCACTTCATTAATCACGAAATAATGACGAGTAAATATGGAAGAGTGGGCGGATATTACAGCAGCTCCCTCTGTAATCCGTTGCATTATAATCAATTACCTGCAAATAAAATATAAAAATTGTCATCATCTCTCCGATATTAAAACATACTCCTGGTGTGGTCACTGGAGGTTTAGAGCTGGATGTCGAGTTTATCTCCCAATTGATTTGAAAGGTCATATGTCACTTTTTGCCAAATCCATATCTCATTCTTTATCCAAACAATATTATTAGTAGAATAACATGTATTGTTTACATGAATATGCATTTAACAAATCAAGTGTTTGCCTTCAGGCTTTAAACATTTTTATATTAAACTCACCATGTGTTTATATTTATATATATGGCTTTAATTCCCAGATTAAATGTTTTAAAACCTAGATATTCAGCAGTAATTTAGAATAAATGAAATAAAATAAAACTTTGTCAGAGCTATTTTACTGGTGAAAAGTGATAACAGGAGTAGTCTATAGAATTCAGTTCTACTACCACATTCGAAATAGCTTCATTTTCTTCATCATGTGAGATGATTAGGTCGATTCACATTATATGGAACGTCAACGTCAAGGACCGTCACCGTCACCGTCGCGTCCAATGGCAACTCATTCACATTTAAAGTCAAGTGACCGTCAGTTTGCCGGCGTCATCAAGAATAGAGAAGTAGCCTATGCTCTCAAACAATGTCGTAGCTCCTATGAGAGACAATCAATTGCACTGTAATTTTTAGAATTCATATATAAATGTCTAAGGAAATCATAGAAAAAATTTGGAATCAAAATCTTTTATGGATAGTGAGAAAAAAATTACTAACTTCGAAATCTCATGTTCATAATGGACATTGATACATCAAAAGTTGATAAGCGACAAACTTTTTTTATTTTTTACGTTAGATGGGGGTCAAAGAGAGAGAAATGTTTAGGAAGAATGGAAATTAGTTTTAAAAATGGCTGATACTCAAAATCCGTACCTGTTTGCGAGTTACAGCTAGTTTAATGCGGGGTTCGCGTGGCGGAATTTCTTATAATAATACGAAAGTAATACCAATAATAAATTCATTCTTTTCATTTTTTTCAATTTCAAAGTGTGGCATGCTAGTGTTTAATCAGCATAGATGTTATTTGTATACTGTACTAGGAATATTTTAGTTACATTTCAAAAACTTATGATTAATTCGAAAACCTTAAGCAATGGAAACATCTTGAACACAAATTTGAAATTAGAGCGATGATTTGTATTAGAATCCGCAGTTCTAATAGAAAAAAGTTGTCACTCTGTATACGAGTTGTTCGCCAAATATATATATTATTTTTGACGGTAAAGATTGGTATAAGCCCTATACCTATAATATTGCAGATATATTAATAATTTTGGTAGGGTGTGTTTTAGTATCTATTAGCAGTAAGTGGCTAAAATTTCAATTCAATGTGTGCTATAATAAGTGGATAGAATGTACCTAATCTCAGGTATATAATGAATTTATATAAAAAATTATGTGTGAATTAAAAAATTATTTTAAGAGGAAATATTTACTCTAGAGTAACCATTCTCTTTTTATTTTAAAGCTAAAAAGAACTGATAAATAGTATCACATTTATGACTACTTGAAGATAGGCTATTTTTACCATTATTTTGCATGCAATAAGTAGGAACATTCCTTAAATTCATCTTGAGTGCTCAATCTGTTTGTCAGTTGTATTAATTTCAATTACTAGTTACTTTGTAATAATCCTTCATATAAAGCCCTTATGTGTTGCTATGGGAGTTTCCTCTTCCCTCTTTCATTTATTCAGGTGAAATTCTCTGGTCAGAATTTTGCTCACAAATGTTTGCATATGACGTGTTTTGAATTATCGCCACATTAAACATTAAGTGTTTATGTAACTCAACCCTGGAATGAGCTTTGTTAATGTTCACTATTTAACATGGAAACTGCAGTGTGTCCACAAAACTGAAGCCAATATAAGCAACAAGTGTAATTTAATTATATCAATTTAGATCTGTGTATATTAGCTCGAACTAATAGTGGTGTAGTACTAATATTATCAGATTGAACTCTGTTACTACCAGTCTACTATGCTCACATTCCTAGTTGATATTAATTAGATTCATGCATTTCATTTAATTATTTTTAATCCGTCTAGAACTGTGGGATTTCTAACCTGTTGTTCGACATACTCACGGAGACAGTAAACATTGTTTTGGTTATTATAAATTTCATGAAAAGAGTCTTAACATAATAAAATTTCAATAAGTATAACTGAATATCCATTACAAATTCCTTGGGTTTATAGGGACAGGGTAGATATAAGGCTGATTAGTAATACCTAAGTAAAGCAGGCCTGCACAAGGTTTGCAATCTCCGAGTAGGCTCACAGCTCGAGAGCGGAATGCAGATATTGGCTGCGCTCTGTATAAGGGTGAAATGGAAGAAGGGGTGATCCCGTACAAAATGTACACAAAAGTACTAATACGAGTGTTCATGAAATGAATTCCTCTTCAGTGTTTACAAAACTGTCTTGGACTAATATTAATTAATAAAGAAATATTTATTTTACAGAAATAATAGAAACTCTATAGCTACTTAAATATGCAACATCATTTTGTTATATTTTTATTTATCAGTACATCAAAACGGGGTTTTATGCTGTTAGCAGCTCAAAGGAACAGTACTGATCGTAATGAAGTATCAGTTACAGATGTTCGATGTTTGATTAAATTTGATTGTAGAAAACGGTTGCTCAGAAATATAAATGTTGAGCCAAACATAGCAATCATTTTCACAGCCAGCTTGTGTAGTCGTGGATATTATTGCTGAGGTTTAGTCTTGTAAAACTCAACCAGACTAGTAGCATTATTCAAACGGTCTTTAGCCCTTAGGCCACATTGAAGATCAGTAAGTTCAAGCTGTAGATCGTATGACACTGTTTCAACTGGAGTTGAACGAATTTATTATGATAACTTTAAACTTCTTTCCAATTAAGACAAGATCTTGGAACCTAGAATTAAATTAATTTTGAATTTCAATTAATATTTGCACATAATCGTTTAACATGGCTTCATCACGACAGTTTCTATCGTTGAAAAGTGAGCTATATTACCTTCCCGAAACTGACTTACGAAAACTGTAAGTTTACAACTGAAATTCCGTAATTTATTCAACATATCAACAATGAGCTGGCTTTTCCCCTGAAGAGAGATATTTAAATTGTTGAAGATTAATAAATTCTAACGTACCCTAACTCATGTAATAATTCAACTTTCAACTCCTGAATCTTCTTACTGCGACCTTCACCAACAAAGCCATCATATCTCTATGTGTGGACTAGTAATGACACATTATATTGTTTTCCTCTTTCTTTCAAATTTTTGTGACAAACTTTCTCAAACTTTTTTTCACATCAGTTTCAGCTACCGTGGAAAAGTAAGCATTTTCCCGTTCAATATTGAAAGAATTTGCCTGATGATCACTTTTCCGTCTTTTAGATTCCTCCATTATGTAGCCGTAAATAGGAAACGTGAAATAGCTACTGATAATACACACTACATCAGATACCTGCGTGGACTATCCTCTACCTATAGCAGGCCTATGTCATTCGGACGTACCTTTCCGCCGAGTTGTTAGGCGACTCTCCCACACTGAAAGAGCGGCCGCGCTCAATGAGCACCGTTTCTGCAGGCCTGATGTAAAGTTTTACTACGCTGCAGTACTCGTGTGAGTGAGATCATCTGTTGACAGGTACATAGCTTTACGTAGAATTACATGTGTGTGCGATCAACTGTTGACAGGTACATAGCTTTACGTAGAATTACATGTGAGTGCGATTAACTGTTGACAGGTACATAGCTTTACGTAGAATTACACGTGAGTGCGATCACCTGTTGACAGGTACATAGCTTTACGTAGAATTACATTTGAGTGCGATCACCTGTTGACAGGTGCATAGCTTTACGTAGAATTAAATGTGAGTGCGATCACCTGTTGACAGGTACATAGCTTTACGTACAATTACATGTGAGTGCGATCACTTGTTGACAGGTACATAGCTTTACGTAGAATTTTATGTGAGTGCGACCACCTGTTGACAGGTACATAGCTTTGCGTAGAATTACATGTGAGTGCGATCACCTGTTGACAGGTACATAGCTTTACGTACAATTACATGTGAGTGCGATCACTTGTTGACAGGTACATAGCTTTACGTAGAATTACATATGAGTGCGATCACCTGTTGACAGGTACATAGCTTTACGTAGAATTACATGTGTGTGCGATCAGCTGTTGACAGGTACATAGCTTCACATAGAATTACATGTGTGTGCGAACAACTGTTGACAGGTACATAGCTCTACGTAGAATTACATGTGAGTGCGATCACCTGTTGACAGGTACATAGCTTTACATAGAATTACATGTGTGTGCGATCACCTGTTGACAGGTACATAGCTCTACGTAGAATTACATTTGAGTGCGATCACCTGTTGACAGGTACATAGCTTTACGTAGGATTACATGTGTGTGCGATCACCTGTTGACAGGTACATAGCTTTACATAGAATTACATGTGTGTGCGAACAATTGTTGACAGATACATAGCTTTACGTAGAATTACATGTGTGTGCGATCAACTGTTGACAGGTACATAGCTTTACGTAGAATTACATGTGTGTGCGATCACCTGTTGTCAGGTACATAGCTTTACGTAGAATTACATGTGACTGCGATCACCTGTTGACAGGTACATAGCTTTACGTAGAATTACAACTGAGTGCGATCAACTGTTGACAGGTACATAGCTTTACGTAGAATTACATGTGTGTGCGATCACCTGTTGTCAGGTACATAGCTTTACGTAGAATTACATGTGTGTGCGATCAACTGTTGACATGTACATAGTTTTACGTAGAATTACATGTGTGTGCGATCACCTGTTGTCAGGTACATAGCTTTACGTAGAATTGCATGTGTGTGCGATCACCTGTTGTCAGGTACATAGCTTTGCGTAGAATTACATGTGTGTGCGATCACCTGTTGTCAGGTACATAGCTTTGCGTAGAATTACATGTGTGTGCGATCACCTATTGTCAGGTACATAGCTTTACGTAGAATTACATGTGTGTGCGATCACCTGTTGTCAGGTACATAGCTTTGCGTAGAATTACATGTGTGTGCGATAACCTGTTGTCAGGTACATAGCTTTGCGTAGAATTACATGTGTGTGCGATCACCTGTTGTCAGGTACATAGCTTTACGTAGAATTACATGTGTGTGCGATCACCTGTTAACAGGTACATAGCTTTACGTAGAATTACATGTGTGTGCGATCACCTGTTTTCAGGTACATAGCTTTACGTAGAATTACATGTGTGTGCGATCAACTGTTGACAGGTACATAGTTTTACGTAGAATTACATGTGTGTGCGATCAACTGTTGTCAGGTACATAGCTTTACGTAGAATTGCATGTTTGTGCGATCACCTGTTGTCAGGTACATAGCTTTATGTAGAATTTCATGTGTGTGCGATCACCTGTTGTCAGGTACATAGCTTTACGTAGAATTACATGTGAGTGCGATCACCTGTTGACAGGTACATAGCTTTACGTAGAATTACATGTGAGTGCGATCAACTGTTGACAGGTACATAGCTTTACGTAGAATTACATGTGTGTGCGATCACCTGTTTTCAGGTACATAGCTTTACGTAGAATTACATGTGTGTGCGATCACCTGTTGTCAGGTACATAGCTTTACGTAGAATTACATGTGTGTGCGATCAACTGTTGACAGGTACATAGTTTTACGTAGAATTACATGTGTGTGCGATCACCTGTTGTCAGGTACATAGCTTTACGTAGAATTGCATGTGTGTGCGATCACCTGTTGTCAGGTACATAGCTTTGCGTAGAATTACATGTGTGTGCGATCACCTGTTGTCAGGTACATAGCTTTGCGTAGAATTACATGTGTGTGCGATCACCTGTTGTCAGGTACATAGCTTTGCGTAGAATTACATGTGTGTGCGATCACCTGTTGTCAGGTACATAGCTTTACGCAGAATTACATGTGTGTGCGATCACCTGTTAACAGGTACATAGCTTTACGTAGAATTGCATGTGAGTGCGATCTCCTGTTGACAGGTACATAGCTTTACGTAGAATTACATGTGAGTGCATTCACCTGTTGACAGGTACATAGCTTTGCGTAGAATTACATGTGTGTGCGATCACCTGTTAACAGGTACATAGCTTTACGTAGAATTGCATGTGAGTGCGATCTCCTGTTGACAGGTACATAGCTTTACGTAGACTTACATGTGAGTGCGTTCACCTGTTGACAGGTACATAGCTTTACGTAGAATTACATGTGAGTGCGATCACCTGTTAACAGGTACATAGCTTTACGTACAATTACATGTGAGTGCGATCACCTGTTGACAGGTACATACCTTTACGTAGAATTACACGTGAGTGCGTTCACCTGTTGACAGGTACATAGCTTTGCGTAGAATTACATATGTGTGCGATCAACTGTTGACAGGTACATAGCTTTGCGTAGAATTACATGTATGTGCGATCACCTGTTGACAGGTACATAGCTTTACGTAGAATTGCATGTGTGTGCGATCACCTGTTGACAGGTGCATAGCTCTACGTAGAATTGCATGTGTGTGTGCGATCACCTGTTGACAGGTGCATAGCTCTACGTAGAATTGCATGTGTGTGCGATCACCTGTTGACAGGTGCATAACTCTATGTAGAACTGCATCGCATCCACAAATAAACACTTGGACAGCTATTACTTTACACAACTTAATATTCTTTTCCTTTCTTGTTTTGTAGCGTTCTATTTATTATTCACATACTAAATGAATCTTTTTTTAATTTACATGTGTTTGTATCTATTATAACTTATTATTACAACCTAAGTAGCCAAAATGAGACAACTGTCCCACAAATTTATCCTCAAATTTATTATTTTTTTACTTATACTTCATTTCATAATGTCTGACAGGAGAAGTAAACATTGCCGGCAGAGGAGGAGAACAGTATAATTTCTAATTGCTATCAACCAATGGCAGAGGTCTCATTTCACGTTTGACTTAAAGTTGGGTGGTCTGAAGCTATGTCTGGAATGAGACCTCTGCCATTGGTTGAATAGCAATTATACTTAACTCCTCTGCCGGCAATGTTTACTTCTCCTGTCAGTCATTATGAAACAAAGTATAGAGGAAGTTATCTACGGTGAGCCATGATCTTGATATTCTTCAATGATATTTACATATTATAATGTCGTTTTCATAATTGATTTAATTTATAGTCAGTTCGTTTTTGTTCATCTTGAATGTTCTCTTTTATGAATATTAGTTATTACTAGGGACCGTACGTTATTGCAAGAGGCTACAAGATTAAGTATTACTGGAGTTAACTGGACGACGCACGTGCATCTAGCAAGCGAAGTGCTTGACTAATGGCTCAAGCTATTGTTGTTTCGTAAACTGAGGCAAAACAAAATACACTATATTTAAAATTTAAATTATTTACACCAAGGTTATGTACACTAGAATACGCCATTTTCACTATTAATTTTACACTATAATAAAGAATGACTATTATCTATAATTACGTAATTGTATTTCTGACAAATATGATTGATTGATTGATTGATTGATTGATTGATTGATAGAATCAAGAATAGAACGTCAACTGCATCGCAAACAAGATGCAAGTGGCCAGAGTGTGGTGTAGGGGTCAGCGTATGCTGATCTCTTATGCAGAGGACCCGGGTTCGATTCCCGGTAGGGTTGAATTTCCTAGTTGAGGTTTTTTAAGGTTTTCCCTCAACCGTAAGGCAAATGCCATGAAATTCGGGCCACAACTTTCCTGAAATCTCCGGCTTCATTCGTAACCAAAATCATATTCATAACAAATCAGTAATACATCTACAGACGTCATCTATTTCACAATAATAGAACCAGTCTTAACAATAATACACACGCCTTCGGATTTCACCCAAAAGATTAACTCACGCTGTGATCAGGGATGTTAAAGTGAGTATAAATAACAAGAAAATGCAAGTGTTCCCTGAGAGCACATACCTGTGCCACACGCCAAACAGTCACGCCAATAGAGTCTATGGGACAGAATATGGTCTCTAGTTATTACTATACCTCAGCAAAAATTAAAATAGACGTTTTAAATCTGTGTTTGTTCTTATCTTTATCTCCGGGTATCATCATTTTACAATATCACCTAGCTACCTAAATAATATATAGCTTATTAAATAGTGTGCGCGATAAGCTGCATACTGATTTGAGCCTCTGGTTTACTATAAATTATTTAGTTTTTGGTGTACCGGTATTTGTAATCTATTTTTTTTTCAATTTCATAGTATAAATATTTAATAGTTTCTATTAAGTAGAAAGAGTAACAAATTGATTTCTCGTCGTATTTCTAATATTCCTTTTAAGCAGAAATGTTATCACTGCATGAGCGGCCTTTACTGCATCGTGTCTATTCTTCTTCCAACGTTACTTCATTTAAAACTTTTATGCGGTTGTTATTATTTTGCTTATACTTCATAAGTCGTATTTAAGAGGCTTATGCCTCTGTAGTTTTCACAGTTGTTGCTTTGTCCCATTTTAAACAACGAAAATACTTCTGCTGTTTTCCAAGAATAATATATATTTTTTTCTATAATTTTCCAGCATTAATTTCATAGTTGCGAGAGTCTAAACTATAATATTAACCCTCCATACTTGAGTACTTCCTTATTTATTCCATCCGGACGGTAAACCTTTCTGTTCTTCATATCTTTCAGCACTGTCTAAACTCCTTCCCATGTAAATGAATCTATAGTGCTACCTATTATAACTGAGTGTATTATCTTCTGTCTTACACGTGGCTTTCACATACCGTAACTTTATGTAAAGTTACTTCCATTGGCTACATTTATGCGTGCTGAATCTTTCTCTGTAGGATTTATATGCCCCATCCTTTGCCTTCAATGCACTATATCGTTTTCAATATTTGTTATTGCTCGGTTCCAGGCGTCTTTTTGGCGTTTGTTATTATGTATTTTGTATAACATAATTTCTCTTTTGTCTATAGGTCTGTTGTTCTTTAGTAGTCTTCTGTTTCCTTTTACAATAACTGTAGATACGCTTTTTGTTTTTAATTTAGGCCTACTGCTTTCTGTATTTTTCCAAATCCTTATGCTTCTCTTTCTCCTTATCTCCCGACGTTTTCCTCTTGCTTCTACTGCTGCCTTTTCTGTGCATTCTAATACATTTTTCCATTCATCCTCTACATTACTATTAGTTACAGTTTTTATCAAATATATTTGCAATTTTATTTTGATAAGGATATTTAATGCTCTCTTGTTGCAGTAAATAGGCCTATACTTTAAATTTATCTCTTGGTCGAGATGTAAGTTTCTTGTTAAAGTTGTCCCTTGTAATCAGTGGCGGTGCGTCAATAAGAGCACAAAAGCACGTGAACACCTTGCTTCTGTTAATGCACGACTATCTTTCTTATTTAATTTCTTATTAACGCACTGGGAATGTATAATATCCTAATCGGGTAGTTTCAACTTCCCGCAACTTTCGTAGACTTTCGTATAAATTTGGCGACGTACGTTTACATGAAAGCCGTGCTCTTTTCAAGGAGATTACACTAGCGGTTACATGACTTGACACACATGCGCGGGAAAAAATTCTCTGTAGCTGACCGCTTATTACTCGTCAAGAGCACCAGGCGTTAAGTGAACACTGGATCTATCCTGCAGGTGTCAGGTGCGTCGATGCGTTGTCGAGGTGGGATATAGTCTATATTTTAGTCTATAGGTGTCAGCATTTCTCACTGTCGGAGTTTTTATTTGTAGGCCTATGAGTTGGTGTACAGTGCTGCAACGGAAGTGTAGTTTGTGAATTACTTTACTTCAGAATACTTTAATCAGCTAGATGTGGCTAACGTATCCTACATAACAAACGTGGTGAGCAAACTGAATAAAACAATTGAGGTTTCATTATTATTATTATTATTATTATTATTATTATTATTATTATTATTATATCTTTTGAACTTACACATAATCTTTTTGCGGTAGTGAGACGTTAGAAGTATGACAATAATATTAAACCTATGAATTTTTACTAATGATCTCAAGCTCTCTTCAGTTTTGAAACATAAATTTTGAACACCCGCAATATTTTATCACGAGCCGCCACTGCTCGTAATTATTATATTACCCTAGATCAACATATCCAGAATGCTCGGCCTTATAGGCTTTGACGGTAACAACGTTTGTCAGGTTTACTATGCTGCCATCTAGTTGTTACAAAAGGAGTCACGTCATAACTGCCATTTGAATTGCATTAGCGACTGTACTGCTATCTCGTGTTCGTTCACGGCGACGGGTGGCGATCCCGGCGGTTGTTCTCTTCAAAGTGCTGCCGATTTTAACATAGGGATGAGCAAGGATATTACTTATGGCTTTAAGGAACCCGCAGGTTCATTGCCGCCCTCACATAAGCCTGCCATCTGTCCCTATCCTGTGCAAGATTAATCCAGTCTCTATCATCATATCCCACCTCCCTCAAATCCTTTTTAATATTATCCTCCCATCTACATTTCGGCCTCCCCAAAGGTATTTTTCCCTCTGGCCTTCCAACTAACATTCTATATGCATTTCTGGATTCGCCCATACGTGCTACATGCCCTGCCCATCTCAAACGTCTGGAATTAATGTTCCTAATAATTATGTCATGTGAAGAATACAATGCGTGCAGTTCTGCGTTGTGTAACTTTCTCCATTCTCCTGTAATTTCACCTCTCTTAGCCCCATATATTTTCCTAAGCGCCTTATTCTCAAATACCCATAACTTCTGTTCCTCTCTCAAAGTGAGTGCAAGTTTCACAACCACACAGAACAACCGGCGATATGAATAGTTTCAATAGCTAAATAGTGACCTGAGTTATGTGGCTGGTATCGTTAAATACCGATGAAAAACTATTCAAGTTACACACAATGATGAGCAGGCCTATTTGATTTCCAAACAGTACTCGTAATGCCACTTTCGCTCTGAAGTCGTTTACACATGTTACGTTCCTGGCTGTAAAAGCAATTACAAGTCGGAAGATGCAACAATTTCAGTTCTCAAGGTACCACCATAAAGAGAACTTATTATGACAGTGGCAAAAAAAAAATCCTTTTAAAGACTGGAGTCCAGGGAAACGTGCAGTAGTTTCTGAAAAGCATTTTGAGCCAACAGGAATTTCAAGAGAATAAATACACAAAGATGCTGTGGATGCGTAAATAACTTTTCCCAGAAAGAAGCCCACAGGATGGGTTATGAATTACAAGCACTGAACAAATTGAACTGGGAGCAAAGAATAAAGATTGTAACCTGGACGGAGGTAAATAATTTCGAGGGAAAAATTGTCCCGGGGCCGGTCATCGAATCCGAGACCTTTGGTTAAACGTACCAACACTCTACCAACTGAGCTACCCGGGAACTCTACCAGACACCGATCCAATTTTTCCCCTCTATATCCTCAGATCTCAAAGTGGGCTGACAACCGTCAAGCAACCAACATTGAGTGGACACTAACTCTGTGTGACTTAAATTGTGGTGTTCTGTTAACGAACAGTGACATGTATTATGTAAATCAAGCTTTCAGATATAACTCCCTGTAAAGTTCATTTGAAAGGTGTCTGGTAGAGTTCCTGGGTAGCTCAGTTGGTAGAGCGTTGGTACGTTTAACCAAAGGTTCCGGGTTCGATGCCCGGCCCCGGAACAATTTTTCCCTCGAAATTATTCAAATCAAGTTTACAGGGAGTTATACCTGAAAGTTTGATTTGCTGGACGGAGGTGCTTCAGTCTCCACTCAGTTGAATGCAATAGAGAACAAGTGGTGACCAACTAAAGTCAGTTATGTAATATGTTTCCTTGAATTACAATATATTCACCCGTATAAATGTTAATATTTTTTAATTCTCCTGTATATAAGTGATATTGAATAAAACTTAATTTTAACTCTTCCTAACACCTTCGTGGAACATTTCGCAAATAATGTGGTTGAAACAATGTAAAATATTCGATAATGGCTGCGTGTTTTCCCCGTGTTTGTGCACAGGCGAGTTTTTTCTTTTTATTTTTTATTTTTAAACAAACGGAAGGGTGTGAGAAAGTACACGTGTGACGTGTGTAATGATACTTTTAGCAAGGGATGTAAAATACAACATAATTATATTTTATGAAGGTACATTAAAAACAGTAGGTCATATTCTTGTTTTCTTTTTTAAATTTTTAGGTTATACGTACGTGCATATAAACACCGGGCCATGATGGTGATGGTGATAATGACGATGACTTAATGCATAGGCCTATACTACCGTTTGTAATAATTGGACTAGGCCTATCATCCAGTGGTCGGTTTCCACAAACTAACTGGACAATAGTTTGTTTCCCAAGTATCTTAAAGAGAAAACAAGAATAAAAGCACATTAAATTGATTATAAAAGCCGGATTACGTCACTGTTCTCGTAAACATTTCCCTTTCAGTGGTCTGTGTTTTCATCCACATTCATTAGGCTATGTTACACAACTCAAATTATGTGTGAGTGTGTGTTTGTGCGTGAATTTTAGTGAAACATTTTTGTTTAGCGGTACGACTGCAATCATTAAAAATTATATTAAGTAGAAATGCTATAATCACATTACATTTAATTAACAAACATAATAATAAATCGTGTATAGTTTTATACGAAGCTTATGCAAAGTTGAGACAGAAAAAGTTACTAATAAACCATGCATAAGCGATGGATGTATGAACAGTGTGTAACTATACAATGGGAATTCCTTTGCAGTAGTTATATATACGAGACTCCTTGTTTAAGCGTTGTATATAGAGAAAAAATGGCCTCTCCTCTAACAGCTGTTCGTATCGACTGTCATTTTATGATGATGGTTGCCTTGTAACCACAGAAGAACAAACCAAAGAGCACAGAATAATTAGAATAATATTACTGTAGCTTGTACTCTTTTACCAAAATATAGTGTGGTAATCGATCAGAGCCAGTTGTACTATCGATACTTAACACGGCATACTAGAGCGCTCTACCGGATGCAATAGAGAACCTCAGATATTCTATTACCTTTCGTAATGAAGTAATGACGAAACTATTACGTAGCCGTATAACAGTTACGCTGTTATACATGACGTATGTAGTGATTATTAGTAAGGAATTTACACACGACTTATAAACAAGCTACTCATCGTATAAGACAGTTAAACGTCTGTATATAGAGTTTTTATTAGTAAGACCGTGTGACTATAACAACTAGGCCGTACAATCCGTACATAATTCCGCTCACACAGTAAAACTTCTCATAAGGAAGTTTCACCAAGTGATCATGGATTTTCACGATGATTGTTCCCTCATACGTATCATTCGAAATAACTAATAAGAAACCTCCCTATAAATTTCTACGTCCGGAAAGGGCCTAGTTTTCGAGATATGAATCTTTAAAATTCTTTAGTCCAGAGCTATAACAGCTAATGCAAACAGTGCTATGTGCTAGTCATATCAGACACGCTTCTGTATTAGCCTTTTTATCGCAGATAGGCGCACGGAACAATTCCTGCAGATATCGGAGCTTATCTCCATTCATCACCAAGGCGCAAAGAACATGACCCTGTTGAATGGAGTTGTGATTAATGGGGTTCTGGGTCTACATAGCACGTGTTTCTTGTTCCCACGGATTGATTTAACACTCACATATTAACACGATTGGGAAGTAGGCTGGACCACCATTCTTCATCTCTCTCATACCACTTCTAAGGCCTATATACCTACTATGTAACTTGTTTTTTGTATATTTTTAATTGTTAAGTCATTAAAATTGATAATATTGTAGAAAATTGATACAAGTAGACATGTTAATCGGTTTATCTGAAAATTTAATATGAATTGTAAATTACTAAATGTGAGTCACACAAAAATTCTAAGATAATATCTAAATTTATATTTTTAAATATTAATATTGTTATGTACCGCCTACGTTCGTATTTGTATACAATAGTAATATGCGTTACAAGAGCGGTATGTTGACGTTTTCATGTTCGAGGAAAAGATTGAAAAAGCGAAATGTAGTTGAGCTTTTTTAATTTCCGAGAACATGAAAACAAACATACCGCTCGTGTATCGTACATTATTTTGTGCGAAGATGGTTTGTTACATACCTGAAAGAGGAATTTCTAATTAGTTGCAATGAAATCTCCATCTTGGTTTCTGTTCAATGACGGCAACTTTGGAAAACAAATATATCTATCTTCAACATTGTTCCTATAAAATGTTTTCTGTGTTTACTATACTGCAGCAGGCCGTGATATACGTCTGTCTTTTTTTTTTCCACAGTCTATGATGGGTCTGGAATCTTGTTGATTTTTTCACTGCTTCCTTAATGTTACTTGCATTACAAATGCAGTAACTTTTGTGGAGTTGTAGAGTTTACTTAATTTTTGCAAATATTTAAAAACAATCATTAACAGTGCAATTTAGGTGAAATTGCAGTGGTAAGTTTCCAATTTATAATTATTACTATATTGAACGTCTTTAAAAATAATAGGGTATGTTAAAAGCCTAAAGCAGTAAAATGAATATGACGCTTAAGCGGTAAGAATAGGGGAATTATTATGTGTGTTACGTTGGGAATACTGAATGGTCCTCACCTGTGGAGTAATGGTCAGCGCGTCTGGCTGCGAAACCAGGTGGCCCGGGTTCGAATCCCGGTCGGGGCAAGTTACCTGGTTGAGGTTTTTTCCGGGGTTTTCCCTCAACCCAATATGAGCAAATGCTGGGTAACTTTTGGTGCTGGACCCCGGACTCATTTCACCGGCATTATCACCTTCATATCATTCAGACGCTAAATAACCTAGATGTTGATACAGCGTCGTAAAATAACCCAATAAAAGAAAAAAATACTGAATGTGGTATTTCACACTTACCGTGTATTAGTTTTGTGCGGAAAGCAAGCAAATACGCACGATCTCGCACAAATATATTTAAAACACTTATACTGTGTAACTTGTTTTTTTGTATATTTTTGATTGTTAAGTCATTAAGATTGATAATTATAGGAACTTGATACAAGTATACATTCCTCTGTGATGTTCTCCCCCCGGTCAGGGCCGGTGCCCTCAGTCCCAAGGCACAGATGGCTCTGTGACCAGCAAGAACATTACCTTATGCACTCTCTTCTTCGTTAGTGGTTTCTAATGGTTTTTTTATTTTATTGGGTTATTTTACGACGCTGTATCAACATCTAGGTTATTTAGCGTCTGAATGAAATGGTGATAATGCCGGTGAAATGAGTCCGGGGTCCAACACCGAAAGTTACCCAGCATTTGCTCGTGTTGGGTTGAGGGAAAACCCCGGAAAAAACCTCAACCAGGTAACTTGTCCCGACCGGGATTCGAACCCGGGCCACCTGGTTTCGCGGCCAGACGCGCTGACCACAGGTGTGGACGGTTTCTAATGGTGATACCTGTTGCCTGTAAGGGTTGAATAATGACGGGCTTGGACATAGATTTTCGAATGTCATAATCCTTTGTTCTTGAACGATGCTATCTTATACCTGAGGTAATTCTACGATAATAGGTAAGCGGCTTTACTTCCACACATCTCATGAATTTTCCTTCCTAAAATTCCATCGCCTCCCCGTACCTCTGAACTGAAAACTAGCATGCTGAACATCATGCCTGCCACCGGCGTAGCTCAGTCGGCTGAGGCGCTTGCCTGCCGATCCGGAGTTGTGTTCGGTCATGGGTTCGATTTCCACTTCGGCTGATAACCTTTTTCCGAGGTTTTCCTCAACTGTGATCTATGGAAAATCCTTGACATATCGCCAAATACCATCTCACTATCATCAATCCCATCGACGTTAAATAACCAAGTAGTTGTTACAGCGCCGTTAAATAGTCAATTAAAAACAAACATCAGACCACGGTAGGCAACAAATTTAACGATACTCGTTTTCCATTAAGGTTGTCTGTCTATTTACAGAGATTTACCTAAACTATATGACGAATTTTCTTCATATTCAGTATCCACTGTATTTTTTTCAATTTCTTCGGGAACGATGCGCGTGAAATCTAGTCATTGTTCTAAAGAAATAATAGGTCTTTACTAAAATCAGAAACAATGTCGAAATATCAATTAACTCGAAATATATTGTTACAATGTTTCATGTAAGTATAAGATAAATAAATGAAATATGCAGCCCAATATGTCTCCAGATGTTTAGGTTTCAAGAAATTTCTATTAGCAGAACTGTTTAGATTTTTCGTTATGATACATTAAAACTCTTTTCGCTGGAAGCTGCAGTATCGACGTCCAGGTCTAGCGTAGAATAGGATAAAGCAGGCTTAATGTCGAGAATTTGTCGTCCTTTTTATACTCATTTATTACGCGTGATTAAACAGATAGAGGAAGATTTTAGAGATGTAGAATTAAAAGAATAAAGCCCAGTTATACCATTTTAACTTTCATATTACTTTCAGAAACGTATTTTCGCAATATAGTCAAATAATTTTAGAAATGGTTCGCCTATTATACACGTAGGGTATTAACGCCTTGCAGGTTATAACGCTATGTAATATTTTATAATTATCATCATCATCATCATCATCATCATCATCATCATCATCATCATCATCATCATCATCAACTGGCACTACAACCCTGGGTTCTGGCCGCTCGTACAACAGTATTCTGTCCTACCTTCAGTCTTCTCACTCCCATTATTTCTAGGTCCATGATGACCCCATCCAGCCATCTCTTCTTAGGTCTTCCTTTCCTTCTTCTGTTGTGGACTTTCCCTTGTAATATTCTCTTGGGAATTCTGTTTTCGTCCATTCTCTGTATATGTCCCAGCCATCTCAACCTCTGGGATTTTATAAATTTGACAATATCTTGTCCTCCAATCAGTTGATTGATTTCTTCATTATAACGTATCCGCCATTCGTTGTTTTCATATACTGGTCCGTGTATTCTTCTTAGAATTTTTCTCTCGAAACACCGTAGGAGATCTTCTTCTATATTTTATAATTAATTATGTGAAAATCTGCGTTGGCAGCCCTAGTCAAAGAAGTATGGTGTTTAGAGGAACCTTTCTTAAGCATCTGGAGCCAACAGTAAAACGGATTTCTGTCTTTAGTGTGAGTTTAACTACCTTTAAGTGAAGAAGTTCGCGCTTAAGCTCATCGTCGAGTGACGTGAATACTGTATTCTGCATAAAGTAATACAGATAGGGTAAACGCGGGTGAATCGGATCATTTTTAAAATAATTATAAATAAAAGTGGTAATACGCTGTTAATTCTTGCGTCTCTTACTGTCCGCTGAAAGATAATTTCATTAACTTTAAGTCTGACGCAACTGTCTGTCAGAAATAGTTATTATGTTTTATTTTTCTTCAATTTAATTGGTTGTTAAAATTGATCCGAATCATCCTCCAGTGGCGGGTGAATAGGATTGGTATTGCGGGTGAATCGGATTGAAAGAAAAAGCAGTGGAAACTTATTATTCATGCTATAAGATACAAAATTAGAAGATCAGTAATAGCAAAATCACATTTGTTAGTTTCTCTGTTTTCAAACACATTTTCCACAGATAAACGTCTTTCTCCCCTTAGCTCCCACACATACCTCGTGACACCATTCACCCTTTCGTTGCACTGGATCCATTCTCCTTTCTTCGCAGACTTGGGATCAGAATATTTCAACATACAAAATTGGCAAATGTCATCACTCCCTTCATTGTCTATTTCTACAACCACATCCTCATCATCATCATCATCATCATCATCATCATCATCGTCGTCGTCATCATCACTATCGTTAATCTCAAACATGTCCTCACTTTCTCTTTGCACATTTTTTCTGTTCATTCTGCATCCTTTCTTACTATTTATCTTCTCGTTTTTTAATGTTTGCTTTTTCTTCATTTGTGCTATGTTCTCTGGTGAAGTGAGAAGACAAGCAATTTGTCTGGGTCTTCCTCGTGCTGAAGTCTACCCATCCGGAATTTAAAACGAAAAACAATATTGCCATTTCTATATAAAATAAGCAATTCAAACTACCCGCCATTCACTGATCCGTTTCGCCCGCACATCCACAGAAATACATATTTGCAAATTGGCAGCACTGGCAGCAAATAAATGAGAACATCAGGTGAGGTTATAGAATCAAGACAGACTGTCCTTTCTTACTACATAACTTGTTGTGTAAGTTTTAATTGTTTAATCCAGAGCTAAAATAACAAAATGGCAAATTCAGAGCATCTACGTACCTCAAACTTATAAAAAGTAGTCTATTTATCACCAGCAGGTCGTCCACACGCCAACTTCTTATGGTCATCGAACTCAAACACTAGCATTCTTTGACTTCTGAGGATGGTATCAGCAAGAACTCACTAGCGCACTCTAGGACCAGCAATTTATATTAACTGAGCCGATTCGTCCTCCAATCCAATTCACCCGCGTTTACCCTAATTGAATTTGAAATATAGTGAATGATGAAATGTTATGAGAAATTTGTTTATATGTGTTCTTAAGTTTAGTGGAGTAGTGTTGTTTTAAAGTTTATAATATTATATTATGACAATTATTAATTTAAAATAGAACTTGCGACTGCAGGTAATAACGCCATCTCGCTGTGAGAATAAACTTTAATTTAGTATGTAATAATAGCATTTAATTTTTGGAGGAATAATTTGTGTTTTAATTGTCTTAACATGTAAAGTATTGTTTACTTGTTCATCAGTAAATATAGTGTCATCTATCTGACCAGTCCAGGAATCCTTAAGTAGTAATGTGTCTTTCTTAACATTCAGGAGAAAATGCATGTCTTAAGGGGACACTCAACTTAAAAATTGGAGAAAAAGTGTCATAGAAATGAAAAATTAAATTTCTACACTAATTTACGTGACAGAACTAAATCAATATGCAGAATTCTTCCCCTATTCATTGAGAAGTAACAGTCAAATGCACAAAGCCAAAAAATAAAAAATGATAATTAAAAGTGATATTTCAATTAATGAGTGATTAAAAATTGAAATATTTTTTATTTTGAAAAGTATTGGATCTAATGAGCTGAGATTTTGCATGTTACTTTCCATGTGTATATTAAACTTTTTCTCCAAATTTGAAAAAGATTGGTCAAATAGGAAAAAAGTTCCAAAATATAGTTGAGCGTCCCCTTAAACATTTTCTCACGTGATTTTTTGTCAGTTTACCGGAACTGCTTGCATCGACCTCAACATTAAATGGCTTATCTTTGTCCCCTTTCGGTTCTCGAAAGCATATGTATAGTCGTGTTCCTGGACTTACAGCTGCATACCTATGGATTTGGACAGTGTACGAATGAGTGACAGATGACATGGATTGCATTACTACTGTATGAATGTGAGTGAGAAAAAAATGACTAGAGCATTAATGCGAGAGCTGTGATACGGTGTCGCGGAGCTATGAGGATCCGAGTGAGCGCAAGAAGCGATATAAGTAGCATCGATTTTTCAAGTCATTATATTTCGTAAACGAGGAAAAAGCGAAACGAACTAATATCACCACGTTTCTTAACGAACGAAAATTAGCTTAAATATGCATTTTCATTAAATTCAAGCACCATAACCTGGGACGATTCCCTTGTGAGCTATACAGATAGAGGAATCAGACTGAAAGAGATACCCATAGAAGGACAGTAACTCACTTTCAACATGTAAATTTTTATATTCCTCAAAGAACAGTACGCTACAATTTTGAATAACAAACATGTAACAACAGCAACAAAATTGAGAATTATGCGCATTTCATCCCCCTCTTATTTATTCGCCCGTTTTCATACTCTCTCTCGCTATCATAATATTAATACTCGACTACAACGCGATAACACGCTAGAAATTCCACTTCACACATCATCTCTGTATTCCTCATCTTTCACTGTTGCTACCTCTCGTCACAGGAACTCTCTGACTCCTGAAGTTAAGGGCTGCCGAACATTGAAGTCTTTCAAATCCAAGTTAGAAAATTATCTTATGACGAGTTGTCAAATTAACTTACTATTATGACAAGTTTTGTATTGCATGTTTCCACGTATTAGCATTTTTTTATGTTCTAGTGATATTTAACTTTTTTATTTCTTTTTGTTTTCATATTTCCCGATAATGGTATATCTATAATGTGATAAGTTGAGCTATATATAATCATAATTTTCCTTACTGTGTGTACCTAAAAATATTGTATTCATTGTATGCTTTGTACTTCACTATTTTATTATTACTACTACTACTACTACTACTACTACTACTACTACTACTACTACTACTACTACTATTATTATTATTATTATTATTATTATTATTATTATTATTTTATTATCAATAATTCTCTTATTTTCTCTGCTTTGTATGTCTCATTTATTTTTGACCTGCTGTTCACATTTTATTATGCTTTTTCCTTTTTTTCTGTATGTTATATATTATACATGATTTCTACTTACTTGTTGTTTACATTGCATTATTATTATCTTATTCAGTTTTGTGTGTAAAATTGTAATGTGCTTTGTAAATTTGTAGTGTATTTTGTAACGCAGTTTTACTCCTGGTTGAGTGTTAGAGAAGGCCGTATGGCCTTAACTCTGCCAGAGGGAATCCAAGAGTTGGAACTTAAATTGAGACGATTCTGTCCGATGCCGGGGTGGGTATCCGGTGTGGCGTAGTGGATAAAGCATCAGCACGTAGAGCTGAAAACCCGGGTTCAAATCCCGGCGCCGGAGAGAATTTTTCTCCATTCCATTACTCTTTCATCGTAAATAAACCAATATTATTATTATTATTATTATTATTATTATTATTATTATTATTATTATTATTATTATTATTATTATTATTATTATTATACCTGCCATAAGGCCAGAATAAACTTACAGATGTGAATGTCCAACAATAACTCTAAAACAAAACGAACTAGCGAAACAACAGAAATGAAAATTTGAAGGAAAATCACACGGAAATTACCCAGAGAAAACATTCGTATCTCAGTTACCAGAGAGGAATGCCAAATTGAACCAATAATGATATATTAATAATAGGAGACTAAAATTGTAACGAACACATCTCAGAATGTACGAGAACAGACTAGTAAAAGGAACCGTAACTGGACACTTACACAAAAAAGACATTTAGGACGACCACAGCTACGATGGAAGGATGCTGTGATAACCCGAAGGTGAAGTGAAAGACACGCAACAAGCTACCATTCTTAGAGGAAGAACTTTTGGAACTCACTTCCAAGGAAATTCGGCGTATTCTTAAATAACGCATAGTAAATTTCAAGTCGCTCTCTTTCGAAAGAAAATTTGATCATTTGTAACATCAGTTAACTTATTGAATATAACGATTCCAGACCAGGGTTTAAGCTAGAAATTAGGGGAGAGTCGGGTAGTATCGGACATCGGGTAATATCGGACAGTGCGTTTCTTTCATCTACCACCATATGGTAGTACCTGAATTACATGGTTACGTTTCTCTATGCGACATCACAGAAACGTAATCATGTCAATGAGGTACTATCATCGTGTGGTAGATGAAAGAAACTCACTGTCCGATATTACCCGATGTCCGATACTACCCTCCTCTCCCCTAAATAATTGTTCGAAAAATGCACAAATGAAACATTATATTTGTGCAAATTGCGAAAAGCTTGTGCAATGTTCTAAATAACTGTACAGAAAAATAAAATTGTTCTTGGAGTTATATTACTTTCAATCCATATTACCACACTCTAGATATAGTCTACTTAATGTAAGTAAATCATTAGACGTAGGTATGTATGTTTAGAATGAAATACTGCTGAATTTACATCACATTAAAATACGTTATTTTATATACACACTAAACATTAAAATTCTTTACGAGTACGACCTTTAAGATTATTGTTAGCACATTGCTAACTCTTCTTACTGAAAGGTGGTTTCTAATTCCAGTTTTTACAAGATTCATGCAACTAAATACTCACTCGCTCACAATTTACAGTATGCGATGGAATTATATAAATCAATGAGAAGAAATTGTTCACTTAAGTTATTAACTTAAATGAATTGCATCAACTCTTTGAAATCCATTCTTGAATATTTATTTTTTAACATTGCTCAATATATTTTTGAAAATTGCCCATGCCATTAGTATTTCATTTAAATTCACATTCTCCAGAGCAGATTAATTCATATGGATCTGTAATTTAATTTTCTCCATTACTAGCGTCGTTTCTGAAGTCCAATGTGGTTGTCGCATTTTTTTTGCACATTTACATTGAAAGCTTGTTGAATTTTTAGAAGTCGAGTAGCAAAATGCGACTCTGGTTTAAACCCTGTTCCAGACTATGAATCACGTCTTATTTGCAGAATTATATGAAACGTGATGCATTGCAGACAATAATAAAAACATTTTCCTGGAAATGCCTCGGATATATTCACTCCCAACAGGACTACAATGTAAATAGTTGTAAATTAAATAAAAGCAGCGCATCTGTTTTAGACAAAAAAAGCCGGACGTAATTTGCCAGTGGAAGGGAAGTTAAATGAAATGGAAATCGTTCTTTCTATCTAACATTAGTTTATATATTATGAGGAGATATTTAAAATAGACCTACAAAGCGTAGGAGTAAAATTCCCATTCATTAGATGTGGTTAAAAGCTTAAGTTATATCTCCATTAGCTCTCAAAACTTGCATTTTAAAGAAGATTCCCGTTATGCTAACACATCGGTGCAGAAGACTTCCAGCTTGATTAGCCTCATGACCTTGATGTGACTTTCAAGTCCACAACTTCTATCAATTTCACTAAGTTGCCATCTAGAGACTGCAAAAGAAGTCACGTTATAACCCTGAAAGAATTGCATGAAATAATGGCTTGCAACTGTACTTCCATCTAGCGGTCGTTACCAAAGAATTCATTTCCGACAGTGATGATCCTAGTCGTTCCGTTTTATATATTGCCGTTTCATAACAAGGAAATAGGGTGAAACGTAAGTAATGTCATTAATTTCAGGGGGTTATTTTTTTAGATATTTCAAACAGAAATGTTTAATTAAATGTTGTTCGCTTCCTTTTCGACATATTTTTATGTGAAATATTTCATACCGTGTTTTGGGAAAGCAATTGATTTAATTTGCAATATGCTCATTAAATTTAAGAGAGCAGTGTATCTTGATAATAATAAATGATTGAAAAGAATTTTAGTTCTGTACTTTAAATGTGTAGAAATTGTATCTGAACAAATGTAACTTTTGTTCTGCGAAGAAATTTTAAAATATTACATTTGTTCGGATCAAATTTCTGCTCATTTAAAAGACAAACTAAAACTCTATCAGTTATTATAGTGGATCGGGGGAAGATGCCTGACGTTTTCTTTGATTGAAAATTTAAGATACTGTTCATATAGTTTTCAATTTCATATTGAAATATCAAAGTCTTGAAGGTATTTTGAAACTATATTTTCGGTACAAAACAGAAAACATTAATTACCTTGTTTATTGATACAGGTTTTCTTCTTACCTGTACTGTAGGCATCTTTCCCGGATAGTCAGGTAAGATGGCAAATGCAATTAGCACATTTACTGATATACGTATTTTACTTGAACTTGGTTTGATATATATATATATATATATATATATATATATATATATATATAACAAAATTGACTTAATCTAAAGCTAATGGACACTTTCTCACTCGTTTGTCAATACTTAGCAATACAGTCATTGCACATATTTTATTGTCGTGTGCAAGACTCGTGAAATTACTTCTTGCATACAATGAATTCAATCCAGTACATATTTTGTCATCATTCTTTTTTTAAGAGGCTTTTAAGGGTACGGTAAGAAATCTCATATACTTGTGATGCTCTAAAACAGTTCATACCCTCTGTTATAACATGTTCCATCGCAAGTTGAAGACTGTCCTCAATCCACTGACTTCTATCAGAGAATCTTAGGTAATATTTACACATTCCCTGCAATAAAACAAAAAATAAAACTCTTGCAACAAGGTGCCATCGTACCCCGAAAAAAGTGATCATCTTCCTCAATTATCGGGGTAAGATGCCTAGTGCTGTGATGCAATCTAAGATGGCGGAACAAGGTCGTTGGTTGTTAACAACACAAACTTTAGAATCTTTACTACAATATCCATTACAAAGGTTTGACAGTTGTTACGAATTCAAGGATGAATTAAAATTTTAACATACCTTTGCAATTATTTTATAGTAGAAAAATTAGCTTTTTGACCATTTTATTCTTCTCACAACAAGAACACGTGCAAAATGAGTTAGCTTCCACTCTACAGACATTCAATTGTCTCAGTGATCATGGACACATGCGGGTGGCGTTCTCTCTTGAAAGAATGTGAAACTACAAAGAAATAAGCACCTTCCCCCGATAGTTATCTCTCCCCGATTCACTCTACCATAATACACTGCTCTCTTAAGTTGGCTAACCATTTTGGGAATTAAATCAATGGCTTCCCCAAAACACGCTATGAAATGTTTAATATAAAAACAATTTTATCTCGAAAAGGAAGCAAAAGGAACAAAATTTTGTTAAACCTTTTCTTTAAGTACTTCAAAGAATAACCCCTTGAAACTAATGACATTACTTACAGTTGACTCTGTATATGTGTTCAGGGCAGCAACTACTGTGAAGTAAATTGTTGATTGTAGTAGCCCCAGCGGTTAAGGCATGCAACTTTAATGCTGAGGAAAGGCTGTGATCGTGGACTCCAATCCCATTGGGTCCTTGCCTATGCATAACCTCCTTGTAAGCTGTAGCGTACCTTAGAAATAGTACTGTACAGCGTTGTTACCGGTTTTGTTTACCGATGTACCGACGAGGATTGAAATTGCGGTCGCAGTAGTATCGAACCACCACAGTTGAACTACAGCACGCTTAAAATATAGGCCTATGCTGATAATGTCAATCCTCTTGTCATGAAACATCGCGTAAATATATTCTCGTTCATTCTTTCCATTCATGCACTGAAGTTCCTATAATTTCGTACGGCCGATTAGATGAAACCACCGCTCGTTTTAGAAATATGCAAGCTGTGGGTTAATTGTGGACTGGACAAGAAAAACGGTATATGTGCCAAAATGACAACTTGTGGGAAAACACAAAAAAAATTGTATTCTTACAATTACTATTTAATTGCTTCAATATAAAGAGTCTCAACATCCAATTAAGTTCCCTGCAAACATATTGAGCTATGAAACAACCCATTACTGGCAATATTATGTAGTGTAACTGTTCCTACATTATCAAAGTCTGACAACGTTATAAGTGCCATGTATAATTTCCTTGAAAACGGTACAAACAGTCGAATATTAAAAGGTAGAACACTAACAATTTGATTTGTAAGCATGAGAAAATGTTTGTTTTTCTTACTGGTACAGGTCCTTATAAAAACCATGGTACTTTGTGTCCAAGAAATCTAGCATTGCCAGAAGATCTTTCTCCTTCTCTGAGTTCTTCTCCAGATTTGTAATATACTGCAGTGTTCGTCCTCTTCTTACAACCTGACATGTCTTCCACTGTTCAGAATCACTCAAGTTATTCCTGGTAAGGACCAATGTTGGATGATCACAAGCAACTCGAATCCATGATACTTGAGTAATGAGCAATGTTAACGTATTTAGAGCCCTATCAGCTTCTGAAACCACATCCAAGAAGTCTTCAGATTTCATTGACATCACTTTGAATGTTTTTTTTAATTCTGGCCGAACTTACAATGTCCTGCATCTCATCAGGAACCATGGCTTTACAAACCCTCTCCCTTAGCAGTTGTGTATGGCTTCCTTTGATGTAGTAGTTTCCTATTTTCTACACACTTCTTTGCCTTAGATACTTTTATAGTTAGTGGCCTGTTATTATCCATGATAAATGGTAAAAAAACAGCTACATTCACTGCAGATCAACACAGCGAGTAACCCTCCACAGAACATACACTAGGTGGCACTTATATCGTTCATCAGGACTATACTACGGGACTTATATCAAGTGCCATCTAGAATGCACTCGTTTGACTTTATGGAAGGATGTTTGGCACATATATCCATTACTATGACATTGGCGCTGCTACATATATCACATTCCATGACAAAAACAAAATTTGATCTCGGAGGCACTTATACCGTTTTCCATGTCTGCTCAACAATTATGCCACTTTCCACGGAGTCTCAGAAACAATTTTATTGCAATATCTTAGGTACTCGTAAACGTGATGGATCATCGTCATCTACAGCATGCACTGGTGCACTGGTGTAGAGGGATAAGTCGGGACCTACTTTGTTTCAAGAGGCTACAAGATTAAGTATTACTGGAGTTTTTAAGTGGACGACGCGCGCGCATCTACCAAGGGAAGTAGTAGTAGTAGTAGTAGAGTTTAAGAAGGGCGCGTCAGCTACTATGGCTATTTGCGCCCTTATCTAAAATTCTTAATATTACAAATACATAAATAATATAATAATCAGAGTGCTAAAAGAACTAAAAAGCGTTGTCACGATAAAACGAGGCACACAAATGCAGTATACATAAGATGATTTCTACAGAATCATAAAAGTGAGCAATTCTACCACACTAGGTGGTATTCAAAACGAACAAATAAAACAATAAAACTAAGGCCACCAGAGATAACTTGTGAATTAAATTTTAAAAGCAACCAAGGGAAGTACTTGACTGATTTCTCGCGTGACTCTTGTTTGATAAATTAGGCCTAAGGCAGAACAAAACATGGACCATTTTTACAATTACACTAATATTTACAATTTAGTTCATTTACTCTATGTACACTAGAATAAGCAATTTTTTGTTATTTCAACTATCATAATGAATGTAAGATCAAACATCATTTACACTACTAAGCTTATACAAGGTTTGTGTATTGTAATGCAATGTATTGTTTTAATAATACTATAACCTACTTAAATAGAGAAAGTTACACAACACAGAACTGCACGCATTGTATTCTTCGTCTGACATACTGTACAGGTATAGTCGCTCTCGGTAGCGCAGTTGGTATAGCGCTGGCTTTCTATGCTCGAGGTTGCAGGTTCTATCCCGGCCAAGGTCGATGGCATTTAAGTGTGTTTAAATGCGACAGGCTCATGTCAGTAGATTTACTGGCATGTAAAAACTCTCCTGCAGGACAAAATTCCTGCACACCGGCAGCGCTGATATAACCTCTGCAGTTGCGAGCGTCGTTAAATAAACCATATTTTTTTTTTTCATCTGACATAATTAGGGGTGAAATATGATTGTAGAGAATGGATTAATTTTGCTCAGGATAAGTACCGATGACGGGCTTATGTGAGGGTGACAATGAATCTCCGGGTTCCTTAAGTAAGTATAAACTACTTGTTTTATAAACAGTGTATAATAGTGTAAATATGTTTGATCAATTTGAGTCTACATTATTTATAATAGAGTATACAGTAAAAATAGTGTACATAGTGTAAAGGGGCTGTCAGACATTATAATAACTTTCAAAAGTCTATTGTCAAACTTTTTTTTCGTCTCTAGAATAAATTATGGTTTATTTAACGACGCTCGCAACTGCAGATGTTATATGAGCGTCGCCGGTGTGCCGGAATTTTGTCCCGCAAGAGTTATTTTACATACCAGTAAATGTACTGACATGAGCCTGTCGTATTTAAACACACTTAAATGCCATCAACCTCGGCCAGGATCGAACCCGCAACCTCGATCATAGAAGGCAAGCGCTCTACCAACTACGCTAACGAGGCCGACTTTCGTCTCTAGAATATGATCTTTCTTCAAATGCTACTTTTGTGAAATATAATTTTTATTTTGGTATCAATTTTCCTTCATTGTTTTAATCATTTCTTCGGTCCAAATTATCTTATTTAACGTTAATTGTAATTGTTTATTCTTAGAATTACATGTACCTAAACACCTCTACATTTTACTCTTACTATCCTCGAGTTCATGAAAAGAATACAAAAGAAAATTGATCACTTTCCATGCACGACGTAAATCGTAGTTGTATTTATTTTCCTTCCCGTATATCATATTTGTATTACATGTAGACCTGTAGGAAGGGCCTCAATGAGTATGATTTGATCCAAAAGCCTCGTCTCCAAATAAATGTGCGGCATAGTTCCTGCTTGACCAGGAATTGGTTGTCTTCTGTAAGATCAAAATAGTCATTAATAAATTTCCTACCCATCAGAGATTCCTCGAGAATTCCCCCAAATCGTTTTATCCTTCACGAGTTGAATCAGTGTATAAAACTCTCCAAGTTTCTCTCTCGACATGTTGGTTTCACGGACCCAAGTGTTTATTCTATTTCGCCTAAAATAATAGGCTAACATTAAATTGGAACCACAGACACATATTTTATTAAAAAAAATTACGTAATTATAAATATCTGTAAATATGTTTATCATTCTGAATTCATCAAGGAAAACAATTTTGCAAATTTAGTGTAAGTAAAATAGGCCTACTTATTGGGGTTCACTTTCTTCTTCATCAAGAGAGACTGCCAAAAGCTAAAATTTCTTCCTCCAAAGATGGATCCATGATTATTTACCGCCGCGATATAGCGCGGTCTATCGAACTCACTCGGTAGATCGAAGTATCGAGGCGATATACCGAATGCGATAATATCGCGACCTTCGGAATCGCGCGTCAGTGTGGGCGCTCCCATTTACCGCAATGTATTTAGATATCGTCCCGTATCGTTCCGCGTCTCTGTGGGGAAACTTTTACCGCCAATAACCGTTAGGATGCTATAACAATTTTTCTGAACGGTTATTAGCACGTATGCTTTGATCCACTGCTAGAGCATGGGCGGGTCTTATATGTTTTCTTTATCGTATCGCAGTGGCGGCTCGTGCCTTTCTTGGATGGGTGTTCACAAAAAAAATATATAATTAATAGGACTCACATTCACTGCTGTTGTTGAAGATCTAGATTTATTTGTAGAGAAATCCCATGCGCCTAGTTTTGAGAGATTCAAACTTATCAATAACTCTAATGTTGTTAACAATTTTTTTTTCCACTGCCAACCTAGCCAATGTACTTAATCGGTCTTCTGTCATTGTGTTACGGAGGAATATTTTAATCCTCTTTTAATATAACACCCTCACAATTTTACACATGACCGTCTCCAAACTTCAAGTGTTACTGTTTCAACTTTCAATACGCACCAATGGAGCTTGTATTTTCCTTACTTTACTGAACAAAAGACAACAGAATCAGCCTCCGTGCGTATCGGTATTTTGAAAAGAAAGAGTAAAGAGAGAAAACGAGGAAAGAGGGAGAAAGGAACAGGATGCCAGACCCAAGGGAAATGGAGCATCTCTGTTTCTCTGTCACTAGCACGTTAAGATCTGTGAGAGTAGAGCTATTGTAACCATTGTAAGAAACCAGAAAATATGCTAGCCTCAGGCTATTCCACCCTGCTAGAGAAAAATTGTGCGAGCTGCTGTCAACTTGTCCAATAGAGATTTAAAGACACACGACACACGAACGAAACATTCTCTCGAGACGAAATATGTAGGAACTTCATTACACATTGGAAAGTAATAGATGTAATAATATTAATACAATAATACGTACGATTATTGTTGGTTTTTAAGGTGTTCACGTGCTCCTGTGCTCATATAGAGGAACCGTCGCTGTCGTATCGCATTCACAAACTTTGCAGCTGCCAACCGTACAAGTCTGGACTGGCGAATAGGCCTATCGAACAGCGAGCATTCAGTTATATCATCGCCATTAGAGATGGGAAAAGTTGTCATTTTCTCGTAACAGTTCCAACTATTTCAGTTCCTTGAAAATATTAGGTTCTTAATAACAGTTCCGAAGTAACACTACCATATATAGAGTGATTCACGAGGATTTACCGCCACTAATGGAGCTTATTTCTGAAGACATTTTGAGCAAAAATGTCATATAAACATGGGTCCTATTCTCAATATTTATATAGTTACGTTTCGTTATTGGAACGCATTGCTGTGAACGCGTGATCTTGGTCAGCGTGCAGTCAGCAGCCAGCGCGAGCGCTACAGAAATCAAAGATAGCCGTATGTACAGCTTGATTCAGGGATTTTGGCCCCAAAAAAAGTAAGTAGATAGACTAAGAGCGAGTTACTCATCACTACTGGTCAGGTGGTGCAGTCATAACACCTAACACTTTCTTCTTATCATGACGCTGTAGTGTCTTAAAACACAATATTCTTCCACACGTCCCGTTACTAACCACTACGTCTGTTGACTAAACAATGTCATGATGATTTATATTTTCTTGACATGAGTGTCCCTCAGCTTCGAGCATAGATATCATTCTCATTCTTCCTCTTTCCTCTTCCCCTCCTATGCACATTTGTGATTAAATTTCTTTCTTATGACGCAACACACAGCTCGCTCACTAGCCAAACAACCAAGGACAGGGGCCATTAACGCTGAATCGAGCTACAGTTACGTAGAGCGACGAGTGCCGTTCACAAGCGTGCAGCCAAATGAAGCGGACGGCGACATTTTTTAAAATGTGTTGTAATCTCTCCAACACTGTAAATTAGGATGCAAAATCGAACTGCAAATAATCAAGTCGGTGGAAGTGGTGTGATTTGTAATAATTGCTGTGGTAAGTGCGTAAGAATAATGTAATTTTATAGTTTAAAATAGAAAAAAATGTCTGTACGAAGCAAGTAAGGAGTCCACACCACATTTTTAGCTTCACAATACTTTCCAATTAAAGAAATGACACTTCTGAATGGTTCATTCTCTACTTGTATTATTCTTTTACATTCAAACTAAAGAAAAAGCATATTTTACAAACAATTTTAAATGAGTATAACTCTGAAAATATTGAGTTTAGGACACATGTTTATATGACATTTTTTGCTCAAAATGTCTTCAGAAATAAGCTCCGTAAGTGACGGTAAATCTTCTTGAATCACCCTGTATAACTACACAGGTGTATAGTGGAACCTTGGAACATGTACTACGTACGACTAGTATCTAATGGAAAAGTAGTATTTTGGAACATGCGCGTACGACTATTATGTAATTGTTTGTCATATATTTGGAAATATTTTCCAACAGTGTGTCAGAAAAGGCTCGACAGAAGTAACGAAAAACTTAATCGAAGATAGTACGTTCGGATTCAATCGCACTACCCTATCTCACAAAGATAATTCCTTTGGGGAATCAGCAATAATAAAAGTCTCTGCTTTTAGAGTCCACCTGAAGGAAATAAATGAAGGAAGACGACCATGACGTGACAAAAGAAACACAGCAAATTTTGACAAATAAAATTCTCCTCAATCGATGCCCTTCTGTTTCATTAGTGTTAATGGATCGTGTCGGTATACTGCTGTTGTCTCTATTTCTGCTACATATCATGTTGTTATCACAGTTCATACATCTTTCTTTATATTTGGTTAACATTTCTATTCCACATTGTAAGTACCAAATATATAGCAGCAGTTTTGTGACTGCATATAACAGGTTAAAGAGGAAGGAAGAAAGTAGGAAAGATTGGAGAAAGCTGGGTTTTCAGTGAAAGACCTACCCTTGAACTTACTGGCTTTTAAGGAACCCGGAGGTTCATTGCCGCCCTCACATAAGCCCGCCATTGGTCCCTATCCTGAGCAAGATTACTCCAGTCCCTATCATCATATCCCACCTCCCTCAAATCCATTTTAATATTAACTTCCCATCTACGTCTCGGCCTCCCTAAAGGTCTTTTTCCCTCCGGCCTCCCAACTAACTCTCTAAATGCATTTCTGGATTCGCCCATACGTGATACATGCCCTGCCCAACTCAAATTATATGGTCGTCTTTCTCTTCTGTAGGGGCGTGAGCATTTATAACTACGATATCGCACCATCTACCTTTAAGTACTAAATATGATAACCTATCACTGATAAATTCTACATTTTTTACTGCTGATTTTAATCTTTTATGAATAAAGTATCCTGTTCCTAATTGGTGATTATCGTTTCCTTCCCCATAATATAACAAATAATCTCCTATTTGTGTTATGCCATTCCCATCTAACCTAACCTCCTGTACTCCCACAAAGTCTATTCTATATCTAGCTAGTTCTTTTGCTACTAATGTTACCCCTCCTGTTCTATATAGACTTGTAACATTCCAAGTACCAAATTTCAAAACCTTATTCCTTTGCTGTGGTCGTGTCAGAGAATCAGTCCCATTCCGAGGCTTATTTGAAGGGTTCGTAACAAGCTGTTTTTACGGTGAAGGGTTGTTAGCCCTTCGCCCAACCCCCAAGCTGGAGGACCACCCCTCATCGGCTGTCCGCGACTGCTTATTCAATATATTCACAGGCCCTTGAACAGAACGCTAAATTAAATTGAATGATAATAGGTTATACGTGTTCATGTTAAAATTCAAATAATTGATGGTTTTCGCTTTTCTTAGAGAGTATTGGTGCTGACAGTGATGATGGTGGTAACAGTGCTGTAGTTAGAAAAAAAATTTTAGGTGGTACTGTTGAAATTTCCTTGGTTATAATTAGAGAGCGGAATTTTAGGCGCCTAAAATTGGCTCTTAAACTCCTTTATTTAGGCTCTATAAAATAAAAAATAGGCTTTTTTGTTTGTTAAAGAATATCACTAATATACGATTCAACATTTATTTAATGCAAAATTCTAGGATTAAAAGAAACTTACACACATTTCACATTTTACGAGGATACACATGTATAGACAAAATGAACACATTCTATCTTTAAGTTAGTGTTTTTCATTCACCTATCACATTTCTATAGTTTCTTCACAGTAGACGATCAGCACCTATTGAGGTTATTGTGTCGCTCATTGCTGTACTTACAAATAGTGAGTAAAAAGAAGGGGTTATTCTCTGTCTTGGTATGTAAGAGAATGCTTACTCGGATACAACTCAGCGAGTTTGTGTTAAATTGCTGACAGATAGAGGAAGATATAATAATAATAATAATAATAATAATAATAATAATAATAATAATAATAATAATAATAATTTGTCCCGCAGGAATTCTCTTACATGCCAGTAAATCTACTGACATGAGCCTGTCGCATTTAAGCACACTTAAATGCCATTGACCTGAGCCGGGATCGAACCCGCAACCTCGAGCACAAAAGGCCAGCGCTATACCGACTACGCTACCCAGGTCGACTGAAAGTTGGAATTTTAGGATTGAAAGATTGTAATAATGAGAAGGTGTGGCCCAGAGGTACTTCTCTATTGTGTTGTTCACGCTAGGAAGGAGTTATTGTTATCCGTCTTGGAATGTAAACGGTACAGGATGTTAAGAAAAACAGTAAACAGTTACGAAAAACGATCCAAAATTAAACAAAAAACTAAAAATAGGCACTAACGTCGAAATAGGCATTTTAGGCACTATAAAACCCCTGTATTTATGCCTATATTTAAATGAAAAATGTAAACATTAAATCTCAAGCCTGTATGTATCAAGGAAAGAAAACAGGTTTTTGCCTAAATTCCGGTCTCTAGTTATAATAGACTGCATACGGACTCGTACTGCACTTCTTTTTCAAGGTTATTCCATCGGCGTACAGTCTCCTCTGCAGACCTCCTTCCAGATCGCAGCCACAATTGCACATAAGCCATGGGGTTAAATGCTGACAATGATGGTCGAACACTTGTTTGGGAACAAAAGCCTAGAACGTCTTTTACTAGAACAGTATTCATTACACTAATGCGCCTTCGTATTCTGAAGTTCAAATTTGAATAGAATCTAATTATAGGTCTATGTAACAAATTACAAAGCTCTGAAGGCTTGACATTGAAGTCAATATATTCCCTGAAGGCCAGAATGTACTTTCGCTTCTCTTCAAGATTTTTTATTGGGTTATTTTACGACGCTGTATCAACATCTAGGTTATTTAGCGTCTGAATGATATGAAGGTGATAATGCCGGTGAAATGAGTCCGGGGTCCAGCACCGAAAGTTACCCAGCATTTGCTCGTATTGGGTTGAGGGAAAACCCCGGAAAAAACCTCAACCAGGTAACTTGCCCCGACCGGGATTCGAACCCGGGCCACCTGGTTTCGCAGCCAGACGCGCTGACCGTTACTCCACAGGTGTGGACCTCTTCAAGATGGAAATGTTCATACAAGTTTGAGATGAATGTATCACTACAGGTTTATACAGGGACATCATTTTATTTTTACTAACATTTCTAATATTAACCTGGCTATACCTTTGGATTAACGGTTCAGAACCGAAAACTTCGTTTGCTACCCCCTTCCACGACTGGACTTCGATGATACTGGCGTAAAATACAAACAAATCACTTTACTAGGTACAGGAGAGAAGAAAAGTAGTTCATCCATTTACGTAAAATAGGAAATATGGCGATTTTGATTTTGATAACTTTCATTAGGTTTTTCTTTCATCAAAATACAGTATTGTATTACCAATAAGTGTTTTTACTCACGAACTGAGCTACCCTTTCGGACGTATTCATTATGCAGTGTATATTGTACTGCTACAGCACATTAGCGTACAATGTAGAGAATGAAGTTAAATTGAAAAATAATCATAATATGGATATTTAAACACAATTTTGAAAATGGTGGCCGTTTATTTCAATACAGGCTTCAGTTTTTTTCATATTATCGCACTATGGATTATTGTATCTCATTCCAATTACCAGTTTCGTCCTTCGTACTAGTAACTCATGTTAAAATAATTCTGTACCTACTCTACAAAAGAGTACTTTACGTACCTACTGTAAATTCAGTCTTCACTTCTGCCCGATCCGAAAAGATAAATTTACTCAGGCATGCTATCTACTGTCCGTCCAAGTGGTTTTGTCTTAGTGTCGTAGAAAGGAGGGAAATCACGTGACAGTTAATTAATTAACGAGACCCTTTTATTTAAGTTATTTTAAACACTTGTATAATATTACGTAGACGTCCAATTCCTAACAGAAATTAATGTTTTCAGAAAAGAGCTAAGACAGCCCAGCTACTAGCCTTTATAGGAGGGCGAGCAGAATCGGGTGGGAGAAACCGGGATGCGACGTACGCAAACGGACGACAGTACCTGTGCGAAAATATGATTCAATAGTGAAAGCTCTTTCGTCACTGGAAAACGCGAACATATTTCTGGAACGTACTATACTCACTAAGTCAGTACTGTTTGGTTTACTATGACCATAAGGCGACTTTGACTGTATACGCTAGGTTCTGTGTGGACAACGGTTGGAAGTTTACTAGCAGAGGGGGTGGGAGTGAAGTATATTCAAAACCTCAGGTACAATAAAAATTGAAGTAAAAATAAAATGATATCCCTGTATATTGTGTTTGTATTTACAAATCAAATCTTTCAACATTTTCTTTTTTTTACCTGTCTTCCATTTTGTATTACTAATCTTAGATTTCAATGTAAGGATGTTTGTATGGGATTTATAAGCCTCAGCTTGAAGTTTTCCGCCAGGCTTCTGTAAAATTGACTGAAGTTTATTTGAACTGTTTTTGTCCTGTTGTGTAGCTCACTATCCTTGAAAAGTTTCTGTTTTGAAGCAGAGAATGCCTCCTCAACATAAGATCCTGGTGAATGTACCATAGATTCAAAGACAGTACAGCAAGCCTACGCTTTTAAGTTTCTGGAATTATTAGATCTCTCAAAATAAGCCATCACAGACTACTGCCATATTCTGAACAAAATCAACGGACATCGTAATTTTAGCTAAGCTTGCGTATTTCGATCTTTATTAATTCAGAATCTCTGTACTTATTTTATTTATTTTATTTTATTGGGTTATTTTACGACGCTGTATCAACATCTAGGTTATTTAGCGTCTGAATGAAATGAAAGTGATAATGCCGGTGAAATGAGTCCGGGGTCCAGCACCGAAAGTTACCCAGCACTCTTTACTTATTATTATTATTATTATTATTATTATTATTATTATTATTATTATTATCATCATCATCTTAATCAGATCTAAACTAGAATATGCATCTGTCGCCTCGAATTCTATTACTTCTACTGATTCGGGTAAATTAGAAATCATTAAAAAAAATGTATGTCCCTATGTGGTTTTAGGTTTTTACCAAATTCATCTGTTTTCAATTATGAGCGTACTTGTAAATATTTTAACTTTTCTAGCCTTTATGCTAGACGTCTTGAACTTGACTACTTATTCTTTTGTAAGGCCTTAAAAGGAGACATTGATTGTGAATCCTTCATAAGCAATATCTACCTTCGGGCCCCTACGAATGGTTTAAGATTTAAAAAATTTTTTTATACCTATAACCCTAAATCTATCTCTCCAGTTGTCAGATGCATGAAAGCTGCCAATTTACATTATATTAATTCATATCCGTTTAATGTATAGTGTGTTGTTTGGCTATTCTTATATTAAACATATTCATTTTAACTTCATTCATTTGTGTTGTTTTTAGCTTTTCTGTATCATGTATGTTTGTAATTATCTATTAATTTTTTATTATTGTTTATTTGTATTTGTCTCTAATTTTAATAATTATTTGTATGCACTGTTTTTGTTATCTATTCATTTTGTCATCATTGTTTATTTGTATTTGTCTGTAATTTTAATAATTATTTGTATGCACTGTTTTTGTTATCTATTCATTTTGTCATTATTGTTTATTTGTGTTTGTCTCTAATTTTAATAATTATTTGTATGCACTGTTTTTGTTATCTATTCATTTTGTCATTATTGTTTATTTGTATTTGTCTCTAATTTTAATAATTATTTGTATGCACTGTTTTTGTTATCTATTCATTTTGTCGTTATTGTTTATTTGTATTTGTCTCTAATTTTAATAATTATTTTTATGCACTGTTTTTGTTATCTATTCATTTTGTCATTATTGTTTATTTGTATTTGTCTCTAATTTTAATAATTATTTGTATGCACTGTTTTTGTTATCTATTAATTTTGTCATCATTGTTTATTTGTATTTGTCTGTAATTTTAATAATTATTTGTATGCACTGTTTTTGTTATCTATTCATTTTGTCATTATTGTTTATTTGTATTTGTCTCTAATTTTAATAATTATTTGTATGCACTGTGTTTGTTATCTATTCATTTTGTCATTATTGTTTATTTGTATTTGTCTGTAATTTTAATAATTATTTGTATGCACTGTTTTTGTTATCTATTCATTTTGTCATCATTGTTTATTTGTATTTGTCTGTAATTTTAATAATTATTTGTATGCACTGTTTTTGTTATCTATTCATTTTGTCATTATTGTTTATTTGTATTTGTCTCTAATTTTAATAATTATTTGTATGCACTGTTTTTGTTATCTATTCATTTTGTCATCATTGTTTATTTGTATTTGTCTGTAATTTTAATAATTATTTGTATGCACTGTTTTTGTTATCTATTCATTTTGTCATTATTGTTTATTTGTATTTGTCTCTAATTTTAATAATTATTTGTATGCACTGTTTTTGTTATCTATTCATTTTGTCATTATTGTTTATTTGTATTTGTCTCTAATTTTAATAATTATTTGTATGCACTGTTTTTGTTATCTATTCATTTTGTCATTATTGTTTATTTGTATTTGTCTGTAATTTTAATAATTATTTGTATGCACTGTTTTTGTTATCTATTCATTTTGTCATTATTGTTTATTTGTGTTTGTCTGTAATTTTAATAATTATTTGTATGCACTGTTTTTGTTATCTATTCATTTTGTCATTATTGTTTATTTGTATTTGTCTGTAATTTTAATAATTATTTGTATGCACTGTTTTTGTTATCTATTCATTTTGTCATTATTGTTTATTTGTATTTGTCTGTAATTTTAATAATTATTTGTATGCACTGTTTTTGTTATCTATTCATTTTGTCATTATTGTTTATTTGTATTTGTCTGTAATTTTAATAATTATTTGTATGCACTGTTTTTGTTATCTATTCATTTTGTCATTATTGTTTATTTGTATTTGTCTCTGATTTTAATAATTATTTGTATGCACTGTTTTTGTTATCTATTCATTTTGTCATTATTGTTTATTTGTATTTGTCTCTGATTTTAATAATTATTTGTATGCACTGTTTTTGTTATCTATTCATTTTGTCATTATTGTTTATTTGCATTTGTCTGTAATTTTAATAATAATTATTTGTGTGCACTGTTTGGTTATTCCTTGTACATTGTAAATCTTGTGCTAACTCTTATCTTGTGCTGACCTGTTATTGGCCTCAGGCTGTTGTACAGCTCAATAAATATTAGTAAATAAGTAAATAAATTATTATTAGTATTATTATTATTATTATTATTATTATTATTATTATTATTATTATTTACGTCCCTGCCACTGAAAGATGATATTGGTGTCATATAGACGGTGCAGAATTCTGTCAACGAAATATCTGATGTGTTGGCATAGCGTGCGCTAATAAATTAGCTGATATTCTGAAAAGGAATTCTGGTTACGGAGAGATGAAAACAGTAAGGGCAGTTATTCGAGGAAATGGGTTCGTAGTAGAATTACCTTGGGGACAACGAGCAATGGCATCTATGAAATAAGCGCCAATGACATCTTGCCCTACAAAAAGTCCTATGAGACAACAGAAAAAGTGTCACACCCAAAAACTTAGAAAAGTGTCTGTGTACAACAACAGTGCAGAAATGTGAACTCCGTCTTTATGTAAAGTTAGTGCCACACATTGAAATGCATGATACACTTTTCATTTACATAAAATGTAAACGTGAAATAGTTGTGCTAATGTGAATTATCTACCTTTTAAACTAGTGTTGTGAAAATATCGTGTAGGAGCATGAATTGCCCTAACAGGTAATAAAAGATTAGTATAGTTATGTCATGATGCAAATCGTCCTATTTTTTTGTCTATGTACGTCTCAATTATAAATTTGTCATACAATTTCTATACTCATTTCATTTCATACTCTCTCTCGCTATCATAATATTAATACTCGATCACAACGCGATAACACGCTAGAAATTCCACTTCACACATCAACTCTGTATTCCTCATCTTTCACTGTTGCTACCTCTCGTCACTGGAACTCTCTGACGCCTGAAGTCAAGGGCTGCCGAACATTGAAATCTTTCAAATCCAAGTTAGAAAATTATCTTATGACGAGTTGCCAAACTAACTTACTATTATGGCAAATGTTGTATTGCATGTTTCCACGTATTCACTTTTTTTTATGTTTTAGTGATATTTAACTTATTTTATATTTTGTTTTCATATTTTCCGATAATGGTATATCTATAATGTGATAAGTTGAGCTTTATATACTCATAATTTTCCTTACTGTGTGTACTTAAAAATATTGTATTCATTGTATGCTTTGTACTGCACTATTTTTTACTAATATTATTATTATTATTATTATTATTACTACTACTACTACTACTGCTACTATTCTTATTTTTTATCATTATTATTATTATTATCAATAATTGTATTATTTTTATATTTTGTATGTCTCATTTATTTTGACCTGCTGTCCACATTTTATTATGCTTTTTCCTTTCTTTCTGAATGTTATATATTATGTCTGACTTCTACTTACTTGTTGTTTACATTTTATTATTACTATTATTATTATTATTATTATTATTATTATTATTATTATTATTATTATTATTATTATTATTATCATCATCTTATTCAGTTTTGTGTGTAAAATTGTAGTGTACTTTGTAAATTTGTAGTGTTTTTGTAACGCAGTTTTACTCCTGGTTGAGTGTTAGAGAAGGCCGTATGTCCTTAACTCTGCCAGGTTAAATAAATCATTATTATTATTACTATTATTATTATTATTATTATTATTATTATTATTATTATTATTATTATTATTATTATAAAAGGCTAAAATATTTTTTAATCTAAAAAGAAGCTGATATAGGCCTACTTTAATAAAAGGCTAAAATTGCTTTCATAAGAACCTAAAAATCCGGGCCCTAATCATGACATTTGGCCGCTCATGCTGTATATAGTAGTGAGAGTCAGGCTGTAGCGATACGAATCGGATTGAGTTCGAAGATTATGTTGATGATAGCGAGAGAGATTACTGGAAAATTGTGGGATGAGACGTCAAAGAAAAGAGATGTGAGTATTCTTTCAAAAGCCCCCACTCAGAGCTTTCAGTCTGTGTGACTAGAAGGAGTGTGTTCGATGAGACGGACTGCTTACACACTGCGACTTACATTTTCCATATAACATTTCATGATGCTTTTCCGCCGGAATAAAGCCTTCTCTCTGCTCCCACTCATATCGTCAGAGCGCCGTGAATTATGCCTTAATATTGAACAATAGAATAAAATCCTGAAATAGTTTTTCACTTTATGCCCTTTCCTTGGGCGTGTGTAGGGTTTCACAAAACTGAACCTATGACACTTGAAACAAGTATCACTTTTACACAATACATGGCGAGATTTCCAGTCTCTTTCGGATCGCGACATCTCTGATTGAAATGTCGCCAATCTTGTAATACAATGTTTCCATTATAATTGCTACTGAATACCACACTACTATATCTAACTAGTTATTAATGTGTACAAAATATGAGATGTGACCAAAGAAACCTGTTCGAACCGATTTATAAATTTATTTTATAATTTATAAATTTATAACAATGTATTACTGAATTTCGTACATAAAAACCGAAACATATTTAATTTATATTAACATAAATATAAAACCGAAAGATCAGACAAAATATGCTTGACGTTCCTAAATGTACTACAACTGTAGCATATAATCACAGTAGCAACTTCGGTCCAAGGCTTTATAACATGATAATAGATAAATTCCGAAACATACAATTTGCTAATGCTCTTTATTTTAAAAAATCTATTAAAAATTGCTGTTAACAGAGAAAATTTAAAGTTCAATTAATGTGATATGTGTTTTACTGTATTTCTTCGGTTTTTCTTTTATTACTTTTTACTCTGTTATTCAATAAAATGTCTTAACATTCACTTATGTGGAATGCCCCCTGAGCACGAATATGTAACTTACTATTTCTGGGGGTGCTAGAGAGTTCTTATATAACAAATCAGTATGTATCTTTGTTCTGGCAATAAAGTATTATTACTATTATTATTACTATTATTATATTTATTATTATTATTATTATTATTACTATTATTATCATTATTATTATTATTATTATTATTATTATTATTATTATTATTATTTATAAAACAGTTATATTAACGGTTGTTCTGTATGGTTGTGAAACATGGACTCTCACTTTGAGAGAGGAACAGAGATTAAGGGTGTTTGAGAATAAGGTTCTTAGGAAAATATTTGGAGCTAAGAGGGATGAAGTTACAGGAGAATGGAGAAAATTACACAACGCAGAGCTGCACGCATTGTATTCTTCACCTGACTTAATTAGGAACATTAAATCCAGACGTTTGAGATGGGCAGGGCATGTAGCACGTATGGGCAAATCCAGAAATGCATATAGAGTGTTAGTTGGGAGGCCGGCGGCAAAAAGACCTTTGGGGAGGCCGAGACGTAGATGGGAAGATAATATTAAAATGGATTTGAGGGAGGTGGGATATGATGGTAGAGACTGGATTAATCATGCTCAGGTTAGGGTTCAATGGCGGGCTTATGTGAGGGCGGCACTGAACCTCCGGGTTCCTTAAAAGCCTTTTGTAAGTAAGTATTATTATTATTATTATTATTATTATTATTATTATTATTTAATAAGCAGTAGGCTACATAAAATGTATGATGGATATAGAAAGAACAATGTTCAAGGATACATGAATGCAGTAGGCTTCCTTACAACAAATCTTAGGCACTATAGGCTATTCGTTATCTCTTGAAACCTACCAGCGCGTCAGGGGAAGATGAAGGTGGGTTGATAAACTTCCCTCCCTTGTTAAGCTTCTACTTGTAGGTAGCGAACTCACTCTCCTTCCAATAAGGTTCTCACTACAAGCTACGGCGCATATAAGCATTTGGTTTCACGAGATAACAAATTGCCTATATTCACACAGGCGTCCAATTGTGTGCGGAGGTGTCATATGCCGCCAGCAAAGGAAAAGATCTTGGCTCCTTCTTGAACATTTCAACACTCTGGCCCTCACTCCATCATCCTTCCTTTAAGGAACAGAATAAATGAGAGCAACATGATGACGAATCAGGACTAGAAGCTGGATTGCCCAGGACTTTCTGCTCTTAACCCTTTCTAACCCAAATTAAATTTACAAGCAATCTATGTTGAAACAAATAGCTGTATTAGGACCAATTCAGTCACCAAGTTACGGGAGTGGCAACATTTGAAACAAAACTATATTGATGAAAATGTATTGAAATAGAAGTTATCCAGCAAAATTTACCTTCATATGTAACACACAAGTATATAAATGCTATAAAGTTAATTATTGCCATATGGTATCTATAGGTAAGAAAGGGTTAAGAATTGAACCACTATCGCTCGCTGGTTACCTTTGAACAGATTTAGGGCCGATTGTATAAACCATTTAATCTTAGATCAAAGGTTAAATTGATCCTTGTTCCAGCTGAACTTGGAATTTTGTGTTGTATAAAGTCTAATCTGAGACTAATTTCTCTCAAACTAAAGTCAACTTTGACTGAAGAAATTTCTCCGATTAAGTTGGATGATCCAAGTTCAGTTATTTCTTTTCTGTATATATATATATATATATATATATTCTTCAATTTCTTGCCTTAATACACAAGCAATCTTATATTTTACAAGGCTCTATCGTGTTCAGCAGTATCAAATAACATAACCTATAATTATATTATGTTTATAACGACCATTAATTATTAATGGATATGATAGGTACATTCGTAAATTTTCAATTAACTGTATTACTAAACGAAAATTGTCGTTTTATAAAGCTTTATTATGTTTAGCAGTATCAAATACCATAATATGATAACAATTTGTAGAACAGTCAATCTTTTTCTTATTATACGCCATTATTTACATTGCACAAAACAAACCAGTGTCTCCAGCAGAGTGTACGGAAAGTCGCCAAAAAGTAGTTGTAAAGTCGCTAGATTTCTCATTATCAACAAAGAAAGATTAAATTTTGTCACTATGGGGTGCTAAAAGGTCGCTAAATCCCTATTTAAGTATTATAAAAGTTAAAAGAAATTGTTGTTGAAAAAGAGTTAAAGTCGCTAGATTGGCAACACTGAACAAACCTGTGCAACATGGTCTGCGCATCACATATTTCACCTATTTATGCGATGTTGCCAAATCCTTTTCACGTGAACTTAGATTGCATTTGAACCAAGGTAATTTGAACGCAGAAAAGTTTTATACAATAGAAGAAGTAATACTAATTGTAATTTTATTGTTGATATTGTAGTTGGAATCTCCTGGTAGAGGGGCAGAGAAGGCCTGACGGCCTTATCTCTACCAGGTTAAATAAATAAATACTACTAAAAAAAAAAAGAAGTGTTTGAATTCGGTTCACTTTTCGATCTTCGATCAAAGTTGATCTTTAGTCAGGGAGTTTTATACAATTGGGCCTTAAAGTAACACACTAGCCATGTTAACATTCACCTGATATCTACGTACTTCCTTTGTAAAGAACCAAACTGTTCTCGATTACTTTATTATCACATCACATACCACGTAACCTATTTTAAGGACAGAAGACTACTTGAGACGGGGAAAACGGGTTTCATTTGTTCATGCTTCCTAAGATGAAGCAAATTTTATTTGTTCTCGATGTTCTTTATAGAAACTGTCAATAAGAGGTATTGCGAGGGGCAGTCTCGTATGTAAAACAAATTCGAGATAAAGCAATCTGTCTTTTCGTTAATAGGCCTATTTATCTTTTCCTTGGAGAAAAGTGCTGTTTCGCATACTTACGGTGTTGAAAAAGGAGGCAGAACATCAACAGCTCTATTTTCGACTGCGGGAAAGCTAAATCTCCCGTAAATTTCTTCATCCAAACACACTCTTCTTTACTTACACATTTTCACCCTACTTTGCCCTCATGCATGGAGAATTTAGTTCACCCAGTACCTGAAAGGAAGAAATAACCTTAATTAAATTCAGAGTTTGAAACTACTGAAAAACAGACAGCACTACCATTATCATCTTTCACACCAATTTGTATTGTAAAGGCACCATTTCAGCAAAGAGATTATCTACTGTCGATGGAATTTATGGTAACTAGATGACATTTTGAAAAGGTGAGTCCGAGAATTCTTCATGGGAGTCTCTGATATTCGCCTTATAGTTGAATAAAACTTCGAAGAAACCTAATCAAGTAATCAGCTGAAGCGGGATTTGAACCTACGCCCGAGAGCACTCTCTGGGGGTGATCGTTGTTAGTTTCTTCAGAACTTCTATGTGAATTTAGCAAAAACTTTAAGTGGCAGAACTCCGTGATAATTCGATAAGCATCATGCAAGGTCACCGCTTGGGGCAACACAAAAAAAATTATGGCATTGAACACTTAGCCCACTGCGAAGCAAGAAAATTGTCAATTTCGGTAATCGAAACCGAAATAGCTAGTTTGTAGTTTAAAGTCATAGCTGCAACCGGACACGCATCGAAGAACTTCATATCTTCATTTGCATTCGAAATTTGTTTTTTGTTCCCTTTGGTGTTTAAATATTTTCAGCAACCTCCTATCATTGTTTATTCCTACCCAAAATATATTTATCCCAACTTAACATTATACAGAAAATTAAGAACCCAGGACGTTCAGCCGACTGCTATCTCGCATCCTGTAGAGGTGAACGTTATCCAAACATTGCAGAGGTAACATATGATCAAAACGATGATTTCTCCAGCCGTTATAGCTGGATTACAAAACCAAATTAGACTCCTGGCTGTAGTCCTCCCCCACAAAATCATCACGATAACCGATAGCAGACACTAGCCGAAATTTTATAAGAACATTTCCTCTCCCATGAAGACTTTATCAAGCGCTCTTTCCGTACCACTAGCCCACGAATGACACCTTAGACCACGAGGACACGGCGTAGAACTAACATTACAAACATTGGACAAAAAAAAAGGAACAGCATTCAAATGTTTGGATTTCATTTGTTAATAAACACATTCAAATGTTTTCACAATTAGATTTCTCATTCCGTGTAAATTGGAAGCGTGCCTTAGAATTTAGATATTGAAAATTTATTACATATGGGCCCGGTTTCATCAACTATGGTTAAAATTTAACTTTGTGTTATACAATTTTAACTGAAAATTTGACTAAAATTCTGTTTCGTCAACAGAAGTTAGTTTTCACACAGGGTTAAGCTTGGATGTAAGTTAACACCTACTTTAAGTTGCGTTAATTCTTTAGCTCGGTGCTATAGTAAAGGCAGAAGAAATAGGCGGGTTTTTGGTCTTGTGCGGAAACTACTCACTCCACACTTTCTCTAGCGGTTTATGACCTGAACAAAGAGACCTTCCTGTCGCTGCGTTCGAATGCTAGTTGTTGACAAGTGCTCGTCTGTGATACTACTGTGTTATGGCTTGTTCGAAAAAATATATCATAATAGCATAATAAACAGTATTTTAAATACTAATCATCCAAGTAATCGCTATGATGTCTCAGTCGAGTCCTTATATCAGAAGTCATACTAAAGGCGTTATTTATCAAGTTTGTTGTTTCTTGAAAGAACTTGAAGTTTGTGACGACATTAAAGGTGTCCTATCATCAACACAGACGGTCACTGCCAAGGCGTGTAGTGTTTCTCTACGATCGGTTAAGAGAACCTGTGCAGGATATTTTTGGTCATACTTATTGTGGTGTTTTGTTAAGCTAAGCCATTCTTAAGTGTGCTTCTAATATATAAGTATTTTTTTTATTACGAAACTCGTTCATTTTACAATAACGTGTGCATTTTCTACATATATTAAAAATATATTAATTTTTTGCACTTTTATTTTTAATTTCCTCATGATTCACAAAGTTGATAACTGTATAAACATTATTTAGTGGTTACTATTTTAATATAATATTCTGAAAACACATAAAAACAAAATACTAATTGTGTGTAATGCTGAATATTTGATTCCTCGTATTAGGTTTACATTAGGCCTACATGATAATAATTAATACATTTCTGAAATGGCTAACTTGCGAAATGTTATGAATGATAATATGATCTAAAGTCTCATTAGTGTAATAATGTTACTATTCAGCGATGTATGGAATGGAGGGGGAAAGAGAATTGGCCACAATAACTCATTATCTCCTGGCTTAGTTACCTCATTAGTGATGCCTTATTGTTGTGCCTTATGAGTTTCAGACCTGTGTTCGGACAGTTGACTAAACAAAACAACAATATTCAGTAAATCAGGTATTTGTACTTACTAGAAATCACGTCATTATTTTATTCTTTTAATTTTTCTATATTGTAAAACGTGTGAATGGGGGAGTAAGTTATTTGAGACAGGACCATACACCAAACAGGTTCTGAGGGGTATAGGAGTCGGGATAGTGAATGAGGGGTTCGCCATACCCGCCTATTTCTTCTGCCCCTAGTATAAAATAAAATTGCTGTTGTAAATCGTCTTTTTGACGCAGAATTACAGTATTTGGATAATATGTTAAATGATGTAGTTAACATTGAGAGACCTCTGAGAAATTATTTTCAAAATCTACCTGAGGAACAATTTGTAAAGAGATAAAGATTGTCCAAAGCCGTGGTCAGTAAGATTGTCGATGAAATTCACGAGGGGTGAGAATACACGACGGAGAGAAAGAGTTCTCTCTCTCTCTCCTATGCTGCAGGTACTATTAACATTAAGATATTATGCTATAGAATCTTTCCTATATAATGATTGGAAATGTTGGAGTTTCAAAAGCTACTGTTAGTAGAATTGTCTCTAAGGTGTCTGCAATTATAGCATCAATGAGACAGAGATGCGTAAAGTTTCCTTCCGCTGAGTAACGTCCATGTGTTATTCATGACTTCTTTCAAATGTACCGTTTTCCTAGCGTTTTAGTTGTTTGCTGGTTCTGACGGTCACGTGGACAATGCTATTGAATTCTTCTTCAATCTTTTCCTGCGTCTCATCTTTTTCCTTTATTTTTAATTCATCTGCCTTGTTGCACTCTACGACGTCTTTCTATCTACTTCCTAATTCAATTAGCAAAAATGTTTGTATTGCCGAAAATTTTGAGCTTCTATTTCTCTTCCTAACCTCTTCCATTTCTTAGTCACTGTTATCGGTAGAGTTGTGAAAGGAAACAAAAGAAACGCGCAACAAGATGCGTTCATAAGAACAAGTTCTCAGTCACGACCTTCTAGATTAGTACTTTCCTTCTGTTCCTCGAGGGTTAAAGTGGTGTTAGCTAACTCTCTGCTGAAAATGCTTGGTGAAACGCATTAGTCGCAAAAACGAGTTGAAATTGTAACCTGAAGTTATTAAACTCAGGGTTAATATATATTTAACCCCTGTTGATGAAACCGGGCAATAATGTTTTCTTTTTTGTAAGATAGAATAAAGTCTCACGTTTTTGCCCACATTTATACCATAATGGTGCTACAAGAAGTAGAATTAATTTGCTATCTAATCATTTTCACTTGTCTTCTTTCCCATTGAGATGTTTTTATTAACACATGAATATTATAATTTACCAGCCATTCACACTTCGAACAAGTACGCTGTACCAGAATCATCTATCTTAAATATACAACGTTTGATCAGCAACATTCGGTTAAACCAGCAGCATCAACCGTTGGAAATGGAAACCTCGTTTTCTTTCGATTCCAGAAAAGATACGAGAACTGCATAAATTGCTCTGTAACCAAGATGAAGCTCGAGGCACAAGTTTAAATATTCTCTAGATAGCACGGCATGCACGTACACGTCATTCCTCAGTCAGACGTATTAGTAAATTGGATCCGAGTTAAAATGTTTCAGATGGGGTACCGTAATGCAACTGTGCTAAAAGAAACACCAAACAAAACAGAGAAACTAGGGCGAGGAAGCTCTTGAATATATTCAGAAGTAGAGGAGACGTTGAAAAATTAGGTCCACAGATCGGGAAAAAATCACTATTGAGGCTCCTAAAATATTCAGAATGACGGAGTGTTACTATGGCTGCAAAGGAAGACATTTCACCTTAGAGATTATTCCGCGAAAAATAATATTTTCCTGATTCCTCGATGGTTTTCTCGGGAGTTTCAAATGAAGGATGAAGTATATTAGTCTTCATTGATAAGGGGATCAAACTCAATACACAATCAAATTATTAAGATGTCGTATCTCAGGTGCTTGCAGAAATCGAAGATACTATATCAAATTATTGTTTTACACAAAATGGGGCACCATCTTATGGAGCAAACGACGAACGGAATGCACTATGATGATTTCATAACACCAACTTTATGGACACCGTTTAGTCCATGTCTTAATCTCATACACTATCCTGTGCAAGATGTAGTTTACGACAAGACAAGATTTCGTGATTATTGACCATTTTAAAACGCTGCCTTAAATGTTGCGATCTGCTTCTTAGGGACAAATTTAATCTCTGTGCTGCCATTGGGCAATGGGGTAGACGACTGTAATGGTTGTTCAGACAAATGGTGATGGTGGTCACAGAGAACATAATTTTAATTCTTTATTATTCATCTCATCTTCTTCATGGTATAGGCCTCATGGCCTGTTCCGGCTCAATACTCCATCGCTTTCTTGGTCTGCCAAGGTCCCATCTTCCTCGTGGTTTATAATTCCATGTCAACTTCGGAAACCTTTCATAATCCATTCTCTGTAAATGGTCGATCCATCTTTTCTTATAATCACAGACTTCTGAATTATAGATTTAATTTCTAATTTCGCCCTTATGCTTTCATTTCTTATATGCTCTAGTCTTGTACAGCCCTTGACTGCTCTTAGAAATTTCATTTCTGATGACTATATATTATTAATTTCTTTCTGTCTTAGGACCCAATTCTCACTTCCATATAAGAGGGATGGAACTGCTATAGCCTTATAGAATTTTAATTGTGTTTCCTCCCTTGTTTTATTTTCCTAAAACTCTTCTGATTGTACCACACATATATTGGTACTTGGAAAGTTTTATTTGTACATCTCTATCATAGCTATAGGATATATCATTTCCCAAATAATTAAAGTGTGACACTTGTTTAAGAATAATGTCATCTACTACAATTTTTGAACTTACAGGGTCCTTCCATTTGAATGCCATTATTTCGGTTTTACATTTTGATATCTCTAAATTATAAGCTTTTGCTACTGTATTTAGCTTATATACACCATACTGCAGTTCTTCCTCAGACATTGCGATAAGAGCCTGGCCATCTGCGAACAGTAACGTATTGATATATATATATATATATATATATATATATATATATATATATATATATATAATTCCTTTGGCTCTTTGTGTTATCTGTTTATTCCACTCGTTTAGCATATCGTCCAAATATAAATTAAATAAAGTTGTTGACTTCTTCATTATTATTATTATTATTATTATTATTATTATTATTATTATTATTATTATTATTATTATTATTAATGTATTATGAATGATGCATAAGTCTGCTGTAGCACCCACTATTGTCAATTCCAACTTTTCTTACAAAATTAGCCCATAGCTTGTCAATATACAGAGTGGACCGCTCGAATGTACCTAATTTCAATTGTATGTGACTGGTAAACGGTTGAAGATAGAAACCTACAGTAACGTTTATATGAAAGGAAAACTCAACAAGTTTCGATATGCACATCACCATATCTCTACGTGAGCTCCAGCTGTCACTGTGACGATATCGAGGCGATGAACGATTTCTTGCCAAGCACGTTGGAGCATGTCTTCTGGAATGCTCTCAATAGCCTCTATGATGCGCTCCCGAAGATCACGAAGGTCTCTGACTGGGATGGCGTACACTTTATCTTTGATGTAGCCCCACCAGAGAAAGAAATCGAGCGGTGTTAAATCAGGATCAGCGCCGAGACGGTCTAGCATCGTATTGGCGAATTCCACTCGTTTGGGTTTGTCATCCGGCTCCAGACGTTGCGTTAACTGCACTTTGTATGCATACAGTTTGAGACGTTTGTGGACAATTCGTTGCAATGTTGATTTGGTACATGAAGTTTCCGCGAAGCTCTTCTTAATGACTTCCGCGGGCTTCGCTCATACGTGGCTTGAACATTTGCAACCATTTCGTCGGATGTTCTACGACCACCACCATGCTTCTTCAACGCCGATTCTGTAGCCAAAAATGTATCGTGTCACTTCTTAATGCTTTTCGCAGTTGGAGAATCATGGTTAAACACTCGCCGATACTCCCTTTGAACTCTAACAATTGATTTAAACTCCGCATACCACAACAGTTTGCGCTTTCATCTGCGGTGTCGCCATCTTCACAATCGATACAATCTACTAAAAGAAACCGTATCTGCGCACATCTACCGACAGGATTCGAAACTTGTTGAGTTTTCCTTTTATATAAACGTTACCGTAAGATTCTATCACAACCGTTCACCAGTCACATGCAATTGAAATTAGGTACATTCGAGCTGTCCACTCTGTATTTTTTTCATTAATACTTTGCAACTAATGAAAACTTTGTAAGTAATTCAACAGTTCATAGTACAAATACGCGTCAAGAAATGACTTTCATACTCCATCGGCAAGTCTATCACATTTTAATTTCCTTCTCGGTTAGCAATGATATTTGATCCGTTTGATCTGCTCATAGAAAGATCTTCTGACTCATTTATCAGGATATCCCGAGCCACAAGTGTAAGTTTGCATGTGTTTAAGTGCTTCTCGTTTAATTAAATTTAGCAGTTTTGCCACAGAAGCACAACTCTGCGTCCATTAACGGAATGTAAACTTGTTACGTCGTGCAATTAACGGATATAATTATTCATTTACAGTATTACGAGTGACTGTAATCCATTTTCCACTTGGATGTGATGCTTTCCCAACGGAACCTGAACTAATGGGAATTTTCAATGTTAAATTGGTATAATCATTAGTATTAGTATCATTAAATCACTTATTAATGTATCGACTTTCAACACCGAAGCCTTAGCTAATGTAGATATGCATTTATCGAATTGTTTAGGAGGAAAACGGTGGTAGGAAGGGCTCTCTAGCGCACTCTAGTAACTCCGATAAATCTGTCAAGTGTGGGTAGCCTCATTGTGCCTGCTAACAAATGCTAAGCGTTTGGTAGTAGCACATAATTGGACGGAGTTACGCAATAAGAGACCAAGCGCCAAAAACATGTTTCGTGTTATTGGCTATTGAAACAAATCTGTTTTTTATAAAAAATATTTTATGCAAGAAGTATTATAACATTAATAATATTACAAAAAATAGCACAAATAATACCAAAAAAGGCTAACCGATTTTTAATAAGAGACCAGCAGTTGAATTAGTGTTTCAAAGCAAAATAAATAAATGAATTTTATGCAATAAACGAATTTTTGCTTATAAATAGCAGCAAAATTCAAATATTGCATTCTTGATTTCTTCCGAGTTAAATTAGCCTGCAAGCAACATATTTGTGCAAATATCTCATTTTTTTTTCAAATTGTCGGTTGGTCTATTATTGCGTAACTCCGTCCAAAAGACATGAATATGACCAGTTACTTCCGCTGAATGGAGATTAAGATAAGTATAGATTGCAAATGTATTGTTGTTATTATCGTTGCTATTATTATTGTTATTCTTATTGTTATTTATTATTAATATTATTACTATTATTATTAATTGTTTAAAAATCACCTTAACTTCTTTAGAATAAGTTTCCTTACTTAAATTGAATGTAAATACGCCAACCTGAACAGAATTCCAGGTAATAATTAAGGAAGAAATCACACTTTCTTTTGCAGAAAGGTGCGAGATTGGAACTCCAAGTCACGTGTTTGGTTTTTGTCTATTTAATTCAGTCTCAATTAATTAAAGACACCACAAAATTAAACATGCACTCACTAAAACTTGTTGCAGTCAAGAGGACTCGGAAGTTATGAAGAAGTTCATGCAATTCATACCAATGGCATGCATCGTTTTGTGGGCATTGTGTTAGTTCTATGTAAAGATATGCAACATAGTAAAGATATGCACTTGTCGACAAATAATTTCATTCATACGTAGTTCTATGTAAAGATATGCAGTATAGTAAAGCTATACACCTGTCAACAGATGATTGCATTCACACGTACTTCTACGTAAAGATTTTCAGAAGAGTAAAGCTATGCACCTGTCAACAGGTGATCGCACCCACACGTAGTTCTCCGTAAATATTTGCAGCAAAGTAAAGCTGTGCACCTGTCAACAGGTGATCACAGCCATACATAGTTCTACGTGAAGATATGCAGCGTAGTAAAGCTATTTACCAATTGATTTTTTACTACTTTCTCAAGATGCGAAATAGTAAGAATTTTATTACTGTGATGATGCTTGAAAAATTATATATGAGAATTTGTGCAAAAGTCCATGTTTTCAGTCCCCATGACACGAACATACCGTCTGTGTGTGCGTGTGACTGTGTACAGTGATTTCTCCTAAACTAATATAGGGATTTTTTCATATCAGGGTTTGCGAGTCACTTTCCTCGAAATGAATAATTTTTGGTAAACAATTTAATTGATATTTATTTGAAATCAGATATACACAAGAGAATTTTATTCAAATTAAATCAGATAATATTTATGTTTTTATTTTTCATCCCGCTATTTTTCCTTTGAATTTGTAATATAAAATGGAATATAGTTTAAAATGTAATACATTAGCGGGAAAGGTTTATCTGGTGGAAAATATTTCTCACTGTTATTTGGATTATTGCTGTTATGTTGAAACCATAAAATAATGGGCATATTTAATTTCCATCACAGTGTTTTCAGCGGGAAAAAAATACATACCAACAAAGTATATAATTATTTTATTCCTGTGTTCACAATTCATTAATTAAAAACGTATTTAATTTGCAGGCTTTATGTGACGTTCATTGCATGTTGGTTTGTTGACAATACAAATGGATGCACTCTCTTTTATCACAATAGTTTTGGGAATGCGAAAATTTGTAATGTGTGATAGCAGATAAGGTATGAATATTATGGGTTGAAATTTGGCCAAGCTTAGTTACACTCAGTATACAACATGAAAAGAATGAAAGGTAGGAAATAAATACGAAGAATAAAGAATCATTAAAGTTTTAGGGGAAAGAAGAGAAACTCTGAAACCATCAAATAAATAAATCAACCGAGATTTAAAATAAATAATCTTACCAGAAATGTTTCTTCAAAAATTACTTAAAACACCGGTACTTTGGTAAAACTCTGTATTGTTATTCAAGTTCTTTTTATAAATTTCTATTTTAAAATGTTTAATTCCTTTCGTACTATAAGTTACTGAGTAATGCTGAGAAAAATATATATTGTCTTTTGTCTTGTAAAATAAGTACCTTATGTTGAAATATAACATTGCTATGTATTGAATTATTAATAACTTCATGCTCGACCATGCCGAAATGTAGTAATTATACACCTGGCAGTAGCCCTTTAATGCACCTCATTAAAGTACACCTATTCATTAAAGTTCAGGTGTTCAGCCAATGACAAGTCACCTTTGTACCGTTATAAAACCGCAAGTATCGATTATTCTCGGATATGCGATCGAAAGACAATTAGCGAAAAGTCACGGAGGCTGGAAATCCAATACTGTCGCAGAAGGTTATGTTCTGTTACTATAATAACTAGCGTTAATTGTAAATAATAATCAAATAAATTCAATTTGTCATTTCGTTTTTCAATTCTAAATCAATTTCCAGGTTATATCAGACTAATGTTCATCTTATTCTCTATCAAGGTCAATGACATTCGTTCCTCGGAAAAAATCAATACTTTCGCGTCTGCGCACATCTCACAATTCAGGTCAGTTCGCACATAACCATAACATGACCTAGTTTTGAATAATTTCAAGTTAGAAATATGGTCGAGCATAAAAAGTCGTATGAAACTTTCCTATAATGGTAATTAAGACGCTCGTATGAAAATTATGAAACTCGCTTGCGCTCGTTTCATAAACAAACATACTTGCGTCTTAATTACTACCATTATAGGCTCGTTGCATAATGTACTATTATACACTGAAATAGCAACACTTAATTTGATAATTAATTCAATAAGTAAACGAAGGAAAATTGATAAGATATTTAACTGGAGGCAAATAATGAAAAGCTAATAGATTCGTAAAGCTCTATTTTGAATAATTTGTGAAGGTCTCAAAAGAGTTTCCATGTTATACCCCCAAATAAATTATATACGCATTAAATGAGAATGGATGAAAGCATAATATACATTCAAAAGACAAGATATAGGCAAAGAACTTTTAAGTCTTTTCAATATAACAGAAATTGGAGCAATGTTTGTTCTTAGTAATAAAATCAAGTCACCAAAAATGCTTGAGATGTGTAGATAATATGCAGCATTTCGACCAGAAGGTATAAGTCACAAACGTTATTGCTTAAATTACAAAACTGGAAAATGTTCGAGACAACCCGTTGGTAAAAACGCATTAATTAGGCAAGTTACAGTTCAAAATCGTCAATTATTCAAAGTTTAGTAGTTCAAAATTCTATACTGGACGTTTCTTCCGGCGTTAGTCTGCCACATGTCATTACTGGCAGACACGGGTGCGGAAATTCCGGATATAAAGCATAGTGAAGGCTGAAAATGGAGTTCAACAGCAGAAGAGTACGTTGAAAACTTAATGGAAAAGAAAATGGAAGTTCTTGAACAGGTTCTTCATGGAAAAAAGTCAACAGTATCAGAATGTTTCTTTTACCTCAATTCTTTTAACAATGAAACGGAATGTGAAGAGTGGAAACAAGATAATAAACCAATCGAGAATTGTTCAGTAAAATTTAAAAATTATGTTGTTAACATTAGAGTAAATTAATTATATACATTTTTGTTATGGTATAAAGTGGGTCAAAGAAACATGAGATTTTTAAACAGTGAAATGAAACTTTTGATATTCCATTCAATTAATTTTTATTATGTAAAAATATAGAATATAGTATGCTATTTGCATGTAATCACTGCTTCTTGAAAATGACAGCCTTCAAATGACCTCCACCAACGTGCATATATTGTTGTAATCGCTCTTTGAAGTTACTCATACCACTTTGCAACATTTCGAATGTGATTTTTTAAATTTCTTTACGAATTCCTGTCTTCAGTTGTTCAATGTTTCGCGGTTTGTTTGCGTATAGTTTACTTTTTAGATATCACAATAGAAAGAAATCTCATGCAATTAAATCGGGGGATCGTGCAGGCCAGGGAATGTCTCCATTTCTTGATGTGACATGATTTCCAAACAAATTTCGCATTTCCGATATATGGATGGCTGCAGTATGTGCTGCTGCACCATCTCTCTGAAACAAATTTGATATGTTGATACGAAAATTTCCTCTTTTCAATTGACCACTTTAAAAAATGTTGAATCATTATCACATAACGATGTGCATTGCATTAACATTGGCAGCTTTTTTCCTTTACCTGGATGTTTCTTCTTTAGTGCTGAGCCTGTTACTTCTAAATTGCGAACCCAGATTTCAATCGCATGTGACGAGGGCACAGGATCATGAAGACGGAGTTGAAAGTGGAGGCGAAACTCCCTACGAGCAGCTTCTACGCATTGACCATTTAGGCCTAGATAATAAGATTTTAAAGCAAATCCTCGTTGCTCACGAGTCTATGCTCCCATGTTTAATAAATTGCAATAATCAAGCTAAACAATGACGATGTATGTGAGCCTATTAAAATAATTCATGTACAACTAACAATAAAATTTAAATCTCCCGTTTCTTTGGCCCACCTTGTATAATATGAATTATTTAAGGGGAGGCAGAGGTGAAATTTTGAACAAAACTGAAGAAAATTTGGTTTTTTCCATTTTTATTATCTTTATACACAATATTTTCATTTTCCGATGTTAGTTTTTTGATTTTGTGCCCTTTAAAGTATGAAATTAAAACCAAGATAACTGTATTACTATATTATTCCGATAATAAACTAATACTTATCATTATTTATATACCTTCTCTGAACCTATAAATAAAAAGAAATATTGAAAATTTCTTACAATATGGTACATGGAGCATTTTATATCAAACGATATAAAGTTTTACAAAATTATTAATATTTACAGAACTATTGTACTTAGAAAGTTGAAACTTGGTTTACCATTACTAATAACATATTTAGTATTCATGATCAATTTCAAACAAATCAGATAAATTTTGTGGATTTTGAAATATTCACCTCTGCCTCCCCTTAATTTCATAGATCTAGGGCCATAAAATGCTAGTTTAGGCTTACGCCTAATTTTGGAGGCGATAACGCATTGTGATTACTGACTGTACTTACTGTATATTTGTACTTGTCTTTGCGATTTCACTCTTACAAGCAAACGTTCTGATGGGGGCAGATAAGGAAGTTAAATTTTTTTCTTCCACCATATTAATAATCTCAAAAGAAGTGCTTATGAAAATTTTTGCCACTCGACCGCAATTACGAGGCCGTCCAGAAAGTTATTTTCCCTGGGGCCGTTTACAGAAAAAAGCACAGTTGCATGGAAAGATTTATTGAAACAGATTCAGCAATTGTTGCGCTATTTGTCAACATATCCCCCACTGGAATTGAGACATTTGTCACATCATGGAATCAATTTTTGTACCCTTGTTTCGTAGAAGTCAGCCGCCTAGGATCGAAACATCGTTTGACAGTCATCTCCAACTCTTTGTCTATCCAAAGATATGACAGATGTCTCAATTCCGGTGAGGAATATGTTGAAAAATATCTCAACAATTGCTGTGTCTGTTCCAATAAATTTTTCAAATGAAATTATGTTTTCTTTCTGTTAACGTCCCCTGGCGAACTTGTTTTACAGTCCTCGTAATTGCGGTCGAGTGGCCAAAATTTGTATAAGCACATATTTTGATATTATTAATATGGTGAGATAAAAAAAAATAACTTTTTTATCTGCCCTCATCAGAATGTTTGCTTGTTAGTTCTTATCACTCTCGGTACAAAAATCAGAATAGTTACCAAAATGGGTTGGTATTCGAATAATAGCCACTATAATAGTTCTGCACTGCGCTGTCTCATCTCGGATGCAGCATATGGCGCACCCTGGACAACGACTCTGTCCGTAAATTGGTCTACAAAATTGGCTTCATATGTGTGAATGATGAACAGTCAAGCATGCAGCATTAGTAAAAAAAATAATTTTGAATCTTTCGTACACTACTTTCAACACTTGAATATAAATACTTGATTACTTGATGAGGGTACTAAGAAAATGCTCTGATAAATCCAAAGAGATTGCATATAAATCACTAGTACGTCCAGTAATGGAATATGGTGCTGCATGTTGGGATCCTTACAGGCTAGAACATATTAAGACACTGGAAAATATTCAAAAACGGGCTCTCAAGTATTGTCGGAAAAATTCACCATTAAAATGGGACACACTCACGGACCGGAGAACGCGAATTCGATTATGCGCACTGTTAAAAACATACAGAGATGAGCCTGCCTGGAGAGAAATAAAAAATAGGTTGCAACCGCCAAATTACTCTTCAAGGAACGACCACTCATATAAATTGAGGGAAAGAAGACAGAGGACGGACATTGGAAAGTTTTCTTTTCTCAATCGTACTATCAGGGACTGGAATGCTTTACCTGCAGACTTACTAAAGGCTTTACCAACAACCAAAAATGTATTTAAAAATAGGCTTAAGGACTTTACTAATAAACGATAATTATACACAGTATTTAAAGGGTATAATTGATATTTTGTTATTGAAGTGTTCTATCAGTGAATAATTATGTTGTGTGAGTGAAGTGTGTTGTGTCAGTGAAGTGTGTTGAGTAAGTGAAACGTGTTCCTGTCAGTGAAGCTTTATAGTTTATAGTGGCAGTGCAAAGTATTTGAACAGTGAAATGTTTTTGAAGTGTTAGTGAAATCAGGAAAGAATCAGTGAAATGTGTCGTAGTTCCAGTGCAGTGAGTGAGTTGACAGCGAAATGAGTGTAGTGTTGAAAGGTACTTGTGCAGATATGAACATGTCATACTCGTGGGTTTTAGTTCGAACATAGGTTTAAGGTACAAATTAGATTTACTTTAAATGTTATTTTAACCGATCGTGCTTCATTTAATTTAGGATGTTCCCTGTTGTTATTATTATTATTATTATTATTATTAATGATTGTTAGTATTAATTATTAGTATTATTATTAATTGTATTTTTTATTAATTGTGTTTATTATTGTCTTTATTGAGTGTAATTAGTCACCACTGCCACTGAGTATATACCCATTGCAGTGTGAATAAATACATACATACATAATTAACACGAGTTAGTTCGCCATTTAATCAAGTATTTATATTCAAGTGTTAAAAGTAGTGTACGAAAGATTCAACTCTACAAGTCAACTAGTACACGAGGAAGGCTTTGAGGATGGTGTCAAGTAGCACCGAAACAGCTGTAAGCCGCACATGCTTACATAATTAACACGAGTAAGTTCGCCATTTAATCAAGTATTTATATTTTATTTTATTGGGTTATTTTACGACGCTGTATCAACAAGTATTTATATTCAAGTGTTAAAAGTAGTGTACGAAAGATAAAAAATGGATTATCAAGAAAACTCTACAAGTCAACTAGTACACGATGAAGGCTCTGAGGATGGTGTCAAGTAGCACCGAAACAGCTGTAAGCCGCACATGCTTACATAATTAACACGAGTAAGTTCGCCATTTAATCAAGTATTTATATTTTATTTTATTGGGTTATTTTACGACGCTGTATCAACAAGTATTTATATTCAAGTGTTAAAAGTAGTGTAGGAAAGATAAAAAATGGATTATCAAGAAAACTCTACAAGTCAACTAGTACACGAGGAAGGCTCTGAGGATGGTGTCAAGTAGCACCGAAACAGCTGTAAGCCGCACATGCTTACATAATTAACACGAGTAAGTTCGCCATTTAATCAAGTATTTATATTTTATTTTATTGGGTTATTTTACGACGCTGTATCAGCAAGTATTTATATTCAAGTGTTAAAAATAGTGTACGAAAGATAAAAAATGGATTATCAAGAAAACTCTACAAGTCAACTAATACACGAGGAAGGCTCTGAGGATGGTGTCAAGTAGCACCGAAACAGCTGTAAGCCGCACATGCTTACATAATTAACACGAGTAAGTTCGCCATTTAATCAAGTATTTATATTTTATTTTATTGGGTTATTTTACTACGCTGTATCAGCAAGTATTTATAGTCAAGTGTTAAAAGTAGTGTACGAAAGATAAAAAATGGATTATCAAGACAACTCTATAAGTCAACTAGTACACGAGGAAGGCTCTGAGGATGGTGTCAAGTAGCACCGAAACAGCTGTAAGCCGCACATGCTTACATAATTAACACGAGTAAGTTCGCCATTTAATCAAGTATTTATATTTTATTTTATTGGGTTATTTTACGACGCTGTATCAGCAAGTATTTATAGTCAAGTGTTAAAAGTAGTGTACGAAAGATAAAAAATGGATTATCAAGACAACTCTATAAGTCAACTAGTACACGAGGAAGGCTCTGAGGATGGTGTCAAGTAGCACCGAAACAGCTGTAAGCCGCACATGCTTACATACTTCTGATGTGGGTAGATAAGAAAGTTTTTTTTTTCCTTCCACCATATTAATATTGTCAAAAGAAGTGCTTATGCAAATTTTGGCCACTCGACAGCAATTACGAGGCCGTCCAGAAAGTGATTTTTCCTGGGGTCGTTTATAGAAAAAATAACAGTTGCATGGAAAGATTTAATCAAGTATTTATATTTTATTTTATTGGGTTATTTTACGACGCTGTATCAACAAGTATTTATATTCAAGTGTTAAAAGTAGTGTACGAAAGATAAAAATGGATTATCAAGACAACTCTACAAGTCAACTAGTACACGAGGAAGGCTCTGAGGATGGTGTCAAGTAGCACCGAAACAGCTGTAAGCCGCACATGCTTACATAATTAACACGAGTAAGTTCGCCATTTAATTAATTATAAAAAAACATTTATATCACTTTTACATGTCGGCTGAATAGAAGAATCGCTACTTCAGGTAGATTTGTGAAAATCGATTTTATTGCGTACATCTACTTATTACAATTTGTAAATCAAATATCTTACAATAAGCTTCATAAAGAATATATTTTATATATGCATGAAATGAAGTTGTTCCTTCTTCTACTTTAATTGCACACTAAATTATTTATTTTATCTAGGTTTTCCAATAATAGTAGTTGGAGGCAATTGAAATAATTAGAAATTGTTCCTAACCTGAGTCACCACTGAGGATCTATTCGCAGGCCCTACAGGCAGTCCAAGCAGATGCGGAAGAACTAATTACCTATTAACCCTGTCTTGTTTCGTAATATTAGACAGTATCACATCTTGAAGCAGTACTCAGAGTGTTGCTAATTCAATTCCATGCTGTTTGCACCTCAGAACACCGGCTTAGAATAGTGGCGGATTTGTTTGTTGCTGAGCCCGTTCCAGTGTTCGTGTTCCACAGTGTTCTCGAGCGACTACATCATAATTCAATTTTGAGATCCTCTACGAGTATATTGAAGCACAAAATTTGGTGGAACAGAATCGTTTGAGGACTAAGACAAAGATATTGATGGCAAGTCATATTACTTTCTCTTGGCATTACTGTACAGTTATAACTAGGCTTCGTATTCCAGCTATAGTCCGGGTCAGCTTACTTAATACCCTAAGGGTGAAACCTAACCATTTTCTCCCATTACTACATAAGCTAGTGGATTATGGTGATTGTCTAGTTTGCAGGTTGGATATCCTTTCGCCAACTTCGTTTCCAATTTCGGTACTGAGAAATACTATAACTGGTACCGTAGTGATTTTATAACTTATGTTGGCAGCAGTGACACAAGTTGACGGTAGTTTAAATTCTGAAAATTCAAATTGTTCTAGATTTCTCAGCCCATTACTGGAAGAGAGTGAAATTTGAACATACTAATAATTAATTAATATTTTTCGTTTGTTTGTTGTTTTTTTCTCTTATTATGTATTTTGTGTATATATCTGTGTAAGCCACCTGTAATTGGAAGCCTGCTTCTGTTGGTGGTGGATTTAAAATAAAATAAAATAATACAAATAAATATTAATACATGATAGTTATTTTATATGTTGCTTTGTGTTATGGTTACGATCCAAGGCTAAGTGTAAATAAATATAACATATTTCGTGTGATTCATACCCTTGGGTAATCGATAGAAATACCATTTCACATCTTAATTAATTTCTTTCGTGTTTAGACTTTTATTACAATAATGGAGTAAGTATTCTTAAGCATACAGTACATTTCAAAGTGTCATTCGTTTTCGGAATTCGTACTAATCAGTTCACGTGATCAAACAAAATATATGTTTAGGTTAGGTCTCGTGATTCGTAAACTGTTTAATCAAAGCAATGAATTTCATGTTGTCAGACAAAATACATTTTAATATTTGATCATACACTAATCCTTTAACTACTAACATAATGTGCGAGCGGTCCAGAAGGAAAATATACTATTTCACAAATTATTGAACCATTTAGAAAACACCTCCCAACATAAAGATGAGATGTGGTAAATAAGCAAGACATCGTTATTGTTAATACATTATTATTATTATTATTATTATTATTATTATTATTATTATTATTATTATAGTACATGACATTGTGATTTTACCCTCTTTTGGTGATATAATAATAATAATAATAATAATAATAATAATAATAATAATAATAATAATAATAATAATAATACTTACTTACTTACTTACTTACAAATGGCTTTTAAGGAACCCGAAGGTTCATTGCCGCCCTCACATAAGCCCGCCAGCGGTCCCTATCCTGTGCAAGATTAATCCAGTCTCTATCATCATACCCCACCTCCCTCAGGTCCATTTTAATATTATCCTCCCATCTACGTCTCGGCCTCCCTAAAGGTCTTTTTCCCTCCGGTCTCCCAACTAACACTCTATATGCATTTCTGGATTCGCCCATACGTGCTACATGCCCTGCCCATCTCAATAATAATAATAATAATAATAATAATAATAATAATAATAATAATAATAATGATTTATTTAACCTGGCAGAGTTAAGGCCATACGGCCTTCTCTAACACTCAACCAGGAGTAAAAACTGCGTTATAGAAACACTACAAATTTACAAAGTACACACAAAACTGAGTAAGATAATAATAATAAAATGTAAACAACAAGTAAGAAGAAATCAGACATAATATATAACATACAGAAAAAAAGAAAAAAGCATAATAAAATGTGAACAGCAGGTCAAAAATAAATGAGGCCTACAAGGTATAAAAAAATAAGACAATTATTGATAATAATAATAATAATAATAATAAATAAGAGTAGTAATGATAATAATAATGATAATAATAATAATATTAATAATAATAATAATAATAATAATAATAATAATAAAATAATAATAATAACAGGCCTAATAGTAATAATAATACTAATAGTAGCAATACAATAGTGCAGTACAAAGCATACAATGAATACAATATTTTTAAGTATACACAGTAAGGAAAATTATGTTTATATATAGCTCAACTTATCACATTAGAGATATACCATTATCGGAAAATATGAAAACAAAAATATAAAATAAGTTAAATATCACTAGAACATAAAAAAAAATGTGAATACGTGGAAACATGCAATACAACACTTGTCATAATAGTAAGTTAGTTTGGCAACTCGTCATAAGATAATTTTCTAACTTGGATTTGAAAGATTTCAATGTTCGGCAGCCCTTGACTTCAGGCGGCAGAGAGTTCCAGTGACGAGAGGTAGCAACAGTGAAAGATGAGGAATACAGAGATGATGTGTGAAGTGGAATTTCTAGCGTGTTATCGCGTTGTGATCGAGTATTAATACTATCTGGTATTAGTTGGCAACACTGAAGAGACTGCCAAATTAGTCTTTTAGGAACAGCTCTTACATGATCCTCACTATACCTAAAGACTGAAGTTAAAGACAGTGGGTATACAGTACACCAAACAAAGGTAATGCAACGGATAAGGATGTAAACAATCTGCGTGTTCGTGGAGTACAGTCAACTCCCGACATTCTGAAGCTATATATGCCTTACAGTTTTCTTTAACTTTCGTAAAATCGTGCAAATTGTATAGTAATTTAACTTAGATACACAATTGCATAGATCCCAAAATAAATAAACACTACTTACTACATAAACTTGCAAAATATCTTACATATGGAAAATAAATATTTATAAGCAACAAAATATGAATGTTACTATGGACATTATTACTTGAGTGGAATTGTTAAAACAATTGTTTGACTCCAGTGTTATTGAATACCATTATTCGACCTTGTGCCATGCCGAGTCACGACAGCCTATGAAGTAAGCAGACGAAGGGAAGATACTTGGCATGAAAACTACAGGGACATCACTTTATTTTTACTTCAATTTTTATTGTACCTGAGTTTTGAATGTACTTCACTCCCACCACTTCTACTAAGGAAGTTCCAACTCCACACTGAACCAAGACCGCAGATAGTAAGCAGTACTGAGTTACTGAATATAGTACGTTCCAGAAATATGTTGGCGTTTTCCAGTGACGAAAGAGCTTTCAATATTGAATCATATTTTCGCACAGGTACTGTCCGTTTGCCTACGTCGCATCCCGATTTCCCCCACCTACTTCTGCTCGCCCCTCTGTAAAAGCTGGGCTGTCTTAGCTCTTTTCTGAAAACATTAATTTCTCTTAGGAATTGGACGTTTACGTAATATTATACAGCTGTTTAATTTAACTTAAATAAAAGGGCCTCGTTAAGTAATTAACTGTCACGTGATTTCCTCCCTTTCTACAATCCTGCGGCATAACCACTTGGACGGACAGTAGATAGCATGTCTGAGTAATTTTATATTTTCGGGTCGGGCAGAAGTGAAGATTGAATTCACAGTACGTAGAGTAGGTACAGAATTATTTCAACATGAGTTACTAGTACGAAGGACGAAACTGGCAATTGGAATTAGATGCAATAGTCTATAGTGCGATAATATGCACAAAAGAACTGAAGCCTGTATCGAAATGAACGGCCACCATTTTCAAAATTGTGTTTAAATATCCATATTATGATTATTTTTCAATTTAACTTATTTTTCTATATTGTACGCTAATGTGCTGTAGACAGTATAATATACACTACATAATGAATACGTTCGCATGGATAACTCACTTCGTGAGTAAAAACACTTATTCTTAATACAGTACTGTACTTTGATTAAAGAAAAACCCAATGAAAATTATCAAACTCAAAATCGCGATATTTCCTAGTTTACGTAAATGGATGAACTACTTTTCTTCCATCCTATACCTAGTAGAGTGATTTGTGTTTTACGCCAGTATCATCGAACTCCAGTCTTGGAGGGGGGAGCAAGCGGTGTTTCCGGTTCTCTAAAGGTATAGACAGGTTAATATTAAAAATGTTAGTAAAAATTAAATGATGTCCCTGTACAACCAGTGGCGGTTTCTGTACTAACACCTTGATCAACCCCGCGGATAAAAATCTCAAGCTTTGCTGTATCAGTAATGTCACTGCTGTCATCAAGAGCCAGTGAATAATATACGATTTTTCTTTCTTCTTTTTTTAACCTTCCTCTTGAATATAATCAGGAATTTTCTAAATTCTTCTTTCGATACTTGGTCGAGAAAATCGTATTTTTTTTCAAAATTAAAATCTTCTTATGGATAAGTTATTTAAGCTATTTTAATCATTACTCTTTTCAGAATTTCTGTTCTATTAAAAGGCTTTAGAGCACGAGATATTACAAATCCCATTAGATAGCTGACTTCCTTACATTTATTTATCTCATCTTTCTCTTCCTGGTTATGATTTAAGACATGTCAATTCCTGGCGTTTAACAGTTCGTTGGCACATAATATTGAATCAGTTTTTCTACAATATTATTATTAAATGAATAATTAATAAATAGTTACCCTCATCTAAAGATAAGAAGATTAAAATTGAGATAAAACCTAATAATTTTATCCTTCTAGGGAGAAGAACTAAATTTTTCAATATTCATGCACGTACAGAAGAATTTATAGAAACACGTACTTAGTGGTCAGTAATAATAATAATAATAATAATAATAATAATAATAATAATAATAATAATAATAATAATAATAATAATACATTATTCAGCGTGCCAATTAATGTTTCTATATACTCCTAATTGAACCGTTGAGCAAAGTAAACATATTACATTTTATCTGACAGAACAACAAAAAAGTTCTCTTCATTATTTACGAAACCACCTCTTACTGCTTGTAGAGACAGAGTTTGTAGAGCGACATGATACCGCCACTGCTTGCCTTCAGTACGTGAATGAAACACACAGCAATGTACAGGAAACTCCTCGTACTCGTTTGAATGCCTGTGATTACACGATATAATCACGACACCCGCTTTGGTCACCGCTGTCCGAAATCTTCTGAATTCTCCTATGCTCACTGAAGATGGAAACATCGTTAATTTCACCTAGCGTCGATGAATGGTGTTATAATCCTGTGAAGGGATAATACAGTAATTAAAGATAATGACAGCAGAGGTGGTGGTGGTCGTTGTGATAAATGGATGCGATGGACCTATTTTCAGCCACAAAGACAGTAGAATTTTACAGGAAATAAAACGGTTTCTTTTTGTGAGAAAGATTTTGATATTCAATAAATAAGACAGGGTAAAAAATTAAAATGATGATGGGCAGCCTAGCATTCGAGCAGAAAACATCTCATACATAAGTGAAGCAAAAGTCAACATCTCTTATGCATACCACTTATTCATAACTTATTTACAAGGTACTGAGTTATATACAATCGTGGAACATAAAGAATAACATAGAATTCTGAAACTCGGTAGGAAATTTTCGTAAACTCATAAATGAAAGTTTTTCGTAATCCTTCCTGCCAACATTCGGAGGATAAAAATTTCAATATTTACAATATAAACTTCGCAATAACATTGAATAAATCATGACAAAGTTTCAAATGAAAAAGTCTGTCCTCAGAGCTATCTCTGAATAATGGATTTGGTATAGGCCTACTAGGAGAATAGATGCCATGCGACTCCTACCGGACGGATTAGCAGGCCAATGACATTTAGAAGTTGCGGGTAGTAGGAGGAAGGACACAAGCAATCCTGTCATCGGGATCGTATAATTTAAGAACAAAGAAAGTATTAGTTACTGAAGTAGAAATTAAACGTAGAATAATAGACCCCTATTATATAGGGATGAGATTGAGCTATTTTATGCTACAATAAAAGAACTATTTACAAAGAGAATAGTGCAAGTACCGGCACTATATATATATATATATATATATATATATATATAACGACAAGGATCTACCCTGTTCAACATCTACTTGGAGGATTTGGTGAAGAACTGTTTTCAGAACATGGGAGGAGTAAAAATAGGAGGAAAAAGAATAAAGTGCATAAGATTTACTGATGATAAGACGTTGTTAGCAGAAGAGAAGACGATACTAAGGTAGGCTATATGCTACATGAGCTAAATGACAGCTGTGAGCAGTATGAAATGAAGATAAATGAAAACAAGATGAAGACCATAGTTATCGCAAGAAAAATACAGAAGGTAAACTTGCGAATTCTAAATGAGACAGTAGAGTAAGTGATCAGCTTCAGATACTTGGGATGTACTATAAGAAGTAACATGAGCTGCTACCAAGAGGTCAAAAGGAGGATAGCAATGGCAAAGGAAGCTTTTGATGGAAAAGGGAGCATCTTCTGCTGACCTCTGGAAAAAGAACTAAAAAAAGAAACTAGTGAGGTGTTTTGTGTGGTGTGTGGCATTGTATGAGGACGAAAACATGGACATTACGACGAAATGAATAGTATCATTTTAAATGTGGATATGGAGAAGAATGGAGCGTGTGAAATGGACAGAGAGAATAAGAAATGAAGTTGTGTTGGAAAGAGTGGGTGAAGAAAGAATGATGCTGGAACTGATCAGAAAAAAGGAATTGGTTTGGTCACTAGCTGAGAAGAAACTGCCCACTGAAGGATGCACCGGAAGGAATGGTGAACGGGAGAAGAATTCGAGGCAGAAGAAGATAGATGATAGGCGACATTAAGATGTGTGGATCATATGCGAATATTAAGAGGAAGGCAGAAAATAAGAAAGATTGGAGAATGCTGAGTCTGCAGTGAAAGACCTGCCCATGGGCAGAACACTATGTATGTACACCAGGCATGCTCAAACATATAATAATATTGTTGGAGACGAGCGTATGCAACTAATAGAAATGTTAAAGCAATCCGTCGTCAATGAGGGAAGTTATTTCAGAAAAGTAAATTACTGTTTCAGACATTTCCTTACTTATTGCAAACATAGAAAACGAAAATATATAAGGAAACACATAAATCGAACTCATAACAGCATTTCGTTGCGTAGATAATTTAAGTATATTGCTCTATAATTTGAAAAGACAAATTGAAATAAAGTAATTAAATATTGTTGTCAAAAACGTAAAAGGAAATGTATAAAGCAAAACATATGTTGTTTAGATAATGTAAATATCGTCGTTGTTCCTGCAGTAACTCATATGTGACATATTTATGGATTTTCAGATTTTTGCTCTATTAAATAACTTAAATAGTGAGACAGCAAATAAAAATTCTCCTATATGTAATTATATTTCTTTCTTTCGAAAATGTAAGAATTCACAATCTTCTATGTACCACTGCCATAGAATGAATAATTGTGTTTTTCTTTCTACTAAAAAAATGTTATATTTTGCACATAGGAGTTATTGCAGGAACGATATATTATAAATACAACTTTATAATTTTAAAAAACATATTATTGAAATAAATTGATAAAATATTCTTGCCAATCCCACTAGGAAAGTGGTTCTTAACCTTTTTTGAGTCACGGACCCCTTCGAAGAATGCCTAGAAAAATGTAAATGTAAATGGTCTTCATTCTTCATCTTATTTGCATTTTTATCTTCATCCCATACTTCTTACAGCTGTCATTTAGCTCCTGTAGCATATCCCTTAGTATCATCTCCTCTTCTTCTAACAACGCCATATCATCAGCAAATCTAATGCACTTTATTCTTATTCCTTCTACTATCGCCCTTCCCATGTTCTGAAAACAATTTTGTGAACATATGACTCAAAATAGCCCATACTACCATCACCATCCCTTAAGGGGTTAGGTACAGTTACAGTAGTAAAATTTTTGGAAATATTCAACATTTTTTCCTCAATTACTGTATCTTTTACAAAAATGAAAATTAGTATGTATAAAACACTACCCTTCTGCTATATGAAAAAAATATTTTTACGATTTAAAAAAAATTATTATTATTTTTTTTTTTTTCAAAATTCAAAATGTTGGTAGTTTCCCTCATAACTAAAAAATTTGCTAACTTTTTCCATGTTCCCTCTCTTTTATTTTACTGCTGAAACTCATGTTTTTTTTTTTTTAATTTATATATCTTCTCACCATTCGTGAGCTGCCACAAGGGACAAAGAGTACTTAACCATAGAAATTTTTACAAGTTAATGAAAAACCATTGATTTTGTTTTAACAATGAAATTCCTACAAATAATTTCCTGCAAATAATTTTTTTTTAGATTAGTGAAAATATACCTATTTTTAGACAGGTAAGTGTTACAAAAAAGTAAAGAATGCTACTGAACTTAGTTTGATTTCGAATATAGGTTATTCTTCAGGAGAGCAATTGACCCTTTCAATGCAGCTAAGGTTACAATCGGAATAATAGATGTAGGTATTCCAAGCCTCTTAAACACATCTTTCATGAAGAGAGTAGCGGTACCTCTTGCTCCAACCAGAAGTCCGATTACTTCAAGCTCTTTTAGCTGGTATTTTTTGAGGTAATAGGGAATGGTAGGATTTTAGATATTCTGTATCATGCGCTTTCAACTACATTCATTTTTTTTATTATGTGTAATAGAAAATAGTGATATTTGACCATTTTTAAATGCAATTTTTTCAGACAATCTATCAAAGGTAGAAAGTGTTCTTGCATCATATTGTAGATATGACATGCATAAATACACACAAAAAATTTCATCACAGAATGTTGGATGGTTTTTGAGTTATGTGGGAAACGCATCATCACTGCACAGTGAACTGAATTTTGAAAACAAAAATGTAAATAATTTTTTTAAATCGTAAAAATATTTTTTTTTTCATATAGCAGAAGGACAGTGTTTTGCACATACTACTTTTCATTATTGTACAAGATACAGTACTGGAGGAAAAAAAATGTTGAATATTTCCAAAATGTTACTACTGTAAGCTGTACCTAACCCCTTAAAATATATACTATTCCTTCTGAGTCACACGGTAAATGACGTTACTTGTTGTGTAGATAAGTAAAGAATGCATTTTTGTTTCCCTCATTGCATAGAAAGGATATTTTTTCAATCCCGAAAAGTAAGACAGGTCTACCTGTTCAGAAATCGAACACGGGTTCACTGGGTTTCTAGCGTGTATTGCTTTCTGAAATCTGGGATGTAACTCTGTTTTAAAGTCTAATTCATTGCATACTAATAAAATTGTGTTCTCACATGCAGTCATGTTTACAAAACAGTACTGGTGCCCTTTATTATTCCTAAGCACCTGCTATTTTGTCTCTTCAATTGCGAACGTTTAATTTATCCCAGCAGAGGACGCTTGTGTGTCGAGCACGGTGGAATTACAGATAACAGGAACAGTTCGAATACACGAGAGGGAGAAATTGCCTCATTCTCTCAATGGACCACTACATTCCAACCGCTCTAATAGGACAATTCTAATCGTTAGGCATTTAGTTGTGCGTGATTAGCTGTTTGTCCGCCGCTGTGTGTTAGTGTTTAGCGCGTACGCTTCCCAGCGAAGCGATCCGTAGTCCGATTTCCGACGTGGGTGAAGTTGTGCAGTACTTGTCCTGTGATGTCTCCCCGCAGGTCCTGCATCATTCTGACTGTATTCCGTCCCAGGACGTATGGAGATAAGGTTAGTTGTTCATTAACTATATTGGCGTGACGTCATATTTGGCGCGTGGCACAGGTATTATCAGTAGAGCCCTGCCTTTGGTCACCTAAACGCTCCAAGCAACCTGCAGCAGTGCACGTGTATATAGAGTATAGCCATGGATGAATAGGCCTATATAATAGGATGCGAAACTGCTGTCGGCACCATCTGACGGAAGGGGGTTCAAATAAGATGATCAGCGCCCAACGTCATGGGTGGTGAACATTAGAACTACGTGTTGGGTAGATTACCCAGAGTTCTCTATTTATCCGTTCATTCGAGACGAACAGACGATGCTCGAGAAGACAAGACTGCAGCCAGAAACTTGTTAATTAGTGGACATAGTGATACTAAGTGTGTGTATAAGCAGTGTATGTTAAACAGTGATATTTACTGACGTTGTAAAAATAGTGTTGTTGAATGTATTGTAAAGTAATAGTAATATAATAAATTGAACTAAGTAGTTTTTGCAGACTTTTCCATTGCACTGCACACTAAATACCCAAAGAATACAATCCCAATCATCTAATCTTTTGCTTTATTTTCCGTCTCTGTTTGGTTACCGGTATATTTTAATTGGGTGGTGTAAAATAGATCGTCTCTTTTATCTTCCTGTTGACTCCGGTAAGAATTTTCAGTGGAAGATGCTGTGAGGAATAAAAATGTAAATGTTTTATTTTAAATTGAGTTAGTTGAGAATATCGATGATGGTGGAAGGGAAGGAATATTTTCTGCATAGTTTAACATTTTCGTCATCAGGTGCGCTGCTAAATGCATGGCGCAAGTAGTTTTTTTTTTCGCTACTTGGCGCGATACTAGATGTAATAAGTTCTCCTCCGTCCAACAGATGGCAGCAAGATGTTTCTACATTAGCGTCTCTAGCATGTGTTACGGGAAACTCAGTAAGTTTCGCATCCTATTTATCCATGGTATAGCTCCGTGGCACCACCCCTCATCTGCACAGTTGCGTTATGCTGTTCAGTGACTGAAGTACGCGGTAAACATTCCAAAACAAACCAAAGATAGGCGCTTGACGATCAGTGCTCTGATAGAAGAATTTGGTAACGAGTATTTCATGCAGAAAGAAGAAAACATTTTCTGTAAGATATGCAACATAGAAATAAAAACCAACAAACGGCGTTTTATAGAGAAACATTGCAACACGAAAACCATGTTGCACGTGTAAAAGAATTGTCCACAAAGCATGGAAACGTGTCTTCCAGTTCCGCCTTTCCCGCTAATCGGTCTGAATTTTACAATGACTTGCGTAAAATGTTGGTATTAGCGGATATTCCATTTGAAAAGATCGAAAATAGTCACTTTCAAGAATTCATGGAAAAATATACAGAAAGAAAACTTCCTTATGCAACAAACATTACGTAAACGGCATTTCTTGCAAGTTGAGAGGGCGCGAAAACATTCTTTTCCCCCTCTCTATTCCTCAGATACCGTTAGCGACCGAGCAGTAGCTGTTACTTCTTATACCTGCACCCCCTACGCTGTACACAGAACAAAATAAAATATTTACTAAAGTACACTAGGGGATATAAAATGCAGCCATACAGATGTTTGAGAATGACTTGTTTCAGTATATTTTAGTGTCATTGTTATAATATTTTCAACTGGCTACTAATAAAATTAACGAATGTTGGTTTGAATGTTGGGGAGCGACACAGTGCAGATTGTCCCAGTGTGTATGTCGCAGTGTAGTAACTAGCGGTGGAGAAAACATTTATCTTTTGCCCTGAGTGGTTTGAGATTTGTTTCGTCCTTACAGTTTACTTCGTAGTGTTTTGTATTGGAAATAGTGTACATAGTATAGTGTTAATTTCTTATATAAGTACATAGTTTTTTATTTAGGATTAGGACCGTATTTTATCGTAGTTTGTAAATTATTTAACGAACATTATGGCTTCCAGCAGTGTTATAAAACATAAAAAAGGTAAACCAATGCGAAGTGGTCAGCAGAGATATGTGTTGAATTTATTTCAAACGTTATGTGCTGAAAATCCAACTTACAGTTTAGAAAAGGTGGCTGAGATGACGGGGAAACTGACGAAAGTGGGAAAAGCAAGTGTTTATCGCATCAGAAGAGAGGCGAAGATGAATGACAATAAATTAAAGAGTCCGGTGAAATTTCGCAAAATTGTTCCACTATTAGAAAAATACGACGAATTCACAAAATCAGCAATAAGATCTAAAGTTCACCAATTCTTTTTTCGTCAAGAACTGCCAACTTTAGACAAAATATTAGCTGCGGTGAACGGTGATGAAGATAATAGTGATAATAGTGATAAGATAAGACGTAAAGAGGTATGTTAATTTAAATTAATTCTTGATTTCCGCACAAAACATTATGAAAGTCTATAAAAAATGTCTAGTTCTAATTTTATTATAATGCATGTCATAATACAGGCTTTGTATTATAATGTTATTATTCATAATTCCACTTAAATTCACTGCATAGTACTATAATTTGTGTAGCTGAACGTAGAAACGCATTACTACTGGTTCAGTGGACCTATGCTTGTTAAGATCGAAATACTTAAATTTAATATGTCAGTTGTACGCCTGTTTTAGTATTTATTTCTTCTTACGTTACAAGTAACTGTCGTATATTGAACTCATTAAATATTTTTAATATGCAAATTATTGATATAGACAGTAATAAAAATAGAATTGACTTCTTGGTATAGACTTTCGAAATACAGATTTTGACACTTTGTGTTGTAAGTCAATTAGTCGAACCTTTTTACGACGGACTGTAGCACCTTCCCCTTCACTGACGGTAGAGAGTGTGAGTAGAGGGGAAAGCCTCTCAACCAAACTGAAATGGGGATTAGATATCATTTACTGCCCTGCTATGAAAATGTGGTAGCTCGCATAAGGGAATCTCAAAATGTTTATCATAATTCATTGTAATGCATAGACGCTCGTAAAGTACATAGAAGATACAGTTTTGTTTAATGAGATGCATGTCTTTCCAATTAATAATTCCAACCTGTATCACGTCTACAGTATGTAATTGCAATATATTTATTGTAAAAAATAATATTTGTTTCACGTAAAGTAAATAGTTTATTCTTATTGAGTCTTATAAAATAATAATTTGTCGCTTGACTACTGTAAAATATATCGTACCTACTGTTCACAACGTAGAGACGCAAGATGTAGGCCTAAACACACAGTACAGAACAGAACCGGGGAGACTGATTCCCTGCTGTTTGCACTGTTTTCATTGACAGGGCTCTCCGTACACAGCGAGGTTAGAAATGCTCGAATTATACCTAACTTGTATCCACAGTGACTGAAGGCAGGGCTCTAGTTATCAGGAAACACTTGCATCTTGTTTATTTTCACAGTTGATGTTCTATTCATGATTCAAAACTAGACCTCGTAGGCTGTCGAAAACATAATCCAGTAATAAAGATCGATACTACGATGATCTATCCTACAATTCAAATTATTTGTTCACATAATTATTTATTTATTTATTTCATTTATTTTTCCTGATACTCGCAGGGTTAAGGCTGTAAGACTTTCTCTTCCACTCAACCAGTATAAAAATACCTAGCAAATATAAATAACATCAATACAGAAAACAATGGAATAATAATAATAATAATAATAACAATAATAATAATAATAATAACAATAATAAGAACAGGCCACCGGCGTAGCTCAGTCGCCTAAGGCGCTTGCCTGCCGATCCGGAGTTGAGCTCGGGCGCGGGTTCGATTCCCGCTTGGGGCTGATTACCTGGTTGGTCTTTTTCCGAGGTTTTCCCCAACCGTTAGGCAAATATCAGGTAATCTATGCCGAATCCTCGGTCTCATTCACCCAAATATCATCTCGCTATCACCAATTCCATTGACGTTAAATAACCAAGTAAAAAAATAGTAAGAGCAAAATATAAATGTGTTTAGTTATTTGTAATTTTAAGAATTGATATGATATATGATTATATATATACATATATATATATATATATATATATATATATATATATGTATATATATATTTGATGTCAACATTTACCTCCATATAATGTAGACCTCACAATTTGTATCCAGTGCCACAATTACATTCATTACAGATATACCTTTTGTAGACGCTCTTAAATTTAACTTTCGACCCCATTTAGATCAATCAAAATTGACACTTTTACGACTCTTCTTGATTTTCAGTACACTTATATTGGACACACTTCTTCTTCTTCAGTAGGTGCTACAACTTCGTCGAAGTTTTGACCTTCTCAATTAATTTACGCCATTCCTTTCTGTTATGAACAATATTTGGCCAATTCTTTACATTCAGTGTTTTCAAATCGTTGGTTATGTTTTCCTTCCATCTACTTCTTGGTCTTCCTTTTGCTCTTTTACTGATGGGGTTCCATTTATATATTTTCTTAACTGTTTTTCCTTCGTCCATACGATTGATATGGCCAAACCATGCCATCTTTTGCGCTTTGATATAGTTTACTATGTGTTGGTTTTGTATTAAAATGTTTAACTCTTTATTATTTCTAATTCTCCACTCATCGTTTGCATTTTTATTGGGCCAAATATCCTTCGTAATATTTTCCTTTCAAAAACCAGGAGCTTTTGCTTAGACAATTCGGTTAGGGTCCAGGTTTCACTTGCATATGTTACAATTGGTCCTATTACTGTTAAATATAGTCTTAATTTTGTTTGTTTAGATGCGTATTTGCTGTTGAATAGGTTGAGATTTGCAAAGTATGCTTTATTTGCCATAATAATTCTATTGTTTATTTCTTCCTCGATATTGTTTTCGTCGTTTACTATTCATCCCAACTACTTGAAGGATTTTACTCCTTCAAAAATAGTATTATCCATCTGTAAGTTTTCTGGTTCAATATTTTTGGCTGAACATTTTAAAAATTTTGTTTTCTTTGCATTTATGATTAATCCATATTGTGGCGATTCTTCCATTAAAGTTTCCAGCTTTTCAATTAATGCCTTCTTTGATATTGCTATTGGACACACACTGTTTCTAATAATACTTGTTACTAAAACATACTACACCAATGTCCAATATGTCTGTTTCTTGTGTACATTTCATTTTCAGATCTCACTAATTTTCTACATATTATACTTCGCTATCCTTGCTAGCCTCCCCTGCCATATTCCTCACCTATTTTCATTATCTCTATCGATCTACTTCACTTCCTATTACACCCCTCTAATTCATTCAAAATTGACACTTTTATCACTCCCTTCTAGATTTTAAGTTCACTTAGACTATATCGAACACACACTGTTTCTACTAATAATTGTTAATTTTAAGAATTAAACAATTACAATTTAGTGTTACATAAGATAATTTATTTTAATCGAATAAATGATTAACATAATCGAGGAAAACTGATATATTAAAAATAAATATTCTACAAAAGTAATATTTGAAGATGGATCGTATTCTGGTGACAAAAACAGTCTTCCTGACAATTGACTTTTGAAAGTAGTCAATATCTGACAGCTCTTTACACTATGTACACTAAAATACGCTATTTTCACTATTACACTATCATAAAGAATGAAGACTTGCATTGATCAAACATTATTTACATTATTATACACAATTTACAAAACAAGATAAAGGTTGGTAATATTGTGATATGAATAATATTGTGATAGTTCTTTTTGAGAATGTATTACAATTTTACTCAGCGAGAGGGAGATCGGTTTTTTCCGTTAATGTTTAATCAATGTAGTTTTACATTCTTTATTATAGTGTAAATAGTAAAAATAGCGTGTTCTAGTATACATAGTGTAAATAATTTAAATTGTATATATTAGTGTAATTGTTAAAATGGTCAGATAACACAGAAGCTTTAGAATTGAACGGATTACATCAGCTTCTTGTCTATGCGGATGACGTGAATATGTTAGGAGAAAATCCACAAACGATTAGAGAAAACACGGAAATTTTACTTGAAGCAAGTAAAGCGACAGGTTTGGAAGTAAACCCCGAAAAGACGAAGAATATGATTATGTCTCGTGACCAGAATATTCTACGAAATGGAAATATAAAAATTGGAGATTTATCTTTCGAAGAAGTGGAAAAATTCAAATATCTTGGAGTAACAGTAACAAATAAATAAATGACACTCTCGAGGAAATTAAACAAAGAAAAAATATGGGAAATCCTTGTTATTATTCGGTTGAGAAGCTTTTGTCATCTAGTCTGCTGTCAAAAAATCTTAAAGTTAGAATTTATAAAACAGTTATATTACCGGTTGTTCTGTATGGTTGTGAAATTTGGACTCTCACTTTGAGAGAGGAACAGAGATTAAGGGTGTTTGAGAATAAGGTTTTTAGGAAAAAATTTGGGACTAAAAGGGATGAAGTTACAGGAGAATGGAGGAAGTTACACAACGCAGAACTGCATACATTGTATTCTTCACCTGACATAATTAGGAACATTAAATCCAGACGTTTGAGATGGGTAGGGCATGTAGCACGTATGGGCGAATTCAGAAATGCATATAAAGTGTTAGTTGGGAGACCGGAGGGAAAAAGACCTTTGGGGAGGCTGAGACGTAGATGGGAGGATAATAAAATGGATTTGAGGGAGGTGGGATATGATGATAGAGGTTGAATTAATCTTGCTCAGGATAGGGACCGATGGCGCGCTTATGTGAGGGCTGCAATAAACCTCCGGGTTCCTTAAAAGCCATTTGTAAGTATGTAAGTTGTAAGTTAAAATGGTCCATGTTTTGTTCTTCTTCACTTGACGAAACAAGAGTTGCGTGAGCCGTTATTCAATACTTCGCTTGGTAGATCAACGTGCGTCGTCTACTTAAAAACTCCTGTATTTTATTTATTTATTTTATTTTATTTTATTTATTCATTTGTTGATGAACATAACAGGCAAAGCCCAATTACAATGTTCACGACTAACAAATTAATTGATAAAACATAAACAAGGAAAAGGAAACATACACTTATGAAAAACTGAAACATAATAGAAAAAAGGGAAAGAAAAAAAGAGAAATTGAAATAATTAATTATTTAATCTTGTAGCCTCCAGGGACAATATATGGTCCCTAGTTAAAAATTATTGTTGGAGAGTATAGTGTTGGTCCAAAAATATCCTTCCCTACACAGCTTAAAGGAGAAGGAATAAGAGAGAGAAGAATATTAATTTGTTTCATTATTAATAGCTACAGTGAAATCACAAATAAATACAATAATAGGCCTGATGCTTCGATGTCACTCTAAACATATCCATTTCCTATTAAAGAATCAGCTGTAGACTACTGTTAAAAGAGACTAGAAAGACAAGTTTTAAAGCTAATTACTTCTCTGGTAACCGCCTTGCTAGCTCAGTTGACGAGACGAGACAAGATGGGGATTTGTTGCGATGCCACAGGGGAACTGGAGCTCCCGGAGAAAACCCCTATTTTTCCTAGACCACGGGCTTGCCCAACATAAGTTTTAAATCGCGGGTACGCTGGGGATCGAAACCGTGTCCACAGGAATATAAGTCCAGCGCTCTAGCCACTAGATCACTATGACTAAGCCGTCATAATGGATTATGTATTAGTTGCCATGGTAATATTTTCGGCACTGCTACAATTTTGTGGCATATTATGATAGTAATATACGTTACAAGAGCGGTATGTTGACGTTTTCATGTTCGAGGAAAAGATTGAAAAAGCGAAACGTAGTTGAGCTTTTTTAATTTCCGAGAACATGAAAACAAACATACCGCTCCTGTATCGTACATTATTTTGTGCGAAGATCGTTTATTACATACCTGAAAGACGAATTTCTAATTAGTTGCAATGAAATCTCCATGTTGGTTTCTGTTTAATGACGCCAACTTCGGGACACCAAAATATCTTTCTTCAACATTGTTGTTGTAAAATTATTTCTGTGTTTACTATACTCCAGCAGGCCGTGATATACGTCTGTCTTTTTTTCCCCCAGTCTATAAATGCGAACTTAAAACAAACGGTAAGGTTATGTAATGATTTATTTTTCATTTTAATATTTTAACAATATTATTTATATAACATATTGCAGTAATAACATTGGCATCTGGAATCTTGTTGATTTTTTCACGGCTTCCTTAATGTTACTTGTATCAGGAATGCAATAAGTTTCGTGGAGTAGTAGACTTTACTTAATTTTTGCAAATATTTAAAAACAATAATTAACATTGCAATTTAGGTGAAATTGCAGTGGTAAGTTTCCAATTTATAATTATTACTATGTTAAACGTCTCTAAAAATAATATGTTAAAAGCCTAAAGCAGTAAAATGAATGTCGCGCTTAAGCGGTAAGAAGAGGGGAAATTGTTATGTGTGTTACGTTGGGAATACTGAATGTGGTATTTCACACTTACCGCGTATTGGTTCTGTGCGGAAAACAAGCAAATACGCACGATCTCGCACAAACGATTTTTACTAACAATAAAGACCAGTTTATAATGCTGGAGTAAAAGGAAAACAATTAATTTTAAGTTAATATACAGATCAATCCCAATATAAGACAGAACGTAAGATTTGAATGTGTGTAGAACGTTCAGAAAGAAATCTCAGGCACAAAGTAACAAGTTCAGCAGGAGACTGAATCATAGTAAACAAATGACAGGTTTCCTTGTTAATGGTCACTGGTACTTGGTCAGACAAGGACTTTGTGTACGTTATTGGACATGGGGTTCAATTTCCTATACTAGACAGCACAGTTTTCTGCCAAAATGGTCTTCTGAACTGTTAGCTGAATTGGGTGGAGGAAAGAATTTGCTCCCCACTGACCCGGAAACTGTAATTAGTGTTGGAATTCGGGTGATTACGTAACCTGCCCTCGGAAATCCCTCCACCCACCATGGCTTCGAGTTTTAATTATCTTCATTGTCATTAACAGTAATTAAACAGTTCTCCTACCTGACTCCAGCCCGAGGACGTCCCCAGCACACAGAGGCAGCAAGACATTTAATGATTCCCTGTTAACTTTTATGCTGCGGAGCAGGAAGAAGGTTGTATTACTAACTCAGCTGACTCACTAACTCACTTGCCTAGACACTCATTCACTCACTCACTCGCTTATTCACGGCTTGGGTTTTTCGCAGGCTTGACCCAGAACGGGTCCTTACTGTTCCTGTAGGCATGTTTTGGTCCATTGTGCTCCCTACATGTCATGATTGTCCACGCGCCGAAGATGGCCTGGGTGACATGAATCCTACGCCGGCAGGTGGAACATCCTGCCTCAGCTCCTGAGGACCCGCCCTAAAAGCTCCAGGGGCCGAAGTCCCAACCCTTCCTACATCAGCATTGGAAACCCGTATTAACCCCAAACATTCACTTCAGTCTACCTTTAACTATTGCAGATGATAGATGAAATGAAGTGAAAGTGAAGTATTGGTGGAATAATAGAGGAAACGGGAGTGCCTCGAGAAAACACCTCTGAAACATATTTGTCAACCACAAATTCCATCACGACCTAGCCGGGGCTCGAACCCCTGTCATCTGGATGGAAGGCCGACGCACTAGCGCTTGAACTACAGACGTGGCTATTCACTTACTCACTTATCCATTTATTTCCTGACTCACTCACTAACATATTGACTTACCCACTGACTCGCCCGAACAAAGGCAACCACCAGACAGCCATTTCGGACAGACCGACCGAACTTCTGACTGATAGAATGTCAGACAGACTGACTGGCCAACAAATTATCCGACTGACTGAACGATTGATTAGCTGGTCAAATGCCTGATCGACCGACCAATCGACTGATCTACTGTTACATTTTCACACCACGTGACTGGCCAAGTGAATAATGGACTAATTAATTGATCGACTGACTGACCGTTATAATCGGCTTAAAGGATTAGGTACAGCTTGCAGCAGTAAAATTTTTGGAAATATTCAACTTTTTTTCCTCCATTACTGTATCTTGTACAATAATGAAAATTCGTATGTATAAAACACTGTCCTATTATATGAAAAAAAAAATATTTTTACGATTTAAAAAAATATATTTCTTCTTTTAATGCAGAATTTTGGCAGTTCACTGTGCAGCGATGAAGTGTTTCCCTCATAACTCAAAAACTTGTTAACTTTTTCATGGTTTCTCTCTTTTATGTTATTGCTGAAACTCATGTTACAATATCATGCTATTTCAACTACATTCCTTAATAAATTATATTTTTTTTTATTTTGTGTAATAGAAAATACTGATATTTGACCATTTTTAAAATGAATTTATTTTTTAGCAGACAATCTATCAAAAGTAGAGAATTGATTTTCGATCATATTGTAGATATGGCATGCATAAATTCACACAAAAAATTTCATCACAGAATGTTGGATAGTTTTTGAGTTATGTGGGAAATGCTTTATCACTGCACATTGAACTGAATTTTGAAAAAAAAAAAAATGTAAATAATTTTTTTTAAATCGTAAATATATATATATATATATATATATTTTTTTTTTCATATAGCAGGACAATATTTTACACATAATAATTTTCATTATTGCACAACATACAGTAATGGAGGAAAAAATGTTGAATATTTCCAAAATTTTACTGTTGTAACTGTACCTAATCCCTTAAAGATTTACAGATGTACTTAACGATCTGTTCACTAAACGACTAACGAATCAACTTACGGATCAACTGACTCACGGCTAATGAAGCACCGTACGGAAAGACTGACATGACTAATTTGTCATGTAACTGACCGACTAATGGAACGAGTTACTGACCGCTGACTGTACCATAGACTAGTTGATATACAGAGTGTCCAACAGTAGAACTTGTTGATCGATTAATTGTCCAACAAATAGCCTGAGTGCCTGTCTGTTCGACAGGTGGACTAATTATTCGACTGACTTTTCGACAGATAAACTAACTAATCGAGTGGTTATCCAACAGATAGACAATCTATCAGACTAACTGACTATCCAACAGATTTACTAACACTGCTCAATCGACTATCATATATATATATATATATATATATATATATATATATATATATATATATATATACTAACTGATCAGCTAATTATCCAACAGTTGGACTAAATGATTGTATGACTATCCAACAGATAGTCTATCTGATCGACTAGTTGTTCAACAATATATTTACTGATCGACTGACTGACCGATTGGTTGCCAATTCTGCAGTGCTTGGGAAAAGTGACATAAGTGACACAAGTCAGTTTCCACAAACCTTTTTTGATAATTTATTAACAACTTACACTGGTTTACGTCGATTTGATTTTTTTCTGTATGAATTATTGTAATGGGAGGAATACCTATGTATTTTTTTCCAAGCGAACAGATGTTCCGTAAGTTCTCAATAAATTATCAAAAAAGGTTTGTGGAAACTGACTTGTGTCACTTTTCCTGAGCACTACAGAATTGATAGTCAGACCAACTGATTGTCCGACAGGTAGGCAAGCTGATCGATAGACTGTTAAACGATAGACTTACTGTCAGACAGATGGACTAAATAATCAGCTGGCAGATAAACTTAAGTGATTCACTGAGTGATCTACAGATTGAAGAGTTGTTGACCTCCTGGCTGATTGACCGATTAGTCGCCGGACATAAGAGTTCACTGATTGCTATAATTTGGCATTGTTACTTTCATAGAACAAACTGACGGGAAAACGCAGACATCTCGCTATGCTAAGCAAGCACTCCGAACATGCCGACGTCTCGATAGCAGAGTAGTAAGTCAATTTATGCATAGCTTTTAACTGGCTCGTAATGAAGACGGATTGATCTCGCTTCATTCGAAATTTATTAAATCAATTACAACGCGTTCTAATTAATTGAGCAGGGACTCGCCTCTTATCGTTCTGTTCGCCATTTCATGAAGTCCGTAATCGGGTCCGATAGCCGTCAGCTCGTAATGGGTGCTGACTAGACAGTCATGTCTGTAGGCTGATACTGCTCGTCTACACAAGCAGCAACAGAATTCATGAAGTGAGGAAAATCAGAATAGTGCCACACCAGTCAAAGACGTTTGTTATTTATTCACTAAGCTCTTTGTATAACAAAATATTCGCTTCTCGTAAGATAAAACTGTGTCTTTAGTAGTAATAGTTTTCAGTTTTGGACATCTGGCCGACATCTACGGCTGACCACTAGGAAAAACTTCTGACATGGAACCAGTGTTGCCAGACCTACTCACGAAAATCAGGAGAAAACAATCGAAAAAAAACAGGAGATTACAGTGGATTAATTAAACATGAATTTTGTCTTCTTATTATAATATAAATTACAAAACAGTGTATATTGTAAGAAAGATGATACTATTTTTTACTATATAGCACATCCCTAACCAATGAAATTGAACAATTTTCCTAAATATTACTACTTCTTCTTTACTCAGCGTATGTAAATAAGTCATGCAATTTTGTTTTTACACAGTAATGTCTCATTGACAATGTTTCGCATTAAAATGTATTAATCAGGAGTTTTTTGTATATTGACAAACGATTTTAGATAGAACAAGATTTATTTTAAAGATGATATTAAAGACAGTACTGCATTAGCTGCGATTATAACAGACGAAAAACGATCCCTTTTCCTGTTTTTGCATATCTACCATTTAAACTGTTCATAATTTTCCCACTCTGATTTATAATTCTGCGAAGAAGTATTTACTCTTTTTCTTGCTGGGACACTTTCAATCATTTTAAAAGATCACTGTGCACGATATGTAACACAAAATACCATTACCTACACTTTACTCTCTCACTGTTTCACGTGTTCTTGCTCTTTAAGCATCATTGTGGCGACGCGTTATGAGCAGGGAGACACAACGAGCTAGGAGAATATTCTTACTTGTAGCTCGTTGGGGAGACGAATGAAAACATTGTTTGACTTGTGTATAAGATGCAAAAGTAAGACATGGAATAATAATAAAAAACTGTAATAAATTTAAAATCCGGGCATAGTACCAGGTGACTGCAGCATGCCAAAAACGAAGGAGAAATTCGTACTTTTGACAAAAAAAGAAGTAGAGCAGTAGATTCAAAGGAAAAACAGGAAATCTCCTGCTTAATCAGTAGGTATGGCAACACTGCATGGAAGGTGAAAGTTTTAAACTTGTAGTTCTGACTTAATTAAGTCCTTAATACGTCGATTTCTTACGTCTGTCCATTTTTGTTTCATATTGGACCCAGGAATACTAAACAAATAGCGTACAACTTTAACAATGTTATTTACATTTTCTGGGGAACATTGGAGAAAAATTGAACCCAATTTTCTACATCATACTTTGAACTTGCTGGGAACGTTAAGCCTGGCGGCCCCCTTGGTGCTATTCGACAGGAGTAGGCTACGTGCCGGCACCGGGTTTCCCCTTCTCCCTTCCTCATCTTCATCACCATCATCATCATCATCATCATCACTCATTCCCAACACTACACTTACACATACACTGATCCTAGTACACGACATAACTCTTCACAGATACACATCATGTACAGTGTGACCCTCCGAAGTGGTGTACAACTAGACAATGGGTCACAGTTCTACCATCTATCCGCAGCATGCGGAACCCCAATCACGCAAGTGAAGTGGGTGGGCATTGGATACACACACACTTTGAACTTGCTAGTTTTTCTCTAGTTTCACAAAAATTCCCCATATAGCTTATCAACATTAACATATACTTTGCTTTGAAGTAGTTCTAAGTTTAAATTATTATTTTCGGGGCAATTTTAAAATAGATATTCTGCTTAAAAGTAAATAATTGGAAGAAAGTGTCATACGGGAAAAATAAAAACATAAGACGTAAAAATGGACTAGAAAACTATAAGTCCACACCTGTGGAGTAACGGTTAGCGCGTCTGGCCGTGAAACCAGGTGGCCCGGGTTCGATTCCCGGTAGGGACAAATTATCTGGTTGAGGTTTTTTCCGGGGTTTTCCCTCAACCCAATATGAGCAAATGCTGGGTAACTTTCGGTACTGGATCCCGGACTCATTTCATCGGCATTATCACCTTCATCTCATTCAGACGCTAAATAACCTAAGATGTTGATAAAGCGTCGTAAAATAACCTATTAAAATAAAAAAAAAACTATAATGTAAGCGAAAAACGTAAGACGTGGCAACTCTACATGTTTTTTTTTATAAAAGACTGTGCATTTCTCTATTTGGAGTCTTAGAAAAGAATACAGCAATCCATTCATGATTAAATTGGCTTGTTGATTTACGCTTTGCGATAATCGTTGGTTCTCATGGTCACCCTGGTTCAGCAGAAAATAAACTGCCTCATCAGCCCCTCTTCGGCGAGGGGAAGTAATGAAACCCGCCTGGATAAAAATTTGTTTTTATATGCCCATACCGGTGAAAACCTGTTTTTATATGCCCGTATGGGTGAAAACCTGTTTTTATATGCCCGTACTGGTGAAAACCTGTTTTTATATGTCCGTACAATTGAACACCTGTTTTTATATGCCCGTACGGGTGAAAACCTGTTTTTATATGCCAGTACGGGTGAAAACCTGTTTTTATATGCCCGTACGGGTGAAAACCAGTTTTAATATGCCAGTACGGGTGAAACACTTTTACTATTAACAAAACACAAACGTAATAGCCGCATACTAGCCATACCAACACATAAGACATCATCGTATTCATCATCATATACAATCTCGCTCTCGCGCTTGTGGAATACCCTACCCAGTGACATCAGAGACTGTCGGAATTTAGTAGCGTTCAAAAGCAAGCTTATTAAGTATTTTTACTGCATAGAGTAGGTTTAATTTTTACTTAATCAATAAAAGAAATGCTTCTCTCTTCTTAACTTTTACAATAAACTGTCTAGCTTTTATTAATCAGTTTATCTTTTAGTACTTTGATTTTTATTGTATTTTTAAATTTAATATTAATTGTAATTGTATTCTTAATATTGTAGTTGTAATCCCCTGGTAGAGGGGAAGAGAAGGCCTGATGGCCTTATCTCTACCAGGTTAAATAAATAAATAAATAAATAATGATGATGATAATAGCACGGTTTAAGAACAGTTCAATCCAGTATTATTTTATCGGTATTAGAGGAAGATATATTTTTCCCTACTAATAATAAAATCGCTAAATTACTCAAACATTTTGCCGACATCACCTTATAGAGTTTACATTGTTGCGGTGTTTTGTACGATGTGCACCAAGTTTCCCGTTACATCCTGTTCCTGACAGCAGAAGATTAAATCACTTTTTGCCCCTAGGGACCTAATAAATCGATATTCTGCAGCATCAGAGTACTTTCCATATGCTTCGATAATGAGGGAGTCAAGAGCTGCAGAAACAATGTCCTAGATAAGAGGCCAGGGTGGATTATTCTTATTCTCTGGACGCCAGGCAGCGCCAGCAGCAGGCAAGATAACGATCCACACAATAAAATGCCTCCGTGTATAATCAGTTTTCACAAACTTCGTCTCCTCGCCTCTTCTTCTTAATTAGTAAGGCTCCTACTTCTTGTGGTGGAGGGTGGTGGTATTTGTAGTTTCAGAGATGCGGGATAGATTCTCCACTTCTTCCGCTTCCTCTTATTCTTCTCTTCTCTTTTTTATTACGTTTTAATTTGCCAGAACGACTTTAAAGTTGAATTTGTAACGAGCAAGGTCATATAAAAGCGGATAAAAAGTCTCGAGGACATCGCGGAATTACAATCTCGCGAGGATTCAAGACGTTAAGAACGCATTTAAGACTCTTACATTAACTGCAGCTGAGTCTACTGGCCTGGAAGTGAGACAGAAAAATACTTGAAGCAAACAGATCGCTATTGATCATTCCTAGATGTAATGTACGAATACACCGTGTCAATAAAAGAAATGAGTATAACTGAAAATGTATACGCCAAAGAGAAATAAATTTACCTAAGTTTAGTAGTTCGGATCTTGCAATTTATGTGAGACCAAGAAATGAATAAATAATAACAAACTGTAAAATGAAAGTTCAAAGCTCTAATAAAAAAAAACTTACCGACATTTAACATTTTCTGACACGTACATTACGGACCGATTGTATAAAGCGTTACATTTATATATCATTTATGTATATTATCTACTGAAGCGTGCACATAGCTCTAGCCAATATTAATATCCATTATTAGAGCCCGGATGTTAGGCAAAATGCCTTTTTTAAACTGAATGTATGTATGAAAGACCTATTAGAGATAGACACGTTTCCACACATTTGGGGACGATAGGCCCAATTTTTATTGTGCCTTTTTTGCCTATTTTAGCTCTCGTTGCCTATTTTAAGGTTAAATGCCTTTTTTAGCCTCTTTACGTCGTTATTGTACATTTTCTATATTTTTAATGCATTTAAAATAAACCGCACATAAATTATATTAAAAAAAACAAAAAAGAACGGTTGTACAATTTATATATATATATATATATATATATATTCACCTCACACAAATATTTGCTGAGAATCTTATTCCCCAGCAATACATATGTTGCCAAGAAGTCGTAAACTTTTATCCTCTACCGATTCCATCTTTTATGTCACTTAAGGTAATGTATTAACGTTTTGGAGGAAAATCTACATCTTTTAACCAACCTTTTTAAGATATTTATCACACAACATATGAAAGTAGACTAACATAACCATATATCAGAAACTTCAATTTCACTTTTTGATTCCTTAAAAAAATGATTAATTAAAAATTATTCTATTTCTTCAAAATGCCATATATTTTCTAAAAATTACTCAATTTTGACATTTTTTTCACTGAGTTATTGCTGTTTATGCGTACAATGCTCTGTAATGGGATTTTGCAGCTAACATTATTACAAAGAAAATTTTAGTCATAAAAATGCCATTTCAAACGTTAATACATACCTTAACAGAGATGTTTGAACAGTATAACCCTCAGTGCTCAGGTCACTTCGGGGTTTACCAGCGAAAGAAAGGGGATGAGGGAAGTATTAAAAGCAAGTCTCCCGATCCCGTTACTGTTGTCGCTTGTATGCACAAGTCACGTGTACTTTGAAGTCTCTAATCCGTTCTCACGCCCCTCTTTTTGAGACAATGCACAGTCGGTTTTTCCCGATCTCTGAGAGAAAGTAGAGACAGTCCTTCTGAAATAAGTTGTTTTAAGTTTTCTCCAATCATTTCAGTAGAAGTAGAAAGACCTTTTTCCACCACGAAAAACGTTCTCTCTGACAGGCGGCTCACTATGACAGTTGACAACTTAAAAAAGCAATTTGTTGTGACATGTAACCAAGGAAAGAGGGTGCCGTATAGGATAGTTTATTAAGTATTTGTTTATTTAATTTTTGTCTGTTTCCATGAATAATAAATGGCTATTTCACTGCCAATTTTTACTATTTTTAGTGCCTATATGTCTGCCTATTTTAACCCAAATAAATGCCTAAAAATCCTGGCTCTATCCATTACATTTAGTGTTTTAAGCGGGACACGGTGTATATATGTACTAAACTAAGGGGTACTGATAATGTACACATACGGAGGCCAGTGCGCTATGTAGCTCGAGAAAGTGGTGTCAGCAGAGAATCTGTTCACAGAATATTGAAATCAGCACGTTTACCTACTCCCCTACAAGTTATAGCATTTATACACAATGCAAGAAGAGGATCCACTAAAGAGGAGGCGAACATATTGTAACTGGGTCACATAGGTTTGCATACTGGTCGATCCTTTCTTCAGCATGTTCTGTTTAGTGGCGAAAGTTTATTCTTTCTGGATGGGCACGCTCATAAATAAAATGCACGATACTGGTACAAAGAAAACCCAAAATGGATGCATGAAGCTAACAATCCTGGTCCTCCAAAAGGTATAGTGTGGTGAGAAATACTAGGTGATATGGTTGTGGGATTATATTACTTTGATATAAATGTAAACCAAAATATATTGCTGGACAGCACTGTAATGAAGTTCCTGTATGAACAAACGGATAAGAATGTAGTTTCAACAAGATGGGGCCACGGCATATTATGCTCCAACAGTTCGCCAGAAACTAAATGAGATGTTCTGTGTGCACTGGGTTGCAACAAGGTAGACCTCAGTCATGGCCTCCACGATCCCCAGATCTCACACCTCTTGATTTCTTTCTATGGCGATGTGTGAAACAATACGTTTTTCAGACAGAGCCTACATCTATAGATGACTTGAAACAAAGGATCATCCACGTTATCCAGCACATCCCACCTGCAACACTTTTAAGCATGACAGAAGACTGTCAGGATCGAGTGAGGCACTGTCTTCAAGTAAATGGAGCACATTTTGAACATTTGCGATAGTGAACATACTGTAATTTTGCCCATTTCTCAACTGACTTCTGTGTCACACGGTATTTTGTAAGAATCAGAAATATATATTTTTTATTGGGTTATTTTACGACGCTGTATCAACATCTACGTTATTTAGCGTCTGAATGATATGAAGGTGATAATGCCGGTGAAATGAGTCCGGGGTCCAGCACCGAAAGTTACCCACCATTTGCTCGTATTGGGTTGAGGGAAAACCCCGGAAAAACCTCAACCAGGTTACTTGCCCCGACCGGGATTCGAACCCGGGCCACCTGGTTTCGCAGCCAGACGCGCTGACCGTTACTCCACAGGTGTGGACAAATCAGAAATACCCCTTAGTGCAGTAGTCATTAAACATTTCATAGTTCAATGCCTTTACAGTTTATCAGTATCTATTCTTTAATATTATTACCTCCATGTCCAAAATTGAAGGTAGGAGAATGGGTTTATATCAATGCCTATCAGATTATCCCATCCATCACTACAATCCCTACCGTAACATATCATGCCCCACTTCTTACCGAGTTTCCTCCTTCCGTGTTGCAGGTGGTATATTAGGGGAATATTTGCAGCATGTGGAGTTCCATGAACATTTCTTTTAAGTTTTCCTCGATGCAGCTGATTGAGGATTTCGATCCAATCGTTACAGAGTATCAACTTCTTTGCTTTTGGATAAAATTGTGTTTGTATTCTTATTCGCTGATGTAAAGAGATATCGCAGTTAGCCCGAAAGCATACTGCATCGGACATTCTGCCTCGTACACGACGGTTGTGAGGCTTATTACACGCATTCTTATGAGGCTCCAGTATACTGCATCGGACATTCTGTCTCCTACACGACGGTTTTGTGTCGAACTGTCCGATGTGACGGTGATTACACGCATTCTGCATATTGCATCGGACATTCTGTCTCGTACACGACGGTTGTGTGTCGAACTGTCCGATGTGACGGTGATTACACGCATTCTGCATACTGCATCGGACATTCTGTCTCGTACACAACGGTTGTGTGTCGAACTGTCCGATGTGACGGTGATTACACGCATTCTGCATACTGCATCGGACATTCTGTCTCGTACACGACGGTTGTGTGTCGAACTGTCCGATGTGACGGTGATTACACGCATTCTGCATACTGCATCGGACATTCTGTCTCCTACACGACGGTTTTGTGTCGAACTGTCCGATGTGACGGTGATTACACGCATTCTGCATACTGCATCGGACATTCTGTCTCGTACACGACGGTTTTGTGTCGAACTGTCCGATGTGACGGTGATTACACGCATTCTGCATACTGCATCGGACATTCTGTCTCGTACACGACGGTTTTGTGTCGAACTGTCCGATGTGACGGTGATTACACGCATTCTGCATACTGCATCGGACATTCTGTCTCGTACACGACGGTTTTGTGTCGAACTGTCCGATGTGACGGTGATTACACGCATTCCGCATACTGCATCGGACATTCTGTCTCGTACACAACGGTTGTGTGTCGAACTGTCCGATGTGACGGTGATTACACGCATTCTGCATACTGCATCGGACATTCTGTCTCCTACACGACGGTTGTGTGTCGAACTGTCCGATGTGACGGTGATTACACGCATTCTGCATACTGCATCGGACATTCTGTCTCGTACACAACGGTTGTGTGTCGAACTGTCCGATGTGACGGTGATTACAAGCATTCTGCATACTGCATCGGACATTCTGTCTCCTACACGACGGTTTTGTGTCGAACTGTCCGATGTGACGGTGATTACACGCATTCTGCATACTGCATCGGACATTCTGTCTCGTACACGACGGTTTTGTGTCGAACTGTCCGATGTGACGGTGATTACACGCATTCTGCATACTGCATCGGACATTCTGTCTCGTACACGACGGTTTTGTGTCGAACTGTCCGATGTGACGGTGATTACACGCATTCTGCATACTGCATCGGACATTCTGTCTCGTACACGACGGTTTTGTGTCGAACTGTCCGATGTGACGGTGATTACACGCATTCCGCATTCTGCATCGGACATTCTGTCTCGTACACAACGGTTGTGTGTCGAACTGTCCGATGTGACGGTGATTACACGCATTCTGCATACTGCATCGGACATTCTGTCTCGTATACGACGGTTGTGTGTCGAACTGTCCGATGTGACGGTGATTACACGCATTCTGCATACTGCATCGGACATTCTGTCTCGTACACAACGGTTGTGTGTCGAACTGTCCGATGTACGGTGATTACACGCATTCTGCATACTGCATCGGACATTCTGTCTCGTACACGACGGTTTTGTGTCGGACCGTTCGATGTGACTGTGATTACACGCATTGTTATGAGTAGAGACGAGAATTCCAAGCAAATGTATGTTTTATAGGAACATAGGACATAGCTCAAACTTTGTAATTATCCATTTCATTATTTTCCGGTTCCAAATATGTGTACTTTTTTGTGCATATTTGCCACAATAGGCGTAATAGATCGACTATTAAACAGATTTTTTTGTATTCGATAGATATTGAAGAAAAAATGGGAGTATAAGGGTACAGTACATCAGTTATTCATAGATTTGAAAAAGGCATATGACTCGGTTAAGAGAAAAGTTTTATATAACATTCTTATTGAATTTGGTATTTCGAAGAAACTAGTTCGATTAATTAAAATGTGTCTCAATGAAACTAACAGCAGAGTCCGTATAGTCCACCTTCTGTCTGATGCTTTTTCAATTCACTGTGGGTTAAAGCAAGGAGATGTATTATCACTTTTACTTTTTAACTTCGCTCTAGAATATACCATTAGGAAAGTTCAGGATAACACAGAGGGTTAGGAATTTAACGGATTGTCTATGCGGATGACGTGAATATGTTAGGATAAAATCCACAGGCGATTAGGAAAACGCAGAAATGTAACTTGAAGCAAGTAAAGCGATAGGTTTGGGAGTAAACTCCGAGAAGTCGAAAAATATGATTATGTCTCGTGGCCAGAATATTCTACGAAATGGAAATATAAAAATTGGAGATTTATCTTTCGAAGAGGTGGAAAAATTCAAATATCTTGGAGTAACAATAACAAATATAAATGATACTCGAGAGGAAATTAAACGCAGAATGATTTTGGGAAATGCGTGTTATTATTCGGTTGAGAAGGTTTCGTCATCTAGTCTGCTAACAAAAAATTTGAAAGTTAGAATTTATAAAACAGTTATATTACCGGTTGTTCTGTATGGTTATGAAACTTGGACTCTCACTTTGAGAGAGGAGCAGAGATTAAGGGTGTTTTAGAATAAGGTTCTTGGGAAAATATTTGGGGCTAAGAGGGATGAAGTTACAGGAGAATGCAGAAAGTTACACAACGCAGAACTGCACGCATTTTATTCTTCACCCGACATAATTAGGAACATTAAATCCAGACGTTTGAGATGGGCAGGGCATGTAGCACGTATGGGCGAATCCAGAAATGCATATAGAGTGTTAGTTGGGAGGCCGGAGGGAAAACATCTTTGGGAAGGTCGAGACGTAGATGGGAGGATAGTATTAAAATGGATTTGAGTGAGGTGAGATATAATAATAGAGACTGGATTAATCTTGCACAGGATAGGGACCGATGGCGGGCTAAAGTGAGGGCGGCAATGAACCTGTGAGTTCCTTAAAAGCCATTTGTAAGTAAGTACATTATGATAGTAAATGTTTGAAATAATTTTAGTTTTGTCTGTCTTAAATTTACTGAGCGTATTGGGAATTAAATCAATGGCTTTCCGAAAACACGCTATGAAATGTTTCATATTAAACAATTTTTATCTCAAAAAAAAAAAAAAAAAAGAAAAAAAAACGAGCAAAATTGTATTAAAATTTTAATGTCTAAATATCTCAAAGAATAACCCCCTTGAAATCAGTGATACTACTTACGGTTCAAGCTGTATACCAACGCATAAAGTAGAGGATTTGAAGAAGGCTATCAAATCTCCAAAATCTGTCCCACTGACAACCATCTTGTTATACCAGAGGGGAACACTGCATTTATATTCGCTCTCATCCTAAAACGCCCATAACATTACGAATATGAGATTTAGCCCATATATTTCATCGTAATTTCTTTATCGCAGAGCTTCTTCGTCCATGTTGTCATAAAAAACACAATTCCAACAGGGATTCATTTATCTGCACATGCGCAGTTTATACGAATTGTTAGAACCATCGCTGTCACTGCCTTTAGCTGATTGTCGATAATAATCTGAATTTCATGAGACAGCAGACGGATTTGCAGACGTAGACAAACATACCCGTGCGTGTAAACAAAGATGTGAGAGTTTAAGTGGCAATTCAATTGTCATTTCAACGGCTTCAATTAAATACCTACTGAAAGTTCCGTGTGTTGGCTAGTAGTGATATTTCATGGAGGTGTACTTCAGGAAAGCATGATGCTTCCATCCATAATGTAACTACCTGTACCATGTGATATGAAATTAGCACTCATAATCAGATCTGCTATTCCTTCAACCAAGACATTGAAAATAAATTAGTGGTGTCTAGACTATAGCTGCAGTCTGACATATAGAGTTACGAGCGTACACTCGCAATGAGAATTCGATATCAAAGGAAGTCGTCCCGTGAAGTGTGTTTTCCTTACTCAGGTACATGGACGTTTAGTTTGTTACGAGGAGAAGCGCTAGTCAGAAGGTACGGTCACACATCGACTTTTGCAGCGCAACTTTTGTACTGCAGCTGAAAAGTTGCGTGTCGTGTTCACACGTAAGCCAAAAGTAGCGCGCTGCACGCTACTTTTCGTGCTGCGCAACCCGAGTGCTGCAAAAGTTGCAACTGGAGGTTGCGAGTCTGTTCACACACAAGGCGCTACTTTTGCAGCCGCAGTCATGCTGCAGGTTTCCATCTCCGTGTTGACTTCTCAATATACATTTTGTGGTTATGTTCGCATTATTAAGAAACTCATGCGAAAGCTTCCTTATCTATTATTTGCTTTTCTGTCGTATCTAGTATTCAGAAATTGACATTATTTTTTCTATAAAGCTTTTAAAAACGCCTATATACTTAAATGATAACCAACAGTATATTCACGTAATTAATGTTGGCAACCCTCCTGTTTGGAACTACGCTACGGAAATTTAAAAAAATGAATTATATCGTCAGCAATTACGCTCAGACTGTGTTGTGTATTTAATAACTGTTACAAATAATTTATTTTCATCACATTTAACATTAAAATATATCCAAACAATAAAAGTATCATTGGCACATTTGGATGGTAACACTGGTTGCAACCGCAGCAAAAGTTTCAAGAAAACCGATATCAAAAATGCTGCGGCTGCAACCCTGAGAGCCCTGTTCACACGTCGCTACCTTTAAGCTGCGCGCAGCATGGAAAAGTAGCGAGCAGCAGGTTCGGCAGCCGCTACTTTTCGGGTTGCACCGTTGTTCACACGTCGCAGTACAAGAGTTGCGCAGTTTTTTGTACTGCAGCGCTGCAAAAGTAGCGACGTGTGACCGTACCTTTACGTTGTTCAGAAATATGCCGAAAATAATAAAACACAGCATGCAACAAATATTGGTAAACGAATTTGGCTGTGAGTACTTGTGTGAAAGGGTGTAATATATTTTGTAAAGTACAGTATGCAATGTGGAACTAAGAGCGGAAAAAAAATTATTTCGTTCAATCACATTGTAATTCAAGAAGACATAGTGAACATATGAAAATTCATGTCAAAACACAACAGGAAGAACTCCCGTCCACCTCACGGAGTACAAGTACCCAACAAGATTTTTCACCCGACTGCACCTCTTTTTCTTTTGATACAATCAATATGTATATTGTAATTTATTGTCATGAAGATCAGTGAACCATATACTTTTTTTCATTTATTATATTCCATAGATCTTACATTAGCAATGAAGTTTTAAGATGTGGAACAACTCAAAATTTTACAAGATTACAATTACAATTTTTACAAATTTTTACAATTTTACAATTTTTTACAATATTTTGACGAGATGTAGTGAGATGAGATGAGGCCTGAGGATTCGCCAAAATATTACCTGGCATTTGCCTTATGATTGGGGAAAACCTCGGAAAAAAACCCACCAGGTAATCAAACCAAACGGGGGTGAAGTGAAGTGAAGACGAGGACATGCCATAGACCATCCGGCATCAGTCTCACGGCTGGGGAAAACCTCGGAAGAAACCAATCAATGAGACCAAACGGCGGATCCAACCTAAGCCCGAGCACAGCTCCGGATCAGCAGGCCAGCGAGTCTGCCGACTGAGCTACATTGATGGCTCTACTAAAAAATATGCAGTACATAGCCAATCAGATTATTAAATTTACAACACAAACGATTATTCATCAGTTGAGCTATAAAATATAATACATAAGAAGTAAGTTAATTCAATTTAACTGGTATTTGTTGTGTATAGAAGTATATTTTATTTATGTATGTCAAACTGTAATTACTAGTTTTTGTTATTCATAGAAGTGTATTGTATTTATGTATTTTATTTAATTACTTTTCAAAGTTATATGAAGTTTACTGTGTTAAATTCCAGTACAAATGTTGCTCAATAATATAAAAATTAGTACACACGGAAACTTTATTTCATTGACCTGCTAGAAGATTTTTTACCCGATTGTACCTGTATACACGCGAGCACTGCTTACGAATGGAATCGTAAAGGTATTCTCTGTCTCTTTCTTTCCTCTAAAGACATAGTAGCTGCCTCGTTTACTGCACTGCGCAGGTAAAGGAATCTCAGCATTGATAATAAGGTTTTGATTTAGAGATTGAAAACCGACGTGAAACCAAAACTGTACACTCATATTAGTCAGGGAAAAATTCTTAACTGAATCAGGGAAAGTCAGGTATAGTCACCGGAAATGGATATAAAATTTCTGTGTGAATCTTATATGTGATACAAAAGAATCATGAACACAATCTTCTGCTATTTCTTGAAATGAGCACCATGGTGTGAGTTTAATTTCAAATATATGCATATAAATTCCTACTATAGTCGTGACGCTGTTATTCCCGGCGTGACTCCTCCTCTTTGCTTACGTCTTAGGAAGTGAAGGCTCTATAAGTCTAGGTAGGTAGGATCGTTCGCCATTTGTGTTCTTTCGTTGCCGAGCTACCATACGAGGAATCTATTTGCCACACCGTTAAACATTGTCATGTAGTAGCTCCTATGATAATAAATCAAACGCACTGTAATTCAGAAAATAATTGAGCGGCAAATAACGTCTTCGTGTGCTTTCTGCGAACGCCAACGAAAGAGCCAAAATGGCGGGCAATTATATTAAGTATTTATCGAGCCTTAAGAAATGAATAACGTCTTCCTCAGCGAATCACAAGACGCAAAAGTTTAAATATAGCCGACCTCCAACGCGATTGGCTGCCGGAAATTAGAGCGACAGGACTATAATTATGCCGTATTGTTGAACAAAATCTGGTCAAAATGAATGGAATAATATCGCTGTATGCAAGCAGATATAAGACATGCACAAAACCTCTTTACCGGTGTCAAAGAGATTGTAAATGTGTATTTCCATGAAAATCTAGAAGTAGGTTGTTTTGCAACATCACAGTATTAATTTTCTCCTTATCCTCTGGACAAATTAGAACTCAAAAAGACAAAGCGAATGTACATTTACCTTGGCTTAAAATTACCCCAGTACACCTTACTATTTACTTTTAATTAAAGTGTATGAGCTGGTTTGCGATATTTGTTTGAGAATGTCTCCTTTATTTCCCCCTCCCATTAGAGTGACTTCCTTCCAGCTCGACTCAAAGCCTGAAGGGTATTTACCTCAGAGGCCAACGCGGCATCTGAACAGCTTTGAACTCCACGTCACACGTGCTTTGGAGGCACGTCCACCGCAGCATTGTTGTCACATGCAGAACAAACATGCTGTGTACACAACCGCGAGCAGTTGCGGCGCCAGCAAATACCTGAAGATGGCTATTAATTATCACGCAGAACATAGAGCAACACTGATTCCATTCCAGTCCAACCAAAAAATAAGAAAATTCCACGACTAAAGAATATGAACAGACTTCTGTTTTTCTGACTCGTCTCAAGCGATAATTGCCTCTAATTATATTAGGTTCTATTGTGTGCAGACATCACCATAACAAAATATACAAGCAGTAGAGTAATAATAATAATAATAATAATAATAATAATAATAATAATAATAATAATAATAATAATGATTTATTTTAGCTGGCAGAGTTAAGGCCGTAAGGCCTTCTCTTCCACTCAACCAGTAAGGACAAAGTAAAATCTTTATATTGAACGGCATTTTCAAAGTACAGGGATATCATTTTATTTTTACTAACATTTTAAATATTAACCTGGCTATACCTTCAGAGAACCGGAAACACCGTTCGCTACCCTCTTCCACGGCTGGAGTTCGATGATACTGGCGTAAAACACAAACAAATCACTTTACTAGGTATAGGAGGGAAGAAAAGTACTTCATCCATTTACGTAAACTAAGAAATATCGCGATTTTGAGTTCGATAATTTTCATTAGGTTTTTATTTAATCAAAATGCAGTACTGTATTAAGAATAAGTGTTTTTACTCACGAACTGAGATATTTATGCGAACGTATTCATTATGCACTGTATATTATACTGTCTACAGCACATTAGCGTACAATATAGAGAATGAAGTTAAATTGAAAAATAATCATAATATGGATATTTAAACACATTTTTGAAAATGGTGGCCGTTCATTTCGATAGCCTACAGGCTTCAGTTCTTTTGTGCATATTATCGCACTATAGACTATTGTATCTAATTCCAATTACCAGTTTCGTCCTTCGTACTAGTAACTCATGTTGAAATAATTCTGTACCTACTCTATAAAAGAGTACTTTACGTACTGTAAATTCACTTTTGCCCGATCCGAAAAGATAAAATTACTCAGACATGCTATCTACTGTCCGTCCAAGTGGTTATGTCGCAGGATCGTAGAAAGGAGGGAAATCACGTGACAGTTAATTAGTTAACGAGGCCCTTTTATTTAAGTTATTTTAAACAGTTGTATAATATTACGTAAACGTCCAATTCCTAACAGAAATTAATGTTTTCAGAAAAGAGCTAAGACAGCCCTGCTTTTACAGAGGGGCGTGCAGAAGCAGGTGGGGGAAATCGAGATGCGACGTAGGCAAACGGACAGTACCTGTGCGAAAATATGAGTCAATATTAAAAGTTCTTTCGTCACTGGAAAACGCGAACATATTTCTGGAACGTACTATACTCAGTAACTCAGTGCTGTTTACTATAAGCAGCCTTGATTCTGCCTGGAGAACAGTTGAAACTTCATTAGTAGAAGGAGTGGGAGTGAAGTACATTCAAAAACTCAGGTACAATAAAAATTGAAGTAAAAATAAAATGATGTCCCTGTACAATTATCAGATAATGTGGCAATAGATCTGTTATTGAATATAAATGATCCGGAAAACCTATGCAGGGTGCGAATTAAGATTGCTGATGAGGTGGGGATAGAATCCTAGATAGAGAATGCCATACATAAAACTATGATTATCCTCATTCGATACGGCTCAACGCTTGGTCGCACTGAGTTGCTTGTCTTGCATCTTGATATTAATAATTATATCAATGAGCAGACTTAAGCTAAGATGTGTAGTTCCTAAGTTATTGATTGTTGTCAGCTTGCCGGTGATGATAATACATCAATATTATTTTCTTTGCTTACTTTATACTTTACTTTATAAAGTATACTCGTATTAAAAAATTATATTTTGTGAGGGGGGTAGAAGTTATCTCTGGCAGGGATGTTAATACGAATTTATGAGAGGGGGATAACTTTCCAAGAGGGGGGAAATCCCCCCCATCCATCCCGTTAATTCGCACCATGAACCTATGTAGACTACTGTACATCTTCATAGAAAACCTTTTCTACAATCTCTATGTTCGCTTCCAGTTACATATAACTTACAAGAGAAAAACCAAGTTACATACATACATACACACACACATACATACATACATACATACATACATACATACATACATACATACATACATACATACATACATACAGTCCACACCTGTGGAGTAACGGTCAGCACGCCTGGCCGCGAAACCAGGTGGCCTGGGTTCGAATCCCGGTCGGAGCAAGTTACCTGGTTGAGGTTTTTTCCGGGGTTTTCCCTCAACCCAATACGAGCAAATGCTGGGTAACTTTCGGTGCTGGACCCCGGACTCATTTCACCGGCATTATCACCTTCATGTCATTCAGACGCTAAATAACCTAGATGTTGATACAGCGTCGTAAAATAAAATAAAAACAAACAAATACATACGCACATACATACAGGGACATCATTTTATTTTTACTAACATTTTTAATATTAACTTGCCTATACCTCTGGATCAACGCCGTTTGCTACCCCCTTCCACGACTGGAGTTCGATTATCCTGGCGTAATATACAAACAGATCACTTTACTAGGTATAGGAGGGAAGAAAAGTAGTTCATCCATTTACGTAAACTAGGAACTATCGCGCTTTTGAGTTTCATTATTTTCATTAGGTTTTTGTTTAATCAAAATACAGTACTGTATTAACAATGAGTGTTTTTACTCACGAACTGATTGTCCATCTGGACCTTTTCATTATGCAGTGTATATTATACTGTCTACAGCACATTAGCGTACAATATAAAGAATGAAGTTAAATTGAAAAATAATCATAATATGGGTAATTAAACACATTTTTTTTAAATGGTGGCCGTTCATTTCGATACAGGCTTCAGTTCTAACGTGCATATTATCGCACTATAGAATACTGTACCTAATCCCAATTACCAGTTTCATCCTTCGTACTAGTAATTCATGTTGAAATAATTCTGTATGTACTCTATAAAAGAGTGCCTTACGTACTGTAAATTCAATCTTCACTTCTGCCCGATCCGAAAGGATAAAATTACTCAGACATACTATCTACTGTCTGTCCAAGCGGTTATGTCGTAGGGTCGTAGAAAGGAAGGAAATCACTTGACAGTTAATTACTTAACGAAGCCCTTTTATTTAAGTTATTTTAAACAGTTGTATAATATTACGTAGACGTCCAGTTCCTAACAGAAATTAATGTTCTCAGAAAAGAGCTAAGTCAGCCCAGCCACTAGCTGGCGAATAAAAGCTGGTGGAGGAAACCGGGATACGACGTAGGCAAATGGACGACAGTACCTCTACGAAAATGATTCAATATTGAAAGCTCTTTCGTCACTGGAAAACGCGACCATATTTTTGGAACGTACTGTTTACTATGACCGTAAGACTACTATGGCTGTATATCAGATCTTGGATCTGCGTGGAGGACGGTTGAATTTCATTAGTAGGAGGGATGGGAGTGAAGTATATTAAAAAACTCAGGTACAATAAAAATTGAAGTAAAAATAAAACGATTCCCTGTACAAGCAGTAGAGTAAGGACAGAGTAAAATGTTTATATTGAACGGCATTTTCAAAGTATAATTATCAGATAATGTGGCAACAATAGAGCTGTTATTGAATATAAATGATCCGGAAAACCTATACAGGGTGCGAATTAAAATTGCTGATGAGGTGGGATAGAATCCTAGATAGAGAATACCATACATAACATTATTATTATCCTCATTCGATACGGCTCAACGCTTGGTCGCACTGAGTTGCTTGTCTTGCATCTTGATCAGGGCCGCCGACAAGATTTATGGGCCCCTGTGCAATATTGTGATCGGGCCCCATTGAAAAAAAAAAAAAAAAGAAAAAAAGAAACTTAAAAATGACAAGTTACCAATTATTCTGACCATAATATTTATTTGCAAAATAAATAAAAGATAACCCCATACACAGATACGAATCTAAAATATACACTTTTGTTACATTGAAAACTTTTAGCAAAACTTCACATTAACACAATATATTATATTCATCACGCTTCTTTTTCAGTATGGCCTACATAGTATGTTTCGTGACGAAACTTTCGTCTTTTCGTTGTCGTTTGTTTCCTTTCGTTTTCATAAAACACTATTCTTAAACAGCTGTAATTTCTGACTTGCAGGCCAATATCAACAAACAACTCTCCTTGACTTCATTGATTACAAAATCAACAATTATATCATCAAAATTTAAAGACCTAGCAAGATCGCTCTCCAGACTAAGGAGGCCAAGGTTACTCAGTCTCTCTTGACACATTGTTACTCTGAATACATTTTTATTTACAGCTTGCTTGACGTTTCACTTGCACATGCAAAACGTTACAAGTAAGAAGAAGCATATGCACCATAACTTTCTATTTTTAAACTGAATGCCTCCAACTCAGTGTTCAGTCTTTTTTTTTATTATCCAATTTAATAAACCCTATTTCACCCTGAGGTATATTAGGGTTATAGTTGGTATCAAAATATATATTTTATAAGCAATAAACAATAATAAAATTATAATACAAAATTATGGTCAAGGTTAGAATTCACATGAATTATGTACAAGAATGCACCTTAATGAAAGAATGGATCGTTTCATAAAGCCTCAAGGCATGTCTCTATATTTATATCTAATGGTTATAGGAAGAAATATATATATATATATATATATATATATATACTAGCCGTACCCGTGCGCTCCGCTGCACCCGTTAGAAATAAATATAAAGTAATTACATAATTAAAATAGGACATTTGATCCAGGGAACATTCGTGTTTGATAGAAGGATAAATTTTTTATTATGTTACTTAATTTAAATTGTATTAAAAAAATTAAAATTCGATCATTTTGATCCAGAGACCACTCATTCGGTCATAAAAATTATTTTAGGAAATACAGGAAACGAATGCCTATCAAGTTTTCTGTGCATAAGAAGCTATTTTAATCTTACCTGTCCTCGATTCGCTCAGAAGTTACTGTAATAACATTATAGCATTATGTCCATCTAGAGAAACTACACTTTCCAATGGTGAATTAATAATTAATTATACAAATCGGTTAATTTAGCTTCTGATATTACTTCATACAAACACAGAAACATTATCTGTAGGCTATCTTTCACAGCTTTCGATTGTTGCTGTCCAAGGGCCCTTATAGACGAAGTCATTTGTTTTTTAATTCATTACACGGCCTTAGATGGCAGTTATTTTAATTTTAAAACTCACTTATCTCATTAAATATCAGTCCTATCAAACTTTTTCAAGGAATAAAACTTATCGAAAATTATTTTTAAAGACACTTTTGTTATGTAACATTTTTCACAAAAATCAATAATAAGCGAGATATTTCGATTTATTTAATTCAGGCCCCCTTATAACCCCCATTTTAAATAATGTATTTTGAATGCCATATAGCCTAAAATCTAAGTTATAACGAACTTAATTTATATTCCAATTTTCATCGAAATCCGTTCAGCCATTATCGCGTGAAAAGGTAACAAACATACAGACAGACAGACAGACATACAAACAAAAATTTCAAAAAAGCGATTTTCGGTTTCAGGGTGATTAATTATATATGTTAGGACCAATTATTTTTGGAAAATCGAAAATTACCAGAAAAATTTCGGCTACAGATTTATTATTAGTTATATATATATATATATATATATATATATATATATATATATATATATATATATATATTTATAATAGCTATTAAACATCTTATTTTAGAAGCAATAAATAGCTATACTAAGAGATGGCTTAAAATTTACGAATTAAATACATTATTTAGTAACAACAATTGGCAATAATCAGGTATTACAAGAAATGACTCAAAATTAGAAATCAAATGCCTAATTAAAATAAAAATTAAAACCAATAGTACAATATTATAGTATGCGAAATTGAAGACTTGCAGTTTCATTATAGTTGATTAGAACTAATACGATTTCCCCCCCCCCCGGAATAATTTAACATTTTACAGTTTCACGAATATTCTATTCAAGAAGGACATGAAATACTTATATTATTTGGAGTTGGTAAGTATATTGGTTAACGGTTTGGTAAATGTATAATTTAAAGTGTTCAGTAACAACTCAAGCTCGTATCTTTCACGGCAAAAGACTGGACAATCATACAATACATGTTTGACATCTTGAGATTCCTCCCCACAAATGCAAGTTGCATCGTCTTTAATAAGGAATCTATTTAAGTATCAGTGTTCAGTCTTCGTTCAGTTCTAAAAATCGCTGTTTTACGGTTTACACGCTCCTTCTTGCAACTTTTTGCATGTGCAAGTAAAACATCAAGTAAAGCCTCGCATCTACAGAGACCACTCACTATCTCTGGTCTAGTTCTCGCATGCGTCAGTTCAGAAAAATCAAGGCTTAAGCTGTTGCGTCTGGACCGGCCTTAAGGTAAGTGTCAGATAATCCTATGTCGAACCCTTGGCCCCATTTCTCCAAATATGATTCGATCAGCGCAAAAATAATGTGGAATATGAAACAGAGTTTTTAACAACCGACTGTCCACCGCTGTGGAGTAACGGTTAGCGTGTCTGATGGTGAAACGAACGGTCCCGGGTTCAAATTGTGGTTGGAACAAGTTACCTCATTGAGATTTTTCCGAAGTTTTTCCTCAACTGTTCAAGAGCAAATACTGTACTAGATACCTCTCGGCGCTGGATTCTGGACTCATTTCGCTGACATTATCGCCTTCATCTCACTCAGCTGCTAGATATCCATAGCAGTTGATGAAGCGTCGTAAAAGAACCGTCTGACTGAGAAACCATGAAAGAGGCGAAGTGTTTTTTGTGCACACGTGACAGAACTGAGCTTTCATGCAGTTCGGAAGTTGTGTGAGACAAAACATTGAGGATATCACGATATGAAAAGGCAAATTATTAATAAAATTTTATAGAGAATTGAAAACATTACTTGGAACAAAAAAAAATAATGAATTTAAAGGAAAACACTATCACCTTTACTTTTTAACTTTGCTCTAGAGTATGCCATTAGGAAAGTCCAGGATAACAGAGAGGGTTTGGAATTGAACGGGTTACATCAGCTGCTTGTCTATGCGGATGACGTGAATATGTTAGGAGAAAATCCACAAACTATTAGGGAAAATATGGGAATTTTACTTGAAGCTAGTAAAGAGATAGGTTTGGAAGTAAATCCCGAAAAGACTAAGTATATGATTATGTCTCGTGACGACAATATTGTACGAAATGGAACTATAAAATTTGGAGATTTATCCTTCGAAGATGTGGAAAAATTCAAATATCTTGGAGCAACAGTAACAAATATAAATGACACTCGGGAGGAAATTAAACACAGAATAAATATGGGAAATGCGTGTTATTATTCGGTTGAGAAGCTTTTGTCATCTAGTCTGCTGTCAAAAAATCTGAAAGTCACAATTTATAAAACAGTTATATTACCGGTTGTTCTGTATGGTTGTGAAACTTGGACTCTCACTTTGAGAGAGGAACAGAGATTAAGAGTGTTTGAGAATAAGGTGCTTAGGAAAATATTTGGGGATAAGAGGGATGAAGTTATAGGAGAATGGAGAAAGTTACATAACACAGAACTGCACGCATTATATTCTTTACCTGACATAATTAGGAACATTAAATCCAGACGTTTGAGATGGGCAGGACATGTAGCACGTATGGGCGAACCCAGAAATGCATATAGAGTGTTAGTTGGGAGGCCACAGGGGAAAAGACCTTTGGGGAGGCCGAGACGTAGGTGGGAAGATAATATTGAAATGGATTTGAGGGTGGTGGGATATGATGATAGAGAATGGATTAATTTTGCTCAGGATAGGGACCAATGGCGGGCTTATGTGAGGGCGACAATGAACCTCCGGGTTCCTTAAAAGCCAGTAAGTAAGCAAAGGAAATCAATGCAAAAATAATAATAATAAATAATGGGTGAGTTATTTATGTAAAAAGTATTCTTGTAGTTAATATTATAATTAAGATATATTTTTAAATTCAAGGAATAGCTTATTTAAAATATTAATTTTGGGGATTAATGAAAAGATATAAATATATTTTCTCTGAAGTTTTGAAAGTAACTGCTTGAGAAAATCGACCGAAGGTTCTTGTAATAATCGCATCACCACCACAACCACGATGATCACCATACTACCACCATTCCTGTTTATACAATACTTTAAGTAACAAAATCTGTTACGTTTTCTGCAGTTGAATTACTTCATGATACGAGAATGTCTGTTCATCTTGAAACGAATTTAGAAAGGGTTTGGATTAATTATACTTCTGCAAATATTCGAGTTGTGTTTATTATGATTTATTTTACTCAATTACCGGAGAAAACCCTACGCTTTACGCAATTTCTTTGTTAATATTATTTCTGCTCTTGATACTCCTTCAACAGCACGAACAAATTTAATTATATCTGCCTTAATTATGTTTTCATCTCTTGAAAATTTACATTTATGACATTTTCATATTTTGTTTCATATCGTTTGCCTACAGTCAAATGGGATTGTATTTGCAATAATTAATTGGTTAGCTTGTTTTATTTCTCTGAATTTGATAATATTACTTGTTCTCATTTAAGCAGCTATCCAGGTTTGAAATGTCGAATAAACCCTCCAACAGGAATTTCAAGCGCCTGTTAGTTTGTTCACAAACTTGTGTTGAATAATACCGATTTTTGTTACCTAAAAATAATAGGTCTAATAAAATAAATAATATGCTTTACAGCCATTCCTGTTGGTGTAATGGTCATTATGGTTACTATTGAACCCAAATTTTACAAATTCAAAGACGAGAGAGAGCGATGAATTTTAAAGGACAAAAAAAAAATCTTGACAATGGGTTCCAGACTTAGGAAGTTACGCGTAAAAGTTAACTTCTACAAGACGCGTAAAGTACGCGTAAAAATGTGTCATTTATATCATAAAATATAAAAAAGTAATAAATTCAAAACTTGTTGTAATACCACAGTCAAGTATATACAGTCATGAAGCATGAGGTGAGGGTGCTAGGAACAATAGACCGTGCAGGTAGTATTTCGCATTGTCTGTAATGAGGCGTTATTAGCTATCCTAGTGGTTAACAACTATCTATGGATGCATGTTTACTACGTATTGAGCTTCGTGACTATATACAGGATGTTTAAAAAATACGGGGCATAATTTCAGGTATGTATTTCCCACATGTAGACAATCAAAATAGTTCATTGCAACATGTGTCCGTAAATGCTTTATTTCCGAGTTATGGCCTTCACAACATTAAAATTCACCGGAACGTTTTTCTTTCCGCAGGTCGTTGCCGTCAAAGGAGACATTAAGAGGGCACTCTGACAGTTCATTCCGAGGCGAAGGTTACATTCAGTGTTGTGTAGGCGTTAGACTGTGCGACATGTATTCAAATCAAGAGCTGGCAGAGATACACTTCATGTACGGTAAGGCGGCCGCAATGCTGCGCTGGCTCGTCGTTTGTACCAGGAGAGGTACCCACAGCGACAATGTCCAGATCGGAAGACATTTCTACGTCTCCATTACCGTCTGTGCGAGTATGGAAAATTTAACTCTCCTGGTTTGGGAAGGGGACGACCAAGATCTACAACTCCAGAAGTACAGGAGGAGATTCTGGAGGCTGTGAACATGACTCCTTCTATCAGCACACGAAGGGTAGCGTTGCAAGTCAATGTTCCTCATACGACTGTCTGGAGACTGTTGAAAGAGTATCAATTGTATCCTTATCATTTGCAACGTGTACAGGCCCTGTCACCAGCAGATTACTCTGCACGAGTTAGGTTCTGTCAGTGGTTCTTGCAGTAGTGTGGTGTAAATCCGAACTTTCCTGCCTTAGTATTATTTACAGATGAAGCACAGTTCACACGAGATGGCATAACAAATTTCCACAATCAGCATGTATGGGCGTATGAAAACCCACGTGCAACTAGTTGAAACAGAGCTTCCGGGCTAAGATGCCGTGGTCTACTGGTGCTGACGTTACCAGACGTTTCGTCTACTTCTACGGCAGACATCTTCAGTGGTTAGGATCCTCGGTCGAAGTCTTCCGCTCGGGACACCTGTAGCAACTGATGACATGACTCGAAAAAAAAATCGAAAATCGAAGGAGAATTGGGAGGAAAATTTAAAAGGTACGCAAAACGCGTCCTTGCAAGTGGGTTGGGGGCTGTACAAAACTAAATATGTGAGCTCCAAGCCTGTTGGCCACTAGTCTCACTCCGGGTTACGCTGCTCCCCTGAAGGAGCTCTAGAAAATTTTGAAGGGGAAGCCGAAATTGGACGTAACCTCTTAGGTACCACATACGCGGAGACATGACTGGTTGCTCGTCCTTATTTATAGCGCCGAGACTTGGTGTTCCGTTGTCGCGGCGGTCCGCGCCCGTCAGATCGTGACCTTGGACTGGCCGTGGCGTTGATTGGTCGCGGCGGCTCGCACCTGCTCGGTCCCGGTGGCCTTGGGCTGGTCGTGGCGCACAGTTGTTGCGGCGGTCCGCGCTCGCTAGAGTGCGGTGACCTTGGGCTGGTTGTTGTGTTCCAATATCGTGGCGGACAGCACTCGCAGGATTTCGGTTTCCATCCGTCGTACCGTCGCTGTGTACAGGTTTTGTACGAGTCCGTTTCAGGACAGGATGCCAGCAGTTGTTAAGTTTCAGACCCTCTTCTTTACGGTTGAAATTGTTTGGATGTTTATGGATTTCAATCGCTTCCCTGAATAGGCGGGGGAAGTAATTGGACGTGTTACTGAGGATGTCTGTTTCTCGGAACTGTATGTCGTGCCTCCCATCCTGAAACGCATGTTCCGCCACTGCAGATTTATCCAGCTGTCCCAATCTGCAGTTCCGTTCGTGTTCCACTAGTCTAGTTTTGACGCTACGTTGTGTAGTGCCTATGTATACGGCACCGCAGGAGCACGGAATCCTGTATACACCTGCGGCAACCAACTTGTCTCTCTTGTCCTTTACCGATCTCAGCATGTTACGGACTTGTTGGGTCGGCAGGAAAACCGTGCCTACATCGTGCCGTTTTAATATCTTGCCGATCCGGTCCGTGACATTATGATGATACGGGAGGAAGACCGTGCCCTTCTTCTTCTGCTGGACTAGAGTGTGGCTTTGGAATGGTCCGTTCAGATCTCTCCTGGGATGCATGGCCCTCCTAATCTCCGGAGCTGAGTACCCGTTACTGCTTAGCGCAGCTCTTAAGTGGGCCATTTCTTGTCGGAGATATTGTGGTTCTGAGATTTTCCGCGCTCGCTCAATCGGAGTCTTCATCATGGCTCGTTTTTGACCAGGATGATTGTTTGAGCTCTTGTGTAGGTATCCACCCACACCGATAGATACCAGTCATGTCACCCCCTCGCGTATGTGGTACCTAAGAGGTTACGTCCAATTTCGGCTTCCCCTTCAAAATTTTCTAGAGCTCCTTCAGGGGAGCAGCGTAACCCGGAGTGAGACTAGTGGCCAACAGGCTTGGAGCTCACATATTTAATTTTGTACAGCCCCCAACCCCTTGCAAGGACGCGTTTTGCGTACCTTTTAAATTTTCCTCCCAATTCTCCTTCGATTTTTCGAATTTCGAGTCATGTCATCAGTTGCTACAGGTATCTCGAGCAGAAGACTTCGACCGAGGATACCTAACCACTGAAGATGTCTGCCGTAGAAGTAGACGAAACGTCTGGTAACGTCAGCACCAGTAGACCACGGCATCTTAGCCCGGAAGCTCTGTTTCAACTAGACACCGGCCGTGAAAGCCTGCATGCTAAGACCACGTGCAACTGTTCCATCTCATCACCAGGTGCGGTTCTTCCTCAACATGTGGGCCGGTATCATTGGTGATCGATTAGTTGGACCCCATGTACTTGTAAACAGACTTACGGGGCAGGCGTACACAAACTTCCTGGAAAACACCATACCTCATGTTTTAGAAGACACTCCACTGATCAATCGTCAACACATTCACTTCTTGCATGATGGCGCTCACTTCAGTCGTACGGCTCGCCGGTACTTGGATCGAAGGTTTCCTGATCGATGGATAGGTAGAGGTGGCCCAATTGCTTGGCCTCCACGCTCACCTGATCTGAACCCTCTCGATTTCTACTTGTGGGGCCATTTAAAATCATTGGTTTATTCGTCTCCGGTGCCTGATTTGGAATCCCTTCGGAATCGAATTGTGGCATGTTCTGAGGACATACGCAATACTCCTGGAGTTTGGGATCGTGTTCGCAGGTCAATGAGACATCGATGTGAGGTCTGTATTCAAGCAGGAGGTGGACATTTTGAACATCTTCTGTAATGACAACGACCTGCGGAAAGAAAAACGTTCCGGTGAATTTCAATGTTGTGAAGGCCATAACTCGGAAATGAAGGATTTCCGGACACATGTTGTAATGAACTATTTTGATTGTCTACATGTGGGAAATACATACCTGAAATTATGCCCCGTATTTTTTAAACATCCTGTATACTAGACTGTGGTAATACGATAAATATTTACAAAGTGTTCAATATTGTTACTCGAGTTGCCAGACTACCAATATCCTCCTGAGCCCAGAGAATATAGTACACTATACCATACTTTATACATGATTATTATGTGTACACGCCCGAAGTCTGGTATAATATATCTGTATTTGTGTCCTAACTATAACCCGCATAATTTTTTTATCATTTTTCCTCATACCCAGTGCTGGATTTAGAGTTGCCTAAGGCGACAATTTCCAGGAGGGGGCGGCATTTTCTCTCTTCCCCCCTCCTTTTTTCAACAGTGAAATTTGTTTTTAAACACTTGTTGGTAAATCTTTTCTGTAGTTTGTTCTTGAACACCTTGTGGAAGTCAGATATTGTTTGTTATCATATTAATCGTGGTCGTGGCGAGAGTAAAAGGAAAGTATGCAGTTACATAGTTATATTACAATGCCGGTATCACGTTATTATACAATGAAACTGCTTGTATAAACAAAAATGCACTGCTGAAAAACAAAGTGGATGTGTTTATTATATTATCGCTATGAATAGTAACCACAACTCTCAGTTACATTTTCAATATATCGTCAAAATATTATTTCATCACTTTCCAGGATGTGCACTGTGTAATTCGATGTGAAATATTTATTCCGCAAAGAGTTGGAGTTTATTTTTTAATTTACTTTATACTTCCTATCGAAGTAAGAAATACTCGTAATAATTATACCACCAACAAAACCAATAATTTTCTTTCAACAGTGAATAAGTTTGAATATAATATTTCGTTGCATCGAGTCTGATATGCTTCTTCAGATCGACATTGTTGATGAGAAGCAATGAATTATGAATAAAATAAATACTTACTTACTTACAAATGGCTTATAAGGAACCCGCAGGTTCATTGCCGCCCTCACATAAGCCCAACATCAGTCCCTATCTTGTGCAGTATCAATCCAGTCTATATCATCATATCCTACCTCCATCAAATCCATTTTAATATTATCCTCCCATCTACGTCTCGGCCTCCCCCGATCTCCCAACTAACACTCTATATGTATTTCTGGATTCGCCCATACGTGCTACATGCCCTGCGCATCTCAAACGTCTGGATGTAATGTTCCTAACTATGTCAGGTGAAGAATATAATGCTTGCAGTTCTGTGTTGTGTAACTTTCTCCATTCTCCTGTAATGTCATCCCTCTTAGCCCCAAATATTTTCCTGAGAATATTATTCTCAAATACCCTTAATCTCTGTTCCTCTCTCAAAGTGAGAGTCCAAGTTTCACAACCATACAGAACAACCGGTAATATAACTGTTTTATAAATTCCAACTTTCAGATTTTTTGACAGCAGACTAGATGACAAAAGCTTCTCAACCGAATAATAACACACATTTCTCATATTTATTCTGTGTTTAATTTCCTCTGGAGTGTCACTTATATTTGTTACTGTTGCTCCAAGATATTTGAATTTTTCAACCTCTTCGAAGTATAAATCTCCAATTTTTATGTTTCCATTTCGCAGAATATTTTGGTCACGAGACATAATCATATACTTTGTCTTTTCGGGATTGACTTCCAAACCTATCGCTTTACTTGCTTCAAGTAAAATTCCCGTGTTTTCCCTAATCGTTTGTGAGTTTTCTCCTAACATATTCACGTCATCCGCATAGACAAAAAACTGATGTATCCCTTTCAATTCCAAACCCTGTCTGTTATCCTGAACTTTCCTAGTGGCATATTCTAGAGCAAAGTTAAAAAGTAAAGGTGATAGTGCATCTCCTTGCTTTAGCCCACAGTGAATTGGAGAAGCATCAGATAGAAATTGGCCTATCAGGACTTTGCTGTAAGTTTCACTGAGACACATTTTAATTAATCGAACTAGTTTCTTGGAAATACCAAATTCAATAAGAATATTATATAAATCTTCTCTCTTAACAAGAGTCATATGCCTTTTTGAAATCTATGAATAACTGGTGTACTGTACCCTAAATACTCCTTTATAAAATACACTTTCTTCATCATATGAAGATAAACAGAAAGTATATAGCCTACATATGAAATGACTAACTCTAGACTTGAACATAAATATGTAAGTAAGCGGTGCTAAAATGTTTATGCAAAAAACAAATTGATTTGTTGATATTAAAAATTCTTCCTTCTCTTTTCCTCATGTTCTTTATTATTGTATCTGGCATTGGTCTAAGAAACTAATGGATTTAGTTCACTTCTGGTAACAAGATCTCCAATTTTAGCCGGAAAGTCATTGAACTCTTTGCTGAAAATTACAGGAAAATAGAATTCAAGTATAGAACAGTTTAGAAAACTTCAAAGTTTCGTGAATTTACTATAATAATTTATTGCTAGGTCTATTATTATTATTATTATTATTATTATTATTATTATTATTATTATTATTATTACTTATATAAAATATTCACGATATAAAACGATACATTATCGTTACTTTTCGTTTCTGACTTTAATGTTCTGGCACTACTGAGACAAAGTGGTTTCAGCCGCCACTGCAGATTAGTGTTTCTCGTTGTTGCTCAAGCATTGTACTGAACTCGTTGATTGAAATAGTGCGAGTAAAATGTTTTTTTTTTTTATTTAACTTTCCCATGTCGGATGTGGAAATGTAAGCGAGTCGCAATTTAGCTTGTATTATGTTATCACGTCGGATTCAAAAGGCCTAATTCAGACATCTGACTCATCCATCGAAACGCAGTCTAGCAATTCTATCCATTGTTATGGCGTCAAGGGATGAAATTGTTTCATTTACACAACAAAGCAAACACAAAAAATTGTGTAGTCCATGTATATCCCGTAATATTAGACAGTTGACCAACATTTGTATTGCGTCAGTCTACTATAAACATCTCTCTTGTCGTTGCATAGTTATTACATCACCACTCCAAGCGTTTGGTTCAGTTGCTAATAGAGCGTTCCGTCCTCCCTTTCACTGCAATACTTTACAGTTGTCTGCGTCACGGTATGGCCACAGTGTAAGGCCGATAATGTGTAGGATTACTCGGTGTACTCACAATTTCCTGGCATAATCTGTGTCACATTATTATTATTATTTTGTCGTTTCATTACACGCAACAGAGATAAGTACACTGCGATAAAAGGTCACAAAATTAAATTGTAAAGCAAATGTGGATTGTACAGGGACATCATTTTATTTTACTTCAATTTTTATTGTACCTAAGTTTTTGAATGTACTTCACTCCCACCCCTTCTACTAATGACGTTCCAACTGTCCTGCACACAGAACCAAGACCGCAGTGAGTTAGTGAGTAAAGTATGTTTCAGAAATATGTTCGCTTTTCCAGTGACGTAAGAGCTTTCAATATTGAATCATATTTTCGGACAGGTACTGTCGTCCGTTTGCCTACGTCGCATCCCGATTTCCTCCCACTTGCTTCTGTTCGCCCCTCTGTAAGGGCTAGTTGCTGAGCTGTCTTAGATCTTTTCTGAAAACAATTTCTATTAGAAATTGGACGTCTACTTAATATTATACAACTGTTTAAAATAACTTAAATAAAAGGGCCTTGTTGAGTAATTAACTGTCACGTGATTTTCCCCCTTTCTACGACCCTGCGACATAACCACTTAGAGGACAGTAGATAGTATGTCTGAGTAATTTTATCTGTGCGGGTCGGGCAGAAGTGAAGATTGAATTTACAGTACGCAAGGTACTCTTTTATAGAGTAGGTACAGAATTATTTCAACATGAGTTACTAGTACGGAGAACGAAACAGGTAATAATTGGAATTAGATACAATAGTCTATCGTGCGATAATATGCACAAAAGAACTGAAGCCTGTATCGAAATGAACGGCCACTATTTTCAAAAATGTGTTTAAATATCCATATTTTGATTATTTTTCAATTTAAATTCATTCTCTATATTGTAGCTAATGTGCTGTAGACAGTATAATATACACTGCATAATGAATACATTCGCATGGATAGCTCAGTTCGTGAGTAAAAACACTTACTGTTAATACAGTACTGTATTTTGATTAAACAAAAACCTAATGAAAATTATCAAACTCAAAATTGCGATATTTCCTAGTTTACGTAAATGGATGAACTACTTTTCTTCCCTCCTATACCTAGTAAAGAGATTTGTTTATATTTTACGCCAGTATCATCGAACTCCAGTCGTGGAAGGGGGTAGCAAACTGTGTTTCCGGTTCTCGATCCGTTAATTCAAAGGTATAGCCAGGTTAATATTAAATATGTTAGTAAAAATAAAATGATGTCCCTGTAGCTGCATATGTGCTACAGTGCTGGTCTTCCATCCAGATGGTCCGGGTTCGATTCCTGGTTAGGTCTGGGTGCGATTTATGGTGGATAAAACAGACGTTGCAGAGAGTTTTTCTCGGACTATTCCCACTTACTCTTTCATTTCACCAACACACTCCACTTCACCCTCATTTCTTCATCTCTAAGGTCAAATGGAACTAATATCATACAGTAAAAAAAAGTCGGGCTTAATTTGACACAAACTTTAAAATACATTTATTGTATGTATTGTATTTGTATGAAGTTTGATAAATTGTTGACTGAAATTATATAACAAAATATTTTAATATTTAATTCCAACTTATCTGAAACTAAACCTCAATATAACTTTCAAAAATTTCTGAAACTCATATATCAGCTCTTCCCAAAGTGTGGGTCGCGACCCCCAGGGGATCGTGTAAGGGTTTGAGAGGGGTCGCGAGATGATCTACAAAATTAGTCAAAAAGTTGATTAACATTTATTCTGTGTTTAGAAACAAACAATATTGAACATAAGAATAAAAAATGTTTCAGTAGGTCTAGTTACAATAGTAAAAAATAATTAATGCGATTAATGTGCCTGTTTTTCAGAAAGCAGCTTCTCAAATCTGGTCTCAGCATTTCATACACACACAGTGATATCATCTTAAAGTTCAAGAAAATTTCTCATTTTTGTTTTTATGGTGAACATAGACGAGAAACTCATTTTGCATAAATACAAGGTTGCAAATATTTAAAAATTTAAGAATTGCATATTTTTGCAAGAATAATGTATTGTATTCTTGCATTCTTTTGCTTCAAAATTGGTTTACGCTCTGCGAAAAGAGTATAGCCTAATTTAAACATTCCATTTCTAGATACATATTTTAATGAGATTTTTCTTCATAGTTTCTGGAATTTCAACCAGTTGAATGCAACTACCTAAAAACGGATTCATCAGCTTTGTAATAGTCGTAATTGTTTTCAGTTTCTTCCGGAATGTACTCAAAAAGTTGTTGATTAAAATTGTGGAAATTTGGTTGCATATGCGCAAAAACACAGTATTTGTCTGTCATATGTAGCGAAATTTTCTATGAGCCCTTTAATAAACTGGAATGAATCAAATACATTTTTCTCAAATGATATTGACCAGCCGTTAATTTTATCTCTAGCTGTTATAATGTTAACAACTTGGCCTTGCAAACTATTATTCAAAACGCGTTCAGTCCATTTTTATGAAAGCGCTGGACTAATAGTTTTTTATCCACCGGTCTACGGACTGAGCTTTTTTTCAAATGATATACACAATAACACAAATTTTTAGACAAGGATTGGCGCTGTTTTGGAAAAAAAGACGCTTTATAATGTTACACTATCTACCAAAAAGTAATTGGGCACTGTTTTTGCAACTTTACAATCTCGTGCTACCACCTCTTGTTGCTATAACAGCAGCCACCCTGTCAGGCATGTTCTCCACTAGTTTGTGTCGGATATCCACTGGAATGCGTCGCCATTCCTCTTGCAACATGGCACTCAGTTGGACAATGGAAGTTGGCCGCATCTCCCGAGACCTCAATCGCCGGTTCATTCCCCCCCAAAGGTGCTCAATGGGATTGAGATCAGGACTCTGTGCAGGCCGGTCCAACCGGTGAACATTATTGTCTGCATACCACTGCATAGTAACCGCCGAAACATTCGGCCAACTTCCATTGTTCAACTGAGTGCCATGTCGCAAGAGGAATGGCGACGCATTCCAGTGGATATCCTACACAAACTAGTTGAGAGCATGCCTGACAGGGTGGCTGCTGTTATAGCAACAAGAGGTGGTACCACGAGACTCTAAAGGGGCAAAAACAGTGCCCAATTACTTTTTGGTACATAGTGTATAAATTTAATCTAAAAAAATCATATAAAATATATGTACAAATAATAAAACTGACCTAATGGACTGAATTAGTATTGGAATCACATTCTTCAATTGTACAGGTATATTAAAAGTTCAAGAAAGCCATTTTCCATGTGATAAAGAGTATTTTCACATAACTAACGTATACCTTCACAAATTTTGCTGAAAATAAGAGTTTGCAACGTTCTTCCTTTGATGGAATTTACTACTTTATATTGAATTACGAGTATTACACAGTGATAATAGTTTGAAGTACTAGACACGATGTTTACCTAATATTTCGTGTAATTGTTCCACCATATATGATTCAATTTGGTCATACTTTGGGTGGTGTCCACTGATTTTGAGTAAAATTATCATACATCTTGGTTACAAAACTTTTAACACTGTATCACTTCGGAATATGTATGATAAGAACTTTCTTGTGTTAAATTTTAACGTACCTTGTTAACATGTTTCGACCTATTTTCGGTCATCTTCAGAATTGGTCGTTGTTGGTCTTGGCGCCTCTTGTTTCCTGTGTGGGTGCGTTCGTAGTGTAGAGTCAAAGAGTGTATGTGTTTTGAAATTGAGTTGTGTGTCGAGAATATCGTTGGGGTGTGTTTTCGTGTGTCTGTATATTTGATATTGTTCTAGTGTGTTGAGTTTCTGGATTTTTGATTGGATGTACAGTATTTCCATGTCTGTGTTGATGTGTCTGTAGGTGTGGTTGGCATTTGTGATGTGTTCTGCATATATGGAGATGTTTTGTAATTTTGTTATGGCTGTGATGTGTTCTTTGTAACGTGTTTGAAATGATCTGCCTGTCTGTCCTATGTAGAAGTTGTTGCAGGTGTTACATTTGAGTTTGTATACGCCTGTGTGGTTGTATTTGTTTGCTTGTGTTGTTTGTGTGTTGAGATGTTTTTGTAGAGTGTTATTTGTTCTGTATGCGATGTTGTAGTTTAATTTCTTGAATGAGGTTGCAATTTTATGTGTGCAATCTGCAATTTTATCATTATTTTCGATTTTGTAAGGATTTATATTTTTCGAATGGGGTTTAGTACTGGTCGCAAAAGAAAGTCTCTACCAAAAGTGGGTCGCTTCTTCAGAAGTTTGGGAACCACTGTCATATATTATGTAGTTTTCCTAATTTACAAAGCCAGCTAAGGATGTGGCTTGTACGTGACCCCGAGTTACCTAATTTCGTGATGTACGTCTATTCTGCGGCCGCTTCTTATACCGTGTGCCTTGGGCTGTCGTTCTTTTCTTACTTTACGATTCGTAGACAGGGGTGATGTTTCCCACACTCCAGTGTAAAGTGTTGCTGTAGCCCTTTGATCTTGAGGAGGAATGGGAGAGGATACTGAATTGCATTTCACGTTGGGATCATCTTCAATATTAGGCCTAGAAGCTGATGGATCAGTCTCTAAAACCTCTACCACAAAGTCGCCAGCTTAAACACTTTCGCATTAAGGGGTCATTTACTATTAGCATCTCTTTCTACGATCCGATTTAGTTAAGTCCTACCTTACAAAGTGTTTAACAAAGTTTTCTGGCAAAGTTATGAAATCTCCTGATTCACTCTTGTATTTAAAAATTAATTCATGCAATTGTTCTTCTAATTATTGTAACTGTTCTATTCTGAAAGAATTTCCTCAAGTTAAGTAAGGTAGACCAAGATAATTGTAAACACTTTTCACTGATTTCAAATATATTTCAACATTACACAACCCTCAGTAACGGTAAGCATGACAAAGAAACATTATGTTATTTTTATATCTTTCTTTTCCCTGAAAATGGCTTTAAAATAATAAGGTTGACTTTTTTCCAGCTTTTAATTGCTGGTTTACATTTACCCCACCTGATTACATTTACCCCTTTGAGAGGAGGGTAATTGTAAACACCAATTTTCGCACGGGCTATCAGACACTGAACATTTTTTGTTCTGTTTCAGAAGAAAGAGATGTACTCCTTCCAACTCCAACTCCAATTTTGGTCACTGGTATATTTCGTCCCTTTAACCTATGATATATGACGATATAGGAACTCAGTACCTCTCCTGAGCTTCACGATAACTGTAGTTACCATTTTTCACATCTGTGACAACCCTTTATAAATCCTTTACAGTGTAGTTGGGTGGGGGTCTCTTTGATTACTGAAAAGTACGAAATGTAACCATAGTAAAACATGTTTACAATTTATCCCCAAGCAATTAAAACTATGGGGCAAATGTAAACACGTCATAATTTAATGAACTGAGGTTATGGGAAATCTCAAAACTATTGTAATAAATGTTAATTACTATGCATTACTCATAAAAACAACATATTCTTAAAAAATAGCACTGTACGTTTACTTACAATGCCAAAAATGAAGATGAAGGAAAATTCTCGTCTTCTCTATTCCTCGATTCTATTATAATACATTTACCACGCTTGTATCGCAATATCCTATTCCGTATCTATACCTATCAGCCAAAACCTCAATCAAAGGTAAGTTTCAATGTGTGAATCAAAATGTGTTAAAAAGCTACAAAGCCTTCTCGCTGCAAACGGTAAATATTTTCAGTATCTTCTTTTGAAAGGTAAACATTTTAAGCATGTTCACATTTATAAATTATACAAATATAGTACTACTTGAGCCCTGTTCTTTCATCCAATTTTATTATTCTTCTATTTACTTCGAAGAAATGGGTCTGCACATCTATTTCGTTACGAGCCGCCGATATTGCAGCTGGCCAAGTACGAGCTGGTGCTCCCCCACTCTGCTTCAGCGAGCGACGTCAAACAAATGAATGGCTATGTGTATAGAAACTATTTTTACACAGTAAAGTGACGGATAACTCCTCAATTTGTACTTGTTGGTCATGAATCATCCTGTAAAACTTTGTTTATTATCCGGCGTTGTAACATTATCAAACCATTCATATTCCATCCCAATATTTTTCACACTACTAGAAGCCTCCATATGTCAATGTCTTTTTAAAGGTAATTCCGAATCTACAGGATAATTCACGAGAATATACCGTCCCTTATGGAGCTTATTTCCGAAGACATTCTGAGCAAAAAATGTCATATAAACATTGTCCTGATCTCAATATTTTCAGAGTTACATTAATTTGAAGTTATTAGTAAAATACCTTTTCTCTTTAGTTTTAAAGGTAAAAAAATATTACAAGTAGAGAATGAATTATTTAGAAGTGTCATTTCTTTAATTGGCTAGTGTTCTGAAGGTAAAAATGTGTTGTTAATTGTTTTGCACATATTTTATTTTTCAATTTTTAACTAAAAATGAATTCTTACGCACTTACCACAGAAATTGTTACAAATCATACGACTTTAGGAACTTGATTCTTTACACTTTAATTATACATCTTAATGTACAGTCTTAAAGAATTTACAAGAGTGGCGTAATTTGTAACAATTGTTGTGACAAATGCGTAAGAAAATGTAATTATGTAGTTAAAAATCGAAAAAAAGAATTCTGTACGAAGCAACTATGGAATTCACAACACATTTTTAGTTTCAGAATACTAGCTAATTAAAGAAATAATACTCCTAAATAGTTCATTCTTTATCTGCAATATTCTTTTACCCTTAAAACTCAAGAATAATGGTATTTTGCAAACAACTTGAAATTAGTGTAATTCTGAAAATATTGAGATTAGGATAAATGCTTATACGACATTTTTTGCTTAGAATGTCTTCGGAAATAAGCTCCGTAAGGGACGGTAAATCTTCGTGAATCACCCTGTATATTATTGAACGTCCGAATACAATGTAACATAAATTTCAGTCAAACTATTTAAGCCTTCCTTCTCTGTTTAGCCTCATTAAGAACACTAGATCTGTTCAGGGTATTTATGTGTACGAAGAGGCGTACTCAGGTAATTATATTTACTAGAAAAATAACTATAATAGCAGTGGCGGCTCGTGTGTATATTTTTTTGGTTGGGCACCTCAATAATTTATTTTGAATTCGGTTATTCATGCAATATAAATAGGTCTACGTTCATATTCATGCAAAATTATTATTATTGGTATTAATAGACAGGAATAATTCAGACAAAGTTAGTTATAAATGGATCACAGATCGAGTGGAAAACTTCAGTAAAGTGTTCAGGAATAACGCTATACAAACGGCTTACATTCGCGAAACATGTAGGAAATGAACTCATACTTGCCAATGATAGAATGGTGGAGCTTTATCCAGTTTTAAATAAAAGTCGAAACTTAAACATTCAACAGTCCTAATCTTGTACGAAACAATTAAGCCAGTAATAACGTATGCTTGTCCTGCTTGGGGACATCCACCAATTACAGTTCTTAAAAGATTCAGATATTTCAAACATAATACTAAGATTCATTACTGAACTTTCCAGAGTAACTTTCCCACTTTCCTTCACTAGAAACTGTCGTCAGGAGTGATGAAGAAAATCTTCTTATCAAATAATAATAATAATAATAATAATAATAATAATAATAATAATAATAATAATAATAATAATTTATTTTAGCTGGCAGAATTAAGGCCGTAAGGCCTTCTCTTCCACTCAACCAGCAAAAAGTATACATACATATGTATGACCTTACAAAGAATTCAACAATTTGATTTAAATAAGAGTTGCATGTATACAAGAGTTATTTACGAATTAAACAACAAAATACTATGAACTATAGTCGACCTGGTTAGCGAGTTGGTATAGTTCTGGCCTTCTATGCCCAATTTGCGGGTTCGATCCCGGGCCAGGTCGATGGCATTTAAGTGTGCTTAAATGCGACAGGCTCATGTCAGTAGATTTACTGGCATGTAAAAGAACTTCTGCGGGATAAAATTCCGGCACATCCGGCGACGCTGATATAACCTCTGCAGTTGCGAGCGTCGTTAAATAAATATAACATTTTTTAACACTATGAACAATTAATTAAACACTGAAATACAAACTATGTAGTAGAATTAAGCTAAAATATATAGAATGTTAATATATTTCAAATAATGTTAGATAATAGAAAGAGATTATTATGAGACAATTTTGAAAATACAGCACTATCAGGATGCATATCTAAAGGAAGGAGTAACAATGTAGACAGTGATAGTTTAAGTCAGTATGATTGGAGTGAAATGCTAAGAAGGTTATCTTTTAAGCTATTTTTAAAAGTGTTTATTGTCTTGCAGCCCCTAATACTTTGTGACAGGGAATTCCATTGTCGCGAGGTGGATACTGTAAAAGATGATGAATAATGAGATGTTCTATGAAGAGGTATACTTAACGCGCCACAGATAAGTGATCTGGTATTTACGTCGTGGTTAGAGTATAGATAAGAGAAACGAGACGAAAGGTAATTTGGTGTTGAAGTGTGCAGAATTCGAAAGAGTAAAGACAAAGAATGTAAAGTTCTACGTTCTTTAAGTCGGAGACATAATGCATATAAATTTGAACCAGTTTTTAATGCAAGAAAGAAGTATCAAAACTCTAAAATATAGGGCTTTTCTTCAAGACGTTTCAACAGAATTCACTGGTAGGTTTGGACAGATAGTGACAATGGACAAGGACTGGAGTGTTTCTGCAATCCTTTTGGCTTGCAGCCAATAGAAGCTGCTGAAGGTTTGGAGCTTCAATTAATAAATCTACAGAACAGCACGCCACTTAGAGTTTCGGTGAAATCAGGAATCTAATTGCTCGCTATGCTGTCTAAGTCAGAATTTAAAAATCTACGCTTATTTGCCTCCTGTTTAGTAACAATATTTCTTTCTACATAATGCATCTAAATTTGAACCAGATTTTAATGCAAGAAAGAAGTATCAAAACTCTAAACGTACAGAAAGACTTCAAGAGTAAGTTTATTTCATTTTCCATGAAATGTAAAACAATTACTTCCTTCAATTTGTGATTGTTTAGAAATATAGGACATTGTCTTCTGAGAATAGAAGAATACTCTTTAATTTATAAACAATTGCAAACTCTCATGTTCTATGTTTCAAATAAGACAAATATTAACAAATAGTGTAATAATAAATACCGGTGTTGTAGCTTGAAAAGTTTGTGTTCAAGTTATGTTTCCAGTACTACAAAATATCGTGTCCTAATTAAGAAAGCTTGGCAAAAATAGAATATTAGTTTGTGTTTAGCTACAGTTTGTATAAAACTACTATAATTAATGCACCATGTGTAATTCTGATATACAAATCATGGATTACACGTCAGATCACCTGCATGAACCGCCAGAGCGCACGCTGGCAATGGACTGCTTCTGCAGCATAAATACAAACAACTTGTAATTGCTGCGGCTGGCTCCGTGTGTCTTTCTTTACGTCAAGGTTTTTATCTCTTCGTGAACACGAATTGCTCATCCATGGTCATAAGCAGAGACCGGAAGTTTAGACATTATGAATCATTAAAATAGGCAGGTAACAGGCACCATAAATAGCTAAAATAGGCAGGAAAAGGCATTATAAATAGCTAAAATACGTAATAAAAGGCAATTACAAAAACCTTGCACTAGACCCACAACCTTACACTTTCCACAAAGGGATTTCGCAGCAAGAAAAGCTTTACATACGTCGAATGCAAATTGAGATTTTCGACTCTATGTTGCAATTACTGTTGGAAGCAAAGAAATCTTCTTCCCAGTAGCCTTGGAAAGTGCATTTTTGTGTTTGGTTGTACTGATAATATGTTGCGATATGAAATATTTAGCTAGCTACAACAACGTCGCAATGAAAACTGAAAGAAAAATAACCGTTAAAAATAAAGTTAGACCCGCACTCATTGTTGCCTTGTCAAATAAACACAAGCTATAATTAAAACTCTTACTGTTATACTTTTGGCACGGCAGCACTCATTGTTGCAAAGATAATTTATTTTGTAAATTAGGCATTTATATTAAAAAGGCAGAAAAGGGCAACATAAAACTGTGACGTTTCAATCACAAAGGTATAATTCGTAAAGATTTACTTTCAAAATGAAGATGGATTTAACACATTTAAAAAGGCATTTTACCAAAGTTCCGGTCTCTGGTCGTATCTGTAGATCTTTTCACGTGAGTGTTTTAATAATCCATCATTTGTTGCAGAATTTATCATTAAAGGAATTGATGGTACATTTTATTTTCAACTTTGACATTCTTTAGAAATAATGCTTGATAATAGATAAAACGTTTTTCGTTTCCAAAGAGACGGTAGTAAGTGAATTCATAATAATTAAAAAAAGAGAAGTAAAATTAGTTTGAATACCATCCTTTTCGAAGACAGTGGGCAGCTGCTATGCATAGAGTAACTTTCCTATGAGTATATATTTCCTGGAGACTTGGAAATGAAATGACAGAGAAGAAATTAATAACTGTGAAAGAAACGAGAGAGAGCGCTCGAACCTGCTCCCACTCGAAATTATCAGACAAAATCAATAAGCCCCGAAGAAAGACGTTCATGTACAATCCACAGGATTCCTGTAACTTCTTTACACGGGTTTGCCCCTTCTTGTCATGAACTATATTAGAGAGTGAGAATGACTCATAAATGTACTGCAAGATCTGATGTAAATTGATGCATCGCTCTGTGCAGGCTATATTGCGCTTCAACTGATTGTTGACGCCAATAGAATGAGCAATTCATGTATTACCGAATAGTTTATGTTAAAGCTGGAGTATCTCTACAGTTGTTTTATCCCAGAATAGGTTTGCTTCTCCGTAGCCGGCAGGATTTCATAGATTTACACCTTCAAATATTTGGAAAACTTGTTGGACGCCTTCATAAATTCGGGAGTATAAACAGTTCGCTTGAATTTGCGAGTTTATTTAACATAAAATATAAGGTAAATGGCCTTGACGTGTGGAATATTTCAAGAGTGGCCTACCAAACACAAGACCTTGGTCCACGACCCGACCATACGGTGGCAGAATGCACATCAGATGCGGGGAGACAAGCAAAGACACAAATAAACAGACCTCACTAAAGAAGATGTATGCAAACGTGCTATGTTAAACTTCGATAAAGCTTCATAGTCTATCGACACTATCGCCTACAATAAACTCTATTTGGGACAAGTCGTACACTTATGGAAAAGGAAATGTAACAAAATGGGAATTTCGCTAAATTATAAAAACACCATTGATACATTGTGTTCTACGGATGACCAGATATTAGACCTACTGGCACAAGACAACGATGACTTTCTTTGTATTATATTTTTCTGGCAATAAATATTATTATTATTATTATTATTATTATTATTATTATTATTATTATTATTATTATTATACAGTCAAAGTCGCCTTACGGTCATAGTAAACACAAACAGTACTGAGTTAGTGAGTATAGTACGTTCCAGAAATATGTTCGCTTTCGATATTGAATCATATTCTCGCACAGGTACTGTCGTCCGTTTCCCTATGTCGCATCCCTGTTTCCCCCACCCACTTCTGCCCGTCCCTTTGTGGCTGGGCTGTCTTAGCTCTTTTCTGAAAACATTAATTTCTGTTAGGAATTGGACGTCTACGGTAATATTATACAACTGTTTAAAATAACTTAAATAAAAAGGCCTCGTTAAGGAATTAACTGTCACGTGATTCCCCCCCCCCTTTCTACGACCCTGCGACAAAACCACTTGGACGGATAATAAATAGCATGTCTGAATAATTTTATCTTTTCGGATCGGGCAGAAGTGAAGATTGAATTTACAGTACGTAAGGTACTCTTTTACAGAGTAGGTACATAATTATTTCAACATGAGTTACTAGTACGAAAGACGAAACTGGTAATTGGAATTTGGTATAATAGTCTATGTGCCATAATATGCAAAAAAGAACTGAAACCTGTATAGAAATGAACGGCCATTATTTTCAAATATGTGTTTAAATATACATATTATGATTATTTTTCAATTTAACTTCATTGTCTATATTGTACTCTAATGTGCTGTAAACTGTATAATATACACTGCATAATGAATACGTCAGTTCGAGAGTAAAAACACTAATTGTTAATATTTTACTGTATTTTGATTAAACAAAAACCTAATGAAAATTATCAAACTCAAAATCGCGATATTTCCTAGTTTACGTAAATGGACGAACTATTTTTCATCCTTCCTATACCTAGTAAAGTGATTTATTTGTATCTTACGCTAGTATCATCGAACTCCAGTCGTGGAAGAGGGTAGCAAACGGTGTTTCCGGTTCACAACCTTTAAGCCAAAGGTATAGCCAGGTTAATATTAGAAATGTTAGTAGCACTTATCTAAATCAAATTTTGAATTCTTTGTAAGTTCATATATATGTATGTATACTTTTTGCTTGTTGAGTAGAAGAGAAGGCCTTACGGCCTTAGATCTGCCAGCTAAAATAAATCATTATTATTATTATTATTATTATTATTATTATTATTATTATTATTATTATTATTATCATTATTATTATTATTATTATTATTATTATTATTATTATTATTATTATTATTATTATTATTATTATTATTATTATTAGTATTATAAAATTAAAATGATGTCCCTGTATTACTCTATATCCATTTCTGGATTCGCCCATACGTGCTACATGCCCTGCCCATCTCAAACGTCTGGATTTAATGTTCCTAATTATGTCAGGTGAAGAATACAATGCGTGCAGCTCTGTGTTGTGTAACTTTCTCCATTCTCCTGTAACTTCATCCCTCTTAGCCCCAAATATAGCTTTCATTTAACATCACATTTTAAATCTGTGCGTTTAAATTGAAGATCTAACCGCATTATTCATACATCTGCTGAAGAAGGTTCGACGTACAGAGGTAATAATAATAATAATAATAATAATAATAATAATAATAATAATAATAACACTTAATCTTTTAATGTTTCATCAGTAACATGTAGTATAATACCATTTTATGTTATACAACAGTTTCCTCGTAATACTTGTGAACAAATCATACATTTAATATTCTCATCATATTGGCAGCAAAAAAATGCGTCCTCCCATCCTACTTGAAACTTTCGTTTTTGTAGAGATATATGGTTTCGAGAGAGACATTGCGACGATACGCCACTCGCAGGTCAGAGACAAATAGAAATGGAACGGTGTTTGACTCCAGTGAGTGAGAGGGTGGGGGGTTGTGGGCGGTAGGAAGCAAGAGAAATGCATAGGTATCATTGCGAGCCACAATGTGCTCGTGAGTCACATTTTCGCCAAGACTGACCTAAGGTGTCCAAAGTAGAGGGAAGTAAAACTTTTTATCATGCAATGGAAAGGAAATTACTGTGCATAATGTTAAGAACTACAGTATTCAAACATTTCATCACTTAGTTCTTCATTAACAGTTTTGCGAACTCATTTTTTTTCCCTTCCCATGCACTTAATATTGTGGTCCTATTATTGCTAAAGTTTGAAACTGTTGATTTTGAAATTCCATAGTCTTCTGCAATTTTCCTAAAACTCACATCATAACACAAACTATCAATAACGTCTTTCTTCTTTTCAATGGTTAATTCCACCAATTTACGCTTACTCATATTGAGGCACTATACAAACTGCACAAACTGACTCTCACAGGTAAACACCTCGACAGAGACTGATTTCTACGCTGCAGGCCTACTGAAATAATTTCGCATCATAAAGTGTGCTGTTATGAGAAAGAATATCCTTTCACTCCATACTCAAATTTAGCCACTGTACAGTTACATAAAGGACAAAGTGGGTAATTCCAGGAAAGTAGAAAGAGATTCACAGTTGCTGTACTGTGCTAATGCAAAACACAAGGATTCAATGAAATTCAACTCTAAACATATATCAGAAATATAAACAGAACAAGAGTATCGTTCAAGATAGAACTATAAGGATATCCAACTTCCAGGATTTAGAGCTGTCCAACATAAAGGATATATTGGACATGTGAAAACATAGCAATTTGTCAGGTTCCAGGGAAATATGTCCAATATAATGAGGTGTCTAACATACATACAGAGGTTTCACTGTACTGGATTACATACTCCGATGAATTAGTGATAGCGAGATGATATTTGGCGATATGAGACTGAAAATTTACCATGGATTGTCTGATATTCGCCTTGCAGTCAAGGAAAGCTTCGGAAAAGATCCAACCAGATAAACAGCTCAAGCGGGAATCGAACCCACGCCCGAGGAAGCCTAGTGTAAGCAGACAAATGCACTACCGCTTGAGCCACAATAGTAGCAGTAGTAGCAGCAGCAGCAGCAGCAGTAGTAGTAATAATAATTATTATTGATTCCCATATATATAGGCCTATATACTGTATAAGCTTCTGCGATTTGAAGACATTCGGTGATATTATACAACATCACATGTCTACACCGTTAAAAATGTGAACTTTGTGTTTCAACACAAATTCGCTTTCATTATTGCATTTTAAAACCTTTTATTGGGTAAAAAATGTAATAATGACTCCGTTTGTAGTTAGTACAAGTGATATCATTTTCCAAATTCGATTCGTTAAGCCCACTAATTAAATCTATTGGAGCTCTTAATTTATACGATATGATATACCGTATTATATTATATCGAGGGCATATTTGAACATGAAACACAATTCGGTTCAATTAATTATCGGAAAATTAAAGTGGCCTTTTTTGTTTCTGCTTGCGTGAATTCATTAACGCAGTGAGATATATAATTAAATCCTCGTCCCAAATTATTCTTATCATTTTGTTTTATTCGTTTCATTTTTAACTAAGTATATATTCATTTGTTTTTAATGTAACTGCATATTTACTATTATATTGTATAATAATTATAATTAATAATCACTACAGATAGCTCATATAGGGATTGTTATTGGTGGATTAATAACTTTGAATTACTGGGGGTTTTATGGATCATACATTTTAATGATTGCTCAGAGAGTAAGTATTAGGCCCTACTATACATACGTACATACATACATACATACATACATATATACATACATACAACATACATACATACATACATACATACATACATACATACATACATACATACATACATACATACATACATACATACATACATACATACATACATACATACATACATGTTACCAACCGACAGCTCATAACATTTCATTTGAGATTATTTTGTAAATATATATATATATATATATATATATATACTCAATTAACTTGTAGATACACAATAATGGAATCAATTATAAAATAACAATAAGATAAACAAACTGTAAATATAGAATATATGAAAACAGATGGTTAAGCAGATATAAAATTCAGGTAGTCGGTCTTACAAACAAATATAATCTAAGGGTAAAAGAATAATAAAATTGTACATATGGCTCACTTTAGGTATAATGTAGATATTTCAAGCTTTTTTTAGGTAGGCTATATGATAAAAATTGGCAAAGATAAGATGTACTCATTTTCATATTATGGAAACGTGTAAGATAATTATCAGGAATAGTTATTATAAGCAAATTATGACACAATATTGTAATTTTAAATGTAAATTACTCAAGGCATATATATATATATATATATATATATATATATATATATATATATATACATTTCAAGCTTATAAGTAGAGGATTAGAATTAGTTAAGGTGATGCGTAAATTCAACTCTCATATTATGAAAAAAGGAAATTGTAGCATAATATTGTAATACCACGTGTAAATTGTTCAGCATAATGCATGTAATATTACTATGTAATGGGGCATGCAGTTGATGTTCTCAATAAAAAAAATACATACATACATACATACATACATACATACATACATACATACATACAATAATCAATACATACATACAATAATACATACATACATACATACATACATACATACATACATACATACATACATACATACATGCCACCGTCGCACAGTGTGTAATTTAGCGAGTCTAGCCGGCCAAAAATCATTTCTCGAAAACTAATCGCTCAATTTTCATAAAATTTAGTATGTAACTTCAATTATTGAAGTAGATAAGTTCTCAATAATGAAAATGAAAATAGCAACTATTTTTACTGAAAATAAAAATAGTATATTGTAAAAAATCGATTTGAGTGAAAAAATAAATTAATGTTCATAATGTGGAATGCGCTTAAAATTGAAAGCGTAAGACGAAGGAATATTGCTACATATCTTACTCGTTCAGACGTCAGATGCATCCCCATCAGAATCTGTATCCTCGCTGCTAGTCTCTCCTTCGGCAGCACCGAGTAATGGAGGCTCGGAGAGAACTGCAGCACTACTATTAAAATCGACAGCGATTTTCTCTTTTTAATTTCTTTAAGCTCATGATGTAAGTGTCCAAAGAAATAAGTAGTCTCAGTAAAAGATCGGTATTTGTGCCTTTCTTGATGTTTTTCTTGCGAAGACTTCTCTGAAAAGTCTAATATAGTATTTGTTCCTCGTTTCCTGGGCTTCCTCAGATAGTTTGCCAGTAGGTATAATAGTGTCATGTGACCTTCTGTCCATGAGCCAAGAGTTTGTGAAGGATTGTAGGCATATAATACTATTTGTGCAAGCATAAATATAATTCCCTTGTCTCCCTTGCATACATGTCAAATGTCCGTTCATCAGTATTGCAAAACCTCAAGAAAAAGGTTTCTGATAGAGTGTAAACGACTCATTAAATTTCCATCTATTCCCGTAATATATGCGAAAGTGGAAACCTCCCTGAAAAATATTATTGCGGTATTTGCATCGTTTTTATTGCGACTGCTTTGTTTTATCATGTCAACAAGGTAGTCCCCTTTCCTGCCTGACCTATCTTCAATGTTTCGCAATAAATAAAACGGTGGGTCTAAATTAACTTTTACAAGATTTTTCATTTTCCTTAATTCTTTATATTGATTAGAGGTCAACTGTAAATCAGTAATCAAAGCGAGATCCTTATTAGGTGACAATTGTTGATCGTTCCTGCAAAATCAATTTTCACGTTTTTTTCTCGATTTTGTCGCACGTTGAAGTGATGCAAGTAAAAGCTCTCCTACAATATTGGCCGCATCTCTTTTCCTAGAAGTTCTGAAACTCATATGGGCAGCAGAAAGCTTTCCTTCTGGTGATCTTTCTTTAAAAAGTGGACTAAATTTTTTTCCGTTTTGATCTTTCGCTCAGTTCCCCGAAAAGTTTACGTGGACGTCCCCGAATGCTTGTACGGGCAGACTCAAATTGGAATTGTTTTGTAGTAGATTTCAAAGTATTATATATTTTATTCTCAGACTTTGTATCTTGGTTCAAACATAGGACATTATATTTTAAGAAAATTTTCTCATTCATGTTGTATTTTTCCCAACGTAATCGAATTTTCGAGCATAGAAATTTAATTAATTTTTTTATTGACTGTAAAATATCTTCAGAGTAATCTTTGAGACCAAAATGTTCAATTATATTTGAGAATTTCACTTTTTTCTCGCTCTTGTTCCATATCTGGAAAACAGCTCTCCGGATTACGGAGCGCATGGTGTCTGAAAATAATTAATAGTTTTTCTGTCTGCATCTGGTTGCAGAAAAAAATCACGACGTCTTGCTCAGAAAAGCATAATGAATATCTCCACAAAATTTTAGCGAGGTGATAGAGGGCTACACCTTTTAAAATTCAACTCAAAGTAATGTAATACGATAGAACTTTGACTCTCTGCACATGTATATTCAGACACTTATTCTAGACAATAAGATAATATATATTATTTTAATGTACCGAAGTACATATGATATTTCCATGCAGATATTCTGCGTCATCATACGATGAAAGAGTAATGGAACGGAGAAAAATTCTCTCCGGCGCCGGGACTTGAACCCGGCCACCAGAGGGAACCCAAGATTTGGAGCTTAATCTGAGACGATTCTAACCGGCGTCGGAGTTGTATCCGGTGTGGCTTAGTGGATAAAGCATCAGCACGTAGAGCTGAAAACCCGGGTTCAAGTCCCGGCGCCGGAGAGAATTTTTCTCCGTTCCATTACTCTTTCATCGTAATAAGATAATAATTTTTAACAAAAGAATTAGTTTATTTGTAAGTATATACCTTTTTATAATATATCCACTCTGTATATTAAAGAAAAATATTACATTAACTTCCTCACTTTGCATCATCGAAATACAAACTGCGCGCCTGCCTCTGCAGCGTAAATGATCTTATCGCAGACATGCAACTTTCGCTCTGTTGTGAGGGTCCCCTAACAGATGTAAGCATCTGTCTACACTTGGATAGTATACTTTGGAGTGTTATAAACACGTCTATATAAGAATTTAGTATTAAAGATGGGGTGTGAAAATTGATTTTTGGCCGGCTAGCTGCTTGAAATTACACACTGTGCGTCGTGGCTCAGTCGGTTAAGGCGCAGTTGCGCTCGGGCGCGGGTTTGATCCCCGCTTGGGCTGATTATCTGGTTGAGTTTTTTCTGAGGTTTTCCCCAACCGTAAGGTGAATGCCAGGTAATCTACGGCGAATTCTCGGCCTCATCTCTCCAAATATCATCTCGCTATCACCAATCTCATCGACGCTAAATAATCTCGTAGTTGATACAGCGTCGTTAAATAACCAACTTAAAAACATACATACATACATACTTACATACATACATACATACATACATACATACATACATACATACATACATACATACATACATACATACATACATACATACATACATACATACATACATACATACATACATACATACAATTATCTGTTAAATTACTTAGAACTTCATATCTGTGGCTAAGAAGTGATATCTCGTATCCGTGAATTGGCATTTGAATTAGAAAACTGTTTTATAATTTTTTTCTCAAAATGGATTAGCTTTTTCTACACGTACACATTAATGCAGATCTGAAGTTCTTCCGGCTCCCCGCTCCACTCTAAACCCCTTGCCCGGCGGTGTTGTCACGTTATACGCCGTATCTTCAGTTGCCGGCTTCATCTCGACATGAGAAGGTGCTGCTGTACCTAGTGGTGATTTTATTAAGCTGTAAACTATTACTGTACGTGACAGAAGACACGACAGTAATTCAGATTATTCTTCCGATTATGCGTCTGACGTGTAAAATACTCACGCTCTGCAATGTGCTATTGATCTCTTGTTTGGAATATACATGAACATAAACAACATTAGTTTACAAATAAACAGAAAAATGAACGCTATTATGCTCATACTAGGTGACCATTTTGTATGCGTAACGTAAACAGCGGCACTGCCATCTTACGTTGTTACTCTGTGCGAGAGAGAAAGACAGTCTGTGACTAGAATAACAGAGCGATCGTACTGCACCAGTGACGTAACAGCGCCGCGCTGTGTATTAGGACAAGCGTCTGTCGTTCCACAAACAATGGTCGGGTAATATTTTACGAGTAAACATAAACATTAAGACTATTATCTTACGTGCAAACATAAACATAAATGCTCCTATGTTATGATTTATGACTGAATAACATAAACAAAAACATATACCCAGAATCAACTCACATTTTTATTATTATTATTATTATTATTATTATTATTATTATTATTATTAATATAGAAGATAAATGGCTCACGCTGCAAGATATTTTAAAACCAGCCGCTGAAGAAAGTCTGGGACAAAAAAGAGCATGAAATAAAAAGGATTGCGAAAATGGGATGATGACATAAAGCAGATAGTAAAGGGTAAAAGACAAGCTTATAATAAATACCTTTCCACTAAGTCTGAAGAAGATAAAATTGATTACCATAGAAAGCGAGCCATAGCGATGAGAAGAGTTGGGAAGAGAAACAGACAGAATTGGGATGCTTTTGTTGCATTTTTAGAAAATGATATTACTCGTCCACAGCCACAAACTTTTAAAATTCTTTAAAAAATTAAATAATGAAGTCAAAGATAACCTCGCAATAAATATCATCTCCCAAAAAAACTGGTTACAATATTTGTAATAGTTATAGCACAGTCTACTATATACAGTCGCGAAGCTTGAGGTGTTTTTTTGCAAATCTCTTGATAAAGCGCTCCAAGCGGTTAGCAACTAGAAACAATAGACTGCCCATGGTCGACTTTGGACTGTGTCGTATTTCTATCGAGTGCTAGCTCGTTGCGTATTTCACATTGATGCTTGTGAAATGTTCGTTATTGGTTATAATGAAAATGTTAATGGCTAAAATATAATAATTGGAATAATAATATGGGACAAGGAGGAGACGTTTGTAGTACTATAAATTGTAGCAACAGTAAGAGAAAGAGGCCAGAGTTATCCTTTTTCCAATTTCCGAAAGATTCAGAAAGGTTTCTGGGTTTCCACAAGAATACTGCGCAGAAACAAAACTGTTAATTTGAAGTTCTTTGTGACTGTTAGAATACATTATATCCTTAGATTTCACAATGAAATGTTTCAGTCTAACCGAAAGGACATTAGATACCAGTTAAAGTTCTGTCACTTTAGGCTGCTAAATTTCCATAGAAATAAAGGTTAGGTCTACTTTTTTTTTTCAGAGGATATATTTTTAATTGTAGCTATTAATTTTGTTATTATTTTTATGTGTTATTTTACTAAAGACGTAGAAAAATTCAGCTTGTTTTAATGAAATTTATTGATCACGTTTTATTTTCAATTCTGGTGGGATTATTATTGCTTAGGCCTACTTTTTTCTTCAAAGGATATGTTTTTAATTATAGCTGTTAATTTGTTGTTATTTTTATTTTTGTTGCTTTACTAGAGACGTAGAAAAATTCTGTTACAGTAAACTTTATTGATCATGTTTTATTTCCAATTCTGGTGTGATTATTATTGCTTAACCTCATCCCACTTTGTTAACTACATAAGCCTACACTACAAGTACCGGTACACGTAAGTTACTCCATTAATTCATATTTCCATTATTATTGTTGTAAAGAGAAATGTAAATTAATATTGATTGGTTTCATAGTTAATTATCGCTATAATCTTGAATGAGTGAAGCTATTATAGTAAATTTCAGTTCATTGTGCACAAACAAAAATAACATTAACCTATTTCTTGCAGGTATCTTCGAGTTTATGGTGGAATTTAATATGCATTCATTAAAATAATAAATTAACTGTATGCATTTAATATTTCAATAATGGAAGGAAGGTGTTAATTTTTTCCAAAAGAACACGACAACGAAAGTGTAACATATTTTGTCGGCTGCTAGGAGAGAGATCTGCGATGATGAGGCGATAGTAGCGATCCTAGTGGTGGGCAACTACCCATGTTTGCATTTTTACTACATATTGAGCTTCGCGACTGTATATAGTAAACTGTGGTTATAGTCTCACACAAAACAACCTCTTGAACTCCCTTTTTCTGATAATGCAGTAGAGGAACATATTTCATTTGATGAATTGAAACACACACTAGATAAATTGAAGAAACACAAAACTCCAGGAGAAGATTCAATATTATTCAAGTATTCTAGTCTGAATTTTAATAACATTTTTGAGATTCTTAAATCTGCTTTGGAATGGACAAGATATCCCAGAAAACTGGACTAAATCAGCGATAATTCCCATTCACAATAAAGGGGATCCAGAACTAAAGGAAAATTATAGAGGAATAAGTCTCTTGAACTCTGGATACAAAATATATACAAATATTCTCAAGAACAAATTATATGAGAATTATGAGAAGAACAAAATGGTTTTAGTAAAGGCAGGCTTGCTGTGATGGTTATTTTTCATTGACATTGCTAACTGAAAAACACAGACAATTCAACTTAGAGGCATACATTGTTTTTATTGATTTTAAACAAGCTTTCGATAGAGATAAATTATTTCAGGTGCTAAGAGATGATCATGTCCCCCAACAGCTTTTAATTAACATTCATAACATTTACAAAACAACTTTGATAGCGGTTAGAACCAACAACTGACTTTCAGATTGGCAACAAATTCATAGCGGAGTAAGACAAGGCTGTGGCCTATCTCCATTACTTTTCATCATTAAAGACTGGAAACAGACGCGTTATGGTTCAATCTCTATCAGTCGAAATTTACAGTTTGATGATTTAGCCCCAGTTGCATATAATGAAGATGAGCTTCAGTATTCAGTACGCAATCTAAATATGATCAGCGCAAAATACAATAGAGATGAATATTGGAAAAACAAAAGTCATGGCACTTCGTGGGAAATACTCGGTCGCAAGCAAAATTTGCTTAAACAACAATTAATAGAAAGAGTAAATGAGTTTGCGTATCTTGGCTTTAATTTAACATTTTTTGGTGAAACAGATATAACTTCTAAAAATTTGCAAATATAAATAAAACAATGGGAATAATTAACAAAATTATGAAGCCTTCTCTAGTACAGCGATACACAAGAATACGTTTGTATAAAACCTTAGCTAGACCTGTACTATGTTAATGGCAGTGAAGAATGGACAATGAGAAGTACGGATATCAGCAGAATAATGGCCTGTGAAATGAAATTTTTGAGAGCAACACTTGGATATTCTTTTGAGAAGATTAACTCCATATGTAGATGAAATTATTGGGGATCATCAATGTGGTTTCAGGCGTAATAGATCAACTATTGATCAATTATTTTGTATTCGATAGGTAATGGAGAAAAAATGCGAGTATAAGGGTACAGTGCATCAGTTATTCGTAGATTTCAAAGAGGCATATGACTCGGTTAAGAGAGAAGTTTTATATGATATTCTTATTGAATTTGGTTTTCCCAAGAAACTAATTCGATTAATTAAAATGTGTCTCAGTGAAACGTACAGCACAGACCGTATAGGTCAGTTTCTGTCAGATGCGTTTCCAATTCACTGTGGGCTAAAGTAAGGAGATGCACTATCACCTTTACTTTTTAACTTTACTCTAGAGTATGCCATTAGGAAAGTCCAGGATAACAGAGAGGGTTTGGAATTGAACGGGATACATCAGCTGCTTGTCTATGCGGATGACGTGAATATGTTAGGAGAAAATCCACAAACGATTAGGGAAAATATGGGAATTTTACTTGAAGCTAGTAAAGAGATAGGTTTGGAAGTAAATCCCGAAAAGACAAAGTTATGATTATGTCTCGTGACGACAATATTGTACGAAATGGAACTATAAAATTTGGAGATTTATCCTTCGAAGAGGTGGAAAAATTCAAATATCTTAGAGTAACAGTAACAAATATAAATGACACTCGGGAGGAAATTAAACGCAGAATAAATATGGGAAATGCGTGTTATTATTCGGTTGAGAAGCTTTTGTCATCTAATCTGCTGTCAAAAAATCTGAAAGTCACAGTTTATAAAACAGTTATATTACCGGTTGTTCTGTATGGCTGTGAAACTTGGACTCTCACTTTGAGAGAGGAACAGAGATTGAGGGTTTTTGAGAATAAGGTTCTTAGGAAAATATATGGGGCTAAAAGGGATGAAGTTACAGGAGAATGGAGAAAGTTACACAACGCAGAGCTGCACGCATTATATCCTTCACCTGGCATAATTAGGAACATTAAATCCAGACGTTTGAGATGGGCAGAGCATGTAGCACGTATGGGCGAATCCAGAAATGCATATAGAGTGTTAGTTGGGAGGCCACAGGGGAAAAGACCTTTGGGGAGGCCGAGACGTAGATGGGAAGGTAATATTAAAATGGATTTGAGGGAGGTGGTATATGATGATAGAGACTGGATTAATCTTGCTTAGGATAGGTACCAATGGCGGGCTTATGTGAGGGCGGCAATGAACCTTCGGGTTCCTTAAAAGCCAGTAAGTAAGTAAGTAACACTTGGATATAGTCGCTTGGAACACAAAAGAAATGAGGATATCATGCAAGAACATCAATTACAACTAGTCTTGCAGTTTATAAACAAGTATCAGCTGCAGTGGAAAAAACCATGTCCAACGAATGAATCGGAATACTTAGACTTCCAAAGCCATGCGTTAATACCGTCCCCAAGGGAAGAGATCTTTAGGCCGTCCAAATAAAGGTGGGCCGAGAATGACTCACTGAGACTCTAACGGATCTTGGGACTTACACTTGTTTGGATGATGATTGTTATTATTATTATTATTATTATTATTATTATTATTATTATTATTATTATTGTTATTACTATTACTATTACTATTACTATTCAGTACTGCCACATAAAAGCGCTCTCGAGCAATAGTGGGGCTACTTGGAAGCGATGTTTTATAATGTTGATTGGTGCAGAATTTTAACATTTTAAATCTTCCACTGTAATTTTACCCTTCTCATAGGCCTAGTACATAATCCTATAAAGCTCCATTACACAAAAAAAAATTTTTGAACATTTCCTCTCGCGGAAAGCAAATAAATGTTACTGTTTTCATGTCAGCAAAACATTACGCATTTGCAATCATAAATCCCAAACATCACACCCCTAATGTAGTAGTTCACACACGCAGCGAATGTATGCAGCTCTCATATTGTACAAACAGCATCTTCATTTACACATCTCGTGGTATGTTTAAGGGATAGCGCCGTTAGATTGGAAGTGGCTGGTATACACAGCGTATGTGTTACAATAAATTTATTCCTTCACTCCAGCTACAACACATCAATTTTATCACATGAGATATTGATATTTGTAGTTTGCCGTATACGAGCTCCCGCTCTTACTTCAATTCCAACATCCACTGACGTCACCCAGCACTCAAGATTTACGGTGAGATGTGTAGCTGTAAGGATTATTCTCCTTGACCCGTTTCGTCGCTAGTCGATCTTGTGAGGATTACGAACCAACCCCGGGCCTGTGGCTATTTGGTCAGCATAGCGCAAAAGCACTCTAGATTCTTGCGAAATGCATAAATTGTGTGAGAACGCTTGTATCATCTGCAAAACAGCAACTTTTTCGATCTTCAATACTTCATGTGTCTTATATTAGTCTATAATTTCGGTTGTAAATGAACAATCCAAATCCCACCCGAATAAGTCAATATTACTCCCTACTCTCAAAACGTTTCAGCTCCTAAATTACCATGCTTTCTATCATTGAATTTTTATTAATCTTCAACAGTGTTTTGCGAATAATATTGTTTTCTTGTGTATTTAAACAGATTCATTGCCTACTTTAATATGCATAATAGTTTGTGTATCTGTTACAGTCCATTCGTTATCTCGTGAAATGTACTTGCGTGTGAGGGGAAGAAGAAAGAGACTAGGAACTTCACTCCCTCACTACGCTTCTAGTTGCAGCTAGTTAGCAAACTAACCCCCCATCATTAGTTCCTCACTATGAGCTACGGCGCATGCATGCATTTGGTTTCACGAGATAACGAATGACCTGTACTTTGGTTTACGCAGAATATTGCTTCCCTATCTATTCAAAAGGACTAATTATCTGTGTATATTTCTTAATGAGTTGATTTTTACACATTGCCTTGCCCAGAACATTGCCCCTGTCTCCACTTAAAAGGATTCAGTATCTATATCAGATATTTTTACTATTCAGTTTTATATCGGCATCTTTGTTATGTGCAGAATATTGCTGTTCCCCTATTTAAAATACTTCAGTGTCTATATTAGTATACTATTGAATGACATCCTTTACCTTATTATGCGCAGAACATTGCACTTCTGTCTACTTAAAAAGGCTTGGTATCAGCACATTTTATTAATTAATGTTCCTTTACTTTGTTATGCCCAAACATTCCCCTTCTCTATATTTAAAATGGCTCGGTATCAGCACGTTTTATTAATGAATGTTCCCTTACTTTATTATGTGCAGAACATTGCTCTTCTCTCCATTTAAAATGAATCGGTATCAGCACGGTTTATTAATGAATGTTCCCTTACTTTGTTGTGTGCAGAACATTGCTCTACTCTCCATTTAAAATGACTCGGTATCAGCATGGTTTATTAATGAATGTTCCCTTCTTTTGTTAGCAGAACATTGCTCTACTCTTCATTTAAAATGAATCGGTATCAGCACGTTTTATTAATGAATGTTCCCTCACTTTGTTATGCGCAGAACATTGCTCTTCTCTCCATTTAAAATGTCTCGGTATCAGCACGTTTTATTAATGAATGTTCCCTTACTTTGTTATGTGCAGAACATTGCTTTTCTCTCCACTTAAAATGTCTCGGTATAAGCACGTTTTATTAATTAATGTTTCCTTACTTTGTTATATTCAGAACATTGCTCTTCTCTCCACTTAAAATGTCTCGGTATCAGCACGATTTATTAATTAATGTTCCCTTACTTTGTTATACGCAAACATTCCCCTTCTCTGCATTTAAAATGACTCGGTATCAGCACTTTTTATTAATGAATGTTCCCTTACTTTGTTATGTGCAGAACGTTGCGCTTCTCTCCACTTAAAATGACTCGGTGTCAGAACATTTTATTAATTAATGTTCTCTTACTTTGTTATGCGCAAACATTCCCCTTCTCTATATTTAAAATGACTCGGTATCAGCACTTTTTATTAATGAATGTTCCCTTACTTTGTTATGTGCAGAACGTTACATTTCTCTCCACTTAAAAAGACTTGGTATGAGCACGTTTTATTAATTAATGTTCCCTTACTTTGTTATACGCAAACATTCCCCTTCTCTGTATTTAAAATGACTCGGTATCAGCACTTTTTATTAATTAATGTTCCCTTACTTTGTTATGTGCAGAACGTTGCACTTCTCTCCACTTAAAATGACTCGGTATCAGCACATTTTATTAATTAATGTTCCCTTACTTTGTTATGCGCAAACATTCCCCTTCTTTGTATTTAAAATGACTCGGTATCAGCACTTTTTATTAATGAATGTTCCCTTACTTTGTTATGTGTAGAACGTTGCACTTCTCTCCACTTAAAATGACTCGGTATCAGCACATTTTATAATTAATGTTCCCTTACTTTGTTATGCGCAAACATTCCCCTTCTCTGTATTTAAAATGACTCGGTATCAGCACTTTTTATTAATGAATGTTCCCTTACTTTGTTATGTGCAGAACGTTGCACTTCTCTCCACTTAAAAAGACTTGGTATCAGCACGTTTTATTAATTAATGTTCCCTTACTTTGTTATGCGCAGAACATTGCCCTTCTCTTCATTTAAAATGACTCGATATCAGCAGTCTTTATTAGTGAATGTTCCCTTACCTTTGTTATGCGCAGAACGTTGCTCTTGTCTCCATTTAAAATTATCAGTATTGGCACGTTTTATAAATCAATGTTCCTTTTCTCTGTTATGCGGAGAACATTGCTCTTCTATCCATTTAAAATGACTCGGTATCACCACGTTTCATTAATGTTTTTTTCTTACTTTGTTATGCGTTGCCCTTCTCTATATTTAAAATGACTCGATATCAGCACGTTTTATTAATTGAGCCGTTCAGATCAAAAATGGTGTAAGTCAAAATTGAGTAATGAGGTTTAAAGTAAAAATTCTGTAAAATACAGCGCAAAGTAGCAATTAATATAGCTTTCTTGCTAACCACTGACTACTAATAGTTTAAATAAATTGAATATTAATTGCTAATTTGCGCTGTATTTTACAGAATGTTTACTTTAAACCTCATATCCATTTTTGACTTACACCAATTCTGCCCTGAACGGCTCAATTAATGTTTCCTTACTTTGTTATGTTCAGAACATTGCTCTTCCCTCCATTTAAAATATCTTGGTATCAGCACGTTTTATTAATGAATGTTCCCTTACTTTGTTATGTGCAGAACATTGCTCTTCACTCCATTTAAAATGACTCGATATCAGCAAGTTTTATTAATTAATGTTTCCTTGCATTGTTATGCTCATAACATTGCTCTTCTCTCCATTTCAAATGACTCTGTACCAGCACGTTTTATTAATGAATGTTCCCTTACTTTGTTGTGTGCAGAACATTGCTCTTCTCTCCATTTAAAATGACTCGGTATCAGCACGATTTATTAATGAATGTTCCCTTTTTTGTTAGCAGAAAATTGCTCTACTCTCCATTTAAAATGAATCGGTATCAGCACGTTTTATTAATGAATGTTCCCTTACTTTGTTGTGTGCAGAACAGTGCTCTTCACTCCATTTAAAATGACTCGGTATCTGCACGATTTATTAATGAATGTTCCCTTTTTTGTTAGCAGAAAATTGCTCTACTCTCCATTTAAAATGAATCGGTATCAGCACGTTTTATTAATGAATGTTCCCTTACTTTGTTGTGTGCAGAACATTGCTCTTCTCTCCATTTAAAATGACTCGGTATCAGCACGATTTATTAATGAATGTTCCCTTTTTTGTTAGCAGAAAATTGCTCTACTCTCCAGTTAAAATGAATCGGTATCAGCACGTTTTATTAATGAATGTTCCCTTACTTTATTATGCGCAGAACATTGCTCTTCTCTCCATTTAAAATGATTCATTGTCTACATCGGTATATTTATTATAGAATTATTTATCTCTTACTTTGTTATGTGCAGAATATTTCTCTACACTGCATTTCAAACTATTCATTGCTTATATCAGTATCTCTGTTTTGCATAGAATAGGACTATTGCTCCCCTCTTCATTTAAAAATTGTGTCTATGATGTTTCCTTTGTACATAAGAGGAGCCCGAAGGCTATTATCGCAGCCTCGAATAGCCTTATTATGTTTTGCCACTCTTTAACTTTGCAATGATTGTTGAAGTCCGAATGATTGACTTTTTGAAGATATCATACTCAATCATGTGATGTCATCTGTCGACTGAGACACGTAGGCCTAAGAAACCGATGGACTCCCTCTAGACTGCCTCCCCTCGAAAGAGCACTGCGCTTCCTCGGATTCAGGCCATCTGTACGTCACTCAGAATACTACATCACGCCGCACCGTTTTTGTTAATAACATTGCAATGATTATAATGATATTGAAATGTGAAATGACGGTTGAGTGGTGGATGAGAAAAGGAAAATCCCGAAAAAAAGTCCTCAGAAGTCTCAGACTTGACTTTCTCCACTACAAATAGGAATCCGCCATCTCTTAGATTGGAACTCGGGTATGTAGTCATTATAAGCCAGCTGTTCTGCCAGGTGTGCTACCAAGGTGGCTTCTCATAATTGAATTATTAACTGGCTATAACTTTGTTTCACGCAGAATGTTTCCAGATAAGATAAATATACGCAGTCCCATAGCCACATCTGCTTTTAGCGTATGATTCAATTTGATAAATTGGCATTTAATCGTGTTCACAGTTTATTTATTGTAGACGTAATATAATGCCTCCGTAGTTGCTTAATCATTAGAACTAGAATTTCCTCTACACGCTGATGTATTTAGTATTCGATCCAAATGAAACACATACATCCGACTGTGTTAAAGATGAATAACAAAGAATTCGCTCCCAATCTTAAAACGAGGGGCACCAGTGTGATTCACTGCATGGCCATCTATTAAAAATACCACATCTGGACCTCTTTTCCTGCACTTATATAACAATTACATTTTGTTGTCTACCGGTGTGGAGTAACGGTTAACATTTCGGACCGTGAAACTAATGGGCTTGGGTTCAGAATTTGCTTGAGACAAGTTATCTCGTTGAGAGTTTTTCCGAGGTTTTCCCTCAATCAATTGAAGCAGAAATGCTGGGTAACTTTCGACCCTGGACCTCGAATTCTTTTCGGTATCATAAATACACTTTTCCACTTTCATCATCATCTCCATTTCTTTCTCATAATTCGGATTTGCGTCCAACATAGAGTCGGTTACGGGCCGCCAGCGAACTTTGACCCGTGGAATGTGGTCGTCAGTTGCTGGTGGTAGTGCTATGTACAGTGGGCTCTTCCCTGGGACGCCATGGAGGATCGTGGGACCGGGGTTGAGGGACCCACTGTAATGCCTAAGTGGGAAGATAAAAGGGGTTCTGCGGGCTTTAAGGGAGTTCGGAGGCGGCCCGCAGGTGAATCTGTAGCGCGGGGCGTCTTAGGGCATGCACATCACTCCACTCTGGGTAGTACAATGGGCCCAGCAAGAGGCCTATTTACGAGGGCAGTTTCCATCCCGTACCCATCCTCTCAAGAGGGACTAATAGATACCGCATGTTCCTTCGTATTGGTCTCAAGCACTGACTACAGCGAGTAAGATCCTTCCGAGCCAAGTCTGTGGCTTACACGCTGGTGTACTGATCTTCCATCTAGGCCGCCGAAGTACGTAACAATCTCTTCCAATCTAACGGTCGCTATCGCGCAATTTATTTTATTTACCATGCATTCCTATAAGGAGATAGAATAGGAGATTCCGCATATGTACAACGACAACCTAATACAAGACAGATTTTACGGTAAACACAGATCTAGTTAAATTGTGATTTACAAGTTATTGATCTCCCTCTACTACTACAGTCGAAGGCGGTAAAATCATTAGCATGGCTTCTTCTAGGAAGGAGTAAAATTGAATTCTTTATAGTACCCATAGATTTACGGCACAAAATTTACCCTGTCTCTATTAGAGTTCTCCAGCCAAAATTTGTTGGCTATTTTTCGAAGGTGTTGAAGGTAGGCGCTCAATATTATTTATTCTGCAGTTGAGAACGTCGTTCAATGAAATACAGGGACATCATTTTATTTTTACTAATATTTTTAATATTAACCTGGCAATACCTTTGGATTAATGACTGAGACTCGGAAACACCGTTTGCTACCTCCTTCCACAACTGAAGTTCGATGATACTGACGTAAAATACAAACAAATCATTTTACTAGGTACAGTGGGGGAAGAAAAGTACTTTATCCATTTACGTAAAGTGGGAAATATCGCGATTTTGAGTGTGATAATTTTCTTTAGGTTTTGTTTAATTAAAATACAGTACAGTATTAACAATAAGTGTTTTTACTCACGAACTGAGTTATCCATGCGAACGTATTCATTATGCAGTGTATATTATACTGTCTACAGCACATTAGCGTACGATATAGAGGAAGAAGTTAAAATGAAAAATAATCATAATATGGATATTTAAACACATTTTTGAAAATGGTGGCCGTTCATTTCGATACAGGCTTCAGTTCTTTTGTGCCTATTATCGCATTATAGACTATTGCATCTAATCCCAATTACCAGTTTCGTACTTCATACTTAGTAACTCATGTTGAAATAGGCTAATTCTGTACCTACTGTATAAAAGAGTACCTTACGTACTGTAAATTCAGTCTTCACTTCTGCCCGACCCGCACAGGTAAAATTACTCAGATATGCTATCTACTGTCCATCCAAGTGGTTATGTCGTAGGATCGTTGAAAGGGGGGGGGGAATCACGTGATAGTTAATTACTTAACGAGGCTCTTTTATTTATTTTAAACAGTTGCATAATATTACGTAGACGTCCAATTAATTCCTAACAGAAATTAATATTTTGAGAAAAGAGCTAAGAAAGCCCAGCCACTAGTTTTTACAGTGGAGCGAGCAGAAGCAGGTGGAGGAAATCGGGATGCTACGTAGGCAAACGGACGACAGTACCTGTGCGAAAATATGATTCAATATTGGAAGTTTTCGTCACTGGAGAACACGAACATATTTCTGAAACGTATTATAATCACTAACTCAATACTGCGGCCTTGGTTCTGTGTACACACTTGGAACTTGGTTAGTAGAAGGGGTGGGAGTGAAGTACATTCAAAAACTCAGGTACAATAAAAGTTGAAGCAAAAATAAAATGATGTCCCTGTAGTACTATTGCTACTGCTACTACTACTGCTGCTGCTACTGCAGGGTTGTTTCCGATCTCTAATAACGAATTTGAACGACATCAAGTGAGTCAGGAGTCACACGACAGCTGAACTGTGGCGCGAGGTGACAGACCAGTAGTGAGTGATCTCATAGTCAGAATGCACGGCGACTCACAGCAGAAATTCCCAAGAAAATCAAGCCTTTCTGGGAGGGTACATAACAACCCTTTCCGATGCCAAGTACAGTTAAGTGAAAATAAGCGAGGTTTCGTTATTTCCAAGAAAGGCATCTTCTGTGTGCTTAATAACATTGGTGAAGCTCGAATGGAATTAATTTGTATCATGTCGTGGGGTGCGGCGACTTATGACGGGGGTGGATTTGCTTGCTTTTTCCACTCTGGAATTAATCCCATCCGAGCTTTGCCAGTCTTATTAGGTACACACAAGATCCTTTCCTGGAAATAACGAAACCACGTTTTTTGCAGGTTCCTATGATTTTCACGTTACTGTACTTGGCATCGGAAAGAGGAGTTGTTATGTAGCCCTCCCAAAAAGGCTCGATTTTCTTGGGCATTGCTACTGTGATACACCGTGCACTCTGATTATGAAATCACTCACTGCTGGTCTGTCACCTCCCGCCGCAGTTCAGCTGTCGGTGTGATTCCTGACGCACATGACGTCATTCAGATTCGTTATCAGAGATCGGAAACAACCCTGTACTACTACTACTACTACTACTACTACTACTACTACTACTACTACTACTACTACTACTACTACTACTACTACTACTACTACTACTACTTCATATTTATTCTCCGTGGTCCTTCACTTCTCAGCAGCTAAATTTATAGACCATGTAGTCTATTAATATTGTCTTTCAGTTTCTTTATCATACTGGATTACTTTTGACAGAAATGGTGGGGAAACTCTTCATTCTTTTTAACCTTTTTTATTTTTATTGGCTTATTTTACAACGCTGTATCGAAATCTCAGGTTATTTAGCGTCTGAATGATATGAAGGTGATAATGCCGGTGAAATGAGTCCGGGGTCCAGCACCGAAAGTTACCCAGCATTTGCTCATATTGGGTTGAGGGAAGACCCCCGGAAGAAACCTCAATCAGGTAATTTGTCCCGACTGGGATTCGAACCCGGGCCACCTGCTTTCGAGGCCAGACGCGCTGACCGTTACTCCATCCAGGTGTGGACCTCTTCATTCTTATTCTTATTCAAACGATAGTACAATACATATTTCAGCCACCGGCGTGGCTCAGTCGGTTAAGGCGCTTGCCTGTCTATCTGAAGTTGCGTTCGGGCGCGGGTTCGATCCCCGCTTGGGCTGATTACCTGGTTGGGTTTTCTCCGAGGTTTTCCCCAACTGTAAGGTGAATGCCAGGTAATCTATGGCGAATCCTCGGCCTCATCTCTCCAAATACCATCTCGCTCATCACCAATCTCATCGACGCTAAATAACCTAGTAGTTGATACAGCGTCGTTAAATAACCAACTAAAAAAATACATATTTTACACTACCTTTGATCCAGTTAAATTGTGATTTACAAGTTATTGATCTGCTTCTGCTATAGTGTAATTTAGACGTATCTGGTTTGTGGTGGTTAATGACGAGCAGAAAGGTTACTTTGAAGTTCTAATACAATGAAATGTTTTACACTATTTTCATGCCTATCTTTGTGTCTTTTAGTTTATGTTGGCTGTGGGTTTTCGTGAGTTATTTGTTTTTTCATTTCATTATTTACTCTAGGCCTATACGAATTCCCAAAGTGGATTTTAACATGATGTAGTGGAAGTCCCTTTGCCAGAATCCTGATAATTAAATCTCATAATCTGGAGTGATGTTTTAATCTGTTATGTTACCTAATTGTTATAATTAGCTTATGCAGCAATAATGCGTATGCCTAGTTGGCACGGACGTTGTACTGTGTTAAATAACCAGAAGCTCCAAATTCTGCTCCAGTGTTCAGCAGATATATGATTATTATTATTAAAATTTATAACTTATATTTTATTCACACAGAAATAATTAAAATACATTTTCAGCCCTTTCTGAATACATACTACAAGATGAAAGCAATAATTTTGCACACACCACAATGCGGTACCCAGTCTTTATCCCTTTTCGCGTTACGTACAGCCACGTTCGTCCATTCATTCCGCGGTTGATGTTGGCACGGCGAAGTGACATTCAAAACTGGCTGAAATTGGGTCATTTCACGACCAGACGAACAAAGCGAACGTTCCATACGGGAAAATTTATTGATACAGTCCGGGTGAGAGAGAGTTGTCCCCTAAATATCGGAGTGTTTGAAAGGAGTCCCGTAAAATGGAATACGGGCCAGATTGTGTGCAATCAGCGACACAAAACGTGCACGTCCGAGACCTTCTAACACTTGGGTCATGAGTAAAGACCGGATTTTTATGTAATGTCAAAGTGTGAAATATGTACATATTTATGTAAGAAAAATGAGCTGAATATGTACAAAAATATGTAAAATCATGAAAATATTTAATATCAATATCTGGCAGGTATAGGATAGGTAAGACTCTCCAGTTGTGATTTCATAGAGCACCCGACTTTTTACCGCACACTTGACACATTACTATTTTTCTATCTGTAGTCAAAGCTTCGTCCATTGCAATCCATGATTTTATTTTTGTCATTAGGGTTGAAGATACAGGGGCCATTTTAGTTAGTTAAAAGCAGTAGATAAACTCACTTGCACTTTATACTGTAAGAACTAAAACTAGAGAACTGAGTGAAATGAATGACACAACAGTAGTGCAAGCACTGTATCGCTTTACTGGATTAGGAGAAAATAAGAGGAGATGTGGGACATATGCATTTTAGCTGCTCCCTGTAAGAAACAAGTACCTACTAAAATCTCAAACTATAGGCATTTACAAACTGTTGTTTGAAAAGTGACATTCATATCTCATTCAGAAGGGTATTACATAAATCTACATATTTAGGGGTTTTATTAATTTTTACTTTTCTGAAAGGAAAGCATGTCTCATATCTCACCGAGAACCATACTTTTTAATTGCTCGGAAAATCTCATTTCCGTATAGGTCAACTAAATTTAAAATAAAGAGGTCAAGCAATAACCTGAAAGCATCATGTCAGACTTGACACGGTTAGGAAGAGGGAGGGTAAGGTTGTAAATTGCATGGGAACGGCTTGTTAAGACATGTGCAAAACAATTATAGTTTGAGACAAATCATGTCGTCCTCGTCCCATCTACCGCAAGAATGCAACGCTACTTTCTGAGTGATTTTTACAATACAAGGTAGTTGTAGGAGAAAGGTTGCCTTTTGTTCACTCATATTGACAGTGGGCGGTATGGGGTGAGTGCCTCTATTACTTTCTGGAACTAAGGACGTTATGTTTCGTCCCGAAATATATCCTTTCTTGCGTAGGTAAAAAGGATTTTTATATCTGTGTATTTCAAATTGTAAACTTCCCCAACAGAAGTTTTTTTTTTTTCCTTTCAGAGAAGTAAACATTAATAAAACCCCAAAATATGTAGATTTATGTAATACCAAGCCACAATATGTAATGTGGGGTCAATATGTAAAAATATGTAGTATCAAATTTAATATATTAATGGTAATTACAAGATTTGCAAAGATTTGTTATTTATATACGGTTAGGTTCAAAGAATATAATATGTAATTACATAAAAAAAATCCGGTCCCTAGTCATGACTTGTGTCAGATGTGACTGACTGGGAGTTGAAGCGTGTGTGACCTAAACGATTCGGACTCGATTCCCGGTAACCTAAAGGAATGTCAGTTTTCCTTACACAAAGACTGGACACCTGTTTTCTTCTTTGAAGCCGTCGTTTGGCATGAGTCATGATTAGCAAGTCCCATTATTTGTAAATATATGACTACTAGGCTATCATCCTAATAATTTATTTAAATTATATTAAAGCAGGTAAGCGATCGCTTATATTTAACAGCATTCACATGTTTCAGTGGTCTATATACAGGGTGATTCATGAGGATTTACCGTCACTTAAAGTAAATCCATGTCGTTACAGCCCTGAAGAGCCAAGTCCGACCAGCCGGCTGCTGCACTTACGGAGCTTATTTCCGAAGACATTCTGAGCAAAAAAAGTCATAAAAACATTTGTCGTAATCTCAATATTTTCAGAGCTACACTAATTTGAAGTTGTTCGTAAAATACCATTGTTCTTGAGTTTTAAGGGTAAAAGAATATTACAGATAAAGAATGAACTATTCAGGAGTATCATTTATGTAATTAGCTAGTATTCTAAAGCTAAAAATGTGTTATTAATTGCTTTGTACAGATTTTGTTTTTCAATTTTTAATTAAAAATTACATCACTCTTACGCACATATCACAAAATTGTTACAGATAATACGACTTTAGGAACTTGATTCTTTACACTTTATGCCTAATTATGCATCCTTATGCACAGTCTTAGAGAATTTACAAGAGTGGCGTGATTTGTAACAATTGTTGTGATAAATACGTAAGAAAATGTAATTTTGTAGTTAAAAATCAAAGAAAAAAACTCTACGAAGCAATTATGGAATTCACGATACATTTATAAGTTCAGAACATTATGAAATTAAAGAAATGATACTCCTGAATAATTCATTCTTTATCTATAATATTCCTTTACCCTTAAAACTCAAGAATAATGGTATTTTACAAACAACTTCAAATTAGTGTAATTCTGAAAATATTGAGATTAGGACAAATGTTTATATGACTTTTTCGCTCAGAATTTCTTCGGAAATAAGCTCTGTAAGGGACGGTAAATCCTTATGAATCACCTTTATATATATATATATATATATATATAACGCCACTGCTAGAAACATATATATATATAACGCCACTGCTAGAAATATATATATATATATATTTCTAGCAGTGGCGGTGCGTGAATAAAAGCACAAGAGCACGTGAACACCTTATTTCCATTGAAGTACGACTACTTTTATTATTTAATACCGTATTGACGTAGGAGGGGATGTATAATATCAGAATCGAGTATTTTAAACTTCCGGCATCTTGCATGAACTTATGTAAACTTGGCAACGTGCGTTCACCTTTAAGCCGTGCTCTTTGCAAGGAGGTTACAGGAATTACACGCATGCGCGGGACAAAATTGTCTTTAGCTGGCTGCTTATGACTCGTCAAGAGCACAAAGCGTTAAGTGAACATTGAATCTAACCTACAGATGTCAGGTGCATCGATGCCTACCTTTCACTTGCTATATTTCGAGGCAGGGAATTTAATAGTCTGTATTTTAGCCCTGTAGGTGTCAGCATTTCTCACTGTTGGAAAGTTTACTTTGTGTGGGTCTGTGTACAGTGCTGCTACGAGAGTTTAGTTTGTGAATTACCTACTATAGTTTAGTGTTAGCATAACAGCATAGTGTAGCTTTCAAACACGTGCTGGCAGACTGTGATAGTGATATGAATTTAAGTATCTGTATGGTGATGTATAATATTTAAGAATAATATTTACTGGCATGTATTTATAGCAATCAATCTATGGTAATTGGATTACAGTAGTGGTATAAGCTATAGTGTATCAATGTGTTGTGAACCAAAATATATTACAAAACACACGCTTTTTTAAATAACGGTATTGTGGTAGGCTATGTATTAGTTTTTAACAAACATAAACAATGAACCTGTTCAAGCAATTTTAAACATAAAGAACTGGGTAAACTGACTTACTAGGAAAAATTGGAAATAACAAGATTGGGTTTCATTATTATTATTATTATTATTATTATTATTATTATTATTATTATTATTATTATTATTGTTATTATTATTACTATTATTATTATTATTATTATTGTTATTATTATTATTTAATTTTGAACTTTTTCGATAGTGAAACATTGGAATCATGACATTTCATATTAAACGTATGATTTCAAATTCTCTTCAGTTTTGGAACACAAAATTTTGAACACGCGTAATATTTTATCACGAGCCGCCAATGATTTCTACATGTTATATTCGTAGCTTCTGCAAATAGCTATAGTATCCTACTGAGAACCCATATTTCTAGCTTCTCTCTAGCTTCTCCTTCTCCCTCTCTTTTATTAATCCTATTAATATTTCGATGTAGATGGGAGGATAATATTAAAATGGATTTAAGGGAGGTGGGATATGATGATAGTTCGGACTGGATTAATCTTACTGAGGATAGGAACTGATGGCGGGCTTATGTGAGGGCGGCAATGAACCTTCGGGTTCTCTAAACGCCATTTGTAAGTATTAATATTTGGATTGCCTAACTAGCTAGCTTTTGGGCTGTACTTCTCATTTCTTGCTCCGTCGTAGAAATACCAACATCTATTCGATCCTGGAGGCTTCTGTAGTGTAAAATTGTTTAAATAAACGAAACTTTAATTCAGGCTGCTCTCTCGTCTCGTAGATTTTTGTTCAGATTTATGACATGATAGCTAGTGGATATGTTACCATAATATCACCATTTCACATTCGTTACTTTTCGTGTTTGTTTTTTCATGTTATGAATTTTAACTATTCTCTGACGATATTTTCGCTTTATTTGTTTTTCCTCCACTCTTTGTTTAGAATATCATTCTGGTTACTTCCGTGCTGAAAGTTCATAACCTGCTCAGATGATCTCAGACACTTGGAATTCTGTTTTGTGATACAAGATTTCCTTACAAATCATCATTAGGCCTAATATTGTTCTCTTGTCGGACATGTCATGCCAAAATTTCTAATATTAGAAGACTGGGTAATGATTCATATAAGATTAAGGAATTCCTGCACAAATGTTTAGTTCAGTATCTATCTTCTATCTATATATAATTTGAAATGGTAATGGAAATTACGGGAAAACGGCTGGACGGATTTTAATAAATGACCCCTCATTTTGAAACTTGGAACTCGGAAAAATAGTAGTTTTCAGTGAAATGTCAATTTTTAAACATAATTTTCCTATTTTTCAAAATCCATCTGTCGTCAGTTTTGAGAACTAGCTAATAGCATTCACGGCCGACTTGATATTCCCTTCGCTTTTTTGTAAAGGAGAAGCGAAGCGTGCATCAAGTCGGCCGTGTTGCATTTCAGAATAAAACAAAACATATACTACAGTAAACAATATTACACGAAGGCCATGATCTGCAAGAATGCTGACATATTTAGAGCTCAAATTAAATTGGTTATTAAAAACTTAACTTACTAAAAATAATTTACAGGTTCGATTCTGTGATGTGTAATTTTCTGGGTACAGCTGTGTATTGGATATTAAAAACTACAAAACTTGAGGTGGTTTGATGGCATTATTAACATTAGAAATCAAATATTATTGTAGTTAATGCCATGATGTGACGATTTTTCATTAATTATACATATTAATGCTATATATTGATGATATGAAAGTGAAACGTTTTGGGGTTATATAAGTAGATGTAGAGAATAACTTAAATTAGATTTTGATTTCTATATTTTACTGAGTGGCGGCTATATAGCATATATAGTATATGTTACTGAAAGCTATAAAACTTACGTAAGATAATAATATTATTAAAAATCAAATATTTTTACAGTTATTAATCAAGTGGGGTTGGGTCTTTTTCATATATTTAATGGCGGTGTGGTGTAGACATTTATTTGCGTGGTTCTCTTCAATATTGGCTCGAGAGAGAGTATCTTTCATTGTTATGGAAGCAAATAACTTTCCGAATGTCTGGTATTCTTCATTGAAAATAAATCTGAAAAATGTTTATTTGAACGTCTAATGAACTTCGTTTGCAGAATTTGCTGCACAAGCCACTACTTTCTAATCTAAGTCCTCAAAGTGGAATAAAAATTTCCATAATATATAATATATCATTCTGAATTCAGTGGTATAAAAGACAACTAATTTATTTCTTATCCATGTGCAAAAAGATCATAACCGATAACTTGTTATCTCACTTTGCTAAATGTAACCTGAACTTTAAGTGCACATTATTTGCTACAATATTCACTCATATTCCTTTAATTTTGTTAGGTTATCAAGTACTGTAATCTGTAAATTGTAAGTCATACTGAATTAAATATTTCACCTTTAGTCAAGCAGAGAAAAGAAATATATAACTTGATATACAATTTTTGCCACTTTTTCAACACCTACATTTTTTTCTTATGTTACGTGTGTGATATTCATAAACCTATATAGCTTCTTTATAGAATACAGGCTCCAATAACGGCGTTATTAGCTTTCAATTGAGACATCTCACAACTACATAGGCTTCACCGTTTTCTCAAACGCTTTTTGCCAAGTTCATATTAAAAACTCGTATAATAGATATTGTAGACCTACTTTCATTTGTTCGTAAAATACATTATAACAATGCAACTTTTGGCCTTAGAAACGTTTGTGAAAAAATTAATGCATCTTTCGCGAAAAAAGTTCTTATCATTTTAGTAAATTTTATAGCTTGTGGAGTTTTCCTGTAAATTTCATTAAGAAAACTGCACTGAGCATTTAATATTGACCATTTTGATACAAACATTATGTGCAGGGAATTTTTTAATAATTCAGTGATTAACTATTATATTATAATATTTATTATTTATTAATATTAGAATAGAGGAGACGGCCTCCAGATATGGAGGGTAGCTGCGAATATATTGGATAAGCAGTCGTGGACAGCCGATAGGGGTTGGCCCTCCAGCTTGGGGGTTGGGCGAAGGGCTAACAACCCATCACCGTAAAAAACAGCTTGTTACGAAACCTAACAGTAAGCCTCGGAATGGGACTGATTCTCCAGCACGACCACAGGAAAGGAAAAAGGTTATAAGATTTGGTACATGGAACGTAACTAGTTTTTATAGAACAGGAGGGGTAACATTAGTAGCAAAATAATTAGCTAGATATAGAATAGACTTCGTGGGAGTACAAGAGGTTAGGTTAGATGGGAATGGCATATCACAAATAGGCGATTACTTATTGTATTATGGGGAAGGAAACGATAATCACCAATTAGGAACAGGATTCTTTGTACATAAAATAATAAAATCAGCAGTAAAAAAGGTCGAATTTATCAGTGACAGGTTATCGTATTTAGTACTTAAGGGTAGATGGTGCGATATCGTAGTTATAAATGCTCACGCCCCTACAGAAGAGAAAGACGATCATATGAAGGATAGCTTCTATGAGGAATTGGAACACACTTTTGATCAGTTACCTAGATATCACATGGAAGTTTTATTGGGGGATTTCAATGCTAAAGTAGGACGGGAGGATATTTTTAAACCAACAATAATTGGAAAAGAGAGCCTACACGTAAGTAGTAATGACAATGGAGTTAGGTTAGTCAACTTTGCCACATTAAAAAAATGTAATTGTCAAGAGTACAACATTCCCCCATAAGGATATACATAAATATACGTGGACTTCTCCAGACGGAATGAGACATAACCAGATAGGTCACATCTTGATAGATAAAAGAAGGCACACTAGTATGGTAGACATTCGAACTTTCAGGGGGCAGACTGTAATTCTGATCATTATTTGGTAATTGGAGAATTAAGAGAAAGACTATCAGTAGCCAAGCGAGCAGAGAAACAAGTAGATGCAATATTCTGAACTTAAAGGACGAGGAAACTAAGCAACGTTATCAGGTTGAAATTTCAAATAGGTTTGCTGCTTTAGCAACTGCTGACGAAGCTGAAGAAGAGTTAGATGTTAACAGCGTGTGGGACAATATCCGAGATAATATCATAATTGCAGCTGAGCAGAGCATAGGTTATCATGAAACTAAGAAAAAGAAACCATGGTTTGATGAAGATTGTTCCATTGTAGTAGATAGAAGGAAACAGGCAAAATTGAAATTCTTACAGGATCCAATTGTGGAGAATAGAGATAATTATTTCAATGAAAGACGGGAAGCAAGTCGTACACTTAGGAATAAAAAGAGATATTACTTGAAGGAAAAACTGAATGAGATAGAAACAAATAGTAAGAATAAAAACATTCGAGATTTATATAAGGGTATAAAGGAATTTAAAAACGGATATCAGCCAAGGGTAAACATGATCAAGGATGAGAATGGTGACTTACTTGCAGACTCTCATTCAATTCTGAATAGATGGAAAAACAATTTTGGGCAACTACTAAATATACATAGGCCAAATAGAAATGATCGGGACGAAATTCAAATACAAACTGCTGAGCCATTTATACCGGAACCCACACTTTCTGAAGTCGAAATTGTGATAGAAAATGTGAAAAAGTACAACTCTCCAGGTATTGATCAAATTCCAGCAGAATTAATACAAGAGGGTGGAAGGGCATTATCTAGCGAAATTTATAAACTTCTACTTCAATTTGGGAAAAGGAAATTGTACCAGAACAATGGAAAGAGTCCATAATCGTACCCATTTTTAAGAAGGGGGACAAGACTAACTGTAGTAACTTTCGAGGAATATCACTTTTGTTGACGTCGTACAAAATTTTGTCCAATATCCTTTTGAGAAAATTAACTCCGTACGTAGATGAAATTATAGGGGATTATAAGTGTGGTTTTAGGCGTAATGGATCGACTATTGATCATATTTTTTGTATTCGACAGATATTGGAGAAAAATGGGAGTATAAGGGTACAATACATCAGTTATTCATAGATTTCAAAAAGGCGTATGACTCGGTTAAGAGAGAAGTTTTATTTAATATTCTTATTGAATTTGGTATTCCCAAGAAACTAGTTCGATTAATTAAAATGTGTCTTAGTGAAACTTACAGCAGAGTCCGTATAGGCCGATTTTCTATCTGATGCTTTTCCAATTCACTGAGGGCTAAAGCAGGGACATGCACTATCACCTTTACTTTTTAACTTTGCTCTAGAATATGCCATTAGGAAAGTTCAGGATAACACAAAGGGTTTGGAATTGAACGGGTTACATCAGCTTCTTGTCTATGCGGATGACGTGAATATGTTAGAAGAAAATCCACAAACGATTAGGGAAAACGCGGAAATTCTAGTTGAAGCAAGTAAAGCGATAGGGTTGGAAGTAAATCCCGATAAGACTAAGTATATGATTATGTCTCGTGACCAGAATATTGTACGAAATGGAACTATAAAAATTGGATATTTATCCTTCGAAGAGGTGGAAAAATTCAAATACCTGGGAGCAACAGTAACAAATATAAATGACACTCCGGAGGAAATTAAACGCAGATTAACTATGGGAAATGCGTGTTATTATTCGGTTGTGAAGCTTTTGTCATCTAGTCTTCTGTCAAAAAGTCTGAAAGTTAGAATTTATAAAACAGTTATATTACCGGTTGTTCTGTATGGTTGTGAAACTTGGACTCTCACTTTGAGAATGGAACAGAGATTAAGGATGTTTGAGAATAAGGTTCTCAGGAAATATTTGGGGCTAAGAGGGATGAAGTTACAGGAGAATGGAGAAAGTTACACAACGCAGAGCTGCACGCATTGTATACTTCACCTGACATAATTAGGAACATTAAATCCAGACGTTTGAGATGGGCAGGACATGTAGCACGTATGGGCGAATCCAGAAATGCATATAGAGTGTTAGTTGGGAGGCCGGAGGGAAAAAGACCTTTGGGGAGGCCGAGACGTAGATGGTAAGATAATATTGAAATGGATTTGAGGGAGGTGGGATGTGATGGTAGAGACTGGATTAATCTTGCTCAGGATAGAGACCGATGGCGGGCTTATGTGAGGGTGACAATGAACCTCCGGGTTCCTTAAAAGCCAGTAAGTAAGTAAGTAAATATTTATTATTATTACTTTTTTGAACAACCGGGAGGTTCATTGCCGCCATCACATAAGCCCGCCATCGGTCTCTATCCTGAGCAAGATTAATCCAGTCCCTACCATCAGATCCCATCTCCCTCAAATGCATTTTAATATCATCGTCCCCAAAGTTCTTTCTCCCTCCGGTCTCCCAACTAACACTCTATATTCATTTCTGGATTCGCCCATACGTGTACATGCCCTGTCGATCTCTGGATTTAATATTCCTAATTATATTAGTTGAAGAATACAATGCGTGCAGTTCTGCGTTGTGTAATTTCTCCATTCTCCTGTAACTTCATCCCTCTTAGCCCCAAATATTTTCCTATGCAACTTATTCTCGAAAACTCTTAACCTCTATTCCTCTCTCAGAGTGAGAGTCCAAGTTTTAATACCATGCAGAACAACCTGTAATATCACTGTTTTATAAATGTTAACCTTCAGCTTTTTTTTTTAGAGCAGTCTGGATGACAAAAGATTCTCAACCGAATAATAGCAGGCATTTCCTATTTTTATTCAGCATTTAATTTCCTATTGATTGTAATTGGTATTTGTTACTGTTGCTCCAAAGTATTTGAAATCTTCTACATTTTCAAAGGATAATTTTCCACTTGTTATATTTACATTTCGTACTAGGTTCTGGTCACGAGACATAATCCTATATTTTGTTATTTCGGGATTTATTTGCAAATCTGTTTTATTACTTCTTTCAAGTAAAATTCCCGTGTTTTTCATTTATTATTATTATTATTATTATTATTATTATTATTATTATTATTATTATTATTATTATTATTATTATTATTAATTACTTACTTATTTACTTACTTACTTACTTACTTACTTACTTACTTACTTACTTACTTACTTACTTACTTACTTACTTACTTACTGGCTTTTAAGGAACCCGGAGGTTCATTGCCGCCCTCGCATAAGCCCGCCATTGGTCCCTATCCTGAGCAAGATTAATCCAGTCTCTACCATCATATCCCACCTCCCTCAAATCCATTTTAATATTATCTTCCCATCTACGTCTCGACCTCCCCAAAGGTCTTTTCCCCTCTGGCCACCCAACTAACACTCTATATGCATTTCTGAATTCGCCCATACGTGCTACATGCCCTGCCCATCTCAAACGTCTGGATTTAATGTTCCTAATTATGTCAGGTGAAGGATATAATGCGTGCAGCTCTGCGTTGTGTAACTTTCTCCATTCTCCTGTAACTTCATCCCTCTTAGCCCTAAATATTTTCCTAAGAACCTTATTCTCAAAAACCCTCAAACTCTGTTCCGCTCTCAAAGTGAGAGTCCAAGTTTCACAGCCATACAAAACAACTGATAATACAGTATAACTGTTTTATAAATTCTAACTTTCAGATTCTTTGACAGCATACTAGATGACAAAAGCTTCTCAACCGAATAATGACAGGCATTTCCCATATTTATTCTGCGTTTAATTTCCTCCCGTGTGCCATTTATATTTGTTACTGTTGCTCCAAGATATTTGGATTTTTCCACCTCATTATTATTATTATTATTATTATTATTATTATTATTATTATTATTATTATTATTATTATTATTGTATTTATGTGCATGCAAGATTGCGAGTTTGAAGCTTTACCAGCATGTGTGTAATATCAAACTATTAAAAGCTGAGTCGTTAATGAAAGCCCGGATGAATCATTCCAGCTTTCGTAGTCCTGTTTGTGTGGCTTAGATGAAATTTGTGTGGTACCGACGTCGCTTATGTACCCCCAGGGGAGCAGAGAAGTATTGCCTACTTCATAAATGAGATAGAAACGATACAGAAAGCAGACATCGCTTCCATAAGCCTCATCATTTAAACAACATAATTATAAATGTCAGATTTCTCTGTTGCCACAGTTCTGTCGTACTGGTCGCTCGTGCAGAAGCATTAAGCAGCTTTTAAGCTATATCTTTCAACTTGCTTCCCACGCTTGAGAGAGTGAAAGCAGGCATTTTTCAGCAGGAGGTATGAAATTATTTGTTTCGTCTTTGTCATATTCTTTCCGTTGCCTTCAACTTCTCCTGCTGTTTGCCTTACTCTGTCATCCCAGTTTCCTACTTCCTTGTATTCACCAGCCTTAACACAGAATCTTCTTTCCCTCAATTCCACTACCAATATTTAACACACAAATAGCTATGACTAGTTCGTTTATATGACGTCATTCCATTTTCGGACAATAAAATGTTATGAACATTTTGAATCCCAACCAATCACAGTCATACATCGCGGTAATTTCTACAGCTCGATTTATCACTACCAATTTATCGCATGGTTGTTCTTTTGTTTAGTCAGTGTTGCCAACTGTTTCCACGTAAATCGATGGGCATGTAAATACTATATAAAGTTCGAAATCCTACTTCCACGTCTATATCTTATCTTCTAATTCCATGTCCATTGTATCTAAAGAAAATGACACTCCTTCATAACAATTGTTCATTTAATTAATGTATTAAGCTCTTCAGTCCCGAGACAAATTTAAAGTTAAAACATGTTAAAATATTATTTATTGGATAATTGGTGATACAAAGACAAACATTAAACAATCAAAATTCTTATCATGACTTCTATGCTTGTTTTATACTAGGTATCATATGTGATATCTTGGGATGCTATGGGGACTTAATTTGGTATTCATTCAGTTTGATTTATTTTACAAAAATGAATACAATTGCTTACAGATAATGAAATGAAAGTATCTGTATTCCAGCAGCAACACTACGCTTACAAATCATGACAAATATAATACTTCCGTTAAATATATACATTATATAGAAAACATATTTCCTTCGTGGAGAAAAAGATGATTTGTAAAGATGCTCTGTACCAGGAACTACATTACAGATAAAAAAAGCATCTGAAAAATAATAATAAAAATAACTCAATAACAGCAGCAACACTACGTTTCTGCCCACAATTGTTTTACTAAATTGTCCATCTATTGGAGTATTATACAATACACGAGCACAGTGATCAAATCTGATTGACAGTTTCACACACACTTCCTATTACAACCTTTGCCTTATACGAATTGTTTCTGCCCACAATTTTTTACTAAACTGTCCATCTATTGGAGTATTATACAATACATGGGCTAGCGATCAAATCTGATTGGCAGTTTCACACACAATTCCTATTACAGCCTTTGCCTTATACGAATTGTTTTTGCCCACAATTTTTTACTAAACTATCCATCTATTGGAGTATTACACAATACATGGGTTAGCGATCAAATCTGATTGGCAGTTTCACACACAATTCCTATTACAGCCTTTGCCTTATACGAATTGTTGCTGCCCACAATTTTTTACTAAATTGTCCCTCTATTGGAGTATTATACAATACATGGGCTAGCGATCAAATCTGATTGGCAGTTTCACACACAATTCCTATTACAGCCTTTGCCTTATACGAATTGTTGCTGCCCACAATTTTTTACTAAATTGTCCCTCTATTGGAGTATTACACAATACATGGGCTAGCGATCAAATCTGATTGGCAGTTTCACACACACACACTTCCTATTACAGCCTTTGCCTTATACGAATTGTTTCTGCCCACAATTTTTTACTAAATTGTCCATCTATTGGAGTATTATACAATACATGGGCTAGCGATCAAATCTGATTGACAGTTTCACACACACACTTCCTATTACAGCCTTTGCCTTATACGAATTGTTTCTGCCCACAATTTTTTACTAAATTGTCCATCTATTGGAGTATTAGGCCTATACAATACATGGGCTAGCGATCAAATCTGATTGGCAGTTTCACACACACACTTCCTATTACAGCCTTTGCCTTATACGAATTGTTTTTCCCACAATTTTTTACTAAACTATCCATCTATTGGAGTATTATACAATACATGGGTTAGCGATCAAATCTGATTGGCAGTTTCACACACACACTTCCTATTACAGCCTTTTCCTTATACGAATTGTTGCTGCCCACAATTTTTTACTAAACTGTCCATCTATTGGAGTATTATACAATACATGGGCTAGCGATCAAATCTGATTGGCAGTTTCACACACACACTTCCTATTACAGCCTTTGCCTTATACGAATTGTTTCTGCCCACAATTTTTTACTAAATTGTCCATCTATTGGAGTATTAGGCCTATACAATACATGGGCTAGCGATCAAATCTGATTGGCAGTTTCACACACACACTTCCTATTACAGCCTTTGCCTTATACGAATTGTTTTTGCCCACAATTTTTTACTAAACTATCCATCTATTGGAGTATTATACAATACATGGGTTAGCGATCAAATCTGATTGGCAGTTTCACACACACACTTCCTATTACAGCCTTTGCCTTATATGAATCATTTCTGCCCACAATTTTTTACTAAACTGTCCATCTATTGGACTATTATACTCGTATTTTCATGTTACTATGGGTCATTAGACCCACTCTAATTCTTAGAATGGATAATAAGAATTGAATTTGAATCTCAGTTCCTTCAACTTGAATAGTAAAAAATTATAGCTATTCAACCTTCTTCAAGAATTCTTCAATATTATTAGATTGATTCTTGAAAACGGAAGATAGTGTCGGAATGGGAAATTTCAACTGCCTTGGTGAGAAAAAGTCCTGAGTTTGTATGGAAACACTGATTGGTAGATTGTCAGTCACAAACGTGAAGAACAAGTTTACCATGCATTCAAACGGAACGGTGAACAGATAAAGTTTGGAAGTGCAGTATTTGAGTGGAAGTTAGACACAAAATACTGAATTATTTTATACCTGGAGAAGAAAAGGATCTCTCTACTTTGTCCAAACAAGGAAATAAGACAAACTACGAGAATAGGCTCTCTGATAGATGTTTCTGTGGGTTCTGTAGTCAATTTATGTTATTTGCATATTAAATGACGAATGTTCAGCTTCTGAGAACTTTTCTTGTACAAAAATGAGCCCATTTCCTTCCACCTCATCGTAATTTTATTCTAGTTTGCTGTATTTGTTTTCGTGGAACTGTAGCAGTATCGTTACCTTCTAACTTCGAAGAATAAAAAATGTACATGTGATACTTCATCAAATGGCATCTCTGATCAAGAGGAAATATATTAGATCTCTTGAGAAAGGCTTCCCTCGCTTGTGTGACTGCCAGTTTCCTTTCAGGATGATTGCGACTTGTGACGAAGTGTTTGAATTTATTACGGTTTTCACAGAACTTTCGGTTATTTATACTAACGTTCTTTTTCAAACGATTCTGAGAACAAGTCGTTTCTACTGTTTTCACACTGAACACTTAGTGAGATGTGAAATCTGCAGGACGGCAATGCGTAACTTACAACAATGCAATACATATTATTCACGGCAGACATCATGAGAATAGAACCCAGGCTATTGCGGACATTTTACTATCATCATCAGCAGGAGCAGCAACATCACAATGCCACAGCAATATTGTTTATCTCACAAAGGATAAACATGTCCTACGCATGAATTCAACTCATCGACCATGACTGTCACTCATAGTTACTTGTTCCAAACTGTTGGCGTACAGTTTTTCATCATTGTAATCAATAACACCATTATGAATTTTTCTACCTTTGTGACGACTACACAATACTGCATATTGGGGTATGCGACAGCGTCACGGTTAAGGAGTTTGGCTGCAAGCCGGAAAGTCACGGGTTCGATTCCTGATAAAGCCTTGGATTTTCTCCATTAATCTAATTGTTCCAGCCGCACTATATCCTTGAGATTTACTACCAGCAGCATTTTCTTAGAGATAAATGTTGGAAACACGAAGGACTGACATCCCAACTGTTACTAATACCGATTGTCTATAAAGATACAGCTTTAACCTCCAGCTACCATATGGGCCTCTATGCCCTGTAGAAATAATGTTACTTTCATATACTACATCTTAACAAATAGCGTAACTCTCTGAACGTGCGGTCAGCACAGCGCAAAGACAATGCTGACTGAATGACTGACTTACTGATCCCACTGACAGACTCACATGACTCTTCCGAAAAATTAACGTAACTGAGTAAATTTATCTAACCTTAATGAATTTCAGGAGTGACCTGGCCTTAATTAATGACTGACTGAGACTAATTGGCTGACTGCCTGACTGACTGACTAACTAATTAGCTGGCTGACTGACTAATTGGCTGGCTGACTGACTAACTAATTGGCTGGCTGACTGACTAACTAATTGGCTGACTGACTAACTAATTGGCTGGCTGACTAATTAATTGACTGGCTGACAGACTAACTAATTGACTGGCTGACTATTTTTTTTATTTTTTTTTTTATTTTTTATTTATTTATTTTTTTTATTAATATGGCTAAGAATTTTCGTAATGTTGGCATTGTGTACGACATTTTAAAATTTTCAACATAAATATAATGGCTGATTTCATCTAATTTTGCAAGTTAACTGGCTGACTAATTAATTGACTGGCTGACTGACTAGCTAATTGGCTGGCTGACTGACTAACTAATTGGCTGGCTGACTGACTGACTAATTGGCTGACTGACTAACTAATTGTCTGGCTGACTGACTAACTAATTGGCTGGCTGACTAACTAATTGGCTGGCTGACTAATTAATTAACTGGCTGACTGACTAACTAATTGGCTGGCTGACTGACTGACTAACTAATTGGCTGGCTGACTGATTAACTTATTGGCTGACTGACTAATTAATTGACTGGCTGACTGACTAACTAATTGACTGGATGACTGACTAATTAATTGACTGGCTGATTGACTAACAATTGGCTGGCTGACTGACTAACTAATTGGCTGGTTGACTGACTGACTAATTGGCTGACTGACTAACTAATTGTCTGACTAACTAATTGGTTGGCTGACTGACCAACAATTGGCTGGCCGACTGACTAACTAATTGACTGGCTGACTAACTAATTGACTGGTAGACTGATTAACTAATTGGCTGGCTGACTGACTGACTGACTAATTGGCTGGTTGACTGACTGACAATTGACTGACTGACTAAGTGGCTGACTGACTAATTGGCTGGCTGATTGACTAATTAATTAACTGGCTGACTGACTAACTAATTGACTGGCTGGCTGACTGACTAACTAATTGGCTGGCTGGCTGGCTGGCTGACTGACTAACTAATTGACTGGCTGACAGACTAACTAATTGGCTCGCTGACTGACTGACTAACTAATTGACTGGCTGACTGACTAACTAATTGGCTGGCTGGTTGGCTGACTGACTAACTAATTGACTGGCTGACAGACTAACTAATTGGCTGGCTGACTGACTGACTAACTAATTGACTGGCTGACTGACTAACTAATTGGCTGGCTGGTTGACTGACTAACTAATTGACTAGCTGACTGACTAACTAATTGGCTGGCTGACTGACTGACTAACTAATTGGCTGGCTGACTGACTGACTGACTGACTAACTAATTGGCTGGCTGACTGACTGACTAATTGGCTGGCTGGCTGACTGACTAACTAATTGGCTGACTGACTGACTAACTAATTGGCTGGCTGACTGACTAACTAATTTGCTGGCTGACTGACTAACTAATTGGCTGGCTGATTGGCTGTCTAATTGGTTGGCTGGCTGGCTGACCAACTAATTGGTTGCCTGATTGACTGACCAATTGGCTGACTGACTGACTAATTGGCTGGCTGACTGATTAATTGACTGACTGGCTGGCTGACTGACTGACTGACTGACTGTGTGTGTGTTATTAACTACACAACTAGCTTAACTAATTCGTTTCTTACATAACATAAATGAAAGAGTCATCCAAAGTTTCCCTTTGGCACCGATGTTGTTTAATACTCGTATAAGCTATTCACAGTGACGAAGTCATTAAAAATGTCAGACGAGAAGAGTGACGAAGTCACTAAAAATATCAGACGAGTTTAACACATTATAATATATAACCAAAACCTCATTACATTGTTACTTGCAGCCAGTTCACTGTAGGAAGATCGGAAGATGAAACTGAGGTAGCAGTCTATAGGCGGGACAATAGAACATACGTTGAAACATAAAGTAAGAAAATAGACGTTATTAAAATTACACAAAGTTACAGCATTACCACCACTTAATTTGATCCCATGGCTTCGGAGTGTCTAATCTAGTTCAGGAACTACTTCTACGGAAATGTTAGCTCACCTCTATGTTTAGTTAGATTTGAACTAATTGTTCGTAAACTACCCATGATTATTATCATTACTACACAACTGACCAACTGACCGACTCACTCACTCACTGATGGACTGACTTACTACCAATAACTAACCTTTGACTTACTGAATTACTTATCGATTCACTGACAGACTGGCTAACTTGACTTTACTCGTCTCATTAATTGATTGATTGATTGATTGATTGATTTATTTATGTATTATTTATTTATTTGTTTATTTATTTATTTATTGACTCATTAATTGGCTTATTGATTGATTAATTGGCTCATTGATTGATTTATTGGTTGGTTGATTCATTGTTTGATTGGCTGATTGACTGATCGAACTATTGATTGATTGATTGATTGATTGATTGACTGATTGATCGGTTGACTGATTGATTTGGTTAATTGGCTGATTCATTGATTGGTTGGCTAATCGATCGATTGATTGATTGGTTGTTGATTGATTGATTTATTGGCTGATTTATTTATTTACTTATTTATTTATTAGCCGACTGATCGATTGATTGATTGATTGATTGATCGATTGATTGCTCGATTGACTGATTGATTCCTTCTTAACAAGTCTCAGTTATTCACTTATCTGACTGATTATCGACCGATTGACTAGCTTGATTGTTGGGTTCTCTAGAGGAGCGTTTTCCAACATGTGGCACACTGAAGATGTAATTTAAAATCCCGCGGCACACTCATACAATCTAAGACAGTGGATCTCAACCAGGGGGAAATTTATAGGGTTATAGGAGCTAATGTTGACTTACTCCGCGTCCGCTGAATGTTGACTTTTGCGGACTCACTTTTTCCATTACTCTTTTCACTTTTGTCAATCCAATTTTTTCCACTGCAACCTTTACTATTTCCATTTTGTCGCAACACACCAACCACTGACGCGCTTGCTGCACACTGGTTGAAAATGGCTGGTATAGCCAGATTGACTGACTCATAGAACTACTTTGATCTGACGTGATCTGTTGATTGACAGAACTCATCAACTGACTGACTTAATGTACTTAAAGTTACGCAAATTGACGTCTGTTTTAGTTTGCATTTCATTAGGCCTGCGGGATTTATGCATTAGCTTCAGCGATCTTCAGATAGCGGTCTCCTTCTACTCCCTCAATTGTGTTCTTCGTGAACATAAGAATCGATCAGTGGTATGAAATGTGTAAGCTGCATTATTTGTTGTAAACAGAAAATTAAGTGTAGTATTTATATGCATATGTAGGTGAAGCACGTCTTGCACTCATTGTGAATGGTACGTCACTGAACCTCTGCGTTGTTTATCGTTCCTATCCACCTGTCCGCAGCTGGTTTCTCTGTGAAGGCGAGGGAGCTCAGAGAAAGGCTTACCCCCAGCCCTGCATTCTATTTAGGCAGGTGGGTCATTCCATGCAAAAAAGTATATTTTTTGAACCATGATGTCTCAAAAGTTAAGAATATTGTAGTAGGTTATTCTGTATGTTCTAAATATGAATTTCACGCAATATTACATTTATATCCTTCATAGTTTGGCAGCAATCAGCATTTAAAATATTGGTTTAGCAAAGAACACGGTTTCGTTCATTGAAGTTTTCTTACTATGCAAAAGAAGATGGAAAAGTGATTTCAATGCAATTCGAAAGAGGAGAGCCTTATTTATAAATTCCCTCAAAATGAAAAAAAAAATGTATAATTTTTAAGTAGTTACCCGCCGTAAAATAATTTAAAATAATATAGAACACAAAATGCAATTCATTCTTACAGACGAAAAAAACATGTGTTTAATTCTTTAGGGTATATTGATTCCACTATGAAAATTTCAGAATATTGACTTAAATATCATGTCAGTTTTCAATAAAAATAACTCACCGGAACAAAGGAGCTCAGCAGATAAGCTCTCCCGTCGTACAGAATGTTGTGTGATCAAGGTCAGGGAGACGGTCATTTGAGATTACTCATCTTTATGAAGTCTCGCGAATGCTGCGACCGCCACACATAGCAAGCGATTTTCAACCGTCGGAACAAAAATTAATAATTTTATTAATTTAATTATTCATAGGCTTTTTCAGATAACGTCATAAATCTTGGGAGCTGGATTAAGAGTAAGATGTTCTTCAATACGAATGAAATTAGCATGAATTTAAATTGGCGCATTCGAATATAAAACTATTTCTTTCTTTCAATGAGGTGTTTTTATGAGCATCCTTAATATTATTCGAATTAGTCTTTAAGGCAGTGATATCAAAGCAAGCGCATTTTTCTGACCTTGACATCGTGCGCGGGCAGCAAGCGCTAAGTATGGAAAGAGGAAGGGTTGTGTATATGAATAAGCAACCTGTTGGATTAAGAAAACAGTGGTGCACAAACTTCAAACGGAACGTGAAATTTTATGTCGTTATTTTTATATGGCTCCTTTCTGTTTAATATTATCTATATTGTCTGTAAAACGAAAGTACTAACACTGATTTCTTAATATTTCACTTGTGTTTTAAATCTTAATAACATAATAGAGAGTTAAAAATGAATATGCACTTAAATTCCTTAGTAGTATAATATTATACTGTATTAAGTAGATGAAACACATCATTCATAAAGAAAGTGATATTCCAAAGAAAGAGATTGAGTATGACATGATAAGTTGCAATTTATATTGATGGTATCTTTAGCCTTACAAAAGTAATCAATAAACTAATCAAAACAATATTACAGTACAAAGCAAAGTTACCTAGATGCTGTATCTGTTTTAAATGTAACTAATATTACATAACAAAACTCTTATCGCATTATGCTTTTAAGGTGATATTAGTGAGCAATTTCCTATCGTCAGAATATTAAATTATTTTCTCGAAATCTGCTGAAGCTATATAGCTGACATTTTTACAACACATGGGCACGTATCTTTTGCATATGATGTAACAGTAGTTGCTTTATTTATTCATTTCCTTACAAACAATTTCCATGCGAATATTTTTAAAATTTTCAATACACTATTTTCAGTAATACGTATATACTGTATATTAGATTTACGAAAATATTCTGTAAGGCTCCTAAATAAATAGGCCTATACCTGAAAATTTCACTTTTCTGTACGAAAAGTTGAGAAAATATTTTTTTATAAAAAAATCAAGCTTGTGAAAAATGAGCATTAAAATTAAAACTTACATTCTTATAATGCACTTATACTTCTCAGACAAATCTAAAAATTAACATGAATACAGTTTTAATAAGTTCTCTTCCCTTTATCTATTGAATCAGTGCTGGCTATCCCTGAATATAGCTGGACCAAGCGGCATATACCACCTCTTTCGTCTGTCTCTTTCCTTTCCGCTGTAAAGCGCTCAGGCTCTCCTGGGCTCTAAAGCGCGCGCTTGCTCCTATGGGCATCAATTGACATGACTGCTTTAAGGTATTAAAATATGGTTGTTCAGGTTTAAAATGGCATCTCTAGTTTCGATGACACTTCATATAGGGTGTCTAGAATATTTCAAATCATAGATAGCATGTAACTGCCACTCATTTTCAGTCATCCGTATGACTAAAATATGAATGATATGGCGGTCATACTTGGCAGTTTAATTTATTTTTATAATAACATTATTATATTAAAAGCCCAAACAAATCATGACATAACTGGCATATTCTTAAAATTTTGTATGGAATGGATAGTAATTGGTGAGTAGTAGTGCAGCGACAGCGTAACTGCACTGCTGCATGAGTGATTGAAAACAAACATCGGAAATACAGGGACATCATTTTATTTTTACTAGCATTTCTAATATTAACCTGACTATACCTTTGGATCAACGATTAAGAACCGGAAACACCGTTTGCTACCTCCTTTCACGACTGGAGTTCGATCATACTGGCGTAATATACAAACAAATCACTTTACTAGGTATAGGAGGGAAGAAAAGTAGTTCATCCATTTACGTAAACTAGGAAATATCGCGATTTTGAGTTTGATAATTTTCATTAGGTTTTTGTTTAATCAAAATACAGTACAGTATTAACAATGAGTGTTTTCACTCACGAACTGAGCTTTCCATGCGGACGTATTCATTATGCAGTGTATATTATACTGTCTACGAACATTAGCGTACACTATAGAGAATGAAGTTAAATTGAAAAATAATCATAATATGGATATTTAAGCACATTTTTTAAAATGGTGGCCGTTCATTTCGATACAGGCTTCAGTTCTAATGTGCATATTATCGCACTATAGACTATTGCACGTAATTCCAATTACCAGGTTCGTACTTCGTTCAGTAAATCATGTTGAAATAATTCTGTACCTACTCTATAAAAGAGACCTTACGTACTGTAAATTCAATCTTCACTTCTGTCCGATCCGAAAAGATAAAATTACTCAGACATGCTATCTACTGTCCGTCCAAGTGGTTACTTCGCAGCGTCGTAGAAAGGGAGGAAATCACGTGACAGTTAATTACTTAACGAGGCCTTTTATTTAAGTTATTTTAAACAACTGTATGGGTATAAGTAATATTACGTAGACGTCCAATTCCTAACAGAAATTAATATTCCTAGAAAAGAGCTAAGACAGCCCAGCCACTAGCATTTACAGAGAGGCGAAATAGGGATGCACGTAGGCAAATGGAAAATGATGCAATATTGAGAGCTCCTTCGTCACTGGAAAACGCGAACATATTTTTGGAACGTACTGTTTACTATGACCGTAAGGCTACTATGACTGTATATGCGGTCTTGGATCTGTGTGGAGGACGGTTGAACTTCATTAGTAGAAGGGGTGGGAGTGAAGTACATTCAAAAACTCAGGTACAATAAAAATTTAAGTAAAAGTAAAATGATGTCCCTGTATAAGTTACAATGTGAAGAAGACTGACCTGCGCATGTAGTGGTACTTGATGACGACGACGATGACGAGGATGTTGGAGGCGGCGGCCAGCACGAGTAGCGGCACGTACAGCGCCACGAGCAGCCTGTTGTCCTGCAGCACCCACTGCGAGTCCACGAACGCGTTCACGATGAAGATCGTGTCGATCCCTACGCTCGCGTTGAACAGCGGCGCCGCGCTCGAGTTCTGCATCGCGGAGGCGGCTTACCTGACCATCTCAGACACTGCGGCGGAAGCCACGAGAAACTCCAGTGACAGTACCTCTCCCTTGCCCCAGCGATGATAGGTGCCTGATGGTTTTCCACTTCTAAATTCTTTAAAGAAATCAGGACGTAAAGAATTAGTTTTATATTCTTGCACAGTGGAGCATTTCCTGCGAACTACTTTTAATTTGATATTACTAATTAACGAAGGCCACGGCGAACAAAAAATGAAAGTAGCAACAATGGGTTATGGATTTATTTTGAAATTTAATAGAGCGTTGGCAGATTCCAAAATGCCTCTTCTGAGTTGAGTATTATGTAGATTTTGTAAAAGTTCATCCCGGAACGCATTAACTTCCGATCTGAATATTTTTCACGGCCTACGCGTTCACCCGATTTCATAATTATATATTTTGTATAATTTCAAGGGAAAAAGTGTTCCGGAGCGGGGTATCGATCCCGGGACCTCTGGTTGAACGTACCAGCGCTCTACCAACTGAGCTACCCGGGAACTCCACCCGACACCGTCTCAACTTTTCCCCCTTTTTTTATATCCACACAACTCGCGTGCGCTGACGAAACGCCAGAGACCCACATCGAGTGCACACAATCTCTGTGTGACTTGGAAATTGTGGTTTTCTGTTAACGTACACAGTGACGTATGTATTATGCAAATCTAGTCTTTCAGGTCAAGCTCCCTGTAAAGCAGATTTGAATAATTTCAAGGGAAAAATTGAGATTGTGTGCACTCGATGTGGGTCTCTGGGGTTTCGTCAGCCCACGCGAGTTGTGTGGATATAAAAAAGGGAAAAGTTGAGATGGTGTCGGGTGGAGTTCCCGGGTAGCTCAGTTGGTAGAGCGCTGGTACGTTCAACCAGAGGTCCCGGGATCGATACCCGGCCCCGGAACAATTTTTCCCTTGAAATTATTCAAATCTGCTTTACAGGGAGCTTGACCTGAAAGACTAGATTTGCATTATATATTTTGCCTTATGGGGCTATTTGAAAGACTTCGTGATATTCAAGAGCTGAAAAACAAGATTCGAAATGAAATTGAACACATTCGTTAGCATTTAATGTGTTTTTGTCATGACCAGGCTTCGGCCTAGGGACACAGAGTAACCAGTATGAGGTTTAGAGTACACGGAGTATAAATGACGTCATGGCCCGTGTGGAGGAATGAATGCAACAGCACAGGTAGGTCCGTAATGTGCATTACCGTTGTTTGTAGGCCTATTGCTGCTTGGCTGCGGTACATGTAACAGGCTTCGGCATAGGGACACCTGATTGAAGGTTACAACTCACGTTAATACTTTAATGGTAGACATTTAGTGTCTACCCTAGGAATGTACTGTATATACTGCATCTGTACAGGGTGAAATATATTTTTTGCCGTACTATGACGGACACATGTTGAGACATGAAGTAACGGCGCGCTCCGTCTCCCACTCCACTCGACCCACACAACACTATAGTCCGTGCGTTCTGAACTTCATGCGTTTCTGTGCCCAGGACCGAAGCCTGGTCATGACTATAGGTAGGAAGTTCGTACCAAAACAGTATATTTCAGTTGAGTACAGCGTGGAGTATAGATGGCACCCTCGTCTCACCGTGCTCCCGCTCGCTACAGACGATACACAGTTCAAATAAACAACACATATCTTCTGTGGAGCCGTATACTGTACAGTCGTGAACAGTTTGAAGAATATTGTTCATTTATATTGATATTCGTATTTCAGGTTCTGAACAAAGTGAGCTATTCTGTTATTATTGTATTATTTATACAGGGACATAATTTTATTTTTACTTCAATTTTTATTGTACCTGCGTTTCTAAATGTACTTGACTCCCACCCCTTTCACTAATGTCCTTGCTAACGTCAGTCACACAAACTTACGGCCGCTGTTGCTAGCAGTGAAATAAACAATACAGAGTACAGTGTGTTTCAGAAATATTTTGCATTTTCTATAGAAGTAAGAGCTTATATTATTGAAGTTTATTTTCACACAGGTATCGTGTGTAGCATAACTGAATTTATCTGTGTCGACTGAGCACAAGTGAAGATTAGAGTTACCGAAAGTACGGTACCCTATAATATGGTGCAGTACTTAACAACATTATTTAAACAAGAGTTTTGTTTTACTCTTTGTAGGTATGAAGGACGATGATGGAAGCTGGAATTACAATATAACCGAATGTGAACAACAGTTTTTTCCACAATTTCCTGATTATATCATTACGGAATATTTTCGTAGAAATGTCATTAATCTGGTAGATAAATTTAGAGCAACAGAGTGTACAGAAAGGAAGAAAAGTATAATATGGCCAACAAAGGTGACAGAAGATGTTGTATAAGATGCTAGAGAAAGGATGCAGCGAGGTCCTAATAAGTCGGTCAAGAAGTTAGCTGTAGAAATTGGGGTTTCTCACGGAAGTGCTCACAAAATTCTCAGGAATAAATTAGGTTAGTAACATGCGGAATAAAGTAGACATCATATAATGAATATAACCGCCTGAAGAGTTGAGTTTGTGAAAAAAAATGTTGCTAGTGTACTGTTTTTTAAGAAAATACTGTAAAAGTAATGATCAAACTGGAAATCGTAATAATGTATTTCCCTGTAACATAAATGGATACACTACTTTTCTCTCCTCCTATAGCTAGTAAAATGATTTGTTTACATATTGCACTAGCAACTCCAAACTCCTGTAATGGAAGGGGGGTAACAGTGTTTCCGAGTATAGCCAGGTTAATGTTAAAAATGTTGGTAAAAATAAAGTGATGTCCCTGTATAATGTTAATAGACTATTATGCATGATTTCAAAAAAGTAAACTCATCTGTTGTTAAATAATTATGCAAACAGAAGTGTATAACACGTTTATTTTTTCTCAGATTATTCTTCGTTAAATGCTGACGTCTCGTGCTGCAATGCATTCGGTTGCGTTACAGTCCAAGTTCAACATCGGAATTACGATACGAACTTCCTAAGTATCAATATAAATGAAAAAAATGTTCTTGAAAACTTTGAGTTTAATATTATGTGCCACATACGTGATACACTATTAGATTCACCTGTGAATTACAAGCTGCGTTTGGTTTTTAATTATAATTGTCGCTTACTTGCTGTATTCCAGCGAATTGATTGTTTTCTGTATAAGCAATAAACCCGAAATACGGAATTATCAGCTGTGCCCGGGAGAAAAAAGGCCTTAAGTAAAAATTTTATACTTTTCAGGAGAGCAGTAGAAAGATTGAAATTGGCGTCAATTATAGAGTTTTTTTAATTAAGAGGTTTTTCCTGGATATTATTTGTTTATATTTCTTCTAAAATAGGTAATGTTGCTCATTTAACAATTTTCTTTATTATTTCCAAAAATAGCCGCACTTAAGCCCTTTTAAGACTAGAACCCAAACTGAGTAGAAGGGACTATGTAAACATAAGACCTTTTTCATGTCAAAATAAATTAGAAATATAAATTATTAGGAATGTAAAATAGGTCTTAAACAATATAGGACTGTTTACCTAGTGCAGGCCTGCAGAACTGTAGCTCTTGAGAGCGACTGCTTTCCTCCCCTCTTTTACCCCACCCACCTTTTCTACTTGTGCGGTCACGGCGTTCTAGTTACGCTCGGCTGCATCAACATTTATTCTCGGGGCGGAAGTCAATCATCCCCAATAGAAGTGGAGTGAGGCTGACGTCATAATTCCCTACTTTGCGAGTTCTGCAGGCCTGACCTAGTGCTTAAAATTTTAAAAGGAAAGGGCATCAGTAGGCCTATGTGAAGAATCCACTGCAAGAATGATTGATGTCACTTTCTTGTCGTAAATGAACCAAGACTGTCAATGCATAGCTTAAGACATATAGAATGTACATAGAGAGTTATATGCCATTAACACTGATAGTCATTGTCCAGTAATGATTGGAAAATCACAGTTAAGCTTCGAGCGTTAAGTATTTCAAACTTTCAATTGCTTCTCCTGAAAAATTTATTCCAAATAACATCCATCATTCTTGCAGTGGACTCTTCATGTGATAAAATAGCTAAAATACAAGTTAGACCTCTTTAATAGGGAAGTATGGAAAGTAAACATGTGAGGAATAAAGTGTTAAATATTCTTAAGTCCTTTATTCTGTGTGTGCTCGATTCAAAAAGTACTTAGGACATTTGGTAACGCTCTATAAATCCAGTCAGGAGTCTTATTTGACTTTAACCGTTTTACCAGATTGTAGAGAATTGTTTCCCCTTTCAGAATATATAAAAATCTCATTTTCACAAAAAATTGACTTAAGACCTTTTTCCTCCCGGCCACAGCTGTAATTATCTTTTTATGAACATACATTATTCAGGCCCATATAAATTTGTCGTCAGTGACATTGAACTTTGATCCCGTAAGTTTTCCCTTATTCCGGGAAATAGGAATTTTAGCCCCGTCATTACACTATTCTTATAAAATCTAAATTTTCTGTGAAGCAAAAGGAAGAATATTACAGCTTTTTTCAACTACTTGACCGATCCTGACTTTGTTTATTCTCTGTTGTAAATACGGTAGTGCAGTTGGAACTGCAGCTCACATAACCGGACAGCGGATTTTCGGTCCCAATAGTGCAGAGAGGTCATTGAAGTCAATGCTACGCTCCCTCCGTACACCAAGGTACTTGACGTCTTGTCGCTGTGTAGGGACAGAAAATCCGCTGTCTGCACATAAGTGTGTCTTTTGACGTAACGGAAACCATTAATCGTGGATGTTATTTAATTTAAGAAAGCTTTCTTTTTATATTTGTGATATAATGATTGAAGGAAAACTGCGATAGTTCTGCGTAAAATATTTAAAAGGAGAAACAGTGAGCAATAAAATGACAAGAAAGGGACAGTTAACAATTAGATATTGATTTCAAAGAAAATATGCAGGTGAGAAAGTATAAATCAACGAGGCTATGATGTTTGTTCTCTTTTTATATTGCCGTTTCATAACATGGTAATGGGCAATCCAATATAGCAGCCGTGGCGAAAATGTGACTCACGAGCACATTGTGGCTCGCAATGATAGCTGTGCATTTCTCTTATTTCCTACCTTCTCCAACCCCCGCCCCCGTCTCACTCACTGGAGTCAAACTCCGTTTCATCTGTATTTGTCTCTGACCTGCGAGTGGCGTATCGTCTAATGTATCTCTCTCGAAACCATGTACCTCTACAAAAACGAAAGTTTCAAGTAGGATGGGAGGACGCATTTTTTTGCTGCCAATATGATGAGAATATTAAATGTATGATTTGTTCACAAGTATTACGAGGAAACGGTTGTATAACATAAAACGGCATTATACTACATGTTACTGATGAAACATTAAAAGGTTAAGTGTTATTATTATTATTATTATTATTATTATTATTATTATTATTATTATTATTATTATTATTATTATTATTATCTCTTTACGGCGATCCTTTTTCAGCAGATGTACGAATAATGCGGTTAGATCTTCAATTTAAACTCACAGATTTACAATGTGATGTTAAATGAAAGCTAGATGTAAGGACTTGACAAATGTTGAACTTCTCAAATCTTTGCCAAAAAATAAATATCCGAAGCTTCGTTCTTTCGCTTGCTCTGTTGAAGCCATGTTCGCTACAACTTACGTTTGTGAAAAATTATTTTCAACAATGGAAATATTAAAAACCAGATTTAGATCACGACTGACAGACAAATACATTCGTGATCAACTATGAGTGGCGACATAATTTCTGATTTTGAAACTGTCGCAGAGACATTTTTAAGACAGTTAATAGGTTGTGATAATGTGTCCTATGTTTTCTTGTTCATTTCTTTCTTCGTTACACGTACTAAACATTAGTTTGTAACCTTATACTGTATAAAATTATATTTAAGTGCTTCACATAAGGAAAATGAAATCCGTTAACAAGTCAGACAGTTGCTTCACTTCCCCTTTGGGTGTCCGCCTCCCTCCATAGGTGCTATGCACGTTGCAGATTACACAGTGGCTCGGCGCACCATCACATTTTCGCCACGGCTGCAATATAGGCATATAGGGGTTCCAACAAACAGATATTTCAGCTCACACACCGTTGAGGAAAAATACCGTTTTCTTCAATCGTGCTTTAACATTACGCTTCATCTCAAGGGGAACAGAGAAATAGGGTAACCATATCCTGCGAATTTCCCGGATCAAACACTTGTGAATAAACTCATCTACCACGGTCCAGTGCCTTGTGATATTGCCCAGTTCAAAAGGAACATCAACCGTGTGTTGCATTCAATTTCACGGGACACAACTGCGGTAATGTTTGTAAACCTCATGCGTCGATGTGGAAAAATACGGTATTGAATTGTGCATACCTAAAATAAGCATGTGTTTTTGCTGTATGAATTTCGATATATTTTGTTCCCAACAGGCTGCATTATGCTTGACAAACTTTCTGCATTGGTAATTCTTTTATTTATTTTAGTTGGTTATTTAACGACGCTGTTTCAACTACTAGGTCAATGAAATTTTCAGATCCAGAATTAAAAAATTTATATGACAGACTTCCCTGTTTTATATGTACCGTGTATTGTAAAACAAGTTTATTTCTATCTTAAGTATATTTTTTCTATCTTATCTTGGTTACTACAGGGACATCATTTTATTTTTACTTCAATTTTTATTGTACCTGAGTTTTTTAATGTACTTCACTCCCACCCCCTCTACTAGTGAACTTCCAACTGTTCACCACACAGAACCAAGCGTATACAGTCAAAGTCGCAAGGTCGTAGTAAACACAAACAGTATTGAGTTAGTGAATATAGTCTGTTCCAGAAATATGTTCGCGTTTTTCAGTGACGAAAGTGCTTTCAATATTGAATAATATTTTCGCACAGGTACTGTCGTCCGTTTGCCTACGTCGCATCCCGCTTTCCCTCACCCGCAACTGTCTAAAATTACTTAAATAAAATAATTAACTGTCACGTGATTTTCCCCCTTTCTTTGATCCTGCGACATAACCACTTGGACGGACAGTAGATAGCATGTCTGAGTAATGTTATTTGTGCGATTGATTTTACAGTACGTAAGGTACTCTTTTATATAATAGGTATAGAATTATTTCAACATGAGTTACTAGTACGAAGGACGAAACTGGTAATTGGAATTAGTCTATAGTGCGATAATATGCACAAAACAACTGAACCCTGTATCTAAATGAACGGCCACCATTTTAAAAAATGTGTTTAAATATCCATATTATGATTATTTTTAAATTTCACTTCATTCTCTTATATTGTACGCTAATGTGCTGTAGACAGTGTAATATACACTGCATAATGAATACATTCGCATGGATAACTTTACTCAGTTCGTGAGTAAAAACACTTATTGTTAATACTGTACTGTATTTTGATTAAACAAAAACCTAATGAAAATTATCAAATTCAAAATTACGATATCTCCTAGTTTACGTAAATGGATGAACTACTTTCCTTCCCTCCTATACTTAATAAAGTGATGTGTTTGTATTTTACGCCAGAATCATCGAACTTCAATCGTGGAAGGGGTTAGAAAACTGTGTTTCCGGCTCTGAAACATTAATCCAAAGGTATAGCCAGGTTAATATTAAAAATGTTAGTAAAAATAAAATGATGTCCCTGTATATCAACATTACCTGTACTAATTATACTACTAATAATAAGTTAATATTAATCTATCACCAATCTCAACATCGTCTCTTTTTTCACTCAGTTATTACTAGTATTATTATTACTAACTTTATTATTATAAACGTGGCCTTTTTTTCGTTTATATATGTTTCTATCTACTCTTCTTAAGAATGTGATCTTAGTGCAAGAATTTTAAATTTTATTTTAGAAACAGTAGAGATTTCTATTTTTGTGAATTACCGGTATGTATAATCTGTATAGGCCTAATCAGAATCTTAAATTTTAATTCAGTAAAAATAGGTATGTTCGGTGGACAATGTAAAATTGTATGTCATTTTCAAGTCTTTCTATCAAAACGGAACTCTCCCCGAACACGAGCTTTGCTCTTTCGGGGTAGGCCCTACTTTCATGTAGCGGTTTTTATGCATACAGTATGTTATCATTAAATAAATCTAAATCTAAAATTTAGCGTCGACGAAATTGGTGATAGCGAGATGGTATTTGGCGAGATGAGGCCGAGGAATCGCCGTAGATTACCTAGCATCCATCTTACGGTTGGGGAAAACCTCGGAAAAAAACCCAACCAGGTAATCAGCCCAAGCGGGGATCGAACCCGCGCCCGAACGCAACTTCAGACCGGCATAGATACCGTAGCTGATATAATTAAACAAGAATTTCGAAGGAAACTTTTCTAAAGTGTTTTTTTTTCGACAAAAAACTGACACATTTCAGGTTAACGAACATGAACCCCTCTATCGTAATGCTGTCAACTGAATTTTATGTCAAAATCACACTTCACATTTATGTTTTATCGTGAACAGAACCCGTGTCTCCTATGTGAACAGCTGCTGAGGCACTAGTCTTCAGGTTGACTTAGTCGTAAAATTCATAAATAAATAATCCTGAAGATAACGTCATTGGAATTGCCTTACTGAATGAATATTCCTAGCTGTCACTTCCGACAATGCTTGCTAACGTTATGTGACAACTTATTCCTTTCATATTCATTAATACCTATTTCAGGTGAGCGAACTGGTCACATTTTAATGAAGAGAATGTGTGACAGGAGTTCTTCCGATGTCCCGGTAGATGGGTTGCTCCTGCTATTCTTAATCCACATTTATCCCACTGCCCCTTATCTTTACGGCGCACATTTCGAATAGATTTTTGTATTAGACTGCGACCGTTCTGTCTATGCACACGAAGTTCGTTATTGTGCGAGAGGCGTAGGAGTTTGCGCCTGGGCACAACTTTTCATCCACGCTACCTGTTTTAAGAAAATATCGCGTTTCTTTTTCTCTTCTGAACAAGTATTATAATATCAGGTGGTAACCACGTGCGCTTATAAGTTTGTTAATATTGCTTTGTGGATTTACGGTCTTACTACAGTAAAACTTTGCTAAAACGTACCCTCTATGAAAAGAAAACGTGCACAAACGAATAATAAATTTGGAAACGGAATGATTTCCTATGTAAAATACTACTTTAAAACGGAAAACTGCCTAACGCGAAAACGGGAACCTGACTAAAACGGATAATTTTAAGCCTAACTGTTGCTAAATTATTTCAAACCATTTTTAATTTTGCGATAATACTGTACGAAGCATGACATAATTTTTGTTGTGACTGTACATGCAATGATCTGAAAGACTTTCGCTATTCTTTGTCAGGCGTTTGGGGTGAAGCTTCTCTCACCATGTCACTATTCTGTGCTTATTGTCCAGGACCCGGGCAAGTTACTGACTTCCTGTACCGTTACTTCTTCCAACCCTCTTGCATTTTCTTTAATTTATTCTCAGTTTTGTGCTAACAAGCCAATATAGCCATAAAAGGACAGTGCGAGTGGAATAAAACTGTGAATAATTGTAGTGTAGTATCAATTTAGTTTCACATTTCCGTTTATTTATTCTGAGTTTTGTGTTAACATGCCAATACAGTGTGAAGTAACAGTGCGAATAAAGTAAAACTGTGTGATTTAATAAAAAAAGCCTAGATGACCAGTTCTATCATAGAAGAGTGGCTTCATAATTTTAATGGAGCAATGAAAAGTCAAGGTCATAAGGTCATACTGTTTTTAGACATTGCTACCTGGCATCCAAGGATTGATTTGTCTAATGTGAAGTTAATCTATTTTCCATCACACAACTCCAGTTACATAACCGATGGATCAGGGCGCAATTTGCACTCTGAATTGTTGCAGGACTCGAAGGAAATCCTACAATGTTTCCCTAAAAAAAAAAAAAAAAAAAAAAAAAAAAAAAAAAAAAAAAAAAAAAAAGTCGCTGCAATGCGGTTTAAAAGAAATGTAGTGGCCAATAAACTAGGCTGCACAGAGAGGGAGAAAGAGAGGTTGCAATTACGTAAGTTAATAATTATGAAAATAAAATTCGCTTTGAATGTATTGTACTATAGTAACTTTTATTTCAAATTATTTCTTCATTGTGTTCTTTCTACAGTAAGCATATTGCAGTAGTCTATTCTTAGTTTTGCCAAAACTCAACCCTTTGTAAAACGAAAACCTGTGAAAACGGAAAAAAAATTCTGGAACGATCGCATTTCGTTTTACGAAGGTTTTACTGTAATAAAAACTCGTATAGAAACGGTTAACTGTCTTATACTTACACAATGAATAGCTCGTTTATAAGTCGTGTGTAAGTTCCTTTTTGATAATCACTACATATTATTATGTCGTGTATAACAGTGCAACTGTTTCATAGCTACGTCATAGTTTCGCCAGTATTTCATTACGAAAGGCAATAAAATAACTGAGATTCTCTATTGCATCCGATAGTGCGCGCTAGTGTGCCGCGCTAAGTATCGATAGTACAACTGGGCCTGATCGATTACCACGCTATATTTTGTCAAAAGAATACAGTTACATCTTTATTATTCTAATTATTCTGTGCTCTTTGGTTTGTTCTTCTGTGGTTACAAGGCAACCATAATCATAAAATGACAATTGATACGAACAGCTGTTAGAGAGACGGCCATTTTGTCTCTAAATATAACGCTTAAACAAAGGGTATCGTGTATACAAAATGAGTAAAAAGTATGGAACAATGCTTGTAACTTTCTTATTTCTAATTTTATGAAGAAACTATTTATACAAAGTTGTAGGGTATCAAAGAAGGAATATTTTGAACATGCTTTCAAATACTATGCTTTTCATTTATAAAGGATGTGCCAATGAATTTGTTTTTTTTTAAATAGCACCATGTACTTATTTCTCCATTTTTGGATTCTACAGGTCTCAGTACGTACAGAATCATATTTTTTGTCATTTATAAACTATTATTTTGTAAAAATTACCTCTTTTGATGGCAATGTATGTGTATGTACTGAATAAAGAAAAATTTTAATGCTTCAATACATCAATTTGAGGAGGCTTTGGATTAAACAATTGCAGACAATAGCTAATAGAAACAAGTGAAAAAACTAATAAAAACAAATGAATAACGGTATTTATATTATTTAAATCTATAATTTAAAAAAGACACGTTGTAAGATATGCACCATTGAAATTTAACTGCAATAGTAATGCAAAACATGGATCTTAAAACAAGAAAACCCATTAAAACCAAAATTAGCATTGTTGTGTTGTATCACGTGTTGATTTCAGTTCACAAAAGGTGCTCAAAGTGACCTCCATTTACTGTCAAAAATGCATAAATCTGTCTTTGAAATTGTTTAATTTCTAACCATTGTTATGCATTTGTTCATAAAGTGCAAGGCGTGTTTCGGAAGCATCAGGAATCTTCAGTATGTTCGACTTCAAGAATGTTAAGTAAGGGATACTGGGACTAAGTTAAAATGTTCTTGATAATTTCCTTTAATTTTTAGAAGTTAAAAATTCATATCATGAAAAGTTTTCAGTGAGAAGCTGATTCCATGCACAGCTTTGTGTATTGCAATATGCTGAGTATTCTTGCAAAGTTTCAGGTAAATCGGAGTAAATGGAAGCCGCTAGAAACTTTATTATTGACCAAAAACGTAGTTTTGAGAAAACGCAACTTTTAGTGAGTGTGGCATTTTGAAAATGGTCGCCAGACCTTTAAAAGTAGTAGTCCTAGTGTCCCTTAAATCAGGGGTTCCCAATCGGGTGTGTCGCGAAATTTGGAATTGAAAAATAAATGTTATGCCATCCAGAAAGTCTCTTTACAACGCATTTTTTATTTACAACGAAGTCTTTGATATGGTACATTTTATTTTGAGACAGACTTTACCAATGAAATGTGAAGCCTGCAACAATGTCCAGTTCAATGTTTCTGCCTCGCGAAAATTCGAATGAAAGTGAACACCTGCAACAATGCTTAGTAATTCATTTACTCTTCCCACTGAGTAATAAGCAGATTTCAGAATCGTCAGAACTAGAGATGAGCTTAAACGATATTTTCAAGTATCTGTGACAACTGTGACTGTGACAATTAAATATCTGTGACTTTTATCTGTGATTTTGTCACACAGATATTTTATATCGATAAGTAAGCACAATATGCATGAATTATACCGATATTTTGTCACACCGATAAAAATTAACAGGAAATATTGAATGTGAATACGATTTCTCTATACACGCCACACATCAGTGATTTATATGGGAAAACCCAACAAATAAATTATGTACATGTACCATTAACAAATAAATACAAACTTAACTGAACAGTAACATGTCGAAAATTAACCTCATGTACCAAGATGTTCTATTGTAGATATTGAATCAGTTGATAATTATTAAATGTAGTTGGGTATGGAGAAATTGAGGTTATGTGATTATTCTAATCGTTTTAAAAATTGATCCTTTTTATTATATATAGGTAATATAATGGATAAATTATTTTAAGTCGTGCATTAACATTATAATATTGAGTCATAGAATAAAAATTAACGAAACATAAACATTCGGAAAAACATTGGAAAATAATTACAAAACAAAACAGTTGTTCAGACAGGATTTTACACAAAATAAAGTACTGGTGTTATTATATAAATCGTGTAAACACTACATCATTTATAGAAAGATGGTGAAACTAGCGCTGAAGTAGTTTCGGCGATTTCGGACGTGAAAATCGTTGAATTTATAAGGATTTTTTTTTTTTTGTGGAGAGTAGTTGATCGGGTTAAACTAACGCTGAGGTAGTTTAGGTGATTTCGGAAGTGAAAATCGTTGAATTTGATTTTTTGTGGAGATGCAGTTGATCGTATATCCAAGGCATAACAAACCTGTCACAGATTCGTATATGCAAGGTGTATATGCGGAGTACGAAGGGAACTACCTCAACGCTAGTTTAGTCGTTGATCGTATATGTCTAGGCATAATAAAAGCTTAAACCAACCAAACCTGACCTGTCACAGATTCGTATATGCAAGGTGTATAAGGGGAATACGAAGGAAACTACCTCAAGGTGAGTTTAGCGAAATAAGTTGCCCATCATATTAGCCAGTTTTGTCTCGTTCGGTTTTAATTGAGTGGAAAATACTTACAAATTAATATAAATTGACAGTAAGCTTAATATGAAAATGTGAAGATCTCGGGGAATACATAAAATGTTTATAAAACATATATACAGGCTAAAATATGAAAACAAAATTGTCAGATTCATGATTATATTATTATAATGCCGCTAATAACTTTGCAACACATCATCACTTTGAAAAAAATAATATTGAACAAAATATCACGAAAAAATAATCAAATACCACCGCCCCACTGCTGTTATTGTATCATGCGCATGCGCAAATCCACGACGTAGAGGAGAAAATATCAGTCACAGACGTTGCAACGGTGACAGAGTACTGAATACGGAGCAGATTTCGATAGCGATATTTTGTCACAGATATTTCGCGTCATCAGTCACAGGTTTATCTGTGACAAAAAATATCTGTGACAAAATATCGGTTTGTGAAATATCGGCCATCTCTAGTCAGAACATATTGGTCAGTATATAGTACTGTACGTGTGAGCGGGTGATAAAGCACTTTTAATAAAATAGACGCACTATTTAGATTTTATCATGGACAAATTTTGAATTCGAAAAAGACGATCTGAATCGAGTTCTGAGTTAGATGACAGCAGTGCTAATTAAAATAATGTCAGCGAAAATTCCCTTCAGGGTTTACAAAACCGTACTCTGTTTCGTAAATATAGTGATGAATACTTGCAATATGGTTTTACGTGGCATGGAGATGAATATAAACAATATCCCGAGTCTCTTATCTACGGAAATGTTTTGTCAAATCAGTCGATGGTGTCTAATAAACTAAAAATACATTTGGAACTGCCGTTTTCAAAGTCATTGTGAATCAGCATGTTCTACCATGAAAATAGTGAAATGTAAACAAAGGAACAGACTAATAAAAAATAAATAAATGTGTCGCGATATCGTGGACGTTCGATAAAGGTGTCCTCAGTCAAAAAAGGTTGGGAACCACTGCCTTCAATGACCAAAAGAAATATTCTGAAAAAATATCATCACTCGACACTCCAAGCAATGAACATCATGTTCCAAGATTAATAACGGAAGTAGAGATTCTGATAAATATCATATTCGATGCATCATTCACAATATTTATATAAGAAAGGAAGGTATAGTCCCAAAAACAATCAAGACCCTATACACAATTGAATCGCTAAATTCGAAAAGGGAACAAGTCACCTTCAGGTCTGCAAACAACGAAATATAAACAAATTGCATCGAAAATATTTTTATGCTCGACCATGCCGAAATGTAATAATTATACACCTGGTAGCAGACCTTTAATGCATGTCATTGAAGTACACCTACTCATTAAAGGTCAGATCTTTCAGCCAATGACGACTCAGGTTACAACTGTTCAGCCAATGACAAGTCAGCTTTCTACCGTTATAAAACCGCAAGTATCGATTATTCTCGGATATGCAATCGAAAGAGAATTAGCGAAAAGTCACGGAGGCTGGAAATCCAATACTGTCGCAGAAGGTTATGTTCTGCTACTATAATAATTAGCGTTAATTGTAAATAATATTCAAATAAATTCAATTTGTCATCTCGTTTTTCAATGTCTAATTTAATTTCAATGTTATCTCTGTAGGTTCTTATGGCCTAGCAAGGTCAATGTGCACATCTTTTCCTCGGAAAAAATCAATACTTTCGCGTCTGCGCACATCTCACAACATACGGGACATTGGCCAAGGTCAGATACAAAGAAAATTAATAATATCAAGCTAGAAATATGGTCGAGCATAAAAAGTCGTATGAAACTCGCCTATAATGGTAATTAAGAAGCTCGTATGAAAATTATGAAACTCGCTTGCGCTCGTTTCATAAATATCCATAGTCGCTTCTTAATTACCTTCATTGTAGGCTCGTTGCATAATGTACTACTATGAACCAATCATGACCACACAAGATAATTATGTAAAAAAATCGTATATTTCTCAATTAACCTGCCCTATAGAAACAATTTTTGTGTGTGTGGACTTGTTCCCCTTTCATATCTAACGAAATGTATTGTAAAAAATATTAAGTTATCTCCATTATTCAAATCAAAAGCTTTATTGTATACCGATTTATGAACAACAGTAGAGTTAGCACTTAAAAACACAGAAAGCTTTCGGTTAATACATAAACCAAAAAATGTTTGTGTGGGGACTCGTTCCCCTTTCATATCTAACGAAATATATTGTACAAATATTAAACGAAATGTATCGTTATCTCCATTATTCAATTCAAAACTTTATTGTATACCAATTTATGAACAATAGTAGAGTGTAGCACATAGAAACATGAAATCTGTCGGTTATTACATAAACCAAAAAATTTACTTTGGATTTTCTTATTAATTTTCTGTGTTGCTGTCAGTAGTGGGCCACTGCATAATCTCATTCCAGAATTCTTTCACTTCTTCAGGTATGTACTTCACCAGTTTCTTAATGTCCTCAATTTTGAGTTTGTTTATTGGACAATGTGTTGCATAGGCCTTTTCTATGGACAGATTGGGAACAACATTTTTCCTTGACAAGATCTCAAAAGGGTGAGAGATCAAACCATCAATGTTCTCATATGCCACAATTCTGCCAGAATATGAGCTCTCATACATACATGAAATAATGTGAAGTATTAAAATTTATCTTTTTATGGGTGGGGATGGTTCGTCCAATGGACTCTATTGAAAATGTATCATTCTTGAAGTATCGTGGCCACCAAACTTTGTAGTTGGTCGTGAAGTTCGAATCCGAGTAAGTGACTAAAATTTCCCAGAGCACTGGATTCAGCTATGAGCTTGGTGTAATCTATTGGTACGTACACTCTGTCTTCCCTTCGCAGCTTTCGCTTTATGACACCGAAATCCCTATCGCAGGGCAAGAAAGAGTGCCCACGTACTGGAAAACACTGAACTATTTTACGGAATCTTCCAATGGCAGCTAATGTTACTAAGAAACGAGCTACTGTGTGATTGCGATTTTGTCCTGGAGCACTGTCAGAAAATACAAATACAGTAGATATTTCACATTAATAGGGATATTACTTTGAATGTAGTCATTCAAGAGAGTGCAAACCTCATTGGGCCCTTTTCTTCCGAGACCCTCATAATACGTGTAGAATTGGTATTTTCCTGTTTTAAGATTTTTTTGTACCAAACACAAAACACCAGAGTTGTCTAAAGTAAAATATCTCTTGGACCGAAATGTGAGGCAACACCTTTCTTCGTTTTGCAAGATTTGAAGAAGTCCTATCTTCACCGTTTGACGCCTTTTTACTCATGATACATATCTTTCCCCAAGATGGCAGGAACAACAAACTTAAATTACTTATGAGAAGGGAACAAGACGTGGACTAAGCTCCTTTTCAAAGTAAACATGAAAACTAAAGTGTTGAAATCTAAAATAAGGAGAAGCGGGACCTATTTCCTTTTCATGCAGAATGAAAGAGCATACCTAAATTAGTATGGCTACAGTCGTAACTCATTTTTGCCAAAACTGTGACTTATTCCCTTTTCAAATTTAGTGATTCAATTAGATTCCAAGATTGTGGTAATAGTCTCAGGAAAATGTAATCTGTTAACAATATCTGTGTTCATTGTATTTCTGTAACTTCGAACAACATTTTAATTGTGGATTCCTTACTTTCTCTTTTCACATAAGTTTGTGCGAGATCGTGCGTATTTGCTTGTTTTCCGCACAGAACCAATACGCGGTAAGTGTGAAATACCACATTCAGTATTCCCAACGTAACACACATAACAATTTCCCTCTTCTTACCGCTTAAGCTCGACATTCATTTTACTGCTTTAGGCTTTTAACATATTATTTTTAGAGACGTTTAACATAGTAATAATTATAAATTGGAAACTTACCACTGAAATCTCACCTAAATTGCAATGTTAATTATTGTTTTTAAATATTTGCAAAAATTAAGTAAAGTCTACTACTCCACGAAACTTATTGCATTCCTGATACAAGTAACATTAAGGAAGCCGTGAAAAAATCAACGATATTCCAGATGCCGATGTTATTACTGCAATATGTTATATAAATAATATTGTTAAAATATTAAAATGAAAAATAAATCATTACATAACCTTACCGTTTGTTTTAAGTTCGCATTTATAGAGTGGGGGAAAAAAAAGACAGACGTATATCACGGCCTGCTAGAGTATACTAAACACAGAAAATATTTTACAGCAACAATGTTGAAGAAAGATATTTTGGTGTTCCGAAGTTGGCGTCATTAAACAGAAATCAACATGGAGATTTCATTGCAACTAATTAGAAATTCGTCTTTCAGGTATGTAATAAACGATCTTCGCACAAAATAAGGTACGATACACGAGCGGTATGTTTGTTTTCATGTTCTCGGAAATTAAAAAGGCTCAACTAAGTTTCGCTTTTTCATTCTTGTCCTCGAACATGAAAACGTCAACATACCGCTCTTGTAACGTATATTACTATTTCATTCACTTATCCTTAAAAAAAAAACAAAAACACAAAAAAAAACTAGATTTGTGACGAAAGTTATTAAAACAATGTAATAAATTGAACAACATGAGTGATCATTGTATCTTCGAAATGTAGTTTTCCGAAACATAATAAATTCAATGCCATGTATAACATAATAATTTAAAACCATTTGTAACCATGCGTTTTCCGGAATGTATGCTAATAAATTCAACACCACGGTATTCATTCTGTCTCCGAAACATAATAAATTTAACATGTCTGTAATCTTTAGTTCTCTGAAAAGTAATAAATTCAACATCTTGTGCAATCATTCTATTTCCGAAACGTAATCAATTTGATACATCCTAATCTTTTGTTCTGTGAAACGTAATAAATTCAACACCATGTCTAACCATTCTTTGTCCGAAACGTAGTAAATTTAACATCCACTATAAACAGCTTTCTCTGAAAAGGCCGACAATTATTTTAAAATTCTCTGATGCTTTCTTTGTCTTTGCTAATACGTTTATATTCTTAGCTTTCTCGAGAAATTCGAAGAGTTTCTGTAAGTTATTATAAGAGATTAATAAATTCAACTTCTGTGATCATTTGTTCTCTGAAATATCTGACGGAAGTTTAATTCTCCATTCCTTCCTTTGTTTTTCCTAATAAATTTCCATTTACTTACCCTTATCGAAATAGCTAAGTCAGTTTATGTAAGTTATTAAAACGAATAAATAAATTCAAAACCACCTAGCTATATCAGAACTAAATCTACAAAAATTGTCGTGCTATATTTCTACTGAAATATCCTGGCGTTCAACAACGATCTGATTCAATAATACAGAACTTAGTGAGAAAAGTGACAGACTGCAGCTCATTTTTCAATAAAAGAGGCATAAGTCGTATTCTAATTGGAGAATAACTCGATGATATGGGCTAGAACAGACTCTCACGAAATCTTTAAGAAAATTAGCTCAGCAGGCAGGTATATCCAAGACAACGTAGAAAGTGACGAAATTGTTATAACTGAGGCCTTGTAAGATAAAGTCGTTCATAAGTTGAATGAAATGGATCATGTGCATACGGTTTAATTCTAAGGATAGAGACGAAATTCAGCGTGTGTCTAGAAATCTTTTCAAAAGATGTGAAATGTGCATTAGAGAGAATGGTCGACAGTTCCAGATGTATTAATGCCTTTTTTAATTGGGTAGATAAACAAAAGAATCTAATAGAGAAAACATGTTTTCGCACATTTCAGGACGGTAGGGCCAGTTTTTATTTTGACTATTTTATCTATTTCTTTTTCTACCTATTACAATCCACAAAAAGCAGTATTCAGTAGGCCTATGTATAAAGTAGCTTTCGATTACAATTTGAAGTTATCTTAAAAGAAAACAAAAATTTTCGGATTCATAGGATCTCAACTCAAACGAACCAAAATATGAATCAATGATGTCAATTTAGAACAAGTTTCAAATTTTAATTACCTGAGGTGTAATATTACATATGATCAACCAAGCGATCAAGAAACTAAACTCTCCAGATTTCTACAGCTCCTGGGAACAATGAAACGAACTTTAATGAAAAGAGTCCGAAAGGAAACAATACTGAAATTGTATAAGACAATGGCAATATCATTGTTAACATATGGAGCCGAAAATTGGGTACTGTCCAAGCAACAACGTAGGAGAATAGAGGCGGCGGATATGAGATTATTAAGACCACTTGCTGGTTACAGATTGAAATATCAGAAGAGAAATAGTGAAATTCGTGAAGAGTTACAAATGCAAAGTCTTCTTGACTTCATAGACTCTTCTAGACAGCAGTGGTACCAACATCTCATGAGAATGGACATAAATCGCACTCCTGTTCAGATGTTCCTAAATCAGCCAGTTGGTAGAAGGGATCTTGGCGGCCCCAGAAAAAGATGGAGAGAACAGTTCTGATTTCCTACAAATGGAACAGTCCTAAAGGCCTAAACCATGATGATGATGATGATGATGATGATGATGATGATGATGATGATACCTATTTCAGCTTCCATTGGCTATTTAAAAGTGTAATGCCTTATTTTTTTTAACTTCGCTCTAAAATATGCCATTAGGAAAGTTCAGGAAAACAGACAGGGTTTGGAATTGAACGAGTTAGGCCTACATCAGCTTCTTGTATATGCGGATGACGTGAATATGTTAGGAGAAAATCCACAGACGATTAGGGAAAACACGGGAATTTTACTTGAAGCAAGTAAAGCGATAGGTTTGGAAGTAAATCCCGAAAAGACAAAGTATATGATTATGTCTCGTGACGAGAATATTGTACGAAGTGGAAATATAAAAATTCGAGATTTATCCTTGGAAGAGGTGGAAAAATTCAAGTATCTTGGAGCAACAGTAACAAATATAAATGATACTCTGGAGGAAATTAAACGCAGAATAAATATGGTAAATGCGTGTTATTATTCGGTTGAGAAGATTTTGTCATCTAGTCTGCTGTCAAAAAATTTGAAAGTTAGAATTTATAAAACAGTTATATTACCGGTTGTTCTGTATGGTTGTGAAACTTGGACTCTTACTTTGAGAGAGGAACAGAGATTAAGGTGATTGAGAATAAGGTTCTTAGGAAAATTTTTGGAGCTAAGACGGATGAAGTTACAGAAAAATGGAGAAAGTTACACAACGCAGAACTTCAAGCATTGCGTCTTCACCTGACATAATTAGGAACATTAAATCCAGACGTTTGAGATGGGCAGGGCATGTAGCACGTATGGGCGAATCCAGAAATGCATATAGAGTGTTAGTTGGGAGGCCGGAGGGAAAAAGATCTTTGGGGAGACCGAGACCTAAATGGGAGGATAATATTAAAATGGATTTGAGGAAGATGGGATATGATGTTAGAGAATGGATTAATTTTGCACAGGATAGGGACCGATGGCGGGCTTATGTGAGGGCGGCAATGAACCTTCGGGTTCCTTAAAAGCCATTTGTAAGTAAGTAATGCCTTATTTTGCCCTTTTTTTTGCATTTGTTTGATATTTTATGCTCTTATGTATAGGATTAAATAATCAGTAGAAGAGAAACAGTTGTACGAATTCCGAATATATTAAACAAATAAATAAAAACTATTTTTAATTTATAAATGAAGCGCTTACATGTCACAAAAATTAAACTATGTTTTTTTCATAATGGTAATTTCTATTGAGAATCTCACTCCACATAAATAAAATAAAATAATTTGTGGGATCATGCCTACAAACTAGTCCTAGGCCGATTAGTCGTCTGAGATGGTTGGTGGAACCAGAGCAGAGAGGGAAAAAGAAATTCTCTAACAGATAGAATCTATTGAAAGCGATTAGGGTTCACATCTGTGGAGTAACGGTTAGCGCGTCTGGCCGCAAAACCAAGTGGTCCGAATTCGAATCCCGGTCGGGGCAAGTTACCTGGTTGAGGTTTTTCCGGGGTTTTCCCTCAACCCAATGTGAGCAAATGCTGGGGAACTTTCGGTGCTGGACCCCGGACTCATTCCACCGGCATTATCACCTTCATTTCATTCAGACGCTAAATAACCTGAGATGTAAAATAACTTACTAAAAAAGAGCGATTAGCAGGATTGACACATTAGCCCATCCACAATAGCATGTTTTAAGTATGCTCCTTTCGGTGTAAGTAGAAAGATCTCTTCAATGATGCAAAACATTCTCTCTGGCAGGAGGCTATGGCAGTTGAGAACTTTAAGAAACATCTTGTTGTGGAATGTAACGAAGAAAAGCAACAGTAAGTTGACCTACTGAAATGTGATACACGGGTTTATTAAGGGGAGGCAGAGGTGAAATTTTCTAACAAAACTGAAGAAAAAATGAAAATTTGGTTTTTTCCATTTTTATTATCTTTATTTTCATATTCCGATGTTAGTTTTTGATTTTGTGCCCTTTAAAAGTATGAAATTAAAACCAAGATAATTGTATTACTATATTATTCCCATAATAAACTAATACTTATCATTATTTATATACCTTCTTTGAACATATAAATAAAAAGAAATATTGAAAATTTCTTACAATATGGTGCATGGAGCATTTTATATCAAACGATATAAAGTTTTATAAAATTATTAATATTTACAGAACTATCGTATTTAGAAAGTTGAAACTTAGTATGTTCATTACTAATAACATACTTAGTATCCATGATCAATTTCAAAGAAATCGGATAAATTTTTGTGGATTTTGAAATATTCACCTCTGCCTCCCCTTAAATAACTTATATTAAATTAATACAGTAATTTGATGATTTTACTATCTATTTTCGTAATTTTTAAATGTTTATTTTTATTAGTTTACTGCCTATTTCCTGAATGTTAAGTGCCTATTTGCCTGCTTATTTAGGCCAAAATAAATGCCTGAATTTTCGAGCTCTAATTGTAAGGTAAGCCAATAAATCATCTGTAATGTATAAGTAGCGAGATTTTATTGTCGTAAGCTGACTCATTGAATCACAATTAAGCGGGCTGTTGCTTTCCCATGTCACTTTTTGAACGATACAGTACTAAGTGAAACCTGTTTCCAAACGTACACTTGTTAGTTATGAGCTCACTAGAGGGAATCCTACCTGTTTAATCCCTTACTTCGGACCTTCACTTACGCGCAACAAATGTTTTACTACATGCAACTGTAATCCTCTTAACATACGAGAGTACAGAACACCCCTTGCTTCTAAATTCTCACTTGAGGACCTCCCCGTCCTCTATTGTATATTGTGTATGCCGGACTTTGCGTAGTCAACACGTAAATACTATTAATAGGCAAAAAATTCGTTCCGGCACTGAGAATCAAACCCAGACGATACGAAGGAAGAGAGTTCGACCGGCGCTGTGGATCGAATTCCGACATAGCTCAACCAACGCGCCAAGCTGAGGGTCCTGGGTTCAATTTCCAGAGTCGAAACGAATTTTTTTTTTTTTGCATTAATAGTATCGGTACCCCTTCTTCTACCTGTTCATTAGTAAGGTCTTGGAATAATTCTCAACTAAAACCCAGAAACAATTTTGTATTAGAAAAACCGTTTCTCAGATCATACTCAATCTCCTGTCTCATTTGCAAGTTCATGATACAACAATAGTACATTATGCAACGAACCTATAATGGTAGTAATTAAGACGCGAGTATGTTTATGAAACAAGCGCAAGCGAGTTTCATAATTTTCATAAGAGCATCTTAATTACCATTATTGGCAAGTTTCATACGACTTTTTATGCTCGACCATATTTCTAACTTGAAATTATTCATAAGTATTCATGTTATTCTTATCTGACTGGGGAGCGGAACTGACCTTGTGCAATATCTCGTAAATTGTGAGATGTGCGCAGACGCGAAAGTATTGATTTTTTCCGAGAAACAAATGTCATTGACCTTGATATAATCTAGAGAGTAAAATAAACATTAAACTTGATATAACCTTGAAATTGATTTAGACATTGAAAAACGAGATGACAAATTGAATTTATTTGAATATTATTTACAATTAACGCTAATTATTATAGTAACAGAACATAACCTTCTCCTATAGTATTGGATTTTCAGCCTCCGTGACGTTTCGCTAGTTGTCTTTCGATTGCATATTCGAGAATAATCGATACTTGCGCTTTCATATTGCTATAATGGTGTTTTCTGATTGGTGGAACACCTGAACTTTAATGAATAGGTTACTTTAATGAGGTCCATTAAAGGGCTGCTACCAGGTGAATAACTATATTTCGGCATGGTCGAGCATAAAATTATTTATTTATTTATTTATTTATTTATTTATTTATTTATTTATTTATTTATTTATTTATTTATTTATTTATTTATTTATTTATTTATTCATAATAACACAATAAAGAGTCTTCCAATAAGAGTGTCACATTTTTAAAATGAAATAAATTTTATAAATGAAAGAGGTTTATTTATTTAATTAATATTATTTTGAAGCATATTTAATGCCATTACTTATGGAATAATACGTCAGTTAAACGGCCGCCGCGGCTTCGTTGAGTTGCGCGTATAAGTGTCTTCCAGTTTTCACTAACAGATAAACATAAACCAGGCTCAGTTTCACGAATAACGCACGTGATATTGTGCCTTAGGTCGTTAACTGTTTCTGACTTGTTGGCATAAACCCATTACTTAACAAAACCCCATAAGAAGTAATCCAGCGGCGTTAAATCACATGCGTTCGGGTGGCAGTTAACATCACCACCACGCGAAATGATGAAGCCTCTGAACTTCTCCCTCAAAAGGTCTACTGTTTCGTGAGCAGTATGACACGTGGCGCTACCTTGCTGAAACGAGACGTTTCTGAGATCCATACCTTCCAATTGATGTCAGAAATAATCCCTTATCATAGCCCGGTATCTTACACACACCGTACACTTCACATAATGCACGGAATGCTTGGCGAATGGATGACTTTTTTATAATAAATTTTAATGATTTCTACGCCTTATGGAATGGTGTAACGTTCAATGATTATTTGTCAACAACAACTGTAATCACGGGAAAAATATGACTGCTATAGCTTTATAAACACGACAGCTGTTATATGTTAAAAGTATGACACTCTTATTTGAAGACTCGTTAGTATATTATGAAACAAATTTCTAAACAATTGATTTAATGGCGATCTTATTCATGTTAATTACGTAAGCATGTGCGGCTTACAGCTGTTTCGGTGCTACTTGACACCATCCTCATTGCCTTCCGTGTCTCGGCGCCGTCTCAACTTCGCTGCTGTTGTGTGGGTGCGTTCGTGTGATGAAGAGTTGAGTCAAATAGTGTGTGTGTTCTGAAATTTATCTGTGTGTTGAGAATTTGAACAACAGGTAGTGAAGTTGAGATGGCGCCGAAACACAGAAGGCTCTGAGGATGGTATCAAGTAGCACCGAAACAGCTGTAAGCCGCACATGCTTACGTAATTAACACGAGTAAGATCGCCATTTAATCAATTATTTATATTCAAGTGTTAAAAGTAGTGTACGAAAAATTCAACATGGATTATCAAGTTCATAAAGTTATACTTTAAGGCATGAGTCAATTCTTTAGGGAACGAGCGATGCGAGTTTCCAGTTTCGACGAATACAATAACTGCATAACATCATAAACGTTTTTCATACGTTATTCTTTGTACTACAGCACTAAATCGCTTCATAATGTTAACTTTGATGTTTTATTTGGCATGGTAATATTTTTTGCGACACTGATTTAATAATGTGAAAAATTATGCATGATTTTGACAAAGGATAAAGACTGTTTATAATGGTAATATAAAAAAAAACTGCCTGACAATTTTCGAATCCTAGCCCCATTATCTGCCTTGGATATAAAATAAAAATCCATTACTTTTAGTACTAAAAATACATTATGCCTATTTCATTTTCATCATTCTCAATAAATTGACTCGTAGGTGCTGAATATGAACAAAATACGATTAGTAGTTTAGCAGAAATTTCAGTAGCTAGCGAAAGAGAGACGGAATGCCCAATAACATAATATTATTATTTTTCGATATCAGTGTTGATAAAAAAACATGTGATTCCTCTGTATCCAACAACTTGTTTTTTAGCAATTAAGCAAAAATTTACATCTCACTAATAACCATTTGGCAGTAATTATTTTAAATATATCATTTAGTATAATTCTAAATATTAATGACTGTTTTAACCCTTAAATTCACAAAGTATCCTACAGGATACAACGGATTAATAGGATATATGTTATAATTTTAATAGAACGACAGAAAAAAATTGGTAGGAAAATTAAATTTAACCAAAATTTCACAATACTATAATAGGCTATTGTACAACATATAAAATAGGGACATTGCGATAGTGTGTTTTCTTTACAGTCCGACATGGTTTAAGTAATAATAATAATAATAATAATAATAATAATATTATTATTATTATTATTATTATTATTATTATTATTATTATTAAACTGCCCCCCATTGAGGGTAGCCCTTACGGACTCAGTATATCCTCAAAAAAATTATTATACATATGTAAACATAGATATTAAATTTTAAAGAGGGAAAACAAATAAAAGGGCGTAAAAATTACAGTTGCTATTAATGTGGCACCCTGTGATTAATTAGGATTTGGCAGGATTTTTTTATCACAATTATCACAATGTCATCCCTCAGAGATGTTGGCAGAGCAAACTACCGTCGAAATTCTTCGAAAAAACTGGTATAGTCCCTCGAGCACTTATGAGCAAGCCGAATACCTCAACGTGAATGAAACATAATGTGAGAAATGAAGTTTTGCCAATTTATAGGTTAAGTAAAATAAAAAAATCGCTTATTATTAGTGCGCGAGGAACAATTCCCAAATTTACATTGGAGATCCTCAGAAAATTAAAGGTTCCTGATAAGACTCTTCAGGCAGTTGCATCAACAATTTTAAAATCTTCACTGAACATCATCAATCACCATGGCTATTCATCTTTATAATATTCAATGTATATTATTTATTTTCAATAAATTTTTATCGTTTTGATAGCCATCACATCTTGTCGCAGAATATTCTTTTTTTTAAATTTCATTATGTATTTTTTAACATTAATTTACATTTTCTTTTTTGTTCATTTGAATTGATTAGGATGCCGATATTTTAAATCCAAGATTTGGACGGCTATCATTTCGATGATATTCTCTCTAAGTTTATGAATGATTAAAGAATATGTTTTTTTTTTATATTGTGAGTTATATGATTCTAGGGGACTCGTGTGTTTCCACGAAAGTCTCGAAATATATATATATATATATATATATATATATATATATATATATATATATATATATTTCCCCAGTATCACGATACTTCTTCTTTCATAATTCGTATAATGAAAAGCAAAATGAGTGCTACAGAGTTCGCATAAACTTTTATATTCGCCTTAAGCATTTCGAAAGAATTATTTCTGTATCATGTTGCAAATTACAGCTTACATTTAATTTTCTTGAACTATCATTTGAAAGACATACGCAAATAAAAAAGCTCACTGGCAACAAAATAAATAGATACGCTTTCGCTTGCTCACAACACATTCTGTATAATCTCAAAATCATTGACATCATTTATAAATAGATTATGTGATCAGTAGTGTCATTTAGCCAGACCGTTTATAACAACGAATAGCTTATGTGGAAATTCATCCGTTCACAACTAGGAAGATTTACGATTAATGGTCGTAAATTCTTTGACGAAGACGGGCCATCTACCTGTGTCATCATAAGGCCGTAACATCGCAACGAAAATAACAATTAACTTCTATTAAGAAATATTTTACCTTCCTTCAGACGTACACTGTTTTTATTTGGTAGCTCATTGTATGTAATACAAAAATATTATTGAGAAAATTTCTGACTTGATTTTAAATAAATGGGCAATCTGTATTATTTACTTAAAATAAAGAGACGTCAATTTTATTGTAGAGAAAAATTTTTATTTCATGTTCACCATTCCCGGATAAATTGACTCTTAGCTATTGAATGTAAATAAAACGCGCAAAAGTTTAGGAGAAGTCGCAGTACACAGAACAGACAGGTGATATGTCCAAAACCACTTTTTACAGTAAGAGGTATGCCGTATTTCATTGAATATCTAAAAGTCGAGTTTTCAGCATCATAATATTTTTTGTTATACTTAGAAAGTAGTATATAGTAGAAAATAAACAAAAATAATGGCTTTCCTATGTAGTAATTCGTTCTCCGAAATTTTGGATAATATAATACTTTATTCCTTTCTCTCGATTCGCTGAGAGTTTCTTTTAGTCACATATTTCGATATAAAACGAACAAAAGTTTATGTAAGTAAGAACTTAACATAAATCAACAGTGACAGTTATTTCATTTACGTCCTATATAATATTCGCTCTCCGAAACGTTGTACATATCTGAATTTACAGTCTTAACGGTCAATTTTCCCACATCCCTTCCAACAAAAAACACTGAAAACAAAAACCTTTTAGTCGATGTGAGTGTTTGAAACTAACCAAGAAGCAACAGATCTGTGACAGAAGTTTGTCGTGGCTTTCCTCCGCGTCATCACTCGGTAGTTGCACACGGTTGTCGACGCACACGTGACGCTGCCCGCATCGCGACGCCACCGACACTGAGAGCAGATCCGCACTGAGAACGGGTCCTCAGACACGGGGTGGAGCGCTTAGAGGGGGAAGGGCACTACCACGCATGTTTGCTTCCACGCTAACACAGTTCCCTCACCGGACCTTCCTGAAGCTGATGCGGATATTATTTGGACGAAACATGTTCCTCTCAAAAAGCTTAGCAATGCTTCGGACGAATTAGAAACTCTCGAAAACTTGCACGTATTTACAACTTTCTCTTTCTCATCTTCAGAAATAAGTCTGAAAACATTTTCCGTCGTCTTCAGACTAAAATAAAAAAATAATTTTTGATATCAAACTTATCACCTCTTACCGGCGCATTATATGTGTGCGACTATTGACCTATATCACCGCCATTCACCGCCTATTCGTTTAGCTCCCGTGCGAGAGAGCGCTCTGATCTCCCCACTAAACACGCGCGCTACGACCGGTTATAATGTCGGTAAAGGCTGGTTCACAATAAACCGGAAACGGAAACGAGAACGGAAATAATGTTAAAATATATGTATTTAAATGTGAGCATTCACAATAGTTAATTGTGAATGCCCATATTTAAATACATTTTTATTTTAACAATATTACTGTTCTCGTTCTCGTTGTCGTTTCCGTTCCCGTTTTATTGTGAACCAGCCTTAAGTTGTAATGCCGCACACTGTGCGTGGACTACAGTATGTAAGGGATGGAGCCGTGCAGCGAATATAAATAATTGAATATTCGAATATTCAATTAATGTGAACTTTCGTAAAATTAATAAAATAATTATGTGATGCGCCCCAGGAAACCATGCCACATGTCGCTTGGGGAAATAGTTTAGAATATCAGAGAAACGAAATTCGTGTCGAAATTAATGATTCCTAGATTTTCTCACGGAAATGTATTTTTTAGTTCAAATAGATCATTCTACAGAGTGATTCAAGAGGATTTACCGTCCTTTACGGAGCTTATTTCCGAAGACATTCTGAGCAAAAAATGTCATATAAACATGGGTCCTATTCTCATTATTTACAGAGTTACGTTTCGTTATTGGAATGCATTACTGTGAACGCGTGATCTTGGTCAGCGTGCAGTCAGCAGCTAGCGAGAGCGCTACGGATATCAAAGATAGCTGTATGCAGTTATGTAGAGCGACGAGTGCCGTTCACAAGCGTGCAGCCAAGTGTACTCAAGCGGACAGCGACATTTTTAAAATGTGTTGTAAACTCTCTCCAAGACTGTAAATTAGGATGCAAAATTGAACTGCAAATAATTAAGTAGGTGGAAATGGTGTGATTTGTAACAATTGTTGTGATAAGTGCGTAAGAATAATGTAATTTTCTAGTTAAAAATGGAAAAAGATGTCTGTACGAAGCAACTGAGGGGTTCATAGCACATTTTTAGCTTCATAATACTTGCCAATTAAAGAACTGCTACTTCTGAATGATTCATTCTCCATTTGTATTATTCTTTTACCTTCAAACTAAAGAAAAAACGTATTTTACAAACAACTTTAAATTAGTGTAACTCTGAAAATAATGAGCTTAGGAACTATGTTTATATAATATTTTTGCTCAAAGTGTCTTCAGAAATAAGCTCCGTAAAGGGCGGTAAATCCTCGTGAATCACCCTGTATATGCAATAGATGAATAAAATATTGTACTATTACGTTTTTATAGATTTTTTGTTTCATTAAATTTTAAATGCCATTTTCTACAAATTGGAAAAAAAACATAGCCTATATTAATCTTTGAAATGCAATGAAACGTGTAACTTTTCAGCTAGAGAGAGAAACTTTTTTTCAGAATTTTGTTCTCTGTTAATAGAAACAATAAACAGAAAAATTATTTTTGGAGACATATGGCGTGGTTTCCTGAGCCTCATCACATGTTTACGAGTACTTACTGTATTCTTAAAATTAAATTAATTATTTTTCTCATTATAAAGAATGTCCTTTATTTGCAATCTAGAAAACGAAAGTTCATGTTTTAGTTTTGTTAATTGAGGACCTAAGTGATTTTTTATAATAGTTCATAGGAATAAATTGAAAACTCGACATAAAAAGGCTGTAAGTGCCAAAGAGACAAACCGAAGAAAACAGAGCTTTCTTATGTAATGTAGGCCTAATATCATACGTTTTAAACATCTGTAGGAGATGCTAGGGTCGAATAGTTATTTACGAAATGAGTATCATAATATTTCATATTCCAATACGAGATTGATAACGAGTAGAATATTATAATATGAAGTTGTAATAAATATATCGTACAACGTTTTATCTACTATGATGAAAAATTACTTTTTAATAAAATTAATTGCATTATTTTTATTGGTTTTGAACATGTCTTTTGTAGAAAGGCGATTGTATTATTATTATTATTATTATTATTATTATTATTATTATTATTATTATTATTATTAGTTTCTTCTTGTGAGATGCGATTCGTTTATGTTTGCTTTATTAGTTTTGAACACGATAGGTTTCTGTTTCTAAAAGAAGAACAGTACTTGGAGAAAATAAATAAACATTGTTAAAATGAGTTCAAACGAGGATTCAGATAATTAAAATGCTGCAAATTTCATTTCATTTAATGTGTAATTCACATTATGCAACCAGGTAGGTAACAGTGTCATTACTAGGGGCCGGATGTTGATGAAAAGTCATATTTTTATTTTTCACATTAGGACGATGCCTAAGGCATTTACTTTATTGTATCATGGTACTCTTTATCGATGGCAACCTGTAGTGGTTATAAGAAGAAATTAAATTAATTGATTATATATAATTTGAAATGGTAATGGAAATTACGGAAAAATGGCTGAACGTATTTTAATAAATGACCCCTCATTTTGAAGCTTGGAACTCAAAGTTTTTCAGAAAAATAATAGTTTTCAGTGAAATGTCAATTTTTCAACACAAGTTTCCTATTTTCCAAAATCCATCTGTCGTCAGTTATGAGAACTAGCTAATTGCATTTCAGAATAAAACAAAACACACACTACAGTAAACAATATTACACGAAGGCCTTGATCTGCAAGAATGCTGACATGTTTAGTGCTTAAATTAAATTGATTATTAAAAACTTAACTTACTAAAAATAATTTGGATATTAAAAACTACAAAACTTGAGGTGGTTTGATGACATAGAAATGAAATATTATTGTAGTTAATGCCATGATGTGACTATTTTTCATTAATTATACATATTAATGCTATATTGATGATACGAAAGTGAAACGTTTTGGGGTTATATAAGTAGATGTAGAGAATAACTTAAATTAGATTTTGATTTCTATATTTTACTGAGTGGCGGCTATATAGTATATGTTACTGAAAGCTATAAAACTTACGTACGTAAGATAATAATATTATTAAAAATCAAATATTTTTACAGTTATTAATCAAGTGGGGTTGGGTCTTTTTCATATATTTAATGGCGGTGTGGTGTAGATATTTATATGCGTGGTTCTCTTCAGTATTGGCTCGAGAGAGAGTATCTTTCATTATTATGGAAGCAAATAACTTTCAGAATGTCTGGTATTCTTCATTGAAAATAAATCTGAAAAATGTTTATTTGAACGTCTAATGAACTTAGTTTGCAGCATTTGCTGCACAAGCCACTAGTTAATATAGAAATCCTTTCTATGTTAATATCAATGTAAAAAAAATAATTCTTATATTTCATTTTTTGACGTTTTTGAACTAATAGTTCGTTTTTATATTTTTTTCGGTATTTTTGGTCATTTTTAATACTTTGAAGAACTTTTAGACCATTTGGAATGCATTTTACTTTCTTCTTTACCGATAGGTCTGTTAAATCATTTTCTAAGCAAATAAGTCAGTAGTAATTACCTACTGAATAATTGAATAACAGTGAAGTTTGACTTTTATAGTTTGGAGCAGACTCTAAAGTCCATCCCTCATTCCATTGAAGGCTTCACTTCACATAACGGAAGTAATATAAAATGCTTGAAACAGCTTAGTTTAAGTGAGGGCTTTGACCGCTACTGTTCTTTTGTCAGTACGAGGGTGTCTTTAGAATTTATGTTTGGAAGGGGGGAAATTTCACCGTGTCCTGGACAGGACGTTGTGCCCTCAACATGGTTCGGAAAGAATGTCTACTATAGTAGACAGTATTTTTAACACAAAGATTGCAAGAATGCACGCTGCGCCCACAATTTGTTCTGTCATTCACACTCTCTCATCTGGAAGATCTGGTAACAAAAGTGAGGCGCGGAAGGAGGAGGAGACAGAGAGTGAAGGCACTGACCTCTGATTGAAACACATTGTAAACTCTCATTAAAGTCTATAGTTTTCCTTTAAAGCCTTCATTTTGTTGCATGCTCTTTTCCTTTATCTTACCCAAATTCCAGGAAGTTGCCTCCTCTCTCCGAGATTTGCAGGGCAGTCATTGAAACAAGGTGACTAATTTTTAAGACGTTATGGGGAGAGTACGGTGATAATATTTAAATGTCATTTTCTTTTAATTTCATGTCATTTTCCCATTAATTTAAGGGCATTTTAATGATAATTTTAAGTAGATTTTTAGATCATCAACATCCGCCCCCTAGTCATTACCTAACCAGTTGTGTAACAGCAGTATCATTACATTACATAAGTAGTTGCGTAATAAAGTATCATTACCTAACTAGTTGCCTAATTACTGCATTTATAACATTTTTATTTTTATTTTAGTAGGTTATTTTACGACGCTTTATCAACATCTTAGGTTATTTAACATCTGAATGATATGAAGGTGATAATGCCAGTAAAATGAATCCGGGGTCCAGTTACCCAGCATTTGCTCATATTAGGCTGAGGGAAAGCCCCGGAAAAAACTTCAACCAGGTAACTTGCCCCAACCGGGAATCGAACCTGGACCACCTGGTTTCGCGGTCAGACGTGCTAACCGTTACTTCACTACATTTTTGTTAATGCTGTAAAGTCCAAATTACATAAGCAAAGTGGATAAATAAAATTGCAATGGAGCTTATCATTTCTCTTAGTGGATTAAGCCAGGGACACACCCTTTTTAATTAATTTTCAAATATATTCGCATTTACAGCCCTTTTTATGTCCAGTCTTCAATTGTGAAGATCATTCGAAACAAAGTAAACTCATAAAACGTAAAAGGAGAAGGAATGTGCCACTTTCCTAACACCAGTTCTTTTATATTGATATGTAAGTTTATACAAAGATGTTTACAGTTTCATTGAAACTTCCAAACTGCTGTTGACGTAGATAATTTGAAGCCTCACAGTAAACAGCTCACAATGTACTCTATCTGAAAGATTTGACAACATTGATTTTTCCAGTCAGGTGTAAACTCTGCCTGACATGACTCTGACACTACCCAGACAGCGACTTTCACGTATATAAAAGTTTGATCGAAAGTTCATTGAAGTCTATTACAAAATTCTGATCATATACAGTGAAGCCCGACCGCACTCATCTGACGACTTTGCAAGAGAGCCAGATGTTCGTTCAGTCACTATAAGCACTTCGTTTGTGTCCCATTGTGACAGAGTCACGCAGAAATGCACACACACAAGGCGCCACTCTCTTCCTCCATAAATTTCGGAGCATTTGAGGACATGCGTTCCTGAAAATGAGATTGTTTCAATGTTTACTCTATATATCTGCCATCGGGAAAATCACTAAATAAATTAAAGAATTTCTTGTCACATTTTCTTCAAACATATAAATTTTCTACAAAATCTTCATACATTTATTTAAGTATTAATTAATTCATTTCCTCTTTACTACTCACGATTCCAGGACTTTCTGTTTACTTTCTTAGTATACGTAGTATAAAGAGTTAATATTGTGATGTAGCGAAAACTACATTTTGAGTTTTTTTTACGAAAATGCATGTTTTAGTACGGTATCCCTGATGTCAAAAATGTGACTTTGCGCAAAGGGCTTCGTGCTCCGAGCCCTGGGGGAGCCGTAAGGTTTATGAAGCTACTCCTCAGAGGACCTGGCCATGGATGAATATATATAGGATGCGAAACTGCGGTCAGCACCATCTGACGGAAGGGAGTTCAAATAAAATGATCAGCACCCGACATCGTGAGTGGTGAACATTAGAACTACGTATTGTGTAGATTGGCCAGATTTCTCTATTTATGCGTTCGTTCGAGTCGAACAGACGATGCTCGAGAAGGCAAGATGGCAGCCAGAAACTTGCTAATTAGTGGACATAAAGTGATACTAATTGTGTGTATAAGCATTTATGTTAAACAGTGATGTTTATGGACGTTATAAAAATAGTGTTGCTGAATGTATTGTAAAGTAGTAATATAATAAATTGAACTATCTAAGTAGTTTTTGCACACTTTTCCATTGCACTGTACACTAAATAGCCAAAGAATACAATCCCATTTATCTAACCTTTTGCTTTATTTTCTGTCTCTGTTTGGTTATATTTTAATTGGGTAGTGTAAAATAGATCGTCTCTTTTATCATCTTGTTGGCTCCGGTAAGAATTTTCAGTGGAAGATGGTGTGAGAAATAAAAATGTAAATGTTTTATTTTAAATTGGGTTAGTTGAGAATATCGATGATGGTGGGGGGGGAAGGAATATTTTCTGCATAGTTTCACATTTCCGTCACCATGTGCGCTGCTAAATGCATGGAATAATTAGTTTTTCTTTTCGCTACTTGGTGCTCTGCTAGATGTAATAAGTTCTCCACCGTCCAACAGATGGCAGCAAGATCAGTTTCTACATTAGCGCCTCTAGTATGTGTTACGGGAAACTCAGTAAGTTTCGCATCCTGTTGTATATTCGTCCATTGCCTGGCTCTGTTAGAGCTGAGGCGGGATCGTCCACCTGTCATCATCAGACTCACGAATGTCACTTTTCGGACTTGCGCGCACAATGAACTGAAGGAAGTCTAAATGCAGGGACCCGTCTCGAATCCAGCTCTAGAAAAGACAAGCCAAGTCAATGAATACTTCTTCTTCTTCTTACCAGATTCTCTTTGCTTCATACACGTATACCCTTTGACACGGAAATTGGTCGCTGTTCAGAGACTAAGTCGCACCTCGAAATAGCTCGGGAATCATCATGTGATCTGTATTTACACGTGTGTGTTATACATAAAGAGACTCGAAGTCCGGTTTTTGTAAGAAAGACCTCTATCACTAAGTCATAAAGACTTCTTAGGGAATACGTTGTTTCGTGACATACAGATACGTCGCTGCTACGACTTGATATCATCTTTGGACCTCAATGCTAAATATTTTCCCGTATGCATTGCATGCTATCCCGAACGACACTTATACAAATTCACGGTACAGCAGAGCGATCATTTTCCGTGTCAAAGGATATACTTCTACTTTTATAGTTCTACATTCTGCTTATTAAAAGTGAAACAGATAGAGTATTATGGTGCTGCAAAAAATGTGTTCGAGATTTTTGCGAAAAAAACCTGTACGTTTTCAGCATGTCTATTATCGAAAAAGTGCTTTTAATTATGTCGTATGTTTTCCTTGAGCTATTAAATGGGATTTTATTGACATTCAGCATATACAGCTGCTGTGTTCAGGAAATTAAGCACATGAAATGAAATGCACTAAAAAATTGAAATCAAGAACACACAATTGCGATCTTCTTCAAAAATCGGAAGACAGCCTTCTTCAAATTCTTTTGTATTAAATGTTTTCCTCGAGGATCTCTCGATTACCATGCTGACCGTCGGTTCAATCCCGGCCGAGGGTAAAGAATATTAAAGGACGACAAATTCTAATTATGGTTCCTTCATGAGGAAAAGAAAGCTGGGAGGCTCTTGTCCTAAATTTATGTCATTATAGGACCACTGTTTCTGGTAAAGGACTCCAGAAAAAATTTATCATTCGACGACCAAGTTGAATTTCGATACTGAATGATTTCTGTAGCGGAAGGCGACGTTAGATTAAATTAGTTTGCTAATTAATTTGGTGTTCGAGAATAAGGTGCTTAGGAAAATATTTGGGGCTAAGAGGAATGAAGTTACAGGAGAATAGAGAAAGTTACACAACACAGAACTGCACGCATTGTATTCCTCACTGGCATAATTAGAAATATTAAATCCGAACGTTTGAGATGGGCAGGACATGTAGCACGTATGGGCGAATCCAGAAATGCATATAGAGTGTTAGTTGAAGGGCCGGAGGGAAAAATAACTTTGGGGAGGCCGAGACGTAGATGGAAGATAATATAAAAATGGATTTGAGAGAAGTAGGTTATGATGGTAGGGACTGAATTAATCTGGCTGAGAACAGGGACAGATTCGGGCTTATGTGAGGACGGCAAAGAAACCTCCGAGTTCCTTAAAAACCATTTATTTTGTAAGTAAGTAAGATAAATTGATTTAAGATATATAGGCCTGCAGGATCCTCAATATATGACTCTTCCCTCAGCATTGACCTTGACCAGAGAGTGTCTTTATTTGTGAGTATTACCATTTCCAAACATGTTTAATAAAGTAGTTGTAAACCCATTTGTTACATGTGAGTCATCATTTGAAGACATATTACATTTTAAATTTCATATCACATTTAAATGCCAGTTTACATTAATATGTATATTATACATTATGTTAGGAATGATTAATAATTTGAATAGCTGTTTTAACGAAATTGTGAATAGTTAATGGCGTAACCTATTTATACCTAAGGTGGGGATCTCAGAGGAGAGGGAGGATAGATATCCACCCAACAAAAATGTCAAAAATACGATTTTCGATCTCAGGATAGTTTGTATGTCTGTATGTTTGTTACTTTTTCACTCGATAATGACTGAACTGATTTCTATGAAAATTGGTATGTACAGTAAAACATGTTAGTTCCACTTCGATTTTAGGTTACATGACATTGGAAATACTTCCTTTAAAAGAAGGGTTGTAAGGGGGCCTGAATAAATAAATCGAATTATGTCGTTTATTATTGATTTTTACGGTAATATTACATAACAAAAGTTGATTTACTAATTGTTTCCGTTAAGTTTTATTCTATGCAAAATTTTGATAGGACTGATATTTAACGGATATACCAGTTTTAAAATAACAATACGTTTCATGTCAGTGCCATATCAGTCACACATTATAAGAAATTAGAAACAATGACTCTGCGTTTATTTAAGGTGGCTTTGCAAGGTTAAGAAGCGATGGATTAAAATTTAATGTTTTAGTAAGTAATAAAATTTGTCATAAATTTTCGAAAAAAAATACCGCAATTAACATCTTGCCTTAAGAGAATATTTAGTACAAAAATAATAAATAAAATGTTGATATTAAATTCATATTGTTATACATATTTGATTTCAACAAGAAAAGTGCACAACTCTTTTGGTCCTTTTTGTTACTTTACTGTTATACGTGTAAAATTACAGACATAATTAATATGTTCAATTTATTTCTTTATTTATTTATTTACTTATCTATCTATCTATCTATCTATCTATCTGTCTGTCTACCCTCCCACCCATCCACCCATCTATCTATCTATCTATCTATCTATCTATCTATCTATCTATCTATCTATCTATCTATCTATCTATCTATCTATCTATCTATCTATCTATCTATCTATCTGTCTGTCTGTCTGTCTGTCTGTCTGTCTGTCTGTCTGTCTGTCTGTCTGTCTGTCTGTCTGTCTGTCTGTCTGTCTGTCTGTCTGTCTGTCTGTCTGTCTGTCTGTCTGTCTGTCTGTCTGTCTGTCTGTCTGTCTGTCTGTCTGTCTGTCTGTCTATCTATCTATCTATCTATCTATCTATCTATCTATCTATCTATCTATCTATCTATCTATCTATCTATCTATCTATCTATTTATTTGAATCATTTTTTGATAAATTAGACTCAACTTGTAGATACTGAATGTGAATAAAATTCCTGAAATAGAGTTGAGGAGAAATCTGTATACCCAAATGGATAGACAGACATACAACCGGAACATAAAATACCATTATTATGATAACAGAAATATTGGCACTGTGTTTCCGCGAAAATCTCTAAATAATCCGTTTTTTTTTTTTTTTTTTGCGACATGACAACATTTTCTCTCGTGATTAAATTTAAAAATTGATATCACTGCATTGCTGCTGCAATTCGTAATGGATTTCGGTAGAATATTTGAATATATCGAGGACATCATAGCAGAAACGCTTAACAAATGTCCGACTCAGTTATTCCCTTCTTAATCCACATAGCCTACCTCAAGTGGGTTGAAAAGACATCTAGGAACCAACAATGAGCGCACACTTTCTGTGTGACTTAAATTTGTGGTTTTCTAGTGACGTACGGTAACGTGTATTATACAAATCTGACTTACATATATAGCTCCCTGTACTAGAATAATTTCAAGGGAACCTATTTAGAGTATGTTTGAAAACAATTGAAAATTATAATGGATATGAGAAATAATTAAGGAAAGTACCTTCTTATGTAGACCAGGTTAGGAAAAATCATTACACATTTAAATGATTCTAATGTAAACGTGCAGTTTTGTTGAGACGCCCTTCTGACATGATAAAAAAATTATGATTTATTTAACGACGCTCACAACTCCAGAGGTTAATCAGCGTCGCCAGTGTGCCGGAATTTTGTACCGCAGGAGTTCTTTTACATGACAGTAAATCTACTGACATGGGCCTGTCGCATTTAAACACACTTAAATGCCATCGACCTGGGCCGGGATCGAACCCGCAACCTTGAACATAGAAGGCCAGCGCTATACCGACTACGCTACCGAGGCCGACTTCTGACATGATGCCCTCAATCTGTGTACCACTTTTGTTCATTTTCAGACAACCTCGCTTTAAACGCTATCTTTCACTAACAACCCCAAAAATATTTCACAGTCATTACCTAAACTTCTCATATCTCCTTTGACAGCAAATCAGAAATAGGACACAGATTTCAAACTTTAGCGCATATCTGTTTTGTGAGATTAAATTTCATTTCGCTCGGTTTCACGTTTTCTGCAGAATATAAATTGAGATATATTTTCCTTGTAAACGTCTACAGAACGATAAAACGAGCTAACAAAAGAAAAGAAGAGTACTTGGAGTGAAAACACTCCCACATTATTGCTGCAGTGTATGTCTGAAGCAGTATGTAAGAAGTCCGCTTTGTGAACTTCAAAGGGTAGCTTGAATAGATTACCTATGATTTTACTTTCTCGTGTCATAAGTGTAACGATGCTAAAAGAAACCGATTTCAAAAACTCTGAGGGAAATACATCTGTTACTAAGACGGTGGTTTTCGTCTGTTTCTGTGTTTACAGCGATTTTTTTCATTTTCAGTACCTATATGCTAATCAATTAATTCGGGGATTATATTTGTTAGTTTACGACGCTGTGTCAACTATTAGGTTATTTAACGTCGATGGAATTGGTGATAGCGAGATGGTATTTGGCGAGATGAGTTCGAGAATTTGCCATGGGGTTACCTGAAATTAATTTCAGAGTTGGTAACTCTTGTACTGTAACGTGTAAACAACGGTGAAACCTGAAAAGTAGCGGCTAAGAAACGAGCTGCTCCTTACGTTTTCATGCAGCGCGCAGTTAAAAAGTAGCGACGTGTGAACAAGGTTCTCAGGGTTGCAGTCGCAGCAATTTTATAGAGGGTGGTTTATAAGTACCTGTACAAACTTTGTAGGTGTAGTATAGGTGTAAGAATAAGACTAAACTGTTCTATACAACTGTTCCCGCAAATCCTTACGTTCAGAGTTATGATGCATAATGTCCTAGGCATCAAAGACATGGGTCAGCAAAGCCTTCGGATGTGTCACGTTCGCCTACATAGCGACTGCGGTAGATTTTTGTTATTCGTACACCCCACTACAGTCGATTCCGACCTGATACGACTTTGTCTACTGTGCGTATGTATTACTGATCTTGAAATATTACAGACTGCGTTCAACTCATTCCGAGCAATTTCACAGCCATTTTGAGTTCGTTGCTGTAGTTTTGCTACGTTCGGAATTTGAGTGGCGTAAACGAACGCCTTGAAATGGCCTCAAAGATAAAAATCCAGGAGTGCAGGGAGTTCAGGTCCGGTGATCTGGCTGGCCAAACAATTGGTACTGCACGACCTATCGTACGGTACACATCTGATGCCTAAAGAACTAACGATAGAATGAATGTGTTCTAACAAGACGTGGTGACGGTAGGAAATACAACAGCGTCATACAACTAAACATAACTACGTAAAATAAACAAAGTCCTATCAGGTCGGAATCAACTGTAGTGGGGTATACGAATAACAAACACCTACCGTAGTCGCTATGTTTGAAAGTAAGGATTTGCGGGAAAAGTTGTATAGGACATTTTAGTCTTTCTTTACCTCTACATTACATCCAAAAAGTTTGTAGAGTTACTTATGAATCACCCTGTATAGGTTTTGTTAAAACTTTTGCAGCGGTTGCGAACAGTGTTGCCTCCCAAATGTGGCAATGATACTTTATATTCTTTGGTTAGTGTTTGACGTGATGAAAATAAATTATTTGTAAGTTACTAAATGTGCAACGCAGTCAGATTATGTTTGCTGGTAATATAATTATTTTTCTTTTAATTTACATAGCATTGTTTCAAACAGGAGAATTACCAACAATGCTTACGAGAATACGCTATTGCTTATCATTTGTCATTACATGGTATTGTCACAGTCCTAACATTTTGTATTTTATTAAGGCTGGCGGGTGCAACTTTTCAAAATTATTAATTCTTACGAAATAGATAATTTGGAGATGACTTGTTTTCGTACAAAATTTTAAAGTATTAGATACGTTTAAATAGAATAATTTTAAACAATTGAACGTATTAATAGTTTTTCATTCAGAATATGAATTAAATGTGTTATGCAGGGCGATTCACGAGGATTTACCGCCACTTATGGAGCTTATTTCCGAAGACATTCCCAGCAAAAAATGTCATATAAACATTTTTCCTAATCTCAATATTTTCAAAGTTACATTAACTTGAAGTTGTTCGTAAAATACCTTTTTTCTTTAGTTTTAAAGGTAAAAAAAATATATTACAAATAGAGAATGGCCTATTCAGAAATGTCATTTCTTTAATTGGCTAGTGTTCTGAAGCTAAAAATGTTTTGTTAATTGTTTTGCACAGATTTTACTTTTCAATTTGTAACTAAAAATGACATCATTCTTACGCATTCATCAAAAAAATTGTTACAAATCATACGACTTTAGGAACTTGATTCTTTACAGTTTAATTTGCATCCTAATGTATAATCTTAAAGAATTTACAAGAGTGGCGTGATTTGTAACAATTTTTGCGATAAATGCGTAAGAAAATGTAATTTTGTAGTTCAAAATCGAAAAAAAAATCTGTACGTAGCAGCTATGGAATTCACAACACATTTTTAGCTTCAGAATACTAGCTAATTAAAGAAATGATACTCCTGAATAGTTCATTCTTTATCTGTAACATTCTTTTACCCTTAAACAGTAGTGGCCCGCGGTTACAAAGGCTGGCAGTTCTGCATGAAAAATGGTGTATTTAGCAAACGCATGCTGTTTATTGCATCTAAATCGGATGACGCGTGTAATTACAGCCCCTTCTCGAAGTTGACTGTGCATCCGAAATTGTACTCCAACCATCCGTGCGCTACACCTCTCCCACCTGGTACAACTAGTCTCGTAGTGGAGATGTGCCTCACATGCTTTTCTAGATTTTTAAGTCAAATTAACTAAATCCTTCACTCCGGTGTTTGTCCATGTATTTTCTCCTCTAAACAGAATACACGGGTGGGGAAGAAAGCGTTTTCATGAGCGCAGCAAAAAACCAATCGTTTCCGTTACACATTTCGGTATTAAAATGACTAGTAGGCTACATGATTTCCTCGACCTTTTTCAGAAATTTCAATATTTAAATTTTGTGTAGGACGTCCTAATTTTTTACGTTAACATGCAATTTCTCTTTTAATTTCGAAAAGGATTGGTTGGTTAGGTTACCATTTCATTCATTTTAATATAAAATATTTCCTTAGACACACTGACTAATCACATCACACCACCCACAGTACTATAACACACTGGAACTGTAATGATATAGAGTAGTCCTGAAGCCTATGTGTTCTAACGCAGGTCATAAAGAGATGAGGGTGTTCGCGATTCTTTTGTATATAGGGAGAGATCTGCTTCGGTTGCAGCTCTAATGCAGTCTTATGGGACGGTGAAGAAAATCAGTTTTCTGCTGCCGACTACCCTACGTTGAGCTTCAGGAACTGCCGATCACAGATCCGAAAAGTACACTACAGCTAAAATTGTCGAGCAGTTCAAGGCTCCTACAGACAGTAAAATCTCGAATCGAAGGAGAATGAATTGGAAAAATGGATGAAACAATGAACTAGATTACATAAAAGCACGTTTTACATTTTTTATCTTTTCAGATCCATTTAAATGGCGGTTCTGCAGCTCTGCAGTTCTTATTGTAGAGCCGCCCCTGCCCTTAAAACTCAAGAATAATGATATTTTAAAACAACTTCAAATTAATGTAATTCTGAAACTATTGAGATTAGGACAAATATATATATATATATATATATATATATATATATATATATATATATATATATGACATTTTTTGCTCAGAATGTCTTCGGAAATAAGCTCCGTAAGGGACGGTAAATCCTTGTGAATCACTCTGTACAGACTTCAGATTACAATATAACATTAATACTATTTAACTTATATAGTAATCGGCTGTAGAATATATAAATCAATATTCAATAGAAAATGTGAATATGCACATAACCTGTATGGATATTTGTCACTGAAACGGTATCAACAGTTAAAAAATTAAGTATCAAAAAGCTGTATGATACTGAACAAAGTCTCTACATTGAGAAATCCTCTTCTCAAGAATGATGACAATCATAGAAAGACAAAAATTAATTTGGGATGTATTGCACAACTTTTATGACGTCTGCAAATTTATTCTGGTTTATGGAAACTTTTCAAGAATATGCTTCCATTACTGGTAGTGAAGCCATTCTCAGGAAACTTTGTTTTATACATTGCAATGAAAGGATCTACTTCAACTTCACCAAGTGCCGACCTTCTCTAAGTAAAACTTTCATGAAATTGCAGTTTCTCATTTCTTGTTTTTCCATGTGAGCATTTTGATGGTACAGTTTTCTTATAATACCCCGGCCACCAGTTTTTGAAATCAAGTACTGTATCATATTTGAAATTACCTCCTTCACAGTGAAGTTCTATGACTTTGTTGATGATTCTATCAGTGTAGCACAACGCTGAGGAATGTATAGGCTATATAGCTTTTCCTTTAAATTTTTATCTTCACGACCCCAAAATCACGGTCACGTGGGTTAAACGAATGCCCATGTAGTGGGGAAAAGGTACTTAATCTCAACGAAGCGACCAGTAAGCGACATTAGAAATGTGACTACATTGTGGTTTAGATTCTGTCCTAGGCAGCCATCACAAAAGATGTGAAGTACGTATCTTAATAGAAAACTGATCTATTCAATTTTCAAGTTTAGAGAACAGATCGTCTCCAGGATATTATGGCATGTTTTCTAACTAAATAGAGATTTCACTGCTCAATAACTTCTGTATCAAGTGGAAGGAGACGACTTATTTTGAACCTAAATATGATCTGTCTATCTCTTTATAACAGGATAATGAAAGAAACTAGATTTTGTTAAAAAAAAAAAAAAGCGTGACTGGTTTTCTGACTCATCTATTCAATTATATCTAATTCTCAACATTCATTCATTCACAGTGTTCTGCCCAAGGGCAGGTCTTTCACTGCAAACCCAGCATTCTCCAGTCCTTCCTATTTTCTGTCTTCCTCTGTGTCTCCTCATATGATCCATACATCTTAATGTCGCCTATCATCTGGTATCTTCTTCTGCCCCGAACTCTTCTTCTATTCACCATTCCTTCCATTGCATCCTTCAGAAGGCAGTTTCTTCTCAACCAGTGACCCAGCCATTTTTTTTTTCTATTTCTGATCAGTTTCAGCATCATTCTTTCTTCACTCACTCTTCCAACACAGCTTCGTTTCTTATTCTGTCTGTCCATTTCACATGTTCCATTCATCTCCATATCCACATTTCAAATGCTTCTCTTAACTTCGTCGTAATGTCCACGTTTCTGCTCCACACAATGCTACACTCCACACAAAGCACTTCACTAATCTTTTCCTTAGTGTTTTCTCCAGAGGTCCGCAGAAGATGCTCCTTTTTTATTAAAAGCTTCCTTTGCCATTGCCAATCTCTTTTTGACTTCCTTCCTGCAGCTCATGTTACTGTTTATAGTGGATCCCAAGTATTTGTAGCTGTCCACTTGCTCTACTGCCTCATTTAAAATTCGCAAGCTTACCTTCTTTACTTTTCTTTCTACGACCATATTACACAATAATACAATAAGAACAAAGCAAATGGGAACAAACATGTCAAAGTAGTACGACACTTAAAGCTCAACTGCGTATGAAACTGGTTATTTATTTATTTATTTATTTATTTATTTATTTATTTATTTATTTATTTATTTATTTATTTATTTATTTATTTATTTATTTACTAGCCGTACCCGTGCGCTCCGCTGCACCCGTTAGAAATAAATATAAAGTAATTACATAATTAAAATAGGGCGTTTGATCCAGGGAACATTCGTGTTTGATACAAGGATAAATCGTTTAATATGTTACTTAATTTAAATTGTATTTAAAATATTAAAATGCGATCATTTTGATCCAGAGACCACTCATTTGGTGCAATGACAATTTCTTTAACATGTTATTAATTGTTATTCCCAATTATTTTTGGAAGAGCGAAAATTAACAGAAAAATTTTGGCTATGTTTATATTATATTATATTATATTATATTATATTATATTATATTATATTATATTATATTTTATGCTAGACCATGCCGAAATATAGTAATTATACACCTGGTAGAAGACCTATGTCATTAAAGTACACCTACTCATTAAAGGTCAGGTCTTTCAGCCAATGACGACTCAGCTTACAGGTGTTCAGCCAATGACAAGTCAGCCTTGTACCGTTATAAAACCGCAAGTATCGATTATTCTCGGATATGCAATCGAAAGAGAATTAGTGAAAAGTCACGGAGGCTGGAAATCCAATACTGTCGCAGAAGGTTATGTTCTGTTACTATAATAATTAGCGTTAATTGTAAATAATATTCAAATAAATTCAATTTGTCATCTCGTTTTTCAATGTCGAATTCAATAATCAAGGTTATAATATTATAATATTATCAAGTTTAACGGGACTCGGAAAAAATCAATACTTTCGCGTCTGCGCACATCTCACAATTCACGACCTAGAACAAGGTCACTTCCGATCTTGTCAGTTACAAATAAAATGTATACATCTGAATACCGGTAATTTGAAGTTAGAAATATGGTCGAGCATAAAAAGTCGTATGAAACTCGCCTATAATGGCAATTAAGAAGCTCGTATGAAAATTATGAAACTCGCTTGCGCTCGTTTCATAAATATCCATACTCGATTCTTAATTACTATCATTATAGGCTCGTTGCATAATATACTAATATTATATTATAGGCTATTATATTATATTATATTATATTATATTATATTATATTATATTATATTATATTATATTATATTATATTATATTATATTATGTAAAAAGTGTGTCGATAACTCGAATTAGAAAGTTTTTAATTGTTGTGGGAGCTCTTGAATCTCAGGAGGAACAGCCTTTACAACAGCGCAACATAATCTGCTTGGCTTATTACCCAATTTTTTTGCATTGCATTTATTGCATACATATTTTATGTATTTTAACACGATTCAGTTGAGCATAGTTAAAATTTGAATTATAAAATAATGGATTGCTAAGCTAACGTACTATTACTGCATACTAAATCAATACACTCTCGTTGTTCGTTAATTCTCTGAGATAAAAATGAATATGTTCATAAACATTATTTTAAGAAATACAAGAAATGAATATACAGAATAACCTATCAAGTTTTCTGTGCATAAGAAGCTATTTTAATCTTACCTGTCCTCAATTCACTCACAAGTTACTGTAATAACATTATAGCATTATGTCCATCCAGAGAAGCTACACTTTCCAATGATGAAATAATAATTAATTATACAAATCGGTTAATTTAACTTCCTATATTACTTCATACAAACACAGAAACATTGTCTGTAGGCTACGTTTCATAGCTTTCGATTGTTGTGTCCAAGGCCCCTTATAGACGAAGTCATTTGTTTTTTATTTCAATACACCGCCTTAGATGGCAGTTATTTTAATTTTAAAACTCATTTATCTCATTAAATATCAGTCCTATCAAACTTTTTCAAAGAATAAAACTTATCAGAAATCATTTTCAAAGAAAGTTTTGTTATGTAACATTTTTCACAAAAATGAATAATAAGCGAGATATTTCGATTTATTTAATTCAGGCCCCCTTATAACCCCCCTTTTAAATAATGTATTTTGAATGCCATATAGCCTAAAATCTAAGTTACAACGAACTTAATTTATATTCCAATTTTCATCGAAATCCGTTCAGCCATTATCTCCTGAAAAGGTAATAAACATACAGACAGACAGACAGACATACAAACAAAAAATTTAAAAAAGCGATTTTCGGTTTCAGGATGGTTAATTATACATGTTAACACCGATTATTTTTAGAAAATCGAAAATTACCAGAAAAATTTTGGCTACAGATTTATTATTAGTATAGATTTATTTATTTATTTATTTATTTATTTATTTATTTATTTATTTATTTATTTATTTATTTATTTATTTATTTATTTGTTTGTGTGTTTGTTTGTTTGTTTGTTTGTTCGTTCGTTATTTCGTTGGTTCGTTTGTTTGTTCGTTTGTTTGTTTGTTCGTTCGTTTATTTATTTATTTATTTATTTATTTATTATTTACTTATTTGTTCATTCATTCATTCATTCGTTCGTTCGTTCGTCCTTTCCTTCGTTCCTTCTTTTGTTCGTTTATTTATTTATTTATTTATTTATTTATTTATTTATTTATTTATTTATTTATTTATTTATTTATTTATTTATTTATTTATTTATTTATTTATTTATTCTGTCATTCATTCCGTCGTCCGTTCCTTTCTTCCTTCGTTCTTTCGTTCGTTCCCTCTTCATTTCCTTCCTTCGTTCGTTCATTTATTTATTTATTTATTTATTTATTTATTTATTTATTTATTTATTTATTTATTCATTTGTTCATTCATTCGTTCGTTTTTTGCTTTGTTTTTTTTTCAGTTTGGTCGTTCGTTCTTTCGTTCATTGATTCGTTCATTCATTGATTCACTCATTCATTGATTAATTGCTTCATTCACTCATTAAAATGATCTGCAAGAGAATGTAGTAAAACTAACAAAGTTTTAGAAGTCTTTAATATGAAAATCTCTTTCTATAAAACCAAAGTAATGTCTATGGAAGGAATATATAATAGAGGAGCTAAAATCATTATAAAAGATCAGTTAGAACAGGCGAATAATTTCAAATTTCTTGGATGCGAACTATTAATATATTATAATTTGAACCAAGATCTAGATAACAGTGTAATAAAATATAATTCAATAAATGGATATATTGACAGATACTTACGAAATTCAATGAGGAAAAGGTCAAACTCAGATGACAATATACAGTAGTATCGAAATCGATGCTATTTTATAGTAGTGAAACCTGGATAATGATGAAAAAAGACAAAAATAACACTGAAAGCTGAGAAATGAGATTTATGAGACAGCTACTATGAGTATCTCTAAGAGACAGAGTGAGAGTGCAGACATGAGAAAGGCACTGGGTATAAGAAATAGTATAGCTACTGCAAGAGGTAAGTCAATACCAAAAGAACTGGCAAGGGCTTGTCAACCGAATATCCCCTGACAGACTACTGCAGTAAACAATGGTAGACGGGATATAGGACGGCCGAGAACCAGGTGAAAGACCAAATTCAAGAATAAATATCTTTGGCGCGGAACGGAATAAATCCCAATCCTTGGAAAGGGAGAAAAAGGTTTTGCTTTACTTTTGTAAAACCTTGTACAGGGACATCATTTTATTTTTACTAACATTTTTAATATTAACCTGTCTATACCTTTAGAGAGCCGGAAACACCGCTTGCTCCCCCTCCAAGACTGGAGTTCTATGATACTGGCGTAAAACACAAATCACTCTACTAGGTATAGGAAGGAAGAAAGGTAGTTCATCATTTACGTAAACTAGGAAATATCGCGATTTTGAGTTTGATAATTTCCATTAGGTTTTTCTTTAATCAAAGTATAGTACTGTATTAAAAATAAGTGTTTTTACTCAAGAAGTGAGTTATCCATGCGAACGTATTCATTATGCAGTGTATATTATACTGTCTACAGCACATTAGCGTACAATATAGAGAAAGAAGTTAAATTGAAAAATAATCATAATATGAACATTTAAACACAATTTTGAAAATGGTGGCCGTTCATTTCGATAAAGGCTTCAGTTCTTTTGTGCATATTATCGCACTATAGACTATTGCATCTAATTCCAATTGCCAGTTTCGTCCTTCGTACTAGTAACTCATGTCGAAATAATTCTGTACCTACTCTACGTACTGTAAATTCAATCTTCACTTCTGCCCGACCCGCACAGATAAAATTACTCAGACATGCTATCTACTGTCCGTCCAAGTGGTTATGCCGCAGGATTGTAGAAAGGGAGGAAATCACGTGGCCCTTTTATTTAAGTTAAATTAAACAGCTGTATAATATTACGTAAACTTCCAATTCCTTAGAGAAATTAATGTTTTCAGAAAAGAGCTAAGACAGCCCAGCTATTACAGAGGGGCGAGCAGAAGCAGGTGGGGGAAATCGGGATGCGACGTAGGCAAACGGACAGTACCTGTGCGAAAATATGATTCAATATTGAAAGCTCTTTCGTCACTGGAAAACGCGAACATATTTCCGGAACGTACTATACTCAGTAACTCAGTACTGCTTACTATCTGCTGTCTTGGATCTGTGTGGAGGACGGTTGAACTTCCTTAGTAGAAGGGCTGGGAGTGAAGTATATTCAAAAACTCAGGTACAATAAAAATTGAAGTAAAAATAAAATGATGTCCCTGTATGTGTCACTCGGGAACAAAATTTACGTATGCATATTGTCGAAAGTGTTACAATTATAAGTACATATACTGGGTGTTCATTTCAAAGTGTGTCATGACGTCACTGTTGATGAGTCAGCAATTTGAAGCGAGTTTCAGCTTTTGTGCCAGAGAAGTTGTCTATTAATCAAGGCGTTCAATCTGAACTTGAGAACGTGTACGGTATAACTTGAACGTCGTAGCAACAGATGGCGGTCTGTACGGTCTGTGTGCTACCATAACCTCTTTCCAACTGTATTTTGCGCGGGCAAGTCATACGCAGGGTATTTGTTATCATCGGTTGCGTACGGAAACATTCCAAACACAAATCAAATGCTCCGTGTCCATGTTAACCGTCGAAATTAATATCAACAAATACGTAAGTAATCGTCTCAACTCTCTCCACATATCCCGACAGTAAGAAAAAACTCACCTCAGTACATGTTTCGAAACAGTTCACATTCCTGCCACTACCGACGTTACCGTACGTATCAGTAAGTACTCTTCTGAATGAACGCCGTACTTGCTAGGCAACTTCTCTGGCACATAAGCAATACACCTCTGCGGAAGTGTAGGAAGATTGCATTCTCTAGGCTCATCGACTAGCCACATGACGGCATACAGCGAGCCATGACACACTTTGAACTGAACACCCAGTATAGTCCACCTGTTTTTCCCTGCTTCCCTAAAAGAAAAGGAAGTGGTTTGAGCCAACTATCATATTTGCTTTGGATGCAGTATTCGTGCTAGATTAATAGCTATAAATAAATAATAGTCTGATTTCTTCCGAAATGAGAGTATTTATATTCGAACATTGAAATGTCGATACTGTAATATAACTCATTTTTATAGAGCCATTCATGCCAGACATTATATTGGCGCAATAATCTAATTGACGTTCCTTGATGCATTCATACATCGCCACACTAATACATTCATGTAATGTCAGGCACTTGACGAGGGAGTCACTGACTCCTCTCGACCGATCGAGGATTAATTGATAACATTTTCAATTTATGCGCCTCGTATATTTACATTGGCAGCTATCGCTACCAGTGGCGGCCCGTGAGCCTGACCTGTGGGGTGGTCACATTTAAGGAGATGTTAGAGCAGATCTCACCACTTATGTTTATAGGTGATCGACGATCAGGTTCAGCACAACTCACTAATAATTGTATATGAAGTTGCGTGGAGTAGGGAGATGCTTATCGGGCGGGACATGGAGCATCCCTAAGCACGTCACTACAAATAGAATTTTTGTGCACCTGTGTTGGAATGAGTTGCGTGCCGAATCTGCTGCCTGACTAAGTCGGCCCCACCACCTGCCACACCATCCATTCCTCTCCAGCCATCAAATCTGCATACTGTATTTCCGGTGGTGGTTTTTTTGAGCCTTACAAATCTACATTAGTCGTCATTAGACTGACCACATTGTTTAAGGGGTTAGGTACAGCTTACAGCAGTAAAAGTTTTGAAAATATTCAACATTATTTTTCCTCCATTACTGTATCTTGTACAATAATGAAAATTGGTATGTGTAAACACTGTCCTTCTGATTTATGAAAAAATATTTTTACGATTTAAAAAAAATATATTTTTTTTTCAAAATTCAAAATAATGGCAGTTCACTGTACAGTGATGAATCATTTCCCTCATAACTCATAAAATTGTTAACTTTTTCATGCTCTCTCTCTTTTATTTTATTTCTGAAACTCATGTTTATAATATCATGCTCTTTCAACTACATTCCTTAATAAATAATATTATTTTTATTTTGTGTTAGAAGAAAATACTGTACTGATATTTGACCATTTTTAAATGAATTTATTTTTTATCAGACAATCTGTCAAATGTAGAGAAGTGATATTGCATCATATTGCAGATATGACATGCATAAATACACACAAAAAATTTCATCACAGAATGTTGGATAGTTTTTTAGTTATGTGGAAAACGCTTCATCACTGCACAGTCAACTTAATTTTGAAAAAAAAAATGTAAATAATTTTGTTTAAATCGTAATTTTTTTTTCATCTAGTAGAAGGACAGTGTTTTACACATACTAATTTTCATTATTGTACAAGATACAGTAATGGAGGAAAAAATGTTGAATATATCCAAAATTTTACTTGCTGTAAGCTGTACCTCACCCCTTAAGGCACAAATGAGACACAGAGCATGTACCGACATCAATGCTAGATTAGTAACACCATCATACTTAGGCAGCGCTCATCATATTAGGAAGTTTAAATGCAGAAAACGAACGGACGTGGCAAAATTTTTCTTTGTTAACCGCACAATAGTAGAATGGAACAGCTTACCTGCGGCAATCTTTCACGGTGGTTATCTCAAAATCAATACATTTAAGGAAAGGTTGAGAAGATTAGACTGAAAATGTAATTTTAGGTGCAGTGTAATTATCTAAGTTGTGTCATGTAATTAATTAAGTTGATATATAATTAATTAAGATGATATGTAATTAAGTTGATATGTAATTACTTAAGTTGACAATAGTTGGATTTAATAGAAGTACTTATAAGTTAGTTACCTTTCGCTTATTGTAGGCGTTATTATAGCGTAGTTTTTAATCATAGTCCTAGATTTATTGCATCTATTTAATTATAGTTAGAATTACATTTACGTTTATTTTATTTTTTATTCTATATTTATTATTTTTTCGTACAATTATTTAATTTTTATTAATATTTATTATAATGTTATTATTGTGTATTATATATCACTGCCACAGGGTGTATACCCAATTGTAGTGTTTAATAAATAAATACTTACAATACAATACATACGTCACCATCAGGCATGCAAAAACGTTTTGGACCTCCGGTGCTTCTTAAATAAATCTCTGAATCGTCTAGAATCCACCATCACTACCCTCTACTCATCTTTTGGACAAACCGCGATAACTAACTTCCGATTTAGCGTTACGCAAACACAAGAGATGTTATATTTTTCTGAACGGAGATTACAGTATAATGAAATCGGAATTGTGTACAGTGTTGTTATTATGACGAGGGAAAAGAGAGAGAACTCACAGAAAAACCCTCACTACCGTGGCTTTGTCCACCACAAATACAAAATCACTACAATTCGCTGAGATTTCAATCGGGTTCGCGGTCGTCGTAAGCCAGCGCTCTGCCATCTGAGCTACCAAGATGATTTTGTGTGGAGAAAATATGTATAGTCCCACCAACTTCGTATTACCGATTGGAGATGAGGTCGCTGCTATCGCTACAAACAGGAAACATGCAACGAGCTCAGTAGTTCGCACTCCTGCTGTCGTCCATCGGAAGTTGGCTGGCCTATAATATCATTATTTGTGGAATGAATTTACTCAATGATATTTATTGTTAGAAAATCGTTTGATTTCTTGTGGCCAAGTCTGCCTTTTCAATCGATACACAAGAGCTCATTCAAAGACGTTTGAAAAGTTCATAGCCTGACGTAGAAATGAAACTAGAATTATTCTGAAACAATATTTATTTATCAACAGTAATCTCACTAGAGGTTTTGATTTATCTACAGAAAATGAAAACTCGAGTGGGATTTAATTGACTATTATACGATTAGAAGAAATTATATAAAGATTAGAAGTAACGAAGTACTCCAATACAATAAAATATTAAATGGCTTAGGAAAATACACCTGTCCTTAAATGTATTATTGTACCATCTCATAATTACAAATATTACGCCAGATGGCAGTAGTGTGTTATGATTAGCTGTTTTCTTGTTATCAGTTGTGCCAACTATGGAATCTTCATTGGACTCTGTGGACGGTTACTAGTCAAGAAGGCTTTGTTGATCCAGTTTCATTTTTATTAAAACAGTTGCATTCCACTTCGATTATCCAGATCCCAGTAATCAACGTCACTTGACAGATGGTTTTCAATAAATCTTAATATTAAGCAATCTCTGATACGTGACTATCCATAATACCATATAGCAGAAGCTATAACATAACCTAAGTATATAAACAAGTGTTAGAGAAGTTTAAATTAGGGATGATGAAATAAACAAGAAAAGTTTTAATTAAGGACGATGAAATAAAAAATAAACATGAATAATTTTAAAAGGAACAATTATTGAAAGTACAATTTTTAAATTTGAATGTTTTAGTTCAGTTGATGTTATATTTGACGTGTGCGTAAAAGAAGTGGAATTCGTTGATGTACATGGTTTATTCCTCAACTTATTCAGGTTTTCCGAATGGTGCTCTTCATTTATTTACAAATAGGGTTTCAGGGAAGATGCATAGCTATGACCAGTGACCTTTATTAATTCTTGTTCTTGAATGCCAATGCAAGTCATATTTGAAACTGCTGCATATCGACTGGAGTGGTTTGTAATTTTCTGTTTTTTGACGTCCATACCAGTGCAGTTTGAAATGTTGGCAAACAAAGAAACAAATGCTAGGGTAGTGATAAAAACAAACAAATGCTAGGGACGCGATAAAATTGTGCGATAGGCAGCCGTGATTCGTTGAAACATGCCTTTCGTACCGTTTTATTGGTTAAAAGTAGTATGACGTAGTAAAAGTGTAATAGTCAAAATAATCCCGCTCCCCTGAGATTCACACACCTGGTTCACCGGTTCGGCAATGCTGCTATACTTGCCTTGTACACAGAATCCTTGAGGTCTGCAAAAAAGATCTTCTGCTCCTGCGATTACCTGTTCATTTGACGAAAATTTCTTCCCAGCCAAGTGAGTTTTAAGCTTTGGGGAAAGAAAAAAGTCTGTGGATGCGAGAACTGGTGAGTGGGGGGGGGGAATAATTGTTATTGTAAGTCCACTGAGTTTTAATACAGTAGAGAGGATATTATTTCTTCTTTTCGTGACTGATATAGCCGTGGTTTTAGTTGTATTAAACGCTAACTTATTATCCTCTCTCCATTCGTGTAAAGTACGTAGTGCAGTATTTTCATGATTTCTGTCTGAGTTATGTCCCTCAATGTAACCACTAACAGGGCACCATTAACGTAGATCAATATTACGTAGGTACCAGGCTGTTCCAGTTATATTACATCGTAGTACAAAACTTCCAAAAAAACTGGACTACAACATGAACCTTTGGATATCCTCACATGAAGTCTCTCTTGAATGTGGATCCAGCTATTTTCACATTTGCTTTACGATAACTGAAATAGATCAATGTTAATCAATATCTAAAATACTTGAGCTCTAAACCAACATGAAATATAAGCTAATTAAATATATGAAGTGGTGAGAATGATAAAGTCCTAAACCACAGAGACAGAATTTCACAAGACAGCGTATTAAAAGTTTAGAGTTCAATGCTATTAGGTGCGGTACCATATCTTCAGCGTCCCATGTGCCCCGTCGTGCAGCAGGAAGAGGTAGAGAGCATACCCGCTAGCAGCTACGAGTGCACCATGGTGCACTGTGTTCTCTGCGGGTAAGAAACGCTAGACCCAGGGTGCTCTGTGCTGACGACCGCTGCTCTAGATCATAGATGTCCAGTTGTAACTCGTACGAGGTAACTCCTGCCATAAGCAACCCGCAGCGCATATTCTTTAAGGTCGTTTTTCCTATTTTATATGGAAAGTTATTGACCTTAGCAGAGCATGCTTGATGTGCAATATCTCCTGGTTCTATAGCGTTTGGACACCCATGCTCTAGATTCATAATTCCCTAAAGACTATTTTGTTCAAAATTGAGTATGCACGCATATTGCTTGCTAAGAATGAATTATTGTGATGATACATAGGCTATAGTTTGAATTTAAAAAGTCACTAAATTTAAAGAAAAGTTTTCGTTAAAAGTCACTGTTAGGTTGAAAATTTCCTCTGTTTGCCATCAGTTACTGTCAAAATCCTTCAGTTTGTGAAAGTGAATGTAGGGGATTTTGAATCTATAGGATTCATTTGCTGAGTGAATTTTGTAATATTTTCCTAGTAGCTTCCTCATGTGTGTAAGAGACGAATTCACACAAATAACTATTTTTGTTAAAGTGTGGCTTTGCACTATCTCATCCTCACCTCTATATATAATAAAATCTGCTCTGATAAAAGGAAGAATTGATAACATTTGGTTTTTAGTGTTATGGTTAAATTTATGTTACATTACAGGTCTTGTATACGATTTGCTAAGAAATGTTAATAGTTGATTTCTAGCTGTAGCTCATGTAATAAAGATGAAGCTAAATTATTATGTTATTATTTGAAATAGTATATTACGAACCTAAACATGGCGTAGTCAATATATTAACAACTTTAAATAATATTTATTTATAATTTTATTAATTTAAAAAATAATAATGGAATGCCATGAATTTTCAAGGATATATTTCCTGCTCGTCCGTGAAACGAAACCTGGCTCTATCAGGAGCTGAGGTACGAAAGACCATATGTCAGCGTCGAATTCACGAATGCCAACCAGGGCACCTGTCGTACTTGAACAAACATCGCAAATAAGGCCCCACAAAGGTTCAAACCGTGCCCACTGACCCGTCCTGGGTCTAGCCTTCGCAAAACCAAGCCAAGTGCAGTCCTTAATATCCATTAACTTCGCCTTCGATGTGTTATTAGATAGAATCTGGCGAAGTGTATTGCTTGACTTAAATGTAGTTCTCATATTATATTTTATTTTATGCGTTTTTAGTTTTCCATGGTGAAAGTGATCAGAAATAGACTTCTGGGTATTCTACATTGTCCTGAAATTTAACATTTCCAACGTTTTGTAACTACATACAGGTCCCATCATCAGGTAGATATCACAAGAGTGGGCGACCCCTGTGATCAAATTTAACCTTGAACCAATCTAACTTGTATGACATCACCAAATGACGCCATCTCTTCTCAATATGTGTATGAGAGCGTCTAATTTGCGTATAAAATTAACCGTGTCGCGAAGCCTCTCTAGTAATATCTCGACATCGAGAACAGATATAGAATTGGACGCAGTTTCGCAATAATAGACCAACCGACAATTTGAAAAAAAAAATGAGATATTTGCACAGATCTGTTGATGGTAGGCTAATTTAACTCAAAAAAAAATCAAGAATGCGATTTCTGAATTTTACTGCTATTTATAAGGAAAAATTCGTTTTTTGCATAAAGTTCATTTATTTATTTTGCTTTCAAATATTAATTCAACTACTGGTCTCTTATTAAAAATCAGTTAGCCTTTTTTTGGTATTATTTGTGCTATATTTTGTAGTAGTATAAATGTTATAATATTCTTCCTTAAAATGTTTTATAAAAAAATAGATTTAATTCAATGGCCAATATCACAAAACAGGTTTCTGGTGCTTGGCCTATTATTGCGTAACTCCGTCCAATTGTGCAACCACTCGTTTGATTTTGTAATCGCGAGTTCTGCAATATTACAGTGATTATTACACTTTCACTACGTCATACTACTTTTGACCAATAAAAAGGTACAAAAGAATGTGTTTCAAAGAATCATGGCTGTTTATCGCTACAATTTTATCACTTCCCTAGCATTTTATTTTTATCACTTCCCTAGCATTTTATTTTTATCACTTCCCTAGCATTTATTTGTTTTTATCACTTCTCTAGTATTTGTTTGTTTGCCAACATTTCAAATTGCAAATTCTTTATGGTAATATAAAACATGATTTGCAGTTGTCATTTGTTTCCCGCATAGATATTCGACTAAAAATGGCGGCTCCGTTCAAACGTTTTGGTGAAGGTAAAATTAGTGAAATAGAATTTCAGTAAGTCAATTAATATCTATGTTATTGTATTAGAGTACTTTTTTTTTTCTTACAAACTTCATATATTTTCTTCTGTTTTATCACCTCCCTATCATTTGTTTCTTTGTTTGCCAATATTTCAAACTGCATATTCTTTACGGTACTATGTATAAAACATGCTTTGCGATCATCATTTTTTTACCGCATAAATAGTCAACTGAAAATGATGGCGCCGTTCTAAAGGTTTGGTGAAGCTAACATTAATGAAATAGAATTTTAGTAAGTCAATTAATATTTTATTGTATTAGAGTACTTCATATTTCTTCTAATCTTTATATATTTTCTTCTAATCGTGTAACATTGAATCAAATCTCACTTGATTTTTTATTTTCTCTAGATAAATCAAAACCTCTAGTGAGACTGCTGTTGATGATATACACGTATGATACAGTTTAAGTGAATCATAGTGAACAATGTTTTCTGAGCGGGGACTGATTTCGGAATATCGCTTTATATGAAGAGAAAATATATTGCATGTCTTTCATATCCATGCTCTCCATTTGTGAACCGAAACAAAAATAAGACATTCAAACTAACACAACTGTAGTTTCATTACTCTTCATGGGGGTGCCAGAGAGTTCATATATAAAAAAATCAATATGGAGGCTATCTTTGTTCTGGCAATAAAGTATTATTATTATTATTATTATTATTATTATTATTATTATTATTATTATTATTATTAGTTGATAATGGGATGATGATTAACGAATCCAAAACTTACGTAATATCATTTTCAAGGAAAACCTCTACACTAAAATATAACTATCATCTAAAATATGTATTAATTAACAGAAAAAAGATTGTATTAGAGACTTCGGTGTATTAATTGACAGTAAATTATATTTTCACAACCACATTGATTATATTTATAACCATGCAATAAGAATGTTGGGAATAATTCGGTCAATTACTTATTCTTTTTCAACACCTGACTCTCTTTTAATACTATACTATATATTAATGAGATCGAAACTCGAATATGCATCTGTAGTTTGGAACTCTATTACTAGTTCTGATTCGGCAAAACTGGAAAATATTAAAAGGAAATTTATTTCATTATGTTCGTACAGATTCCTGCCTAATAACTAGACTTAGTTGAATTGCCACACGCAGCATGCAATCAGGTTGCCGATGTATGTAGTATAGAAGAGGTGAGCGACCGCCCGGTCTCGTAGTATAAGCAGTTCATGTTAAGAGTTGTGACCGGTCCAAATAGATAGAGCAGCTACAGCTAATGTATACCTATGTAAGCACTTGTCTTTGCATTACTGTGGTTGGAATAGTCAAAGCTTAAGATTTGTTCAGTGCAGACAAGAATTCAATCAAACATACTACAATGAGAGTGTTGCTGTTCCAAACAATTGCCCCTGGAATACCCTTACCCCCGCGCCAGTCTTGACCCGTTAGGGAACGTGGTTGGATGCTGGTAATAATAACATTACGTCAAAATAATGGAGGTCATTGATGCATTGGATAGGACAGACAGTTCCGCTGTTGCAGCTGTAAAATCATTGTCTTCTGAACAGCTATTGGAAGATATTCTGTTCATTGATTCTGATTTTAAAATCGTGTCCAAAAGCATCATCCTGTTAGAATCGTCTAAACTACAACTCTCAGAAGTCCTTAATATAGTGGATAAAGTATCACAAACCGTTATCAAAAATAACAATTCACTAATCTCAGAAAAAGTGAAATGTAAGTTGAGAAACATTATTGCTAAAAATTCTGCCTATTCATAACTTCGTACTATAAATGATGTACTATCAGGTCACGACAAGACACCTGAAGTTGGTGTACTGAAAAGTAGTGACTTTCCGTTCTTCAAATATGTACGTATTACATCGTGTGATGTCGAACGTACATTTTCCCAAAATAAAAACTGTTTAAGTGACCATCGGAGGAGGTTACTTTGCAATCGCTCAAAATGTGCATAACTCTTCACTGCATTGCACATATTCCAAGATGATGTGAGCATCTTACATTAAATTTTAAGAGTTAATATATCTCACAGTAAAATAATTGTGTATTTACATGTTTAGACATTTCCTACTTCAATGATCATTCATTATATTTCTTGAATGAAGGATACAGGTTTTATTTTAACCGCAGTATACTGCTCAGTGTTTACATTAGAGGCATAATCTATTCTTTGCACGCCCCCTTTCTCATACAGTCTATACCGCGTGCGCAGTAAACCTTGCGATTCTCGTGGCAATTCCACGAAGTCTACTAATAACTCTGGGTATAACAATAATAAAAATTGCGAGCACTGTAAATGTCGAAGCCTGTATGCCAGACGTAATGATCTCGATTACTTATTCTTATGTAAAGTCCTTAAAGATGACATTAAATTGTCAATCTTTCTTAAACAGTGTCAGCCTTCGTATTCCTATGAAGGACATGAGACATCACAAACTCTTCTATATTAGAAATTCTAAATATTCCTCGCCGGCCTCCAGCTGTATTAAACTTGCTAACTTACATGTAGGCGATTTCGATCCATTCAATGTATAGAAGTATTATAATATGGCAATGTCTTTGCTAATATTATTTGTATAATCCTTATACATAAACTGGTAGTAAGAATTAACTCATTTCCCTAATATTTTATAGTATTAATTCTTGTAAACTAATTATTGTAATCTATGTTATTTATTTTGTTGTTAACTCAAGTATTTAATTTGTACCATAGTTGTTCATTTTAATGTATTAATTGTATGACTGTGCTGGACATTTATTGGCCAATGGCTGTTGTCCAGTACATAAATATCAATAAATAAAAATAAATATTATTATTATTATTATTATTATTATTATTATTATTATTATCACTTTTGTTGACGTCGTACAAAATTTTGTCTAATATTCTTTTGAGAAGATTAACTCCATATGTAGATGAAATTATTGGGGATCATCAGTGTGGTTTTAGGCGTAATAGATCAACTATTGACCAGATATTTTGTATTCGACAGATAATGGAGAAAAAATGGGAGTATAAGGGTACAGTGCATCAGTTATTCATAGATTTCAAAAAGGCATATGACTCGGTTAAGAGAGAAGTTTTATATGATATTCTTATTGAATTTGGTATTCCCAAGAAACTAGTTCGATTAATTAAAATGTGTCTCAGTGAAACGTACAGCAGAGTTCGTATAGGTCAGTTTCTGTCAGATGCGTTTCCAATTCACTGTGGGCTAAAGCAAGGAGATGCACTATCACCTTTACTTTTTAACTTCGCTCTAGAATATCCCATTGGGAAAGTCCAGGATAACAGAGAGGGTTTGGAATTGAACGGGTTACATCAGATGCTTGTCTGTGCGGATGACGTGAATATGTTAAAAGAAAATCCACAAACGATTAGGGAAAACACGGGAATTTTACTTGAAGCAAGTAAAGAGATAGGTTTGGAAGTAAATCCCGTAAAGACAAAGTATATGATTATGTCTCGTGACCAGAATATTGTACGAAATGGAAATATAAAAATTGGAAATTTATCTTTTGAAGAGGTGGAGAAGTTCAAATATCTGGGAGCAACAGTAACAAATATAAATGATACTCGGGAGGAAATTAAACACAGAATAAATATAGGAAATGCCTGTTATTGTTCGGTTGAGAAACTTTTATCATCCAATCTGCTGTCGAAAAATCTGAAAGTTAGAATTTATAAAACAGTTATATTACCGGTTGTTCTTTATGGTTGTGAAACTTGGACTCTCACTTTGAGAGAGGAACATAGGTTAAGGGTGTTTGAGAATAAGGTGCTTAGGAAAATATTTGGGGCTAAGAGGGATGAAGTTACAGGAGAATGGAGAAAGTTACACAACACAGAACTGCACTCATTGTATTCTTCACCTGACATAATTAGGAGCATTAAATCCAGACGTTTGAGCAGGGCAGGGCATGTAGCACGTATGGGCGAATCCAGAAATGCATATAGAGTGTTAGTTGGGAGGCCGGAGGGAGAAAGATCTTTAGGGAGGCCGAGACGTAGATGGGAAGATAATATTAAAATGGATTTGAGGGAGGTGGGATATGATGATAGAGAATGGATTAATTTTGCTCAGGATAGGGACCAATGGCGGGCTTATGTGAGGGCGGCAATGAACCTCCGGGTTCCTTAAAAGCAAGTAAGTAAATAAGTTATTATTATTATTATTATTATTATTATTATTATTATTATTATTATTATTATTATTATTATTATCATTATTTCTGAAACTGGTCTCCTATATTGACGGACATATTCTATTTGCCGGTGACTCAGAGTAGAAGTTTTTCACTTAAAAATTTGGAGTCTAATACTGTAACCACTACATAGTCGACGTTGATAGTATAGGGCAAGTTAAAATGTGTGTTTTTGAGATTACGTTCAGGTGGAAGCTGTTCATAATAACTAGGCACCAGCGAGTTATTTCTGAAGCGTTAGCAAGTTCGTGGAATTCCGCTAAGAGAATCCGTCGTGCAGGCCTCCATCCCGATTTCATCATAAGCGAGTTTGTATCGCCGGGCAACTATGATGTATGGAACATTGCAGTGTTCACGCCAAATTATATGAGATGATATTCCGTTGCTGTTTATGAGCCGAACATGTTTGGATATACCAATCATAACTCCAAGGTATTATGTGACGTATCCCTACAGGAAATGTAAAGCTTTCAGATCACGTATCTGTGCACGTTTGAACCTCCACGAACGACCCATTTAGTGATTTGCATCATTTGAAATGGCAATACTTTGGTATGGATACCTTTCCTCTTTCACCCTCTTTCTCTCTGCTTTCGACGTACAAACAAAATATATGTATTTGTACACATATAAAGGCCTACACTTTTTTCTCGTTCATCTGTGTAAATCGCACAATAATAAATAATTATTCTTTCTCAGAATTTACATGTTGTTTTGAGTAGTTAAAAAAAGTAAAAGGGGAATTATAAAGTTCATTGAATTGTATTAAACGACTCTATTCTTGGTATGTACTCGTAACTATTAAGTTAACAAGTCTTAGGACTTCGTGGCATGCATCACAAAATAATGTAACCAAGATTATTGTTAATAAAATGTTTATTAAAATCAGTGGTTTCCATATTTATAGTTTATGTAGAGGAAGTGTTACAAATATTTATTTTGTTTCTTTCGTTTTGGAACCTACATGTTTCGAATACTGAACGTAAACTATCGTCCTGTTTAAGGGAGACCGGGGGCTGGTTGACACACTTTTGTGTGTCTGTGTGTGTGTGTGTGTTTTTTTTTTTTTTTGAGGTCAAGGAAACAACCTGATTTTAATAATTGAAGTATATAAACACACCCAATATTTGTGTTATGTTAATGTAATTTCACAAATTGTATAACATTAACCTGGATAAAGATATGTTTTGTTTTCTTAGTGGGTGAAATTGTGCCAACCAACCCCGTAAGAAGGGTAAGTTGACACAATATATGGCATTCATAAACGTTATATTAATAAAGGAGTTTATGAGCTTAAAAATAACGTTTATGGTAATTTGGTCATAAATTTGATTGAAACATAAGAAAAACACTCATACTTACTTAATTACAAATGGCTTTTAAGGAACCCGAAGGTTCATTGCCGCCCTCACATAAGCCCGCCATCGATCCCTATCCTGTGCAAGATTAATCCAGTCTCTATCATCATATCCCACCTCCCTCAAATCCATTTTAATATTATCCTCCCATCTACGTCTCGGCCTCCCCAAAGGTCTTTTTCCATCCGGTCTCCCAACTAACACTCTATATGCATTTCTGGATTCGCCCATACGTGCTACATGCCCTGCCCATCTCAAACGTCTGGATTTTATGTTCCTAATTATGTCAGGTGAAGAATACAATGCGTGCAGTTCTGCGTTGTGTAACTTTCTCCATTCTCCTGTAACTTCATCCCGCTTAGCCCCAAATATTTTCCTAAGCACCTTATTCTCAAACACCCTTAACCTATGTTCCTCTCTCAAAGTGAAAGTCCAAGTTTCACAACCATACAGAACAACCGGTAATAGAACTGTTTTATAGATTCTAACTTTCAGATTTTTTTACAACAGACTGGATGATAAAAGCTTCTCAACCGAATAATAACAGGCATTTCCCATTTTTATTCTGCGTTTAATTTCCTCCCGAGTGTCATTTATATTTGTTACTGTTGCTCCAAGATATTTGAATTTTTCCACCCCTTCGAAAGATAAATCTCCAATTTTTATATTTCCATTTCGTACAATATTCTGGTCACGAGACATAATCATATACTTTGTCTTTTCGGGATTTACTTCCAAACCGATCACTTTACTTGCTTCAAGTAAAATTTCCATGTTTTCCCTAATCGTTTGTGGATTTTCTCCTAACATATTCACGTCATCCGCATAGACAAGAAGCTGATGTAACCCGTTCAATTCCAAGCCCTGCCTGTTATCCTGAACTTTCCTAATGGCATATTCTAAAGCGAAGTTAAAAAGTAAAGGTGATAGTGCATCTCCCTGCTTTAGCCCGCAGTGAATTGGAAAAGCATCAGATAGAAACTGACCTATACGGACTCTGCTGTATGTTTCACTGAGACACATTTTAATTAATCGAACTAATTTCTTGGGAATGCCAAATTCAATAAGAATATCATATAATACTTCCCTCTTAACCGAGTCATATGCCTTTTTGAAATCTATGAATAACTGATGTACTGTACCCTTATATTCCCATTTTTTCTCCATTATCTGTCGAATACAAAAACCTGATCAATAATCGATCTATTACGCCTAAAACCGCACTGATGATCCCCAATAATTTCATCTACGTACGGAGTTAATAAGAAACACACTCATACAAATAAAAACCATGAAACCGTAGTCTTACATAATCTGAATCATAGTTACGGCATACGTAATATGCAGCATTGTTCAGGTAGGCCTAGATGCTACATGAGCACATATTTTACACTTCGTACAACCATACAAAGAATTTGAAAAGAACGTTTAAGGGCTTGAAAATCTGTACAATAATAATAATAATAATAATAATAATAATAACAATAATAATAAGATGATGATGATGATGATGATGATGATGATGATGATAAAAAAGAAGACCTTTTTTAGAAATATAAGGAACTTGAAAATACTTTGAAGGGCTTGAAAAATCCGGGCCATGATAACAACATACAGTGGCTGAAGAAGAAGAAGAAGAAGAAGAAGAAGAAGAAGAAGAAGAAGAAGAAAAAGAAGAAGAAGAAGACCTATATTATAAATATAAGTATCTTGAAAAGAACGTTTAAGGACTTAGAAATCCTGCCATAATAATAACTAACAAGGCTGGAGAAGAAAAATAAGAAGAAAAAAAGATTTGTTTAGTTATCCAGGGACATCATTTCATTTTACTTCAATTTTTATTGTACCTGAGTTTTTGAATGTACTTCACTTCCACCCCTTCTGCTAGTAAACGTCACCCGTCCACACACAAAACCAAGGCCGCATATACAGTCAAAATCGTCTTACGTTCATAATAAACAGTACTGAGTGAGTATAATACGTTCCAAAAATATGGTCGCGTTTTCCAGTGAAGAATATATTGAATCATATTGAATTATATTTTTTCAAAGATTCTGTGCGTCCCATTGGTTACTCCCGGTTTCCCCCACGCGCTTAGTTGCTGGGCTGTCTTAGCTCTTTTCTGAAAACGTTTGCTGTTAGGAATTTGACATCTACGTAATATTATACAACTGTTTAAGATAATGTAAATAAATGGACCTCGTTAAATAATTAACTATCACGTAATTTCTTCCATTTCTACAATCCTACTACATAATCACATGAAAGGAGAGAGATAGCATGTCTGAGTAAATTTATATGTGCGGATCGGGCAGAATTGAATTTACAATACGTAAGGTACTTTGTTATAGAGTAGGAACAGAATTATTTCAACATGAGTTACTGTTTTCAGGTACGAAAGACGAAACTGGAAATGCGAATTTGGTACAATATAGTGCTATAATATGCAAAAAAAGAACTGAAGCCTGTATCGAAATAAACGGCCACCATTTTCAACAATTTGTTTAAATATCCAGATTTTGATTAATTTTCAATTCAAATTATTTTCTATATTGTATGCTAATGTGCTATAGACATTATAATATATACTGTACTATGAAGACGTCCGCATGGATAGCTCAATTAGTGAGTAAAAACACTTATTAATACTGTACTGTATTTTGATTAAATGGAAACCTATTATCAAACTCAGAATCGTTATATTTTCTAGTTTACGTAAATGGATGCACTACTTTTCTTCCCTCCTATACCTAGTAAAGTGATTTGCTTGTATTTTGCACTAGTATCATCAAACTCCGGTCGTGGAAGGGGGTAGCAAACAGTGTTTCCGGTTTTCAACCGTTAATCAAAAGGTATAATCAGGTTAATATTAGAAATGTTAGTAAAAATAAAATGATGTCCCGGTATAAAGAACTTGAAAAGAACGTTTAAGGGCTTAAAAGTCCGGTCCATAATAATAAAATACAGCTTCGGAGGAAATAGTACATTATGCAAAGAGCCTATAATGGTAGTAATTAAGACGCGAGTATGTTTCTTTATGAAACGAGCGCAAGCGAGTTTCATAATTTTCATACGAGCGTCTTAATTACCATTATAGGCAAGTTTCATACGACTTTTTATGCTCGACCATATTTATAACTTGAAATTATTCATAAGTATTCATATTATGACTATGTAAGTGAGGAACGGAACTTACCTTCTAAATTGTGAGATGTGCGCAGACGCGAAAGTATTGATTTTTTCCGAGGCACGAATGTCATTGACCTTGATATAATCTAGAGAATAACATGAACATTAGTCTTGATATAACCTGGAAATTGATTTAGAATTGAAAAACGAGATGACACATTGAATTTATTTGAATATTATTTACAATTAATGCTAATTATTATAGTAACAGAACATAACCTTCTGCGACAGTATTGGATTTCCAGCCTCCGTGACTTTTCGCTAGTTGTCTTTCGATTGCATATCCAAGAATAATCGATACTTGCACTTTTATAATGGTACAATGTGATTTCTCATTGGCTGAACAACATAACTATAACGAATAGGTGTACTTTAATGAGGTGCATTAAAGGGTAATACCAGGTGTATAATTACTACATTTCGGCATGGTCGAGCATAAAAGATGTGCTGTGTTGTTATATAAATAGCCTAAAACGAACGTTTATTAACCTTAAAAATTCGGTCCCTAATAATAACACAGCATCAAAGAATGAATGCAGGATTCGTCATCGCTCAGGCACCTCACGTCAACCAACGCACATTGTTGCAGCGACTAATACAAATACAAAGAAAATCTAATTTAAAATTGGGCGGAACAGATTGATGCGGCGCGGCGCCTCGTATGAATGATAGCTCTATCTCCCCCTCCACACTGCCTCGACCTGCCATGTTGCGTTTATTTTCTATTCAGCCACTGTTTATTGTTCCAACAAGTGAAAGAAACAACACAACATCGCCTTGAGCGATAAAAGCTTTGGATATGAGGTGATGAAAGCGTCTGAGCAAGAACAGAGGCACCTTCAAACTATTTCCCACTCAATCAAAGCGTATTAATGTTTTTCTGCCGCAGTGGAATGTTGGTAGTACATGTAGTTACAAATGAAGTTGCATAGGAATTCACAGTGAGAGTGTTTCACAGGGCAATATGTTTTATATTTGCTGTCTCAAAACAGTAACTTTTTCCACTCACCAAAATATAACAGTAGAAGTAGTTTATTTAAAATATTAGTTTTGGGAATTAATGAAAATATGTAGTCTTTTTTCTGAAGTTTTAAAAGGTGTTCCTTATTTTTGGTTTACAAGACCAATATTTTTGATAAATTATTAAAACTAATTACATTGGGACACTTGTAAATGTATTTATTAGGTCACCAATATGTTTTAAATAGTGGTTAATAAGATTATAATCTTACTATACAAAAACAGAAAATGAACATGACTTCATAACACCAACAATTACTAACAACAATGCTCATTGATCCTCTTGCGAATACTGAATCGACGTTTATATTCTAAGATGGAAGAACAGTTGGAAGAAGATATTCTAAGATGGAAGAACAGTTGGAAGGAGAGCAGATTGACTTCAGGAAGGGAAAAGGTACGAGAGATGCAATTGGACTGATACGGACAATCTGCGAAAGATACCTAGAGAAGAATAAAAAAAGTCTATATAATATTTGTGGATCTAGAAAACACTTTTGACAGAGTGGACTGGAATAAACTAATAGGGATCCTAAAGAAAATTGGCGTGGATTGGAAAGAGAGAAGACTGTTCAGTAATCTTTATATGAAACGAGTGAAAGTCAGGATAGGAGAAGAAATGTCAGAAGGAAGTGAAATTGGCAGAGGAGTACGTCACCTACCCTGTTCAACAACTACTTGGAGGATTTAGTAAAGAACTGTTTTCAGAACATGGGAGGAGTGATAGTAGGATGAAGAAGAATAAAGTGCATAAGATTTGCTGATGATATAGCGTTGTTAGCAGAAAAGAAAAGGATACTAAAGAATATGCTACTGGAGCTAAATGACAGCTGTGAGCAGTATGGAATGAAGATAAATGCCAACAAGACAAAGGCCATGGTCATAGGAAGAAAAATACAGAAGATAAACTTGCGAATTCTAAATGAGGCAGTAGAGCAAATGGACAGCTTCAAATACTTGGGGTGTACTATAAGCAGTAATATGAGCTGTTGCCAAGAAGTCAAGAGGAGGATAGCAATGGCCAAGGAAGTTTTTAATAGAAAAAAAAAAGGAGCATCTTCTGCGGACCTCTGGAAAAAGAACTAAGGAAGAAACTAGTTAAGTGTTTTATGGAGTGTTGCATTGTATGGGGCAGAAACATGGACATTATGTCGAAGTGAAGAAAAGCGAATAGAAGCATTTGAAATATGGATATGGAGAAGAATGGAACTTGTGAAGTGGACAGACAGAATAAGACATGAAGCTGTGTTGGAAAGAGTGGGTGACGAAAGAATGATGCTGAAACTGATCAGGAAGAGGAAAAGGAATTGGTTGGGTCACTGGCTGAGAAGAAACTGTCTACTGAAGGATGCACTGGAATGAATGGTGAACGGGAGAAGAGTTCGAGATAGAAGAAGATATCAGATGATAGACGACATTAAGATATATGAATCATATGAGAAAACAAAGAGGAAGGCAGAAAATAGGAAAGATTGGAGAAAACTGGGTTTGCAGTGAAAGAACTGCCCTTGGGCAGAACACTAAATGAATGAATACCCATTGTTGTCACACTCTGCATAAGCAAAATTTTGTTCAAATCTTAGATTGTGATATTATTGTTGATAATTGTTGGTGGTATGAAATCATAATCATTTTCGTTTTCAGTCTATGTTACGTTTATAATCGCATAATTGAATTAATCACTATTTAAAACATATTGTTGACATATTAAATACAACATTAAACTGAAGTGTATTTTTTGTCCGCCGGTGTATTACGGTAAAACGGCACAATTCCTGTGTTCAGATGATGATGATGATTAGACCACGGAACTTCATGCACTGAAAACCTGAAAATATGCAAGCAATTATGCAGTAAAAACTGTTTAAGTATGGGCTAAAAACTTGAATTATATGCAGTAAAAATACTTTGAGAGGTTTAATAATACGATATAAATAAAATTAATAGTGCATTATGCAACGAGCCTATAATGGTAATAATTACGACGCGAGTATGTTTATGAAACGAGCACAAGCGAGTTTCATAATTTTCATACGAGTGTCAAGTGTCATACGACTTTTTATGCTCGACCATATTTCTAACTTGAAATTGTTCATAAGTATTCATGTTATTCTTATCTGACTGAGGAGCGGAACTGACCTGGTGCAATACCTCGTAAATTGTGAGATGTGCGCAGACGCGAAAGTACTGATTTTTTCCGAGAAACAGATGTCGACATTGACCTTGACATTGAGAAACGAGATGACAAATTGAATTTATTTGAATATTATTTACAATTAACGCTAATTAATATAGTAACAGAACTGACTTTATTTCAAATATAGGTGATTTATTGATTTATTGTTGTCTTTCGATTGCATATTCGAGAATAATCTATACTGGCGCTTTCATATTGCTACAATGGTATATTCTGATTGGTAGAACACCTGAACTTTAATGAATAGGTGTACTTTAATGAGGTCTATTAAAGGGCTGCTACCAGGTGTATAATTACTACATTTCGGCATGGTCGAGCATAAAATAATTAGTAATAAATATCAAAAAGCCATATTGCACAGAAGATGATTTTCCCATCAGTAGAAAAATAATTGTCTTCAGAAACCCATTTCTTCAATAAATATTTTCTGCTACTTCGGTATGTCGGCGGTCAAACTTGTAAGCAAATTTATCATATCCTGGTCCTTCACTTGATTGTGCAGTAGAACTTGTTGAAATGGAAAAGAAATGCTTAAATTATTGTACAACTTGTAGGCTAATACTAGAACAAAATATTATGTAACAACAGTAAATGTAAATTTAACTTCTGCCGAAATTTTACGATTTTCTGGCAGGATGAGAGAAAACTCTGGTTCACATTTTTCCCCGCATGTAATATATTAAATATAGTATTTTTTTTTATAACCGTCTCCCTAAATTTGTCGAAGTATTTCAAAGATATCAGTAATTATAAGTTAAATTGTTCAATTATGTTTATATGAAAAAAGTGTTTGATGGACATGTAGCCTGTGTACTTTCATGTAAGTCATAATAAATGAATAACATAAAGAAATAAATACCCAACGTAATGGAGACACTGAAAGAAACAGAAACAAGACTGTGTATACACATTTTGAGAATGCCAAGCAAGAAGCTCCCAAAAATAATGAAATTAATGACAAATTATAACCCATAGTAATCGAAAATGTCGGACGTACTCTCTTCCATCTACACTGGAAGAATGATTTTTTAAATGGGGAACAGGCGTAAAACTGTGATTTTGATTATGATTATAATAATGGTGTTGGAGAGGTTACAGTAAACCCTACCAAAACAGTCCCTCCCGTAATGGAACTTTCTTTTTTCTGAAAGTGATGTAATTTTCCGTGAATCCGGTGTAAAATACATCTACATTTTAGAGGCCCTCTGCGACCGCGTCAGCACGGTGGTCAGTCGACTTTTATAGAATCACTTCTATTTGACGGCCCGGCCATAAACTTCTCTGAATTCTGTTTTTTCGCCATCCATGAGTAAATCATATAAAATCCCATCGCTTGAAATTACAGGAACTGTCGAAATTCTTTCTAGGAAATGACATTGGGTCGGGAGTACCTAGGCTACCGCTACTGTTATGGTACCTCATTGATTATTTTATGGAACCGTGGCTTAAGCTTTATCCTGCAACCGCACACACGATAGCCTACCGCATAATAACTTGCGTAACACGTATCTTAATTGGAATATAAGGACTGGTTTCTCCAAGTACTGTTAGAACACTTAACGACTATTAAACTCTAAACAGTTTGTTAAATATGGTTTCTTCATGTCTTCAACACTAGTTTGGCTTAACAGATTGTTAACAGCTTATTAACTTTAAGTGTAGATTTCAGGCAGTTAACTCATTTAACAAATAGTTAAATGTGGCGGATGATCACAGCTGTTCAGACAGTTGTGAAGTAGTGATGGGCGATAGTCGATAGTACTATCGATACTATCGAGAGATCGATAGTTATGACTTCAACTACGTGAGGGTAAACTATTAGCTAACTGTCCAATTTTGTGCACATAATAATAATAATAATAATAATAATAATAATAATAATAATAATAATAATAATAATAATAATATAATTAAAATAAATTACCACTTTTGTAGATACGAGGTATCACTTCTTAGCCATCAATATGTATGCGTTCGTGCGTGCTTGCGTATGCGCTAGTGCGTGTACGCATATGCGTGTGCAAGTAGCCTATGTGTGTAGGCTATATATAGGCCTACATATGTGTATGTACTTGTGCACGTGTGTGCATATAATGTATTGTATTGAATAAATGCGTGTAAAGATTCTAAATTAATTGTACTTATCTGTCTGAATAAAAATTAGTACTAATAATAATAATAACAATCATTATCTTCACCATCATCACAACAATAAGTTATTGAAAAATACAAATAGAAATATCACGTGGTTGAATATGTTGAAATTTAACAGAAATTTGTTTATTTCTTCACGACAAATAAATGAGGCGGCATGGTTGAAGGAACCCACAATTTTTTTCCTAATTTAAATTAAACTGGTGCTTATAAAGTATTCAGAATCAATTAGATTCGTTTTGGTTGAAATTCGAGAAATTTTATACTAAAAATTTTAAATATGATAAATTATTCTCAACATATTTTTTCATAAATAAATAATTATATTCTAAGCATTCAGTGCTGTTTGTTTAATATTTTAACTTTAATATCAAGTTAAATTGTTGCTGCGTAGCTTACCCGCACCGCCAAGGCTGTGTGTCTTAACTGCTGCGATTCTCTGTGAATTCATTTAGGTCTACTCATAATAAGGCAGTTAATTAATGATAAAATGAAACTAGTTTTTACTACGTTTTTAATTTTGTTCACCTTCATTCAGCAGGCACTTATGTAACTAGAATTTTCTAGAAGAACGTCTGGTTTCACTATGCATAGCTAAATGAAATTGAAGACGAGGTTTAAGTAAATTCCAGAAATAACTGTTACGAAAACTGTGACACTTAAGAACCCCTTGAAACTTATGCAATCACAACATGTCCATCCAGCAATTGGCGACTCCAGGATCAGCATTTGAAGCAGACATGTTTAATGAACCGAACTTGTCTTGCCACCCACCATGCTCGCAGTTCTCTGTAGTACAACAATAGAGATCATACAAGTTTCAACTGACCAATAACTTGAAGTAATCTAGCATAATAGAACAGTGCATGCTTAATGTAATGACAAGACCGGCGAGTAAGTTGAACAGTACAGCATAGAGCGACGGAAGACGTAACTGCTTGTGTATTCTCGCAGCGCCTATTATATAGAAGAGATAATATGATTATACAACTTTTGCATCATCGCTTTTCAAGCTGGAGGATGTATAAGGATCCTTTAACCTTACTTGATTTCTATTCTTCAAACTGTTTTTACTATAGTATTCCTTTAGTGCCACTGTAAAAGGTAAAGTCAACTACACGATAGGCCAAATCGATCCAGAGAGTGGCGAGAAGTTAAGTCTCCCAACTTTTACAGACAATCGCAATTGAATGGCAGTTGGGAGGTCAATCCTACGTGTCCTCTGCCTTTACCCCTAAGGAAATGCTCTTGGTATCCATTTCTGTTACAGACTGAGTGGATCCCAGGGCCATAGTGCGGCTGGAAGGATTAGATCAGTCCATGACCCAATCGGGAATTAAATCTGTGTCCTTCCGGCTTGCAGCGTTAGTCTTAACCGTGACGCAGCAAAGCAGCAGTTATTTGGAACCATTAAAACAACATCACTTAACATAGCCGACTATTACTGAAAGGGTGTCAAAACAAGATACAAACCTCACTCTCACAACGTTTCTAATTTAAAATCCATTTTTAACTGAATTTCGTCAATACACTAATGCCGATAGGGCGCGAAACTAAGATACAAACCTCACTCTCACACCAGTTCTAATTCAAAATTCCATTTTTAACTGAATTTCGTAAATGCATTAATACTGAAAGGGCGCCAAAACAAGATACAAAGCTCACTCACGCAACGTTTCTAAATTAAATTCCATTTTTAACTGAATTTCGTCAACGCACTAATACTAAAAGGGCGCCAAAACAAGATACAAACCTCACTCTCACAACGTTTCTAATTTAAAATTCATTTTTAACTGAATTTCGTCAATACACTAATGCCGATATGGCGCGAAACTAAGATACAAACCTCACTCTCACACCAGCTCTAATTCAAAATTCCATTTTTAACTGAATTTCCTAAATGCATTAATACTGAAAGGGCGTCAAAACAAGATACAAACCTCACTCCCACAACGTTTCTAATTTAAAATCCATTTTTAACTGAATTTCGTCAATACACTAATGCCGATAGGGCGCGAAACTAAGATACAAACCTCACTCTCACACCAGTTCTAATTCAAAATTCCATTTTTAACTGAATTTCGTAAATGCATTAATACTGAAAGGGCGCCAAAACAAGATACAAAGCTCACTCACGCAACGTTTCTAAATTAAATTCCATTTTTAACTGAATTTCGTCAACGCACTAATACTAAAAGGGCGCCAAAACAAGATACAAACCTCAATCTCACAACGTTTCTAATTTAAAATTCATTTTTAACTGAATTTCGTCAATACACTAATGCCGATAGGGCGCGAAACTAAGATACAAACCTCACTCTCACACCAGCTCTAATTCAAAATTCAATTTTTAACTGAATTTCGTAAATGCATTAATAATGAAAGGGCGTCAAAACAAGATACAAACCTCACTCACGCAACGTTTCTAATTTAAATTCCATTTTTAACTGAATTTCGTCAACGCACTAATACTAAAAGGGCGCCAAAACAAGATACAAACCTCACTCTCACAACGTTTCTAATTTAAATTCCATTTTAACTGAATTTCGTCAATAAACTAATGCTGATAGGGCGCGAAACTAAGATACAAACATCACTCTCACACCAGGTCTAATTCAAAATTCCATTTTTAACTGAATTTCGTAAATGCATTAATACTGAAAGGGCGCCAAAACAAGATACAAACCTCACTCTCGCAACGTTTCTAATTTAAATTCCATTTTTAACTGAATTTCGTCAACACACTAATGCTGAAAGGGCGCGAGACTAACATACAAACCTCACTCTCACACCAGTTATAATTTAAATTCTATTTTTAACTGAATTTCGTCAATGCACTAATACCGAAAGGACGCCAAAACAAGATACAAACCTCACTCTCACACCATTTCTAATTTAAATTCTGTTTTTAACTGAATTTCGGTAATGAACTAATGCTGACAACACGCCAAAACAAGTTACAAACTTCACTCTCACACCATTTCTAATTTAAATTCTGTTTTTAACTGAATTTCGTTAATGAACTAATACTGAAAGGACGCCAAAACAAGATACAAACCTCACTCTCACATCATTTCTAATTTAAATTCTGTTTTTAACTGAATTTCGTTAATGCACTAATACCGAAAGGACGCCAAAACAAGATACAAACCTCACTCTCACACCATTTCTAATTTAAATTCCATTTTTAACTGAATTTCGTCAATGCACTAATACCGAAAGGACGCCAAAACAAGATATAAACCTCACTCTCACACCATTTCTAATTTAAATTCTGTTTTTAACTGAATTTCGGTAATGAACTAATGCTGACAACACGCCAAACCAAGTTACAAACTTCACTCTCACACCATTTCTAATTTAAATTCTGTTTTTAACTGAATTTCGTTAATGAACAAATACTGAAAGGACGCCAAAACAAGATACAAACCTCACTCTCACATCATTTCTAATTTAAATTCTGTTTTTAACTGAATTTCGTTAATGCACTAATACTGAAAGACGCCGAAACAAGATACAAACCTCACTATCACACCGTTTCTAATTTAAATTCCATATTTAACTGAATTTCGTCTATGCACTAATACTGAAAGGGCTCCAGAACAAGACACAAACCTCACTCTCACACCATTTCTAATTTAAATTCCATTTTTAACTGAATTTCGTCAATGCACTAATACTGAAAGGACGCCAAAACAAGATACAAACCTCACCCTCACACCGTTTCTAATTTAAATTTCATTTTTAACTGAATTTCGTCAATACACTAATGCTGAAAGGGTGTGAAACTAAGATACAGATCTCACTCTCACACCAGTTCTAATTAAAATTCCATTTTTAACTGAATTGCGTAAATGCATTAATACTCAAAGGGCGCCAAAAGAAGATACAAAACATCACTCTCACACCGTTTCCATTTTAAATTTCATTTTTAACTGACTTTCGTCAATACACTAATGCTGAAAGGGCGCGAAATTAAGATACAATCCTCACTATTACACCAGTTCTAATTTAAATTCCATTTTTAACTGAATTTCGTCAATGCACTAATAGTGAAAGACGCCAAAACTAAATACAAACATCACTCTCACACCATTTCTAATTTAAATTCCACTTTTAACTGAATTTAGTCAATACACTAATAATAAAAGGACGCCAAAACAAGACACAAACCTCACTCTCACACCATTTCTAATTCAAATTGCATTTTTGACTGAATTTCGTTAATGCACTAATACTGAAAGGGCGCCAGAACAAGACACAAACCTCACTCTCACACCATTTCTAATTTAAATTCCATTTTTAACTGAATTTCGTCAATGCACTAATACTGAAAGGACGCGAAACCAAGATACAAACCTCACCCTCACAACGTTTCTAATTTAAATTTCATTTTTAATTGAATTTTTTCAATACACTAATGCTGAAAGGGTGTGAAACTAAGATACAAACCTCACTCTCACATCAGTTCTAATTAAAATTATATTTTTAACTGAATTGCGTAAATGCATTAATACTCAAAGGGCGCCAAAAGAAGATACAAACCTCACTCTCACACCGTTTCCATTTTGAATTTCATTTTTAACTGACTTTCGTCAATGCACTAATACTGAAAGGACGCGAAAACAAGATACAGTCCTTACTATCACACCAGTTCTAATTTAAATTCCATTTTTAACTGAATTTCGTCAATGCACTAATAGTGAAAGACGCCAAAACAAAATACAAACATCACTTTCACACCATTTCTAATTTAAATTTTCCACTTTTAACTGAATTTATTCAATACACTAATAATAAAAGGACGCCAAAACAAGACACAAACCTCACTCTCACACCATTTCTAATTTAAATTGCATTTTTGACTGAATTTCGTTAATGCACTAATACTGAAAAGGCGCTAGAACAAGACACAAACCTCACTCTCATACCATTTCTAATTTAAATTCCATTTTTAACTCAATTTCGTCAATGCACTAATACTGAAAGGACGCGAAAACAAGATACAAACCTCACTCTCACACCGTATTTAATTTAAATTCCATTTTTAACTGAATTTCCTTAATGCACTAATACTGAAAGGACGCCAAAACAAGATGCAAACCTCACTCTCACACCATTTCTAATTTAAAATCCATTTTAACTGAATTCCGTTAATGCACTAATACTGAAAGGACGCCAAAACAAGATACAAACCTCACTCTCACATCATTTCTAATTTAAATTCTGTTTTTAACTGAATTTCGGTAATGAACTAATGCTGACAACACGCCATAACAAGTTACAAACTTCACTCTCACACCATTTCTAACTTAAATTCTGTTTTTAACTGAATTTCGTTAATGAACTAATACTGAAAGGACGCCAAAACAAGATACAAACCTCACTCTCACATCATTTCTAATTTAAATTCTGTTTTAACTGAATTCCGTTAATGCATTAACACTGAAAGGACGCCAAAATAGGATAAAAGCCTCACTCTTACATCATCTCTAATTTAAATTCTGTTTTAACTGAATTCCGTTAATGCACTAATACTGAAAAGACGACAAAACAAGTTACAAACCTCACTCTCACACCATTTCTAATTTAAATTCTGTTTTTAACTGAATATCGTTAATGAACTAATACTGAAAGGACGCCAAAACAAGATACAAATCTCACTCTCACACCATTTCTAATTTAAATTCCATTTTTAACTGAATTTCGTCAGTGCACTAATACTGAAAGGGTGCCAAAACAAGTTACAAACCTCACTCTCACACCATTTCTAATTTAAATTCTGTTTCTAACTGAATTTCGTTAATGAACTAATACTGAAAGGACGCCAAAACAAGATACAAATCTCACTCTCACACCATTTCTAATTTAAATTCTATTTTTGACTGAATTTTGTCAATGCACTAATACTGAAAGGGTGCCAAAACAAGATACAAACCTCACTCTCACACCATTTGTAATTTAAATTCCATTTTTGACTGAATTTCGTTAATGCACTAATACTGAAAGTACGCCAAAACAAGATACAAACCTCACTCTCACACCATTTCTAATTTAAATTCCATTTTTAACTGAATTCCGTCAATGCACTAATACTGAAAGGACGCGAAAACAAGATACAAACCTCACCCTCACAACGTTTTTAATTTAAATTTCATTTTTAACTGAATTTCGTCAATGCACTAATACTGAAAGGACGCCAAAACAAGACACAAACCTCACTCTCACACCGTTTCTAATTTAAATTCCATTTTTAACTGAATTTCGCCAATGCACTATAATTGAAAGGCTGCGAAAACAAGTTACAAACCTCACTCTCACACCATTTCCAATTTAAATTCTGTTTTTAACTGAATTTCGTTAATGAACTGATACTGAAAGGACACCAAAACAAGATACAAATCTAACTCTCAAACCATTTATAATTTAAATTCCATTTTTAACTGAATTTCGTCAATACACTAATACTGAAATGGTAAAAAAACAAGATACAAACATCACTCTCACACCATTTGTAATTTAAATTCCATTTTTAACTGAATTTCGTTAATGCACTAATACTGAAAGGACGCCAAAACAAGATACAAACCTCACTCTCACACCATTTCTAATTTAAATTCCATTTTAACTGAATTTCTTTAATGCACTAATACTGAAAGAACGCCAAAACAAGTTACAAACCTCACTCTCACACCATTTCTAATTTAAATTCTGTTTTTAACTGAATTTCATCTATGCACTCATACTGAAAGGAAGCCAAAACAAGACACAAACCTTACTTCACACCGTTTCTAATTTAAATTACATTTTTAACTGAATTTCGTTAATGCACTAATAGTGAAAGGACGCCAAAACAAGATACAAACCTCACTCTCACACCATTTCTAATTTAAATTCGGTTTTTAACTGAATTTTGATTAATGAACTAATACTGAAAGGACGCCAAAGCAAGATACAAACCTTACTCTCACACCATTTCCAATTTATATTCTGTTTTTAACTGAATTTCGTCAATGCACTAATACTGAAAATAGGCCAAAACAAGATACAAACCTCACTCTCACACCATTTGTAATTTAAATTCCATTTTTAACTGAATTTCGTTAATGCACTAATACTGAAAGGGCGCGAAAACAAGACACAGACCTCAGTCTCACAGTATTCTTAAATTTAATTTATTTTGAACTGGATTTTGACACTGATCTAATACTGAATTTCAACAATGCACTAAATTTCATTGACTGAACATTCCAACCATTTTTCAAATACAATAATTCCTTTCACGATAATTAAGAGTTTTAATAAAATGCAGCATCTGCAAACTGCTCAAATTAATATTTTATTTTTCGCGTCGTCGGGATTGAATAATCCGAAAATTCGTCAAATTGCAATTCGGTTAATCGGGACTCTAGTGTATTTTTAGTACATTGAAATACATACCTTCAGAGTTTTGCACATCGTAAACCTATCCTTTGTCTTTACTTTTCTTGCTAAAACTCATTTACAACTCCTATTGTCATTACTGCACGCATTGTATTCTTCACGTAACATAATTAGGACGTTTGAGATTGGCAGGGCATGTAGCATTTATGGGTGAATCTAGAAATGCATACAGTATTAGTTGGAAGACCTGAGGGAAAAAGTCCTTTGGGGAGGCCAAGGCGTAGATGGGGGAAAAATATTAAAATGGATTTGAGGGAGGTGGGATATGATGCTAGGGACTGGATTAATAGTGTTGATGATAAGAACCGATGGCGGACCTATGTGAGGGCGGCAATGAACCTCCGGGTTCCTTAAAAGCCATTTCTTGCTATTATTATTATTATTATTATTATTATTATTATTATTATTATTATTATTATTATTATTATTATTCCTAATATATTTATAAAAAGTATGTAGGCCTATGTCTGCTCACTCTTTCATTGCAGCATACGCGTTTGAAAGCTGAGGTAGAGGTGTATACTGTATGTATGTACGTACGAATATTTTGTTTGTGATGAGCGCGATGCACGCCCACGCATCTGGGTTATTGAAAGCAGTTTGGAGTGCACGGCGCGGCGCCTCTTTTTGTTGCAGCGCGGCTAGAGGTCGTTAGCGAGAAGTAAAACTCTCGACATGACAGCGCATTACACGAAATAGCCCCACGAGTAGGCATCTCATTAGAAGCAGAACAGAAACACAGAACGTATTGAAAGTTCACCACTTTCTCCAAGAGAGGGAAAAAGTTGTGGAAGTACTTTCAAGGTTTTCCCTCGTGAAAGACTTCAAAACGAATAGAATTTCCAAACTAGTACGGTTTGCTCAGTGCCGTTAAAAGTAAAAGTTGACTGTTAGGTGCACTGTCAGGCAATTCCAAACGTAATTTTTGCCGCTGGATCCCTGTCATATTCTAGAACAGGGCTTGCCAAACTTTTCATAGCGAGGGCCACATTAACCATCCGAGAAAGAACCACGGGCTAAGTGACGTAAGTTTAAATTAAGTCTAATAAACAAAGCTCATAAATAACGTTTGTATTGAAACTTTGCGTTTTAGTGAGCTAAAACCTACACTTTCAAACTCCTTTCTTTTTTCATTCAACTGGCAAGTTATCTTTTTGGCAATATCTTCCTCTCTACGAGCAACTGTATGTACAGTAGAACCCCGATTATCCGTCAACCTATTAACCGATCGGCGGATTATCCGACTGTCTTTATCTCGCTCTTTTCTTTCTTTGCTACGGAAAAAAATGTAGTACTATACCTTATATTATTAGTCTAGACATCGGATTTTAGGCACTAAAAATTGCAGTTTTAGGCGCCTAAAATAAGCTCAAAATTTGTAAAATTAGGCTCTATTTTAATTAAAATAGGCATTTTAGGCACATCAAGGTATCATACTTATTTCTTTCACTGAAACTTTTAGTTATACACTAAAATACGCACAAAAAAGTATGTTTAAACATTAAAAAAGAATACTATATTATATTTATAAACAGAGCTGCACAAATTAAATATATTGAAACTAATGAAATAATGATTATTGATATCAAGATTACTCATTTTAAGTTATTGAAATTCAGTTCCATGCTCAGACTTTATTATAATTATCTGCACAGTACACCACCAGAATTTTTTCTAAATTCTCCACAGTTAACCTTTGCCTTTTGTCACTGAGAATCATTTTGAAAGCAGAAAAACTTCTTTCAACCGAAACTGATGTGAAAGGCGCAAATTTTAAATTAGGTACAATAGAAACATCAATACTTACTGGAACATTTACACTTTCCCCCGATATCACTCTTGATACTTTTTCCAACATTGAAAATCCTACATTCTTATTTAATACGTTGTCCCACTTATTTTTAACTTTTTTCCCAGTTTCGCCCAAAGCAGAATGTATGTTCACTTGAGCTTCCTTTACTATTGCTATTTGGCTACAAAGAGATTGTTTTTCACGTTCTAATTGTTCAATGCTTGCAGGTATGAAAGCAAAGTTTGATGTTATGTAGGCAATATCGTTTTTCACTCGTGAGTCATTCAGACAATCTTTCACTGCTTTCACACACGCTGCACTATCAGTTTCAGGTAATTTATCAATAACTGTGACCACTTCTTTAAAATACTTAGAATAATACACCACTGACTGAATCCAGGTTCCCCATCGTGTAACAACCGGCTGAGGTGGGAGTGGGATATCTGGAAAGTTCTCTCTGAATATTGAAATCCTGGATGGGGCTTTACAAAAACATTTTTTTGTGTTAGAAATAAACGAATTGACAAGAGGAAATTCATTCCGGATTGTTTCAGAAACCCTGTGAAGGCCATGTGCTAGACAGGTTACATGCGTGATGTTAGGATAAAATGTTTTAAGAAGTGGAGCTGCAGCAACCATGTATGAGGCAGCATCAGTACAAAACAACAGAACTTTAGAATCGTCTATATTACCTGAGTATAAAGACTGTAGGCCTTTATTTACAAAATAACCAATGGCTTGGCTATTCACTTTCGAAAGTTCCTTAACACATACGAGGTGTGGAATCGAAGGTCCATCAGGACTAAGTTTTCCTACTACCATATTTGCTATATACCTATTCATAGGATCTGAGGTTTCATCCACAGAGACCCATATGTAAGAATCACCTATATCCTCCCGAATGGAAGCTAAAGTTTCATTGTATATTCTGTCTAAGTAATTTTTTCTTAGGATCGGCTCAGATGGGATATTTTGTTTGCAGTATTTTTGTAAAAACTGTCTTAAAACCGGATTTTCAATTGAATTCCAGGGAATGTTAGCAGCAACAAACGCTCTGGTTAAATCAGCATAGAAATTGCTGCTGAGATTGGATGAAGTAGGCTGTGTTAGTAAAGTTTGTTGCAGTTGATTTTTCTGCTGAGCTTTAGCCTTATGAGCCGCTCCTTGCATATGCTGCTTTAGGTGGCACTTCTTTTCTTGCGAAATCTAAAAATGTAAAGTAAACTGAATTAAAATAAAATCCTAATTGTTGTATTGCCGTATTTCTATCACAAAGTTAGTGGATTCGAACAATCAAAATTTTAATTACCTGCAAATACTTTAAGTATCGGAATTTAAAAGGTTAAAGTGTAGCGGTATTAAAAAGAATTATACCTCAGTCAATGTATAAATATTATAGGCCTACTCATTAAAATTAATAGAATTTATATATTTCAACTATTGTTACATACCTGTTTGCTACAAATCTTGCAGAATATTATTTTTCCATCATAAGTGAATTCTGAATATTCTGTTAGCCATTGCCGGATCAATGTAGATTTTGCACTTATATTTTTCGGCATTATCGCGTTAAACTTCACAGGAAAACGTTCTACCGCTCAAAACTTCTCAACACAAATAAGGTGAGGGAAAGAGCAACTGTTAACGAGCATTCAAATGAACCGTTGTTATTGAGATTCAATTGGACAAAAATACCAAGTTCCATTTATTGTTGCATTTCCTGGTAGTGTTAACACTAGGAGGGCCATTCTTTTAAATATTTTGTAACGGTTTACCCTACTAATTCGCAGTTTTACGACTTTTCATAAATATTTCAAAAACACTCTTTCTCCAAAAATTGTGATTTTATGAAGGGCAGTACAGCTAATCGGTTTCAGACCGAAAACAGTCATTTTTATAGTATAGTTTATCTCTGAATCGGTAGCAGCACATGTTGTGATTGTTGCCTGCTTCAAAACTAAGGTTGGTTCTTTGTCGGCATTTATGCCTCCAAACATGTTAAATTCGGTGAAATCTATTGCGAGTGTCGTGAGATTCAAAACATTTTGTTTCCTTTATCAATGGTTTCATGGCCGGTGTGAAGCAAACTTTCCACTTTTTAAATGCCTTAAATTTCGCAGTGAATGCATGTATAAATTATAAAAAGTAAGAGTAAAATGCGAAACTTTACAGTGAGTTAGGCATTTTTAGGCGAATATTAACAAATTAGGCTCTAATAACCGTTTTAGGGCATTTTAGGGCACTATAAAACTCTTTGAATACCTTTCAATTTCCATGAAACACAAATATTAATAATTATTTTTACTTTTCTCCTAAAGAAACAAAATAGGCATTTGCCCTAGAATCCGATGTCTGATTATTACTTATTTTCTCTAGAGTGTATAGACGACTGCGGTCACCTGATAACATGATAATATGTAGATACTAGGAAGAATTGATTTTTCTACTGATATCAATGATGATTTGTTTAATCGTTTTCAGTTTTTTATAATTGCAAAGCCATTTGTAAGTAAGCAAGTAACTTGTTTTTTCTTTCTCCATTATTTTCTCTTTTTCATTATATTTGTTTACCTTTCTTTTTTTTTTATAATTTTATGGTAACCTTGGTCCACTTGGAGGAAGCTGAATAAGTAAAGTTTGTTCAAAATAAAGTACAAGCCTTTACCTTTTCATAATACTACTGCTGGCAATAAGAACGGTTACTTGGTGTTTTTCCCAACTTGTAAAATAGTCACTACTGCTTTCAAAGAAATGATCCCAAGAACTTTCGCACAATTTATAGCAAATTCGTGCAATATTTAGTCCTTATCCTACTGTTCGAGTGCCTGTACTTTATATTTTCTATGCAAAATATCTTCCACGGGTTTCAAAAGTATTTTGCTAAGTATCGAAATAAAATCCAAATAATCGAGAGCTTTAGGTAAAGAGAAACCTTGGCTTATTTCGCATCAGAATACGAGATTGACGTTACAACTGTGCGCGATTTAATGAAAAACAAGGATAAAGTGTGGAGAGTGTGTAAATCTACAACAGGAGCCCTCTACTATTCTTATCTTTCGGCGAAAAAACATCACAAGGAATTTCCTTGGCCCTTATAAAGCCATCATTGACAACCAGACTTAAATTAATGAACTTCTGGTCCACTATCGACGAGTAGCATGTTAAACACAACATTACGGAATAAATTACAAAACTGTAATATCCACTTGATTTATGAAAATATTTTATGGTACGGATTATCCGATTATTTCGATTAACCGTCCAGTCCACCCCCTTCACTACCACGGACAGTAGAGGTTATACTGTACTGAAAGACTAATATTCTTAAATAAATGTACTTTCTCAGGACAAATCTGCTTTGCCGTCATTATCATTCACGATTTAATAAGTTTACCACCACTAAAAGATTTTGCCCTTTTCGCCAGTTCATGCGAAATTAGCCACTGTTGCTGCTTCATTGTCTGATTTCTGTTTCTTGAAAATATTCTGTTGAGATGCTAGTCCACTTTTCATTGCTTCAAATTTATCACCCCGTAACTTCCCCGTAAATTGTGAAAATTTTGAAAAATGCTTGATTTCATGATGTCTGCGGATATTATACAGGCACATCATTTTATTTTTACTAACATTTTTAATATTAACCTGGCTATACCTTAGGATTACGGTTAAGAATCGGAAACACCGTTTGCTACCCCCTTACACGACAGGAGTTCGATGATACTGGCGTAAAATAAAAACAAATCACTTTACTAGGTATAGGAGGGAAGAAAAATACTTCATCCATTTATGTAAACTAGGAAATATCGTGATTTTGAGTTTGATCATTTTCATTAAATTTTTGTTTAATCAAGATACAGTACAGTATTAACAATAAGTGTTTTTACACAAGAACTGAGTTATCCATGCGAACGTATTCATTATGCAGCGTATATTGTACTGTCTACAGCATATTAGCGTACAATATAGAGAATGAAGTTAAATTGAAAAATAATCATAATATGGATATTTAAACACATTTTGGAAAATGGTGACCGTTCATTTCGATATAGGCTTCAGTTCTTTAGTGCATATTATCGCACTGTAGACTATTGCATCTAATTCCAATTACCAGTTTCGTCCTTCGTACTACTAACTCATGTTGAAATAATTCTGTACCTACTCTATAAAAGAGTACCTTACGTACTGTAAATTCAATCATTTCTGCCCAACCCGCACAGATAAAATTACTCAGACATACTATCTACTGTCCGTCCAAGTGGTTATGTCGCAGGATCGTAGAAAGGGGGAAAATCACGTGATAGTTAATTACTTAACGAGGCCCTTTTATTTAAGTTTTTTTAAACAGCTGTGTAATATTATGTAGACGTCCAATTCCTAACAGAAATTAATGTTTTCAGAAAAGAGCTAAGAGAGCCCAACTACTAGCCTTTACAGAGAGGTGAGCAGAAGCAGATGGGGGAAATCGGGATGCGAAGTAGGCAAACGGACCACAGTACCTGTGCGAAAATATGATTCAATATTGAAAACTCTTTCGTCACTGGAAGACGCGAACATATTTTTTGAACGTACTATACTCACTAACTGAGTAGGTCTACTGTTTACTATATGCGGCCTTGGTTCTGTGTGGAACCTCATTAGTAGAAGGGATGGGACTGAAGTACATTCAAAAACTCAGGCACAATAAAAATTGAAGTAAAAATAAAATGATGTCCCTATATTCTTTAAAGACAGCAACTGATTCGTTACAAATCAGGCATAATTACTTTATTTCCAGTTTTAATCATAAAATAGTCCAAACTCTATTGTTGTTTAAATACAGAACATTCACTGTCCATTTCCTTTTTTTTTTTTTTTTCCTTCCCAGCCATAATTAAAGTTAGGTTACAGTGTAAGAACTACTACTAAATGCTTATGGTTTAACTCAGAGTGCTAATACTATTCTTAACTGGATAATATTTACCACTTCACATTTCCACTGCTCTATTATGTGTGAGCGTATACCAAAAGAAGTCGCTGTTGTCAGTTTACAGCGGTGCAATATCTGGTTGCTCTGTTGCCACATTTCGCGCTTGGACTAGACAACCCATAGTCCCCTGGCAGCTGAACACTTGCGACCAGTATCCTATATCGTAGCAACATAATTGTTACATAGTATATAAGCAATTTGTTTAAGAATCTGTAAATCTTCTTTTACTGACTTTTAATTTTTTTTCAATAATTTGAATAATTTCGAGGGAAAAATTGTTCCGGAGCCGGGTATCGAACCCGACCAAAGGTCCCGGGTTCGATACCCGGCTCCGGAACAATTTTTCCCTCGAAATTATTCAAATCAACTTTACAGGGAGTTATACCTGAAATCTTGATTTGCATAATACACGTCACTGTTCGTTAACAGAAAGCCACAATTTAAGTCACACGGAGTTAGTGTGCACTCGAAGTTGGTTGCTTGACGGTTGTCAGCCCACTTTGAGGTCTGTGGATATAGAGGGAAAAATTGGATCGGTGTCGGTTAGAGTTCCCGAGTAGCTCAGTGGTAGAGCGTTGGTACGTTAAACCAAAGGTCCCGGGTTCGATACCCGGCTCCGGAACAATTTTTCCCTCGAAATTATTCAAATCAACTTTACAGGGAGTTATACCTGAAATCTTGATTTGCAATTTTTTTTCAAGTTAGTAAATGGTCTGAACAAAAGTAGCTCGCGGGCCGTAGTTTGGCAATCCCGGTTCTAGAATGTGGAGCGAACAGTATAGAGCAGGGTTTCTTAACCTGTGGGTCGCGAACCAAACACGGTTTGTAGTCACTTTAAGGGTGAGTTACAGCAGCTGCTCGAAAAACATTAAATTACAAAAAAATAAAGTTAATTAAAATACTTCATTTAAAATTAATAAACTTTTAATGACTATGTTTTTAAGACGTTATATCTAATGATAGTGGAAGTTGTAAGAGCGAGATGGCAACTGACGAGATGATCGGCTATTTTTCATTCATTCATTCATTCATTCATTCATTCATTCATTCATTCATTCATTCATTCATTCATTTATTTTATTCCATAAATCTTACATGAACAATGAAGCTTTAAGATGTGGAACAAGTCAAAATTTTACAATATTACAATTACAATTTTTACAAATTTTTACAGTTTTACAATTTAGTATTTTTGTACAATTTTTACAATTTTGTGCAATTTTTTTACAATATTTTGGCGAGATGTAGTGAGATGAGGTGAGGTCCGAAGATTCGCCAAAAGATTACCCGGCATTTGCCTTTTGGTTGGGGAAAATCTCGGAAAAACCCAACCAGGTAATCAAATCAAAGGTGTTGATGCCGAGGACTCGCCATAGACCATCCGGCTTCAGTCCCACGGCTGGGGAAAACCTCGGAAGAAACCTATCAAAGGGGGATCCAACCCAAGCCCGAACGCAGCTCCGGATCAGCAGCCCAGCGACATGGATTACCTAATATTCGCCTTACACTTCTGGAAAATCTCAGATAAACTCCAACCAGACAATCAGATCAAAGGGGGTTCGAACCCACGCAGTTTGTTATTAGTTTTTTTTTTTTTACTTGTCTTAGTTCTCTGGTTCGAACTCAGTCTCGGATCAGGAGACAGCTCCTCACCACTGAGCTACGTCCATTGCATTGAAATACGTACTTACGCATCCTTATATGAGGGAGATGAATGTTCACGAACCTCTCTCCATTGTATTATTGCGATGTACCGAAGTACATATGATATTTCCGTGCAGGAATTCTGCGATCCTTCATCCTATCCATTGTGTTCAAGCCTGAAAGGTATCACGCGTAATAATTTTTATAGATTTCAACTAAAGTTGTCGCTTTTTAACATACTGCTGGACTTTCATTGTCTCATAAAGTGGAAAAATGGTACAAAAATTACAAGCTTCCTTTTTTTTAACAAGATTGAGAGCAGGAAATTAGCAGAGCAGCTGCCTGGAAGTTAATTGAACTTCGAGCCATCGTTTCACACGGTCTTCTTTTGTCTTGAGTCTTAGTTCTTTCAAGAAGCCAGCATTTTTAATTTTATTACGTGGCGAATAAGTCGGTAGTGACTATGACGACCTCTCTTTCACGGCGCGCGAAGAGCGTTGAAAAGTTGGCGAGTTCCCACAAGTCGGAATGTAACTCAATAAAGCTCCATTACACCTTTAGAATTTCAGAATTAATTTTGAATTATGATCCAACTTCGGAAAGTTTATCCTGCATGCGCAACTTGAAGGAACGTTATCCACATCCGCGGCATGCTGGATATTAGCCTGTACATTAACGAAGGAAAAAAAATAAGGGAAAACGGGGATGTCTGCTATCTAATTAAGGCTCTTTTTTTAGTATCTGCCACAAGAGGAAAGTATTTTTTCTTTGTTGTTGTGACTTTGAAGTTTACAGGATGTTTGCTTTCTCTTCTTACAGGTGTTCTCTTTTGTTCTTTCCACAATGTCCCATCGTCCAAACAATACCAGTGTGTCTAACAACTCGAGAGGAGAGACCAAGTAACCTGGGCAGGTAGATTACGCAGAGGGTTGGAGGAAATAGGGACGGGATTTATAATCGGGAGAGATTGTAAGAGCAAGCGAAATATCTAGCGGAAAGTCAAGAAACGCCTGAAGGATATAGACAGGCAAATAACAGAAGGGGAATGTAGGGATAAGGTTGCTCTGGAGATCCAATCGATGATCAAAACAAATTGGGGAACCGAATTATACCTCTATGGAGGAAGCAGAGAAGGCAGACTGGGCTTAACCTGGTTTCGTCTAGGAGCTTGGAGGGCACTTAAAATCGTCAACAAAGAGGGGGTGATTATATGTCCTATTTGCGATAGAGGCGAGACATCACACCATATTTTATCGGAGTGTGAAGCCACAGAAGCTCTGAGGAAACGATTCCTGCCAGAGTCCCTCATTACATCTAGCAGGGGGCATTTGGCAACATACGATATATTAAATAACGCTAAATTCTGTGAGAGTGTGGGAAAATTTATGGAAAAAATTCGACAGCTGAGGGTGGAACTGGCCGAGGGGGAGGGAGCCGAGGAAATAAGGGGAAGAGTTATTTATTAGTGTTGTAATGAGTAGTGTTAACACTGAGAAAATGAGGTAATTAGGGGATAATGTTACAGTTTCAATAAGGAATTGAATTATATATATATATATATATGTTTCACTGTGTTTTTTTCGTATCTTACATTTATTTTATTTGTTTATTTTTGTGAAATTTGGTATGAAGTTAGATTAGTTGTAATTATGATAATTAATGATAACGGTAGTAATAATAATAACTGTTGTCTTACTATTTTATTATTAGTAGTATTATTTTTGTTTTCTTTGAAGATTCAACTGTGCATAGTTATAGCACGAATGGAAGTACGGGCTCGTGCGAAGGATCTTGTGTACATGAGTTTATATAATTGATTGTGTATCAATAAATGCACTTCATTCATACTTACTGTTAGACGTTGCCAAAGTGACTTCGGGCAGTGTCTTGTCTGTTTAAACCACAGTCATTATTCGGAACTCTGTCTTTCTGATTCACCAGAACGAATGTGTCGATAGCCTGTATACCATGCATATATCTTTTTTTTTTATTTTTTAAATTCTAACGCCGACTCTGACGCTTTTTCCACTAAGCCACACCGGATTCCAGTTCCGATGCCGAATTGAATCCTCTCAGTTTAAGTTCCACCTCTCAGTTTCCCTATAGTGGCCAACCCTCATACACTGTGTCACAGATGTGTGACAGTGGCACAATGTCCAACACACTATGCATGGATGAATACTGTATATAATAGGATGCAAAAACTTACCGAGTTTCCCGTAACACATGCTAGAGGCGCTAATGTAGAAACTGATCTTGCTGCCATCTGTTGGACGGTGGGAAACTTATCTAGCAGCGCACCAAGTAGCGAAAACAAAAACTAATTACTCCTTCCATTTAGCAGCGCACCTGATGACGAAAATGTTAAACTATGCAGAAAATATTCCTTCCCTCCCACTCTCATCGATATTCTCAACTAACCCAATTTAAAATAAAACATTTACATTTTTATTTCTCACACAATCTTCCACTGAAAATTCTTACCGGAGCCAACAGGAAGATAAAAGAGACTATCGATTTTACACTAACCAATTAAAATATAACCAAATAGAAGCAGAAAATAAAGGAAAATGTTAGATAATTGGGATTGTATTCTTTGGGTATTTAGTGTACAGCGCAATGGAAAAGTCTGCAAAAACTACTTAGATAGTTCAATTTATTATATTACTATTACTTTACAATACATTCAACAACACTATTTTTACAACGTCCATAAACATCACTGTTTAACATACACCTCTTATACACACACTTAGTATCACTTTATGTCCACTCATTAGCAAGTTTCTGGCTGCCACCTTGCCTTCTCGAGCATCGTCTGTTCGTCTCGAACAAACGAATAAATAGAGAACTCTTGGTAATCCACCCAACACGTAGTTCTAATGTTCACCACCCACGACGTCGGGCGCTGATCATCTTATTTGAACCCCCTTCCGTCAGATGGTCCTAACCACAGTTTCGCATCCTCTTATAATATATTCATCCATGCACTATGTGTAAAGGTGCACTCATTACGTGTGACTAAGTGGCCGAGATCCGACGGAATGAGCGCCGTCTTTAATCACTAAGTGATTATTACGCATATCATATTATTGTGGTGTACCGAAGTACATATGATATTTTCGTGCAGGAATTCTGCGTTATCATATGATGAAGGATAAAGCGTCAGTTAGAGCTGAAAACCCGGGTTCAAGTCCCGGTGCCGGAGAGAATTTTTCTCCGCTCCACCCATTCTTCATCATATAATAACGTACTTCGGTACAACACAATAATATGTAATAAAGGATTAGAATCAGAAACACAAGAAGGAAATTACTAATAAACACTCTCTTACACTTTTCTTTTGCATGAATAAACTATTGTAACAAAATCGTACTTCCGTCAATCTGAAATCAATAAAAATATTTTCTACTGAAACAAAACTACTTGAAGCTCAATAACCAAAATAACTACTGTGTGTGGTGGTTTTCCGAGACTTATGACGTCGTTTCATTGAACTGTTTGGAACAAATGGATTAGCCATGTTCAATCTCAAAATATAAATTAGCTTTTCGTTTGACGTACAGCTTCTCAGGCGGGTGCATCTTCAAAGTTCGCCATCCTACTACAGAATCAACCACTGCACTGACAATGAGTGACGTAGCCTATAGTATGTATGCGTCACAGCGCTCGGGAGAATTGTTCTTTTAAGTAAACAGCGCTCATTTCTCAGAATCATTAACAAGCCCAGCCCTGGACTAAACTCTTATTAAGGACAAATTCGAATTTTGTCAATACCTTATCTTCTGCAATAATCTCAGTTTCTGTCGGTTTCTGTTATAACTGGGAAGTGCAGTGAACTTGTGTAACTCTGTCGCTTTTTCTTCTGCCGCTGTTAAATGACGCGGAAGTTCGCGAGCCAAGAGACGAATAGGAAGATTGAAATCCTTGCGTTTCTTCTCAAACGACAACTACAAAAAAGAAACCTTGTTATAGGAAGAGGAGCGATTTTGCGGAAACAGACAATGAAGAGCTACACTTTGTGAGTGAATAAATTAGTCGCGGAAGCGACAGATGTACAGTGAAGAAAACTGTGTTTAATAATCATCTCAACTACTACACATTAAGGTCAAATAATAGCCTGCGGTATGTGAGAAAATTTCAATTTTTTCAATAAATTTGGCGACTTCTTTCGTGACCTACAGCGCAAAGGAATTTATGAATATTATGAAAGTGCTACATGATGCTCTGAACTGTTATAATGTAGCGTCGAAAATTATTTTGGACAAACCACAACCTTGCCTTATTCCTCTTATTCATGGACATGACTTTATAAATGGAGACGCAGAAAACATTTTACAACGAAAGAAAAAGAAATGGCAAACAAATAGCGTGATATTTAGTTCAATTTGAAAAGTATTAATAGATATGTAGGAACACTAAGCATTACGTTCCTAAGAAGACTGTCGAACTTGACGATTTCAAGAAATTGTTATTAAATGTACTATTCACAACTTCTGGGTTCAGTAGAGTTAGTTCTGTGCTGATCATGTATAGAGTGTTAGTAAAATTGAAATACGTTAATTTTCAAGATAATTCCATTAAATCATATTTACGGGCTATTCCATCTCAAATCGACCGAAATATAGAGAAAATTGACCTTGCAATTTTTAAATAAAATGAAACTTTTTCTGTCCGTTGAAACTGTGATGCAATGCTTTGTGCAAAGTTTGAGACATCAGAACTTCACGGTGTTTAAATTTAAAATATTTAAATTTATCGTATTTTCATAAAATTAGCAACTTTAAACTGTTGTGGCTCCGAAACCCTTTCACCCAATGATCAAAATCATTGTTTATTTTGATGCTGAGAAATTAAAGTTTATATTGACATGTAAACAGTTTTTCTTACTTTTGTATGGAAATGGAGAAATTTAGATTTTTCTTCATTAAGACGCCTTTGTCCACGAAAAAATATTTTTAAAATATATGGTTAGATTCCGCGTTGAAAGTACAAATAAACACATATTTTTTACTGGTGCACCTACCGTTGATAACAAAATATTGAAAATATCAAATAAAGAAAATAAATAGTACGCGCGTGAAGTAACCAGCTGACTGTGAGGCGGGAGCTAGCCGAGACAACCAAGGCCAGGAGACAAACACGTGATGTTTCGTCTAGTAGCGCATAGCTGGGCTAGCTTTATCACAAGTTTTCATAAACACAGGAGTAAAATGACGCCCAACGCTCGCTTATCTTCAGCTCTCGGCCAGTGCGTGCGGTACTGCGCCGTTCATGTCTAGGAGTGTGAAAATAATTTATTTAATACCCTCGATACTTATTGCCGAGCCACTAAGCAAACAATGCCGAATCCCTCTTAATAATCCAAGGTTTTTTCTCAATATTTTTTACATTTTTACAAATTGGCAAAAAGCCTAAAAGTAAGTAAAATCAGATTATCTGTCTCTCTGTATACAATAAAAATAAGGATTACTTCTTAACATAACCTACCAAATGTCAGCTTCAAAATGAGCTCTCGTTCAATGTTCTACAGTAAATGGTTCCAGAGTTCTGAGCGCTGAAAGAGGCTTGTTTTTATAAAATGCGCTAAATTTGTCGCTCAGTAGTACGAAAACCGTTTGACTTTTGATAGTATTTTTTTGAAAATGCACTTTCCTCAGCACCTTGTATAAATAGGGAAAAAATTAGAGTATTAAAAAAATGCGGGGTTTTTTACTGATCGATTTCATATGGAATAGCCCGTACAGATCTCGAAGTTTATTTCAATAATAACCTTGACTGGAAAATTCACACAAAAGAAACTTGTAAAAAAAAAAAAAAAAAAAACTTCTCAATATTCCATCCTCTGAAACGTCCTAAGAATTTCTTGCATTTCACTCTGAAAATGGCGCTTCTTTCTACTCTGATTATGCTTCATTTTTATTACTGTGGTAATATCAGCATCAATCTAGGTCTAAGATTACAACTTGTTCATGTTATATAGGATAAACCGTAAATTATGTCATTAATTTCAGGGTATTATTCGTTGAGATATTTCAAACAAAAAAGTTTAATGCAATTTTCCTATTATTGTCATGTACCAACGTACGTATGATATCTCCGTTCAGGAATTCTGCATTATCATTTGATGAAGGATGGGTGGAGCCGAGAAGAATTCCTGTACTGAAATATCATACGTACTTCGGTACATCACAATAATATGATATGCGTAAATAATCACTTTGTGATTCAAGACGGCGCTGATTCCGTCGGATCTCGGCCACTTAGTCACTCGTAATGAGTGCACCTCTGTACATAGTGTGTTGGACATTGTGCCACTGTCACACATCTGTGACACAGTGCATTAGGGTTGGCCACAAAAGATAAACTAAGAGGTGGAACTTAAACTGAGAGAATTCAATCCGGCATGGGAACTGGAATCCGGCCTGGCTTAGTAGATAAACGTCAGTACGTAGAGCTGAAAAACCGGAGACAATTTTTCTCCGCTCCACCCATCCTTCAACAATTTTCTTAGTTTTTACTTCCTTTTCGAGATTGTTTTATATTAAACATTTCATAGCTAGTGGTGGGAAAGTCATTGGATTAATTCCCAATATGCTCAGTCAATTTTTAAAAAGTTAAAATTCATGTTTTATTTAACGACGCTCGTAACTGTCGAGGTTATATCAGCGTCGTCGGTGTACCGGAATTTTGTCCCACAGGAGTTCTTTTACATGCCAGTAAATCTATTGAGATGAACCTGTCGCATTTAAGCACACTTAAATGCCATCGACCTGGGCCGGGATCGAACTCGCAATCTCGGATACAATAAGCCAGCGCTATAACAACTTGCCACCCAGGCCGACTCAGTCAATTTAAGAGAACAGTGTATTATGTATGTATGTATTTATTCACACTGCAGTGGGTATATACCCGGTGGCAGTGGTAACTAATTACACTCAATAATGACAACAATAAACTTATTAATTAAAAATACAATTAATAATAATACTAATAATTAATACTAACAATAATTAATAATAATAACAATAACAACAACAACAACAACAGGGAATATACTAAATTAAATTAAACGATCACTTAAAATAACATTTGAAATAAATTTAATTTGTATCTTAAAACTAATATCGAACTAAAACCCACGAGTATATGTTCATATCTGCACAAGTACCTTTCAAATTACACTCATTTCGCTGTGCACTCACTGCACTGGAAGTACGACATGTTTCACTGATTCTATTCTGATTTCACTAACACTTCAAAAACATTTCACTGTTCAAATACTATGCACTGCCACTATAAACTATAAAGCTTCACTGACTGGAACACGTTTCACTTACACAGCACACTTCACTGACACGACATACTTCTTCACTGATACAACACACTTCACTGACACAACATAATTGTTCACTGATACAACACTTCAATAACAACATATCATTTACACCCTTTAAATACTGTGTATAATTACCGTCTATTAGTAAGGACTTAAGCCTATTTTTAAATACATTTTTGGTTGTTGGTAAAGCCTTTAGTAAGTCTGCAGGTAAAGCATTCCAGTCCCTGATAGTACGATTGAGAAAAGAAAACTTTCCAGTGTCCGTCCTCTGCTTTCTTTCCCTCAATTTATATGAGTGGTCGTTCCTTGAAGAGTAATTTGGCGGCTGCAACCTATTTTTTATTTCTCTCCAGGCAGGCTCACCTCTGTATGTTTTGAACAGTGCGCATAATCGAATTCGCGTTCTCCTGTCCGTGAGTGTGTCCCATTTTAATGGTGAATTTTTCCGACAACACTTAAGAGCCCGTTTTTTAATCTTTTCCAGTGTCTTAATATGTTCTAATCTGTAAGGATCCCAACATGCAGCATCATATTCCATTATTGGACACCATATTCCATTATGATAATAAATGATTTGAAGAATTTATTTTGTCCTTTTAATGTGCAAAAATTTGATCCGAACAAATGTAACATTTCAGTATTCCTTTTCAGAACGAAAAATTACATTTCTTCAGATCGAATTTTTCCATGGAATAACGATCAGTAATTAGCATAATTTTTCCCTCAATTTTAATACTAGGTAATAATTTCATGTTTATATTGTGAATTTTTGAATAATTAGTTGTGTTGCTGGCACTGAATTGTTTTAATTTATACGGTAACTTTGCAGTACGTGTTCCGAAAAGTGAATCGTGATGTTTTTTTTTTCTTTTTTTTCTTTTCGGTACTCGTACTATCAAAACAAAAAATAGTTATTGAAAGTATTACTCTCCATATATTTCTGAGCTAAAGAATAATGTACGGAGAAAATCTTAACTAGACTTGGGTGCGATTAGGACAATCACCTCACAAATCTGTACGTAAATTAACTTAGCAAACTGGAGTTCCAAAGAGCACAACATAGAAGAGAATCAAACTGCTTCGACTCAAGCCGTAAAAATCGACGGTCATTCACAGTGGTACATATTTGTAACTGATTTATTCAGTCTGTATGGAATGAAGATGTTAATTCTGGCTGACATTTTTCACAGACAAGTCTCTGCTTAAGTCTTAAGTAATATGAATTCACGAAACCACAGGCTCTCGAGCTCGAAAAATCCATGCAAAACTCTTCAAGTGCCCCTTACAGTCAGAACGTGGGAGTGTGGTTTACAGTGGGCGCATCTCTAATTATACGACCAATATTTTTACGACACAGTGACGTCAGTCAAATGCGTCAGGAATTTATTGACACCATTTTTTTTACACTCTAGCCGAAAATGAACGTCAATATGCGCATTCAATGACAATTCAATGCGTGCGCTACGAAACGTGTTTGGTGATTGTATAAGTTGCCGTGGTTTATGACCTCCAAGATACCCAGATCTCAGCCCGTGTGACTTTTATCTCTGTAAAAATTTAAAGAGGAAAGTGTATGAAAACGAACTCCACTATATTGAAGGGACTGGAAAATAACATTCTTATGGAATTACTGCAGTACAGATGACGAACTACAACGTAGGTCGCAAAGTTTGCTAAAACAGTGTGAAGTAAGAAGGTGTTTTCAGCATATTCTACAGGATGTAACTGAATAACTTTTTAAAAATTTTGGGAGATCTAGAAGATGATATGGTGAAGATTTTACACCCAGAAACCCATGACCGGAAATGAGAATTGAAGTATCTACAGCATACCTTGCCTGAATGTGTCGAGAACGTTTCTTTACAATTGCACGCTAGTACGTGCTACCAGCACAACGGTGCTCCAACGCACTTCGATCGCCTGGCTCGCGTATCTCACAGTATCTTCAGGCAGAGAGTAATTATAAGGGAATGCCCAGTCCCTTGGCCTGCCCGCTCCCCTGACCTCATGCCTCCTGACTTTTTCCTGCGGGGTACGTGAAGGCTATTGTGTAAGCAACACCGGTAGAAACAGTAAACGAACTTACTGAGCGCATCATTACAGCGTTCGATACCATAAGAGGGTAGCGTGGAATCTTCCAGAGAGTAAGACAAAATATAGTTCGTCGTTGCACGCATTTTGAACATTTATTGTTAATGTGAAAGTCAATAAATTTCATCAAACTACTCTAATGTGTTATTTAGCTTACTGAATGCGTAGAAAGTTCGCCATCATAAGAACAGGAAAAGCAATATCTCACAGTGCTGTAGATACTCCAATTCTCATTTCCGGCCAAAGCTTTCTGTATGAAAAATCTTCATCACATCACTCTCTACTACCCCAGATTTTGAATGTCATTTAGTTACATCCTATATAGTGGTGAGTGACGTTTATTATAATAATAATAATAATAATAATAATAATAATAATAATAATAATAATAATAACAATGTTGATATATGAATATCTATTACAAAAAACAGCTTCCCTGTCACGTCGGCATGTTCTGGATGGCAGAGCGTATAATGTTTTATGTTGCTCAGTAGTATTCTTGACAATAACTTACGACACAGTAAACACTTTAAGTTTTCACAACAAAAATAGTCTTCCTCCCACACTGTACGGAATGATCGTTTGCTTACTAAAGGTTTTGACTGTGTCATTGTCCTGCCTGTTCGTACGTTCACTAAGTACTTGAACTGCCTTCCGCAGTCATCCGTCGAGCTTCGAACGAGGAACAGCACGCTCTACATTCGAAGGTTGCGATTACAGAACGTAATCGGGAGTCAGAAAATGAGCATACCTGGTCTAAAGCCTGTTTAGTATATTATGATGATATTGATGATGGGCAGTAGAAATGTGCATTCCGTGTAATACACTGGCATTCAAAAATATCTTGCCTACAATTTTCTGATCGAGTAAGTGAACTTTGTAACAAGGGAATAAGTCAGAACCAAAGATGTAACAAATTGACAAATTTTGAAATAGTTCCGCTAATTCTCAATAGGTGACCCTATTATTGGGATGGCTAAAAACGTGTTGGGGAAAGTGGTGACGTAGATTAAGTTGCAGAAGATGCGATAAGCAAGAAACGCTTCCTCACGTCTTGGGTTTCTGCCATCATGGAGAATTGCTCCGAATCAACAGACATAATACGGTTCGTTCTCTCATCGCATCTTCAATCCGTCAGAATGCTTCCTATGAGGTTTATGAGGAGGTTGGTTGCATCTTCTCTGATGGCTCTACTAGACATGCTGATATCATCATAATTGATCGGCAGAAGGATAAGGGTGTCATTCTTGATCCCACAATCCGTTTCGAGATGCATGAGCAACAGCCACAAGAGGTGTGTCGTGGAAAAACAAGTCATATATGAGCCTTGTTGTCAGCATCTTGGAGCACAATACCACATCACACAATGGACAGTTTTTGGGCTCATGTTCGGTGCCCGTGGCACGATCCCACGAGAAACTTTAAATCAACTTAAACAATTTAAAATTTCTGATGCAACGATTGATGCCATAGGATCTCATGTGTTAAAATCGTCCTTAGCTATAATTAGTAATAATTTGTACTCAAGAAACTTTTATTGTAAATGATTTCCTATGATTTCTCATCATTTATCTTAATATTTTTTTTCTTTCAAGTTGTCACATACATAATTGTTTTTAATCATTGTTCATTGAGAATGGATTAGTAGGCCGATCTATGAACCATTATTTAGGGCGGCCTTTGTTGATACAAATTTATTATTATTTATTATCATAATTGGCAGTATCACTGCGGTATTATTTAGCGACACTGTCTCTTATTTTCGCCATCTGTTCATAGAAGTAATAACTAAAGAAGCCACATTTACACGGCCATCTATTCATAGAAGTAATAACAAAAGAAGCCACATTTACACGAACAAATTATCGGTCATTATCGATTAATAGTGATCATGTATCTTTGAACGCCAATGTACCAGTTGCAACATCAGAAGCAGTTTTCTTAGACCGTCTGGATTGGAATCGTAAGCGAGTAGACTATATATCTCATTGGACCGTGGTTCCTGCTCCGTGGGCTGAATAATACCAATCAGATCAAATTCCTGGAAAGAACGTTAGTTGCATTACTATATGATGTTTCGTTAGAAAGACGCCGTCGAATGTGATTCATGCTTGACGAGTCACTCGTTCATTTGAGCCGTCAGGGATTATACTGGGTGTTCAGTTCAAAGTGTGTCATGGCTCGCTGTATGCCGTCATGTGGCTAGTCGATGAGCCTAGAGAATTCAATCTTCCTACACTTCCGCAGAGGTGTATTACTTATGTGCCAGAGAAGTTGCCTAGCAAGTACGGCGTTCATTCAGAAGAGTACTTACCGATACATACGGTAACGCCGGTAGTGGCAGGAATGTGAACTGTTTCGAAACATGTACTGAGGTGAGTTTTTTCTTACTGTCGGGATATGGGGAGAGGGTTAAGACGATTACTTACGTATTTGTTGACATTAACTTCGTCGGTTAACATGGACACGGAGCATTTGATTTGTATTGTGGAATGTTGCCGTACGCAATCGATGATAACAAATATCCTGCATACAACTTGGCCGCGCAAAACACAGTTCGAAAGAGGTTATGGTACCACATAGACCGTACAGACCGCCATCTGTTGCTACGACGTTCAAGTTATACCGTACACGTTCTCAAGTTCAGATTGAACGCCTTGATTAATAGGAAACTTCTCTGACACAAAAGCTGAAACTCGCTTCAAATCGCTGACTCACAACAGTGACGTCATGACACACTTTGAAATGAACACCCAGTATTGACCAATCCTAATCGTTAGCTTAGTAGGTGAATAGTAACTATGGTTTGCACGCTTTCCGGACTTAGGAAATTTCAATTACTTTGAAGAATGGCTTTAAATTATTCCTTAGACACTAAACAGTTTGAGAATAATATTCTAGAAATTTACAAAAAATCTTTTCACACAATAAAAATGTATGACTGTAAAAAAGGCGCTGAAAATGACACAAAGTCACCCCGTTTGACGGTATCAGGAAAAATAATCCCTTAAAATTAATGACATTACTTACTGTTCATTCTATATAGAGAATGTATTGTGATATTGCCAAAAAGTCGGCCTGGGTGGCGTAGTCGGTAGAGTACTGGCCTTCTGTACCCGAGGTTGCCGGTTCTATCCCGGCCCATGTCGATGGAATTTAAGTCTGCTTAAATGCGAAAGTTCATGTCAGTAGATTTACTGGCATTGGCATGTAAAAGAACTCCTGCGGGACAAAATTTCAGCACACCGGCGACACTGATGATATAACCTCGGCAGTTGCAAGCGTCGTTAAATAAAACATAATTTACTATTTTACTGCCAAAAATGTTATATATTATGTCTCATTTCTAGTGACTTGGTGTTTACATTGTATTATGACTATCTACTTCAGTTGTATGTGCATACTTACGTGCGTGCTTTGTAAATTTGTAGTGTTTTGTATAATAGGTTTACTCCTAGTTGAATGTTAGAGAGAGCCGTATGGTCTTAACTCTGCCAGGTTAAATAAACTATTATTATGATTATGATTATTATTATTGTTATTATTATTATTATTATTGTTATTGTTATTATTATTATTATTATTATTATTATTATTCGTTTTCATATTTTCGCAGGAATACGCGTTTTCAGCACCCCTCGTACTAAAAAGTAATTTTTATAATTCTTTGTGTCTATCGTGTCTCTGTCTATGCACAGTTTCTCCTAAGTTTTTGGATGGATTTTCTTCATATTCAGTATCTCTGATTCAATTTGTGAGGGAATTATGCACAACAAATATAATAATTTTAGTAGAAATTTATGAGTTTCATATCAGACTTTAAAAAAGACAAAAACAAAATGTCACTGCAGTACAAATAAAAGCAAACGATTTTATTCGTGTGTGTTTTTATATTGCTTGGTACATACAGTAATGACAAATGAAATGGTAGTAGGATAAAAGTTTCGACGGAAAAATATTTTCTCGAAATGAAATTAAGATCATTAAGTAATTATTTCCGCTTTTCCTGTGTATTTAAAATATTATCTATCCCCTCTAGTCAGAAACTGATATTACGACATAGTCCCTCATTACAGAAGCTTACCACTCGCTAGTAGTGAATCTTTTTGTGAGCCTCTGAAACAAGGATTGTAATGAGATGGAAGGATTGTAAACCATAAATTTATCAGCATATATCATTTTAATGCAGAATTTTGTAAGTAGGGCAATAACACTATAAATTAGTATAATATACGAATATCTTACTATTAAAATCATTCAATTAGGAGTTCGCAGGTTCAAACCTGGTCGAGGTCGATTGAAATCCACAGTGTAGACCCTTCGCGAGGGATATAAAACTAGGGTTCCGTATCTTAGATTTACGGCACGTAAAAGAATCTTTTCCTGAATGAGAGGACTCCAGGTGAAATTTACCGACCATTTCTCGCCAATGTATGAATTTAAATTGGAACAGTAGGTCCATTTCACTGACCTATTGTCCATGTCTGGAAACTGTGGTGGCATTGCTTGGAGGGTGCGAGCGACGATGTGCAGTGACTGTATAGAAACCGGGCCTAAGACTATGTGATAATGATTAACACAATATATAGAACAGAAACGAACATTGGTTGTTTATGACCTTCAGATTGTTACAGTCACAACGTCAGAAATAACTATGGCTGTCCTCACTTTAGCATTATTAACAATAACTGTACGTAGTCACAAAAACTTTAAGAAGGCTCAGATGGCTCAGTTCTACAACAACATTGTAAGGATAGACAAAAAGCAACCTGATGATATATATAGGGGAGGTCGGGGCAAGTTCGGCATTAGGGGCAACTTCGTCATAGCACTTGTTTTGAAGACCTGAGCAAATAGGGTCTTGTTTAGAGGTTACCGTGGTGAGAAAACATGGCCGTGAGCTGTGAATAACGCTTGGGTGGTATGGAGAGTTATTTGCAGTTATGACAGGTAAATATATTTTTTTAACTCATGGCGTATTATAATTATGATATTGAAAGTCTTAAGGAACACGTAATGAGAACATTGACGATATTTGTGAGTGACATCATTATTTAGAATGATTAAATCAGATTATGAGCTTGGCAAGGCGGTTGAAAGTCTCTAATAGGGGCGCTGATTAATATTTTTTTTTTCCTGCCAATTGGGGCAACTTCGGCAGTAAGCTGCCGATGTTGTCCCATGGAAAGAAAGAAGAATATAGAGTTCTGTATTGTTTGTTAACTATATAAAATAAGTAATTATGGCATTTAAAGTAATTTAAAGCAATTATACATTTCAGTTCCCTATTTATTACCGGAAAAATTGTTCGAAATTCCAAGAGGAAAAATGAAAACAAATATGACCAGGACGCACTCAAGAAAGCTCTATGCGAGCATAAAGAAAGGGAGATAAGCCTGCCATCTGTCGAAAAAATATATATATATATTTTTTTTTTTCACGAACTACACCTCATATTGGCTGAAAGTAAATCTTCCAGCACCAGATGTACAAAATAGTCAGGCTTAAAAGAGTGTTTGCTTCAGATATGACTGACAATTTGAAGCAGCATGCAACCAATATGAAGAAAAAGTTTTTCGGAAAGTCTGGAGTGGAATTTCGAAGATTAGCCTTCGAATTTGTAGAATTCAATCATATAGAGCAGGGATGCAAAACTGTGCTACAATTGTATCAGACGTCACAAGCCGGAACACGTAACTCATCCCTTCCCTTCAACCCTCAGTCATTGTAGGATAGAGAGAAGAGAGATGTATGCAGTGTGCTTGCCAAACGCCACAGAAACGTCACTAAAGGCTCCGGCCTTGTGGACGAGGGAACAAACTCTTTCCCCAGGCTTCTACCACTCTGTTCCCCAGTTCTGCAACCCTGATATATAGCACCCTTTCAACAAAAACAAGAAGATGGCTGGGCCTGCCTGACTTGAGTCTTTCATGAAGTCAAAAAATTGTTTAAACAAAAAATACAAGATTAGCCACACAGAATTAAACATAACACTGAAAACGAAAAAAAAAAAAAAAACATTTTGCATATATTGCAGCGAACAGTATGAACTTACACAGGAAGAATGGACTACTTGCAAAGAGTGCAAGTTATGGGCGCAGGAATAGGTACAGATATGGGAAATGTATTTGGACTCTTCATTTGTGATATGTACAGTTGTTAAATTTAGCCCTATGATAGTTTGTTATATTGTAAATGAAATCTGAACTTAGAAATACGTCTTTTTGTTGAGGATACAAATACTGACGAAGTTGCCCCAGATTGTGGGGCAACTTCGGCAAATGTAGCACCTTTAATTTATTTTTGTGTTTAATTCAATGCTTCACTTTTTGCAAATTCTAATCCATATACATAATATCAATATACCACGTGGACTTGTCATTAAAATTTTGAAATATAAATTGCATTTTTGTTGTACTTGTGTGAATGTTTAGCTTAACGTGCCGAACTTGCCCCAATTTTCCCTATATATATATATATATATATATATATATATATATATATATATATATATATATATATATATACGTCTCAACTCAAAACTAATGTAAGCTTATCCTATACGACTAAGATAAACAATTATACATTAATTAGGCCTATTTTCTTGTCATATCTTCCTTTAGTACAAAATCTGGTCCTGTGAAAGAGGAAAATCTATTATAAGACAGAAATAATTAATAAAATACACATTTTCCGTCTATACTAACATGTCGACGTTCAGACAAGATCATCTTGCCACTTACAAGGGAATTTAGGTTAAGTGAAAAGTAAGTATTGTTAGGGAAATCGATGGTGGCGCCATTTGGGAACAGATTGTATTTGAAGAACGACCATTCTCACCTCATTAGAGGTGAGTGTGTGTTTGCTACAGCCACAGATCCAATTTACTACATCCAGAATTGTCGACCGCTGATCAAACAACGAGAAGGAATCCAATATCCAGAAACTCTGCAGAGTTTTTCTTTGTACTTGAATCTCGCAAAGAATTTCTAATTTAGTTTCACTATGACGTGTTAAAATTTGAATGCGTCTCCTTATTTTTCTATCATTCGTCGTACAGGCATGTTGCTTATTCATCATTTACTGTACAGAGTTTTAAATTGTTTTCATTATTTGCCATGATCTCATTCTTCACACTCTAAGTTATTTACCACTCGTAGTAAGAATTCATCCATTCCTCTCGCTATTCTACAATTTTAACTTAATTATATTTAATAAAAATTTCATCACTTTGTCTAATCCAGGTAAAACGCGAGTAATTCTACTATGACATCAAAGATCACTATCCTCAATCAGCATTAGTATACTTTTGCCAGTGATTTTAAACAATACTATAATACCATTCAGTACTACCGTTAAAAACTTGGGTTTCCATTTCGACTCGAATCTCAGCTGGAATGTGCAGGTAAAATATGTCTGTAAGAAAACTTTCTCAATCTTGCATTCACTGAAAAGACTGGAAAACTTCTTTCCTTCTGAACTGAAACAGATCTTGATACAGACTCTGGTGATGCCTTACTTCGACTATTGCGACGTTTTTTATAGAGGCCTTAGTGTTGAATTGTCATTGAGGCTTCAGAGTGTTCATAATGCTTGTGTCTGTTTCATTTTTAACATCTGTCGCTATGATCATGTATCCGAGTATTTCTTGCAATTATCTTGGCTTCGTTTACGAGAGAGACGTTCAGTTCATTCACTCTGTTTGCTTATCAGATTCTAAATAATTCCACACCTATTTACCTAGTTTCTCGCTTCACACTTTTAGCATCCCACCACAACCGTGATACACGTTCACAGCATAACCTTGTTCTATCAATACCATATCATCAAACATCTCTCTACTCTGCTTCCTTCACAATACAGACAGCCCGTTAATTGCATAAACAAGCAGCTGATGTAACCCTTTCAAATGCAAACCCTTTCTGTTATCCTAGGTTTTCCTAATGGTATATTTTAGAGCAAAGTTAAAAAGTATATAGTAGCGATATTCAGCGGGTATGATTTGTATTACATTTCAAAAACCGTCAGGTGTTTTTGAAGCACATGAAAGCACTTAAAATCAACTATGATTCCAAAATGACGAAAACAATAAAGAACAACTGTCTACTTACTCATTTATACCACCAGAGTGTCATGATTAGCATTTATAAGTAACTTAACATTGCGTGTAAGATGCCGGCTAAAAGATGGCATGTCATTAAAATCCAGGCTCTGTCGATTTCCGTTCAAAATGTTTGATTATAATTAAATTCAATTACAACTGAAGATGGAACAACTTATTCTATCTCTAAGCCAATATTATACGTATGTCGGATGCTGACACATTATTTTTACTTGGTTTAATGAATGTGATGCTCTGTTAGCAGAAACGCAGTACTCTGAATTACATTTGAAATTCATTTCAAGTTCAAACAACACAAAACTGGATTTTAGGTCAAGTTGATAGAATAACGTTACAGTATAAAATAGAATACGTAGCCACTCTGTTGTGAATCATTGCGAGCCAACATGACATAAATGAAGAGGTGGATTCCAAAGTGGCCTAAGTTAAAATGACAAGTTATGAGAAAAAAATGACAAAAACTGTCACCAACAGCACGTTTAAATGTGGCCGATCTGCAACGTGATTGGCTGCCGGAAATATGCGCGACTTGGTTATAGTGCCTGCATAGGTTTTTTTCAAAAAGATCTACGTCAAGACTGAGGAGAGTGTTAAATAAAAGAATCGACTAGAAGCATTTGAAATGTGGATATGGAGAAGGATGGAGCGTGTGAAATGGACAGACAGAATAAGAAACGAAGTTGTGTTGGAAAGAGTAGGTGAAGAAAGAATGATGCTGAAACTGATCAAGAAGAGGAAAAGGAATTGGTTGGGTCATTGGTTGATAAGAAACGACCTTCTGAAGGATGCACTGGAAGGAATGGTGAACGGGAGAAGAGTTCGGGTCAGAAAAGATATCAGATGATAGACGACATTAAGATATATGGATCATATGAAGAGACAAAGAAGGTAAAAAATAGGAAAGACTGGAGAATGCTGGGTTTGCATTGAAAGACTTGCCCTTGGGCTGAACACTCGTGGCTACTTCCGTCATTGACTTCTAGCAGAATGTGGTCCCCACAAGTGGCGAGGTAATACGTTAAAGTACATAGTGTCCAACATGCCCGGCTGTCCAACAGATCCTTATTTACCCTATACACAAATATGGGCTTGAAGAGATTAAATTAAAACGTAAATAAAACAAGTAATAATCTTTAAAAAAAATTCCTTACATGCGATGTATTCGAGTTGTCGGAAAGAAATAGCTATTGGATATTTCTACTTCATTAACAAGTGGTAATGATGTACTTATCGAATCTAAAAAGAAACACCTTATTTTTTACTGCGTTTATATTGAAATCATACAGTTCGGCACGTTTTGTATACAATATTTATGCTATGTAATTGTTACAATAATGAGACGTTAGGCCAATCCAAGTATCATCGTCCAGAAAATGCTCCAAACAACAAGGAACATCTAATTCGTATCGATAACTCGTAATGAACACATTCTCGCAAATCGAATCGAAAGCCGAACTTGCTTGGGGATTCGAACGCAATATAGTCCTCTGACCTCATGTCTGGCTTAAACAACGAATACTGCCGATTTGAAAGTGCATCAACGTCGGTTAGTGTAACCACTGGTTAAATATTTTTACGGTGCTTCAGCCTCGGTTAGGACTTAAACAGGAGGTTAACCACGGTAAACTCTAACCGGCCATATTCGAGCTGTTAAAGGAGATAATCAGTGACTAGCAGGGCTAGTAAAACAAAATGGCTGCCAGAACTACAGCTGATTATTTCTAAGACGATTGGTATTGTACTTGGATAGGGATGATCGTGAGCGTGAAGTTTTATTAGTCTTCTTCTTCTTCTTCTTCTTCTTCAACTTCAAGGCCTGTTCCGACTTCAAAGGATGATATCATCTATCCAGCCGGTTCTAGGTCTTCCAACGCTTCTCCTACCAATAGGTTTGTAATTGAGAAGGATTTTAGGAAGTCTATAATATTCCATACGTTGGATGTGTTCGTACCAGTTTTGTTTTTGTGCTTGTACCCGCTCATAAAGATTATATATCTGTAATCTATTGCGTATATATTCACTTTTTTGTTTATCTAATAATGTGAGGCCTGCAAAACTTCAAAGAAATTTCATTTCGCTGCTTTCTAATTTTCTCTTGTTATTTCTATTTAGTGTCCAATTTTCGCAGCCATAGGTGAGTAATGGGGCTGGAAGTGTTTTATAAAATTTTAGTTGTGCTTCAGGTAACGTTTTATTTTTTAGTGTTCTTATAATATTGTTCCACACATTCTTTGAAATCTATTTATTTTTATATCCACATCTTGTTCTTTTAAGTATGTAATAGTGCAGCCTAAGCATTTGAAAGATGATACCTATTCTATAATTTCTTTATCTATGACAATTTTACATCTTAAATGATCTGGTCCCAAAAATGCCATAGTTTTAGTTTTTCTATTAGAAATGTTTAGATTATAATTGATCATATAAAGTTTTATTAGTGAGAAGAGAATTCTTACGTGGAATTAGGTGACAGAAAATTTCAGAAGGGATTTCATTTATCAAAATCTGTCGTGCCATTTCTGCTATAACAAATGGATCATTTGGAATAACCCACAAACAGTCCTATTTCTCCCATAAATCGGCTGTTTACATTACGATTCTATGCAACTGATATTTTAAGTTTTTTTAATGGGGATAACTCAAGTATCTCTTTTCCTGCGTCACAGGCTCAACGAAGAGGGGTTATGGATGGTTCTTAGAATATTGCATACTTTCCTGGTATAATTGGGGCTCTGGATTGTACACACCACATACATTCCTATTAATCTTCATCCGTTTCCTTTATGGATATTCCATTTCTTTTTTTAATAAAGTATTAAGGATTCCCTATATTTAAATCTAGTAATGAAATATATCAATACTTCAGACTCACATTGGGATATAATCATTTTCTCTTTTAATTTTCCATTTTATACGATTCTAACCTAACAGCACTGAAAAACAAAGAAATGCAACCCGTAAACATTACATTGTAACGGGAAAATATAAAATACGTTCGTTTCGATGTAGAACGGAATAAGCACAGTCGTTTTTAGACGTTGACTATTATCTTTACAGATATATGGGTGCTTTTATTTCGTAATTTTGTAGAAACAGTGTACCATCACAGACTTTACCCTGGTTAAATGCGGTATCAGCTAACCATGATTAAGTAACCGGCTGTTATGAATGTTGCACAGAAATTACATTTTAACCATGGTTACTTTTTAACCGTAGATTCGTAACCCATAATTACTACATTTTTAACCGACGTTGATGCACGTGGCCATTAGTGTGCAATATGTAGGAAGATTAGTTCATTTTAGAAAGCAAATTTCAACTTTCACTGTCAATAAATCTTGATATTTTGATAGCTGTTTAATTTGATTTTGCTATAGGTCTACTTCGTTTTACATCATTAACCTTATCCGAAACATCACAAATAGGGCTCTGATTTTTAGGTGCTAAATATCAAGAAAATATTTATTTTTATGAGCTACAAATCAGGAAAATATGTGGCAAAAGGGGAAAAATATTTAATTGTGTTTCAATTATTTTATGTGAATATAAACAATATGCAATATTCATCGGTATAAATTATGCTGCCTCGCCAACTGCTGAAGAATTACAGTACACAATGAGATTCATCCTCAAGTTGTCCATCACAAATGACTGACGGTTATCGCGGAACACTGCCTTGTACTGGGATAAAGAGCGCCCTAGTCATTGAGAAACAGTATGCACTCCCTAGAGACATGTTTATGATTGAAAACCGAAACAGAGGCAGCTGAAGTTTATGAAATTATAATTGCTTCCTGAATCAGCGTTACAATAACTTACAAGACACTCCTAAATGACATATCAATGTTTATGTGTGTTAGTTACAGTAAAATGTTTTAGTAGTACAGCTCTTATCGCTTGTGGTGAGGCAGACTGTAGTTTCATAGGTCCTCAGATAAGCAATTAAGAGAAACAGTTACCAGCTGTCACATCTAAGCAACTGCACTGAACATTCGGATGATGATTAATCTGATATGGGGCTTTTGTCCAAAATTATTTGATGAAAACTTAATTTTTATGTGTTTTATGTGAATATTTGAAAATATGTATTTACATAAAAAAATGTCAAAATATGTGTTTTTATGTGAAATAGAATTTAAAATAAATCCTCAGGTGACCTTGTCTGAAAATTAAAACACAATTACGAGTTTCTATTACAGTGCAAATAAAATATTTATTTACCTAAGAATCGTAGCCCTAATCATAAAAAACTTTTATCTAGTAAGAGTATCCTCTATTTGTAAGAGTTATATTGAACATCACAGTACGAGACCAAATAAGGATATGGGGTAGGAAGGCCACGTCGAGAACATCGGCAGACAAATAAAAATTCTCCCGAGGGAGTGGAAAATGACGTGGGAAGGGAAAACACAGAGAGACTAATTAAAATAGCAGGGATAATCGACCAGCTAGAACAAGATTGAGAGGAAGAAGTGGGCGACAAGCTGTTTGTCCTGCTCCTCGGAAAACGAGAAGCGAAGTGAAGGACAAGACTTGTTCTGATTAAAAATATACAGAAATTGTTTCGTGTAATTAATTTACAGATCAAATTTACTTTTAAATCCTGATCCATTTTGAATTGCGCAAGTAGAGTTTTCGTGTGTATTAACTGTAGTGATTGAGAGAGTCAACGTATAAAAAAGGTATTTAGAAATATTTTCCATAGATTCGACATTGTGAAAAAATAGATAAATGTCTTTATTGTGGACAGACATGCGTAAACAATGGCACTGGAATGAAAAAAATAACAAATAGGCCCAGTTAACAAATATAATAAGTAATAATTTAAAACGTGAAACTTGATTACTTCAGCGATTGTGTAATGCAAGCAATTTGCCCTTTGTGTTTATGTAAATTGTGGCTGTTTAAGCAGAAATTAGTTCATCTATCCATGAAGATGGAAGTGAGTAATAATTATAAAAATTGGCAAAATTAATAATTTAAAAAATGCTTAACAAAACGGCAAATTTTCATTACTGTAGGCCAAGATTACCAGACGTCCCCGTTTCCTTGTGACAGTCCCCGAATTTTTCTTTTTGCCCTCCGAACAAAATTCGTCCCCGGAATGTCCCCGAATTTAATAATTTGTTCCCAGATATCACCCGATTTTCAGTATAATTTATTATAGTTTTATAAAAATGCTGTTGAATATGATATTCATTCACAAGATAAGACATCTGTGCAATATATATTCCTAAATTCTCCTCCAGAAAGAAAACAAATTGAAGAGATATTCCATTACCGTATTTTTCTTCCAATGTAGATGAACTTCACTTGGATAAAATAATTTATTTTATTAAATTTCTTGCTTGAAGTAATATGTAACTTTGAGAATAAACCAAAGTGGAATGAAGGAAATACTGATCTTTACTCAAAATGGAGTGCAATTTTTAAAATGTTATCCAAGAAAATGATTTTGTATGTACAGTTCCAGAAGTTGATCCAAATATCTCCGCGTCTTATTGGAAGTAATGTTCAGTGAATAATTTGTTTTCTCCTATGAACATGATGTGTAGGTCTAAAAATAAATCCAGAATGAGTTTAAAAACTGTCCGAGCCATGCTTACTATCTTAACCAACTTCAGCATAGCCTGTCAGGAATCTGCTGCAAAATTGGGGTCCAGAGAAGTTCTACTTAAAAAAATCACTCTTCTTACAATACTAGCAGCTTAAGTGGTAAAGAATAATGTGTAAATAGATGAGTATATTAATTTTTTAATGTGGGTGAATCAATATAAGTGAATGGCAAACTAACAGAAATGATACATACCTGTCAAATGACAGGTCTTTCACTGCAAACCCAACATTTTCCAATCTTTCCTATTCTTTGTCTTCTTCATAGTCTCCGCATATGATCCATATATATTAATGTTGTCTATCATCTGATATCTTCTTCTGCCCCGAACTCTTCTCCCGTTCACCATTCCTTCCAGTACATTCTTCAGTAGTCATTTTCTTCTCAGTCAGTGATCCAGCCATTTCTTTTTTCTCTTCCTGAATATTTAGGTTAGATTAGGTTAGGTTAGTTCTCGGACCTTTACTCTTCATGATCTATATTAATGACGTGACTAATATGATAAAACACTGCAGATACCATATGTATGCTGACGACGCAGTAAACAAAATAAACGAAGACTTGAATTCGATTTCACTGTGGGCACACAAATTTGGATTAAGGTTAAATCCAGAGAAATCGCAAGCAATCGTAATGGAACATAAATGTCTACGAAGCATTCTTGATAGTAGTACTATACCACATATAATATTGAATGGGATTATTGTTAAATACAGTAAAACAGTTTAAAATCTTGGCATTTTTATGGATAGCGATCTAAATTGGAACACTCAAGTAACACACATTTGCAAAAAAAATATTTTCTCAACTTCACTCCTTGTTCCATATGAAAGAATTTCTTCCACTTAGTCTAAAAAAGTATCTTATTCAGACGCTTGTAATGCCCCATTTTGATTATTGCGATTCCTTGCTAACTAATGTAAGTTCACTCTTAGCTGAGAGACTACAACGTGTTCATAATGTGTGCATACGATTCATCTGCAATACTCGTAAATTTGACCATATAACACCTTTCCTCCAGTTACTTTCATGGGTGCGTCTGAAGGAACGAAGAACAATACATTCACTGTCTCTTCTGTTTAGAATCATGCATACTTCTACCCCGAATTATCTGTTATCGCGCTTTCAATTTCTTACAACTCTTCAAAACAGACATCAAGCACTTCTTTCTATCCCTCATCATAGAAAGTCTTTATACTCATCTTCCTATAGGTACTGTAGAAATACCTCGCCTCTGGAATTCGTTACCTAATGACGTCAGGGACTCCCGGACTTTATCACAATTCAAAATTAAATTGGAAAATTTTGTCTTAGTTAATGTTTTTAGATAGTCCTAGAAGTATTGATTTGTGTTTTTTTCTTTTTCTTTTTTAATCTAGATTAAAATTGCACGTTTATTGTTTATGTTAATTAATTAGTTAGGATACAATTAATTAATCATTTAAAGTTTGTGTGACTGCAACCTGTGTATATTTTTGTGTGGCTTTACTTTGTTTATAGTGTTTTCTCTCTCTCTCTCTTTATTTCTTGTGTAGCTTTACTTTGAATATAGTGTAATTTTTTTCTGTTTACTTCTATTATTGTATTTGTATTCCTGGTGTTGTGGAAGAGAAGGCCTGATGGCCTTAACTACACCAGAATAAATAAATAAATAATAAATAAATTTAAAAGTAATTTTTTTCATATATCGACATGTCCCCAGAAATTGTGAAAAAAAATCTGGTAATCATACTATAGGCTACTAGAGCCTGTGAGAAATTCCAAAATTCTGGACAAATTATATCTTTACACGCGGTTAAAGATTAAAACCTTGTTTACAAACTAATCACTGTGAAAGACTGATATGGAAAGTAACGGGAAACTACCGCATTTATTTTTCCCAAGATATGGCTTATAAAACATAAATAAATTTCTAAATTATAGACATCAGCTCAAAGAATTTTGAGTGACCACAAGGGTCCTGAATACAATATAATGTGATGTGATACATTAAAGAAAAAAAGAAAGGTAATTGTTGAAGGCAAATATAAGTTGATTAATTGAATTAGAGATGATGATGTAATATTTGAAGAGAATCCTTGATAATATTTATAAGAATAGACGTTACATAATCAAAAGGAATGTGAAGTTCCTTAAGATAATTCCACGTGAATTTTGTGATTGAACCTCTACTGCCAAACAGCAAACCAATGACGGACCATTGTTTAAGAGGGACGTTGTACTTTTGAGAAAGATACGGCAGACAAGGTTCATATATGGACTTCTTCTCAATATCAACTTCGGTGGCCTGATTTAGGTTTCTTTCGAAACGGATAGTAGGGTCAAGAACAAGAGCCCGTTTTAAGCGTCCGTTGATAGCAATAATGTCTGCCCGTCTAAAAGAACCATCTGATGATACACAATGTACTTCCTCATGAATCTCCCAATTTAAAGTTTTTAACGATATCGCCAAAACATGTCGTACCCCAATTTTCAAAGGCAAAAAAAAAATAACAAACAAAAATTACAAAAAATAAAACCACGAGGAAAACATTCTCCGATCTCGTCTGCCACAAGCATTACTCCAGTCAGGGCCGAGGACCGAACCCGAGATCACGAAATCATAAGCACTTAGCTGTTCGTATCAATAAGTACATAAAATACTGAATTCGATACATTTGTGAAATTTGTGTTTTTATACAAAAATGTGTACTGGCACAGAGAACTGGAGCGGTAAAATTAAATCAAAACACAGATAGAAAATCCAATGTCTCCATCACAATGCAATCAGTGTGAAAGCCTGATATCTGAATTGATATTTAATAGAAAAGTTCCAAATGTAATAAAGGTAATGACGCAACAAGTACAGTACTGAAATACTAAACTCAATGACATGTGGATTCGTAAATTAACTTTTGATGAACTCGCACATCAAAACATCAAAGCAGACACGAGTACATTACAACGCTTTCCTTGCAAAACAAACGAGTCGCAAAATTCTACTGTCTACTTTTTTTTTTCGATGCTCACATGACTGCACTCTGAGTTATGCAACAGGATGCTCTCATCAGCAATAGTGATCTCGTTCTGTATCCCGGGGACAGCAGTTAGCGCTAGCATGGACATCACAAACAAAGCATCACGGGAGCAATGTCAGAACTCACAATAAGCAGGCCTTGGGGGTTATGTACGCATATTAACATGTGGTAAAGGTAACGGTTATTTGGGAATGTTTTCTAGAATACGTACCATAACCATACAGCGACTGTATCGCCTGTTGGTGTCACAGCTCAAGGATTAACGTTTCTAGTTACAAATACAGCGGAACAAGGTTCGTTTCCCGCTATGCTGACCACAAGAGGAAGGACATGATTCACGAATTTCTAATCAAAGCCATTATTCAATCACACGTCTTAATTTTTTAAGAACTTTATCTTTCATTCTTCGTCATGTTCTGCCTTCTCCTTTCATATAGACTTACAATCTAATACAGGAAGGATCTCGTTTAGTCAACTGTCCCAAGACAGGTCTGAACTAGAGATAGGATAAACTGTTCTTTTTAAGAAACAGTTTCGACTGTAACTGTTTCATGAACGAAGCTGTTCCAAAATAACAGTTTCAAAGAAACAGTTTCATAATAATATGTTTGTGCGAGATCGTGCATATTTGCTTGGCTTCCGCACAAAACCAATCCGCGGAAAGTCTAAAATTTCACATTCAGTATTCCCAACCTAACACACATAACAATTTTCCTTTCTTACAGTTTAGCGACATATTGATTTTACTGCTTTAGGCTTGTAACATATTATTTTTAGAGACGTTCAATATAGTAATAATTATAAATTGGAAACTTACCACTGCAATTTCACCTAAATTGCACTGTTAATTATTGTTTTTAAATATTTGCAAAAATTAAGTAAATTCTACAACTCCACTAAAGTTACTGCATTCATGATGCAAGTTAAAATGAAAAATAAATCATTACATAACCTTACCGTTTGTTTTAAGTTCGCATTTATAGACTGGGGGAAAAAAAAGACAGACGTATATCACGGCCAGCTGGAGTATAGTAAACACAGAAAACATTTTAAAGCAACAATGTTGAAGATAGATATTTTTGTTTTGCAAATTTGCCGTCATTGAACAGAAACCAAGATGGAGATTTCATTGCAACTAATTAGAAATTCCTCTTTCAGGTATGTAATAAACGATCTTCGCACAAAATAATGTACGATACACGAGCGGTATGTTTTCTTTCAATTCTCGGAAATTAAAAAAGCTCAACTACGTTTCACTTTTTCAAACTTTTCCTCGAGCATGAAACTTCAACATACCGCTCTTGTAACGCATATTACTATTACAACATCAGTGCCAACTGTTCTAAGTGTTCCAACTGTTTCAACTTCTCATCTGCTTCGGGAACATGTTTCAAAGCCTTGAATCGTCTTTAAATCAGCTGTTCAATGTATTATAACAACGAAAGTCATTTTTCGTAGGTTACTGTTAAGGTACAGTAAATACCTACAATTCAAAATGAATCGATTTTAGTAAAAATAGTAAAATAGTTTAATAACGATGATATTAGCCGATATATTTTTCGCGATATATTAATAATTAACATTATGTTAGGACACCATGAACATATTCTCCATCAATAGACAGCTAATAATAATTAATATCAGATTTATTAGGGAATTTGATTCGTACAATTAAATTGCGCGATCCTACATATACGTAGGTTACTGTTGCACGAAGGCCGTGTGGAACATGGATAATATTATATCTACTTTCGATTGGCGGTCAGCAAAGAAGAGAAAAACTGTTTAGAAACTGAACTGTTTATCTGTTGGAACCATGTGGAACGTTTGAGCAGTGTAACACTCTTTGGAACAGTTGAAATAGGTTATATCACGAAACTGTTTCGTATCGAAACAGTTTCATTTGTGAAACAGTTTCAAATAAACTGTTCTAGCTATTTTTATCCATCTCTAGTCTGAACCTCACAAGTAATACCAACAAGGTACCATTTATAAGGCAACTAAGCCAGGAGATAATGGGGTAGGATGGCCAGTTCCTTTTCCCCTCCATTGCATACATCACCGATTAGCTACATATTACACTAATCAGATTTCAGGTGCATACAAACAATTGTTCTTCCCCTGACACATCGTCAAGTGAGATGTACTGCCTGATAATAGATTAAGAATACTTTTTTACCTCTTATATCTGAACATACTGTTTAAGTCAGTGAATTTAAAAATTCACACTTATTATGTACATAATAAGCTCTTGTTGAATCTGTCTTCATCGGACCAACCAGTCTTTGACATTGGGTAAGTCTTTCAAATTTTCCTCTAATGCTATTCGTATTTAGGGTTCATTAGTCACTTTTCTATTATTGCACTTTGAAATTAAATACAGTATAGATACTGTTATATAGAGCACTGTCATTGTAAGTTACTAATACCACACAGACTGATTGAAGAAGTCGTGTATTCACCAAGCATGCATCTTCCACGTGATGTTACGTCGACGGATGAAGGGAAGACTTTTTTTTCGGACACTCCCAAAACAAAGTTGTTATAATTTTCTCTTTAGTTGTGGTAATAAACAATTTTATTTACAAAAATACCGTAGATACCTTCCCAAAGTCCGATAAATAATTCCTCAAAAGTCGCTAAGTAAAATAGAGAATCTCGTTGCTATTGTGATCTTCGAATTTCCTACATTTAGAGATTTTCTCCCAAACTGGCAAAGTGAAGTGTATGCAGGATTTATACAGGATTGTTTCCGATCTCTGATAACGAATTTGAATGACATCATCTGCGTCAGGAGTCACACACAGCTGAACTGTGGCGCGAGGTGATAGACCAGTAGTGAATGATCTCATAGTCAGAGTGCACGGCGACTCACAGCAGAAATTCCCAAGAAAATCGAACGTTTTTGGGAGGGGTACATTATGCCAAGTAAAATTAAGTGGAACTAAAAGAAGCCTGCAATAAACGAAATTTCGTTGTTTCCAAGAAAAGGCATCTTCTGTGTACTTAATAAGTTTGGTAAAGCTCGAGTGGAATTAATTTGTATCATCTCGTGGGGTGCGGCGACTTGTGACGGGGGGGAGGATTTGCTTGCTTTTCCTCTGGAATTAATCCCATCCGAGCTTTGCAAGTCTTATTAGGTACACACAAGATTTTGAAAGACATGTTGGTTCAGAAAAGTGTGAATACAATTAATAATTATATGTAATAATAATAAGTTTCAGTCAAATACACTTTTCAATTTGTGAGGTCAGATAATTTGTTACATCACAATATTTAGTACGAAGTCACTAATATTTTCGACTTTAAAAAGTCATCTTCAGGTGCATAAGATGCAAACAATATTTAAAAATAGGTGATAAGTTCATCTAGCAATTAATAACATGGTAAGTAATGCACGTACTGGCATTTACAATTATATAAATTTCGTGCCTCTTGAGGTAAACTGTACATGGTAAAGCTGAACACTGATGCTAGATTTTCGTGTGTATATAAGACAAGGAGAAGGCACAGCATGATATTAACCTTATACAATTAAAGGCTAAGTGTTCTCATTAGATCGTATCATAAAAATTAAAAACATGTAACGTCGGGTGAAACACGCCCCCTTGTCTGGATGCAAACAATTGAACAACTATACAACTATGGCATTCACCACGACGAATTAGACTGCGTGCTCTCCCACCAACAGCATTTGCATCACAGCTTCTCCATCTCTTTTAAATTTATACATTATATTTAACATTTTAACATAGTTAATATCAAACTGTACAAATTTAATTTTAATGATATGATCTAATGAGAACACTTAGCCTTTAATTGTATAAGGTTAATATCATGCTGTGCCTTCTCCTTGTCTTATATACACACGAAAATCTAGCATCAGTGTTCAGCTTTACCATGTACAGTTTACCTCAAGAGGCACGAAATTTATATAATTGTAAATGCCAGTACGTGCATTACTTACCATGTTATTAATTGCTAGATCAACTTATCACCTATTTTTAAATATTGTTTGCATCTTATGCACCTGAAGATGACTTTTTAAAGTCGAAAATATTAGTGACTTCGTACTAAATATTGTGATGTAACAGATTATCTGACCTCACAAATTGAAAAGTGTATTTGACTGAAAACTTATTATTATATATAATTATTAATTACACACAAGATGCTTTTCTTGGAAATAACGAAACCACGTTTTTCGCAGGCCCCTATGATTTTCACGTAAGTGTACTTGGCATCGGAAAGGGTTGTTATGTACCCCTCCCAAAAAGGCTCGATTTTCTTGGGCATTGCTACTGTGATACACCGTGCTCGCTGGTCTGTCACCTCTCGCCGCAATTCAGCTGTCGTGTGATTCCTGACTCACATGACGTCATTCAAATTCGTTATCAGAGGTCGGAAACAACCCTCTGCATATCTGTCGACCAACACTTGAAAGACACACACTGCGGGTCTTCCTGGTTGTGTGGTTAGCAAGGCACATGGTCACACAACAAATGACAAGGGACAAACACCCATATCTGTGGAAGGGAGATAAAACTTTCCTATGCCCACGTCGGGACTCGAACCACGGACTGCTTAGATGAGAAACGTGTAGGGCTATCCACAGAGCCAAGGCGACGGACTATTACTATTATAAAAATTGATTTAAAAATCATTACCGTAATGAATATTAATTCAACTCTCAAAAATAACTAATTAGATAGGCTGCTGTATTTATTAATTTTAATTTTCCTCTGTACCATTTTATAGAAGCTCTCACCTAAAGTTCTACTCATAATTTGATTAAATTATAAGTTTCCAACATGAGCAGCGTAGACAACCCGCTGTTCAGACACTAATAACAAAATCCCAAGCTGAGATGGGCAAAACTCTGTTTCACAACACGCTAGTGTCTTTGTTTATTATTAAATGTTGCGACACCAGTAAAAAACAGTAAGTTGCATCTTATAATAACCATCAGCCTACTTACTTCAAGACTCTTGACCCGATCCGTCATTTTCGTATTTTGAACCAAAACCAAAAATTAACAAATAATGGGGCCCAATCATTTTGTGGTCATCATGCCACAAGAGGTCACTTACTTACTTATTTACTTATTTACTTACTTACTAACTTACTTACTTACGGCTTTTAAGGAACCCGGAGGTTCATTGCCGCCATCACATAAGCCCGCCATCGATCCCTATCCAGTGCAAAATTAATCCAGTCTCTATCATCAAATCCCACTTCCCTCAAATCCATTTGAATAGGATATCACCCTCCCATCTACGCCTTGGCCTCCCCAAAGATCTTCCAACTAACGCTATATACATTTCTAGATTCACCCATACGTGTTACATGTCCTGCCCGTCTCAAATGTCTGGATTTAATGTTCCTGATTATGTTGGGTGAAGAATACAATGCGTGCAGTTCTGCATTGTGTAACTATCTCCATTCTCCTGTAACTTCATCCCTCTTAGCGACAAATATTTTCCTAAGCACCTTATTCTCGAACACCCTTAACCTCTGTTCCTCTCATAAGTGAGAGTCCAAGTTTCACAACCATACAGAACAACCGGTAATCTTGAAATAATATATGACAAACAGAAGACAGGCTATACACTCCAAACTCCTTTGGAAGACTGTTAAATTTCCTCTTTCATACAGAAAATCAAATCCAATTTTTGGATTCACTCTACCAAAATGGTAGGTAATATCTTCTTAAAATCTAGTTCATTAAAATTTTCGGATTTTGTAACTTAAGGCCCATTCCCAATGAAAATTAAACATAACCGTAACATAAACACAGAAGTTTGCGGCCAGGCTACCAAATGGGATCATTCACAATGATTCACATAAGCATTGACATTAACATTACCGTAAGACGTTAACATGACAGTTTGCAAACTCCAAACTTTCATGCTTATGCTTACGTGATTTGCAAACAGAACACAATCGTGGAGCGCTGAAGTATACGACAGAATATGAGGAAATGGCGTCGTTGTTATGTTTACATGGTTATCAAGTATGTTTGCGGTTATGTTTATGTTCCCATCGTGAATGATGGTATGACTTCTTGATTTTACCGTAACGTTTATATTCTTAAGTTAACGCTTACGTTATGTTTAATTTTCATTGTGAATGAGCCTTTAATGTCGAACGAATCACTGTGAATCTCCTGCTATATGGTATGGTCATGACGTCTGGCTTCAACCTGAGAGAAAAAAGACTGCATTAACAACATGTAGATTAGAGATTGTGAAGGAATCATTGAAATGAACGAACGAACCATGATCCAGTAAACGAAATGAATCGATTCCTTAGCGTTCATTTGTGGTTGCGCATTGGAGGCACGGCGCTAAGGAAAGCGAAACAAAACAATACAACTTACGCTGTGATGTTGGAGACATCTGATGGCTCGTAGAAGAACTCTGTTAAGATCAGCTGTTTTTATTAATCGTTACAGGACGAAGAGTATAACTTGTTAATTCTATGTTTGTATTTAAACAAAATGCTGATATAGAATAGGTACTTCATTAATGTTTCGAAATGGGTAGAAAATAAAATTGCTGTTTTCGCAGTTTGTCAACTACCTGTTGTTTCTTTCTTTTTAATTAGCATTTCAGCTCATTCGAAATTGTGATTGAATCTTAAGGGGAGAGGATGGTATTTTTTTAACTTTTTTCCTATTTGGTGTAAAATATTAATTTTTTGTATGTAGAGAGCTCATAGCTGTGGCAACTCAACCAAATAAAAATATTTTGAAAAAAATTATTTGGGGGCCCAAATTTGAAAAAAAAAATATACCCAATGCAGGATTGTACTAAAACCGATATATCTAAACCGTTTTTAAACATAGATTCAAACAGTTTTTTGCAATGTATTTGTAAAAGCATGTTCTACAAACTGTCTGTAACAGAAGTTTGGTATTGGTCTCTACGTTTGTAAAATAAACAAGTAAAATTTAATAACAATTTTCTGATTTCCGTATTTTTTAAATGAAATCAATTAACAAAATTCTGTTGCAGAGAAACGTTTCCTAATAGTCTAAAGAATGTGTGTTCTAAATTTCATGCATGTATCTTTAATAGTTCAGAAATTATATCCATTTTTGTCTGGCAATGTAGCAAAAAAAAAATGAAGTTACTGGAAACCGATAAAAGCGGGCGTGTGATTTAAAAATTCATAGCGCAGGAAGTTTAAAAATGACGTTTCAACATCCGATAAGGGCACAAGTACCCACAAAATGTTATGCAATGCATTCCACACATATCAAAGGGTATTTTAAAGAAAAAAAATTTTGAAAATTTAATTTACCGGAAACAACAATAAAAGTGGGCGAGTGATTTAAAAATCCATAACGCAGTAAGTTTAAAAATGGCGACTCAACATCCGATAAGGGCACAAATACCCACAAAATGTTATGCTATGCATTCCACACATATCCAGAGTATTTTAAATATATTTTTTTTTAATTTACTCATTTTTCACCAAAAATACCATCCTCTCCCCTTAATTGAGTTTATATAGTCGAACTTATCATATTTATACATCTAACTTACTCATATGGGTACGAAGGCTATTGTTGCTTATTACTTATCACTCGGGAAAGGAAGTTCATGCATTTGCATATTTGTTCTCTATCGTTATGTGAATATGCTGAAAGATTATCTACATGAACCACAAATTTCTGAATACAATGATATTACTTTTGCTGTGCATAAAAGTGCCTTTATTTATAAAAGCAACATGTTTTAACATTTATGCATGGAAACTGCATATTATGTATGTTTATTTATCTTTCCCTCATTTTTAAAAGTGTGTAACCTCGTAAACACGACTAATTTATGTTTATGAATTTTGAACGTAACGATGACGCCCTCACAGGGAGCCTCTCAAGTTAGCAATTGGTATTCTTTACTGCAGTCTTTAGCAGATTTCGATAGAACAATGTCCAGTTTAACATCAGTTCCAGGAAATGCAGTAGATAAAGTGAACGAGAAAACAGCAAATATTCTTTCCAAAACCACTGGCTATTATCAACTTAAAGAAATTCAAGATATTCTCGAAGGAAAAACACCTCAAAAACCAACAAAATTTTCTATAGAACAGCTCACAGTTTTTGTGCAAGCCCCTCTTACTTCTTCTGACGTAGAACGAAGTTTTTCGCGCTAAAAAGCTATGCTGAGAGATAACAGGCGAAGAATGACAACAGAAAACATACGTCACTGCTTAGATGTGAACTATAACAGCATAAATGGAGCATTCAGCAATGAGGCAAGCACTTCAAAATCCATAGACTAAACGTAAGTTACCTATACCTTATTATTCTGTTAAAATAATCTCAGAGTGATAATGCATACTTTGTAGCATATTTATCTATTTTTATGACAAAAATGCATATATATTCTTCACGTTTTTAGGGCATGAACTTCCTTTCCCTGCTTATCACTTTCTTGCAACAAACGAGAGAAAGTCTAACCATTTGATACAAAATGTACCTGATGTTTAAAAGTATCAAGTTCGGCCGGTGCTGTTAACTACGTAAATATTAATTTATGGTCCTACAGAATATATCTGTTATGTCAATTTTTTTTCAGTTTTAATCTTAGAAGATAAGTGCAAATGAAGAAGCTTGGAAGGCCGTTACCTCAACTCGATTTAAAACAAGCACAAATAAACGGAGGTAAGACATTTTGCAGGGCTTTTAATATTTAAAAAAAAATGAAAGAAACAGCTGGATTTGCGGTTGTGAATCTACAGATAAGTTATTTTGTTTCCCGTGCCTGCTATTTGCTAATGGTAAAGATACCAGCTGGACATGCTCTGGTGTGTCAGATTTAAGCCATTTGACACAGAAAATTAAGAAGTATGAGGAATCTATCGCTCATAATAATGTTTGCCAGATTTATCAGTCCTGGGAAGAACAGAAATTAGGCAACAGCTTAGCTCAGCTTTCAGGCAGAATATTGAAAGACAATGATAACGTAAGTAAAAATGTCTGTGTTCTTTCAAAAATAATTGATCATCAGCATCGTCGTATTCATCGTCATCATCAGGTTCATTTTAAGGCAATTACCTATAACTGTAGTGCTTTTTTAATTTTTCAGAAATTAGATATTGTTTAAATTGTTGGTAAACTATGTAATATCATACAAGTAGTGACCTCCTTTCATTTTAAGCACGAACCGCCACTGCCAATCGGGAAAGTCGAAGTTCATCTATGAACATTTAAATCGAAGTGTTAGAAACAAAAATCTGTACTCTTGATGTACCGGTAAGTTTAAACAGACAGCTCAATGCATTCCCCTCGACAGTCATCTAACTTCGGTATGAAATAGACATGAATAACCTCAGCATCCAATACCGCACAGAATTGAAATAGTCGTGAGTTCATAGCTCTGGATTTAATGAAGTTGACAATTCTCGCTGGTTCCTTAAAAACTGTCTTCAGATCAATCGACTAAGTCTCGTGATGAATGCTACAGTATACAAATTTAGCGGATTGCATAGAGTTTCCAAATCACGGATTCAAAAAGTAAATTGTAGTTAAAATTTAATCCTTCATTACTGTGAATTTAGTACTGAGCTGTGTGTTTTACTAGTTATTAAATTAACAACATTAACAAGGTCTGGTGAAATTCGCCAACAGTTGTACATATATATATATATATATATATATATATATATATATGAGGCGTTCAGAAGTCAACATGATTAACTCCTTTTCCAAAGATTTTGAGATATTCAAGGTTAAAGTTAAATATACCTAATTGGTTCTGTGTTGTAGTCAAGAAGAATATTACATTCTGTGGGCTTTTTACTGAACTATGGAGTTAATCACATTGACCATTGAAAATATGGTCAATTTAATACATTGCCAACTTAGAAACTCTGAAATAACCAAAAGTGGAGTTAATCATGTTGACTTCTGAACGCCTCATATATATATTAAAAAACACATTAATGAATTCCTCTGATTGAAGTTCTGACTGATATGTAGGCCTACAGTAGTGGCAAGAAAACCGGACCGACCCTTGTATCGGATTTCAGAGCCTTGTTCGCTCCAGAGCACGATAGACTGGTAACTAAGACTTTCGTGGTTCAAATCCTGCCTGGGAAGAAAACTTTTTTTGTTCCTTATTCAGATTTATTCCCAATACTTTTCGATTGCTGGTAAAATTCATGTTCTGGGAATAATAAGTTAATTAAGTAATAAAATATCGCTGCAATCGAACCACGAAAGTCTTAAATGCCAGTCTATTGTGCTCTAGAGTGAACAAGGCTCTGAAATCAGCTACAAGGGTCGGTCCGGTTTTTTTGCCACTACTGTACATCTATTATGAGGCAGTACATATCACTTAACGATGTGTGTCACAGGAAGAACAATTTGTATGCATCTGAAGTCTGATCAGTGTTATATGTAGCTAGTCAATTATTTCCTGACCTAGTTGCCTCAGTAGTGGTGCCTTCTTGGTATCACTTG